>NC_134417.1:59003893-59662184 GCF_030867145.1 Opisthocomus hoazin
GAGATGCACGCCTATGTGTCCATGTGCTGTACATATTTATTCATTAAACAGACTACAAACCTTGCTAAAAGCAAAGCTTACAAGGACTACTTACGGAACCTTTTCTCACATCGTAGAAATAAGCAGTCGTTTACACACAGTCTCAGCTGGTAATGTAAAGAAGCTGCTTTCTCCTGGTGACCCATCTGTTCTGACACTCCTCTCCTCCTCCTCTCTTCAGATTGCATCAGGTTTTCATCTAGCAATTTCTGAAAAGTTTCAATCTCCTTTTCAGTTCTTCAGATCAAAACCTGAATCTTAGGCATCACATCTGAGACCCGTACAAATATCTGTGCCCCTACCTTGGGGACGTCAGGGCTGTGAATGTCATCTTTCCCCTGCTCTCCATCCAGTGCCTGCTGATGGAAAAAGTGGTAGATGCAGGCTGTCTGTTCCCTGGGTTATCTTGCAGATAACTCTTTGTAGGTGCACGTTGCCATCGCTGCCTCCCTGAAGAGGAAGGGTGGGTGGTGGAGTCAGGGTGTCAGATGGGGACTCGGGAGCTCCCCATCCTGCGCAGGCTTCCCCCGAGACCTTGGGCTGATGACCGAATGTCTCTGTGTTTCAGATCCTCATTTGTACGTGGAAGCGCTGCTTCCTACATTCCGGAGCATTGTGAACGTAGGCTCTCGGGATGCTCTCCCGCACTGAGGCGGGGTTTGAGTAGTTAAGGTGCGCGGGATTGCTGGAGGATACTATAGACAGGTTGAAGCAGCTTTTCTTTTAAGGTCTGAACAGATTGCTTCAGGTGACAGATTTTTAATGTGGGACCCCCAAATCAGGTACTTTCTTATAGGTGGCCTTTATTAATTTTTTATTTTTCAGAGGAACAACTATAGCCTTCATTTCAGGAGATGTCTAAAAGTGTTTCTCTCATTTTCTTTTATACATTTCTTTGTAGGAACCTACTCAGAAACTGAAGGAATATGTTCCAATTTTACAACAGAGCTGTGGGTATCTGTGCTAATTTGTGTGGGATCTGCAGCCTTCCATGGAACAGAGTTGCTCTGTTCTTGCGCAGGGTGGCCGTATGCTCCCTGTAAGTCGTCTGTTCTCACTCTCCCACCCTCAGTTGTCACACAGACACACATACGTATACCTACAGATAGAACTATTTCTCCCCTGGTGCAAAATTTAGTTTTGTACTACGCAGGGAAAATGGCTACAGTTCCACTACATCATTTTCCTTTTCAGCTGCTGTAGCAATGCACTTAAACTCTCTCTACTATTTACTGATTAATCAATTGACACATACTGTTTTCATTGCAGTGACATGTAAATAGTAAATATTTGTATTAGACAAAAGCTACACAGTCAATCATGCAGATAACTGTTGTTCTGTAATGCTATTAGTGTTTAATTTGTGTGATGTTCATTATGTATTATGGAACCTCTAAGAATAGAAACAGTTAAAAAAAAAAGCAATTTACTCGTTTAATTATGGTAGAAATTCATGTCTTACCTGCAGTAAGAAGGAATAAAGGTTAGCACTCCAGCAGAAATGTCAACAAGCTGTAAATGTTGCTTGACCGTTGTAATGTGAAAATTAACTATAAAATCATAGGCATTTGCAATTTCCTTCTAATTCATTAATACTGCAGTTTCCGGTATCCCAGTGCTCTCGTGCATGGAAAAGATCTGCGTCAAACGGTTGGGTGTTCAGCCTGCTTGAAAAAAATCCTGTTGATTAAGATCTAATACTTCCCATTCTGGGGATTCTTCGTTTGGGCAATTTTGCTAATGCAGCACAACGTGTCGTATCAATATGCCCGTCTCACTTTTGCTTTTATAACAAATAATTTGTTCCAATCCTTTTTACTTTTTTTTTTCCTTCTGAGTTGCCATGCAAATGTGAAGTGCTTGCTACAGCAAAACCTCTTCACTTTCCTACCTTAGACAATATACTTAATGATCTTTATCTGTATTGCATTACTAAGGGCAAGGAGCTAGGAGCTAGCTCTAAACAGGCTAGGGCTTTTATGAAAATGAAAGCCTCGAAGAGTTGCTTCATCATTGGAAATCACTGCCAAATCTTGTGTGAGCTCTTGCTTTCCTGGCACACACAATGCAGAGAAACATCTTCATTTTTAGCATCTTGACGTTCATCTTTTGACTTCCATTGCTTTACCACTTTTTAGTATATGAATGTTTTCCATCAAAATGTGTTGTTATGAATTTGCTTATATTGAAATAATTGAGATAATATAGAGATACAGATAGTTAGAGGCTTAGATCACGCTGTACAGAAGCATCTTAATCAGATCAACTAAAACCCTGCATTTTATTTTTGGCATAGTCTAATTTTTAATAAGCTAAAGCTTAAAATCTGATGAATTGGCAATGATTTTGTGATCTGATATTCAGAAAGAATGCTTCCTGAATACCAAGTGAGTGAAAGTTACTGTGGACTATCATTGCTGCATTTTTTATTTTGACCTTGAAAACTAGGTTAGTTTAGTATTTTCCGTGTTGCTAACCTTCAAACACAGTAATTGGAAAAAAGCAGTACTAAAGGTTAGCAGTGCTTTTAGTTCAGTTATCATGGGGGAACATTTTGAAGTTTATGGGGGTGGAGGCGAATTGTCTTCCAGATCTTCCAATAGCCTGAAAGTTCTGGTGATGACAGCACTTTAAATTATCGTTTCCCAAAAATGTCCTGTGCCAGTGAAGTCTCGCATAGCTAAAAGGAAAGGTGACTGGGGAATGGAGTTGAAATAATGTCAGGAGGATGGGATGCCTGAGAAGCTGCTAATCAAACCATTTTGTTGCTGCACAAATGTATCCTGCATCATGGATGTGTGTCCCCACAAAACTTCCTTTGGCACAGCGTTGTTTTGGTAGGTCGGGTGAGTAGCTGTGTGTAAAGTGTATACTCCTTACGTCAAATAAATGCTCGTGAGCCTCAGGTCTTGTCCCTCTCTTTGCTGGTTATTAACAGGCAGCCACTGCACCAGCACAGACTAAGAGTAGATGAAGAAACACGCTTTGCCCAGGGAGAGTTTCCTCTGGAACAGTCAGAGGTGTAAGACAGAGACAACAGGATTTTTATCTTCACTGAGTGGGTAGCGACACTGTTAACTGCACATTCATTACTTACACTGGGAAAAATTCTAACAGAGATCTTCAGGATCATTAGATTCTGATCACTTGCATTTTAAGGGAGAAGAGGAAAATCTGCTTAGGATCACCTGAAAATATCATTCATTTTATTAAAAATCTAACAGAATCTTAAAGTTTTAGATACCTGGAATTTTAAAGACTTTGTCTTTTTTTTTCCCTCCAGTCAAATAATCGTGGTTCCGGTATTTCTGATTGCAATCTCCTAATCCTCCAATGCCTGTGTTAAAATTCAAGGTATCCACAACGCACAAGTCCTCCTGACCTAGTGCTGTAGTTATGATGATGCATAAAATAAATCATTGCAATTACTAAGGCAGTCTCAAGCACTTAGTAACTCAGGCAATTGCTTCTTGAAATATGACTGAACTGAAGAAAGGATCATTAGTTATTTCCCTGGAGTACTTGGATATTGTAACCCTCTCCGCAGGGTTCTATTAGGGAGTTAAGACCTGGTCATTTGTTCACATATCTCATTTTGTCTTTCCTTTACTCAAATGCTCTGTGACAGCTGATGAATTCCAGAGCGTGTCTTGTCTTCACCCACGGCATCTCCTTACCTGTCAAAGTTCAGATCAAATAGCAAATGACCAACCAAGTGGGTAGGAAAAGCCCAGCAATGACAAAGTAAACAGGTTTAAGAAGTCATTACTGGAAGGACTTAGGAGACAGGGGAAGTTTCTGAGACATATGACATAAAAATAATTTCCTGAGTAAGAAGAAAGAACTTGGTTAGATGAGATCTCAAGCTTATACACAAAAAGAATATAAACCTGTATAAAGCTATATAACTTGGATAAAGCTGTGAAGGTCAGGAAGGAATTTAAGCCAGAAATAGAGGAAGGGAGGTCAGGATCAGAGATACACAAGAAGAGTTTTGACATTTCTTGGGTGACATCATAGGTGTTGGCAGTGTCTGAGTAGTCTGTACTATGCTGTCTGATGGTAACGGGATGTGATGTGAGGGAGAGAATGGGATCAGGAGAAGATACGTGTCAGTGGACATTTGCACCCCAAAAGACAGCCCTTGGTGGCTGAAGAAACCACTGCGCACACAGTGTGATATCAGAAGCTGGCAAGTGGCATCACAGTGTGACTTGCTATTTCTTCCAATAGATAACACCAATTTGGGTTGCTCAGGAGGCCAAGAAGGAGGAGATATTTTGAGAGAGGAGAAAGGGAGTGATTCAAGGGAGATTACTTGGGAATGTGGTGTTGATGCTGCTCCTTGTAGTGAATGAAAAGGATGGGAAAGGAGCCTTGTGTGGGTATGGTAGTGGCTGGAGAGGAAGAGCTAGATAAGAGCAACAGGGAATTACAGTCCAAGCCCAGCGACTGATGGATATTTGACACTTTATGGATGGGACTGGCAGTAGAACAATATGGTTTGTTCTGAAGAGAGTTTTCTTCATTAAGAGCGGAGAGGAGGGGAGGCCGTCTCAGGGAGAGGTTGTATGTTAACTGCTAATATTGGAGCCCGGCAAGACATGCAGCAGCGTGGTTCAGGGTTGATTCAAGGATATATCAGATGTCCTTGTTCTGAGGGTGGCAACATCCATCAGAAGGGTGGGGCAGATGGCTGGAGGCGGTAACAGCTCCAGCTGCCTCAGTGTGATGTGCTGCTGCACGTCTGGCAGCTCTTCGCCCTGTCAGAAAGACTTTTTTTTTCCTAGTGCTGTCATGAATGGTCTTCTGATGACGGTGTACAAAGCAAGTTTGAGAGGTACACTCTGTCATTTGTAAGGTTTCATGGTCATGATTGAGGTGAATCCTAGCAAAATGTTCAGTGTTTGATCTTTTTTTCAGTATTTCTTCGTATTCTAATGATAGATCTGGTTAAATCACCCCATGCAAAAATAACATTTTGGATTACTTCTGTCAACTTTTTGCAGAAAAGACAGTCAAATCTGGGCTATGCCACACTCTTGCGCATGTTCCTCTGCAAAGGAACCATTCTGCGCGGAGGAGGACACACAAGTGTGCGGATGAGTGTTTATTCAAGATGCCTTGCATCTCATTGCAGATAGAATGTGATTTACCAGTTGCCATGGTAACAATGCATTTTTCATTCCGTAACTTGAATAAATGTTGAGATTGCCCTTGGTGTAACTAACTTACCTCCCTCCGAAAGTTGGGCACAAATGTATTATCTAAAGAAAGCAGAGAGGAAACTCCCAGCATTCATACTGAACTAAATTTTTAGAGCGTGCACTTAGTTAAGAAGCAGGCACATGATTCCATCTGGAACAAAATAAAAAGTAACTTAATATTTAAAATCATAAAATGGAAGCAATATAAAATGTTACTGTATAATGTGGTGATTGGCATCGCGTATTTCTGTCTTGTTTTTCTTGTTTGTGGCACTTTGGTTTTCTTCAACACATGAAAAATTAATTAAATTTATCATTTTATAGTATTTTTTATATAGGCATGCAAGAAAGCACTTTTCTTCTTTTCCTTGTTGTGATCTTGCAATAAAATTTATTTCTTGTGTGCTATAACCTCCACTTTTGAATGAATTATCGCTGACAATAGCTGGTTAAGTGTTAACCTGCTCTTTCCCACCTCCCTTATTCTTTTCTTTTTTACTTCTGCTAAATGTTGACAACAAACCTTGTACCAATGCAAAAAAAAAAGTAACCTTTAATTTGCTCCTGTGCCTGAAACGTTAGGAAAAAGGCATCCTGTATAGATGCAGCCCCATTTATCTCATTTCTGTGGTAGACTATTCATTGAAATCAGTGAGCATGTTATCCTACATAATAAATGCAGAGTCAAATCTCCTGCTACTAGGTGGAAGGAGTGAGCTTTATTTTTCCTTCAAACTCCTTTTTCCTCTTTTTTTTTGGCAGCCTTATTGCATGCTCTATGCATTGCGGTCTACTTAGGATACATTATCAAGTCTGCAAGTGATTAGTGGCTTATCTATTTTTGAAGGATTTAGATGCATGAATTAATTTGTAAGAAAAGAACCATTAGAAAGCATTAGTAAAAAGGCTGGTCATTTCAGGCTATTTTGGAGGGAGCTAAAACCATCATCCAAACCCAAGAAAATTGTAGGCATAGTGATTCATGCTTTTCTCAAAAGAAATCACCGCATTGTATCTAACTTAGCTGAAACCAACCACTAAAACACAGGATATAAATGCTACTTTGTGATGTGTACTGTTGGGCTAGAAGTGAAATAAATTGGTTTTATTTTAAACATTAGCCTTGGATTCTTTTTTTTCTTTCACTCCCTTGCGCAGTGCTTTTTCACATGGAAGACCATGTTAAATGTCAGTGCATTTGAGAGTTTGATTCTGGAGATCCTGAGAATGAGCTTGAGCTTTATATAGTACTCTCATTTTTAGAGTTTATCTTAAGGCTTTTGCGAGGCCAGAACAATCTCCTGGCCTTTGCTGAGTATTCTGTCATGAAAAATCAGCTGCATCCTTCTGTGAGCATAATGCTTCAACAAAAATAAATGTAATGAGCAGCACCTCAGTTTAATAGATGAATTTTAGTCTTCCTGGTTTGGAATTATGGCTTATCAAGTGGACACTGTATATATTTTATTTTATTCTTATTAGAGTAATGGCATTGGCAGTATTGAGAGGTGCTATGGACAGAAGGCAAGAGACAAAGGTTTCTCTGGTAGACAGTAAGTGGATACTTCAGTTTTTTAAATAATATTTTACTTCACACCAAGTATAAACTGGAAAGAAAGGCAAAGAAAGGGATCAGCAATCTTGTCTGACGTAGAAGTTGTATGTGTCCAGCAGTGGTAATTAGAGCAATATAAGGCTGCCAGCATCATATATTTACTGCCACCTCTCTTCCATTCCTTCGGGAGACCTTATTTATTGCTATGTCCATTATAAAGGCTGTAAGGCCTTTGTACCTGTGTCCTTACCAAGGCGAATATTAGTCTACATTAATAAATTAAATCCACTAATGTCAGTGAGCTATTTTCTGCAGTTTTTGTTCTCGTGCGAAAGCTGTATGGGGGCTGCCGTAAGAGCCAAGTTCCAGCCCTGTTGGATATTAATCAAGTTGTTGACTACTTCCCCTCATATCCCAGTAACTTCTAGAATTTCACCTTTCTGACGTTAAGATTATTCTCAAGTATAACTTCTGTATATCTAGTCAATCGTCTTCTGTTTTTCAGAGGCATATGGCAATAGTAGCGTGTCGTCAGTCCTGGGGTATCTGGGTGGAGTCTGCAGTCCTCCTCAAATCCTCAGCACTCTTTCCCCCTTCCTGGCTAAGACATAAATCCTGCAGGTTGCATATAATTTCCTTCGTGCTTTTCACAGCAGCTAAGGCTTGGTCCACTGCCACTGACATCACTGGAAGAGACTCGTTGGTAGCTGGGGGATTGAACTGTTGCTTCATCTGTGTATACAAGCGAGATGCTTGTGTCTGGGGCTTCAAATTTTGTCCTATAGGAAACTTTGCATTCTTGGGGAGGGTGAGGGGGAAGTTCTGATTCTGGTGAAAATAATACAATTGCAAAATTCTCTTTGGGCAGAAATATAGATTTCATTTTCCTGCCACTTGCTGTGGAAACCTTGGGACCTGCACCTCCAGGCCTGATGAGCTCCTGGGGAGCAGGAGATGCAGAAGCCTGGCCAGCCTGGGGTGGGCAGTGTGTGCAGGAGGTGGGGGGAGCCTGGCGGGCTGCTTTCTGCTCAAACCGATGTGTTCTGGCACTGCTTCAGTTGTAGTGAATCCACATTTTTCACTACAAAAAAAAAGGTTGCATTGGAAAATTTTCAGCCAGCTCCACACCTTTGCAAGGCCACTGGAAGGGATGGTTGGCACCTGCCCCTTTTGTTCTATAGCCACATTGATTTGCCCTGGTTTGGTGCAGATTTTTTTTACAAATGCATATGCTCTAGGCCTGCAGTTCTTCCATATCCCAGTATTTTTGAAGGAAGTGCTACCCTGCCAGCTGTGAGAGAATGATGACAATATTAATACCATCCTAACGTCTTTTGTCTGTGTCTCTCGCCACTCCGTCCTCCTTTTATTTTACCCTCTGCTTTTGTATGGTTATAAAGAGAAGGTCTCCTGGGTTGTCCTTGCCAAGGTGGTAGCTCTCTGTCAGGCTGTCAAACTTGTCTCCTAATAGCTATGAAGAGCGTGTGCTCCAAGAAAGGGAAAACCGAAATGCGCAGACTTCAGTTGTCTTAGAAAGACATTTTTCATTATCCGACAAAGAATTGTGGAGGATTAAGGTTATGATGTCCTTACTTTGGTAGCTGTGACACCAGTAGTGGGTTTTTTCATGTCATTTTAGAAAGCGTCCCTTTTTTCCTGTGTTAGACGTATTACTTCATTAAACCCTGATTCATAAAAGTGATCTCACCTTAAATGATATTGGGAGGTAACTGGGGGCCAGTCAGGGACACGGACAATTTGGTCTTGATTTAGGGCATTTCTTGCTTCTAACCTGCTATGAAATGCTGTGTGAAGCTCCTCTTCTCTCTCTCCTTTTGTCATTCTTGAACTACAGTGACTTTTTCATGTTTTTCAAGTGGGCTGTGCAATGAAACTCCAGCCTCGCTTGCGGTGGGACCACCACTTGGGGATGTACGCAACAGCTTTTTTTTTTGCCCCAGGACCTAACAGCAGCCTTTCTGCTCGCATAAGGACTCGCATTTAGCAGTGCCCTATTCCCATGAGCAGTTTCTTTCTTCTTAGTAATAGAGAAAGCAGAAATAATCCTACTCTCAGCAGTTTTGGGATTACAGGCAAAAATTGAGTTCCTTGATGTATGACTGTGTAGGGATATTAATCTTTTCCCTGATGCCTGTTGTCTGTCATCTCTGTCTTACCAGCACTGTCCTTTTGACCCCTCTACAAGGGTAACTTGTTATTAGTGTTGCCATTGCCACAGATACTCAGTATGCATTTGGCAGCACCAAGTTTTTCTAAAAGGGCTTATTCTGTGCATCATCAGATGCGATATACAAAATTGGCTTCAGCAACAAAGGATTTTGATTTTTTTTCCATGATGTGGCTCGTGCTTGTTTTACCACCATTTGCAAAGTTGATAAATTCAGAGGAGGTTGTGTAGAGCCGAATGTTGGCTCTTTGTTGTGCATCTCTCAGGCAGATAGCTCAGTGTGAGACCACCGGGAAGTTTTGGTACGATCCCTGGGTGTCCTTTGCTAGGGGAGGCTCATTTAAAGTGTTTTATGGGTTTATAGACCGGTCACAAGGCGCTGAGAGCCAAAACAAAATCACTGTGTAAGGCATTTTACTGTCATTAGTGGATTTCTGCTTCTCCCAGTATACTGTGGATTAGCGCATGTTTGTGAAAGTAGATTTTACAACTGCAGAGGGAAACAAAAATATTCAAATACAAAGAAGAACTGGAGAAAAGTTCATGAGATCAGAAAAATAATAAAATGTAATATGAATGTGCTATAAGCTGTATTTTATAGTGAAATAAAATAACACAGCCTTACGTGAGAATTTTTTTGAGTCTCAAGAATTGTCGTAGGAAAAGCTGCTGTTGATATTCCTGCAGTCCTGTAAAGTAATTTTTCCCTTGAAATTTGGAAAAAGTGGTGATCGTGAAACTGACTGCAAAATAGGCAGTCTCATTTAAAAGGTTTTGTGCTGTGATATTTTGAGTAGAGGTAGAATAGTAGCTATTTTTAATTTTCATATTTCTAGAATAAAAAGAGAGTAACCACGGCAAAGGAAATACCAGTCTCTTCCTCATACAGCTTGGATAAGCTGTGCTGGTGACTTTGAAATGCTTTTCTCCTGCTGTAGCTCAAAGTGAATCAAGCCTATTAATGCAGATCTTGGTCGGTCTTGAAATTGAAATACAGCAACGTTTTCTGAGATGGATTAACCACAGGGATCAGAGACATTGTTCTGCATCTCCACTTTAATTGTGATGTGTTAATTTTCATTTTCTTGTCAAATAAAGAGGAATAGCCTGTAAAGAATAGGGTCATTTTTGTACATCTATTTGTACTTCGGTGACTTTAAATCTAATTCTGCAGTCTGCACAATAACTGATTGCAGGGAAAAACATAGTGAAGTGTAAGCAGGCAATGACCTTTAGTCTTTGATAGGTGCTGCCTGAAAGAGTGTCTCTTACAGGAGGAGCTGTTAATAGAATGGTTTAATATGTTTTTTTAACCTTCCTGCATGTTTGCAATAAAAATATGTTTGTGGTTTATGGCTAGGACTCACCTCACTGTCTACTACTAGCATTGGCAAATGCCTCACATTGTAAGACTTCATTTTCCGTTGCTTGTAAGAGCTGTTGCATCTTACCTGCTTCTTCTGAAAGGTGTCTGCCTCAGCCTATTTTGTTGATGAGAAATGCAGCCAACATGGTTCAGATGGTGCTGAGAGTAAGGTTAGGGGTAAATACTGTTTTGCTATGTTAAAAAAAAATCTGGCAGTAGTTCCCTGAAAAGCTCTGAAGCCCTTACGCTTCTGAAGTGGGATCTGAAATCCCTTTCAGGAAGAGTCTTTGTTTTTTTGCCATCTTCATAAATATTCGCCCAAATCTGGCCCAAGTTAGAGGCCAAAAAAGGCAGTTTGTGCATGCTCTGTAAAGAGTTTCTAGAGCTTTGCAAGTTAGTATTTGAAGGCTCTGTAAGCTCTGAGCGTGCTTCAGCCTGAGATGTGAAGGGTTTTCTTCACAGCTGTAGCTCTCTGCTGTTACGGCCAGTGTCTGCTTGTAGGGAGTAAGGAGCCTGGAGAGCTCCGAGCTAAAGCAACTCTACAACTTGAGCTGCGCCCAAGCTCGCTGTCAGGGGGCAGGTTTGGGGACCCCAGTGTCACATGGCAGAGGCACATGTTTCCAGCATTTGCAGTGGGTACAGCAGGGTCCCAACAGACAAGGACATTTTGTCTCAGCTTTGACCCAGTCCCACAGCAAGTTCTCAATATATGCTGAACAAGGCAGAGCCGTAGTGAAGGAGCAGAACGTACTATTAAAAAAGAAAAAAAAGAAAAAAAAGTCTTTTTTCAAAGACACTGAATTAAAAAATACTGGTTGGTGTTTCCCAGTTTTCAGATTTGACCTTTCTGTCTTTATCATGTTCTTGTAATTCTTCCTTTCCATGAGTAATACGCACCAGGGATTGATTATAACATCCAAGCAAAAATATACCTGCCCAGGAAAATCATGTCCTCTGAAACGAGGGTCTTGTTATTTTGTGGCTTTTGCCCTGCTCTATCGCGTATTTGAAAACTGTCCCTGCACTGCAGTGGAAGCCCCTCTCTGCACTTGTGCTTCCAAGTCCCTTTCCAGCTTCCGCTCTTTTATTTCACACCTCTTACATGGAAATATTCCCGTGTGTGTAGGGAAGCTCCGTGGATTCACTGGGGGGGAGCAGTCTCCTCTTCAGAACACGAACAGCCCCAGGAATTCTTTGTGTATGCCTTTTCCCATACCTCTCAAGGGCATGCCCTGGCACCAGCATCAAAAGACATGGAGGCAGAAGTGATCAGCATTATCTGATTGTGTTGAGTCAGTTTTAGCAAATTATGCTATGAAAACAAAATGTTCCTGCCCTCCATAACTCCTAGAGGAGGCAATTTCTTTGTTATTTAATGTGATTTTGAAGCAGATAGCCTGTGTAAAGTTTGCTTTGTTACGTGTTGCCCAAAGATGATTCTCTTTGCCTTTGCTTTGTTGTTTGGCTGCAGGAAAATCTATCTGCAGACTGGATTTTTGATGCTCCATTAAGTTTATGAGGTGCCTTTATTCAGGTTATCTCTTAACTGCTGTATTACTTCTTTACCCATTGAAACCAGTAATGTGAGTGTCCCTCTGGACTGGGAGTTTGCCAGGGTAGCTCTGGGTCTGGTCCCTTTTTGAAGAAAGCAGGTGGGGAGATGCTGAAGAAAAGCTCTGTCATTGGGAAGTGCATGTTTTGCTTTGCTAGTTAGTGGTGTTCCAAGCCTAACAGGCCCTTCAGTCATGGGTACGATAAGGAAATTAATCTTTGCATTGGTGTCCTGTGCCATGGAAGAATGATGTGAAAATGCAATTTATTTTCAGTGAAGCAGGCTTCTGAATATAATGTGTCCACTGCAGAGCACACTGCTTTTTTTCTGGTAGAAAGCAGAGCAGGTTTTCAATGCTATTTCTAGCAGTGAATGTTTCTCATAGGAAGAGAGGAGGCAGCACATTCTGGGTGTTGGTTCCTCTTTTAGCTAATTAAATGGCCAGACTCAGGAATTCAAGGCACACGGAAATATCCCTGATTGATACCAAAGTTATCAGTTGCTTTGGCCGGAGATGGAATTCTTCCCTGCCAGATGCAAACAACCCATAAACCTAATGCCTTCCATAAGGAAGCCAGCATGCCGTGGCTGTTTTCAACACTACTGTCTGTAGCTCTGCTTTCTTCTGCCCCAGTGGTAACCTGGAGAGTCATGTTCCTGCTCATGCAAAGCATAACCTGCAGAAGTTAAGGCCTGCTAAGCAAGGACTTCCAGCTGTTTCATTCCTATAAGCATATACATATTTATACCACCCCAGGATTCCTTTCATGCTGAAAATAAAGGTAGCACTTGTCTGCGGTTAGAATATATTACCCGGGAGATAAATGGCTTGTCTCAGTATTAGGAAGATGGATAAGGGGAGTGGAAAATTGACCATAATGTTGGTTGGAAGATCCACCGAGTCCAGAGGGCCTTACTGTTTACCTGAAACTCCTGCTGGGAAGTGACGTAGAGGTTGATAGTGCTGTGTTTAGCTATCAAGAGATGATTAATTAAAAGCTGTAATAAATGTGAAATGTGATGGTTGACACACACAGAGCTTCACGGACACCAGCTAAATTTCCTAGTGATGTGTAACATGTGCCAGGGATTGATTATAACATCCTGCGAACGGTGCTTTTGAAGGGACAGCCGAGACAGGGGGAGCCTGCACAAGTGACTTGCTCAAGCCCACAGGCAAAGCGAGACAGCGACTAACCTCTGCGGTGTCTCTGGTACTCTACCCGCTCCTGTCCCACCTCTGTGAAAGCAGAAGTCCAAACGCATTCTGACCCAGGCTGCTGGGAGTCGTTTCCAACCCAGTAGTGGTCAGACAGGCAGCATGTGCGGCTCAAAGCCGAGGTGCCAGTGTAGCATCACTGGAGTTGGAGCTGGGATTCTGCTGTTGGTCTGGAGCACAACCCTGCGGTAGCACCTCCGCTGCAATTCGTCTGCCCGGCCGTAAAATGAGAGAGGTGGTAACGCTGAGCCGCTGTGCTCCGGCGTGGCCAGTGCGGGTTGCTTTAGCAAGGGCTGTGTAAGGGTGTGAAGAAGTGCTGGGAGGCTTTGCTGCCAGTTGGTGTTATGATGAGAATGTCTCTCGAGGCAGTCTGCTGATTTTTAGGGACTCAGCTAGGGTGCTGCCTTGCTCTTCAGTACACGCTGCTGCTGTCACTGGGGGGCCCCTTGCATCCCCCTCCTCGTCTGCCACTGGATTTAGATGGAGCATGCTGAGAGCAGCCTGGTTTTCTTCCAGAGAGAATTAATTATTTCACGGACCATTCCAGATTCCGATAAATGAAGCGTGCCTCGATGTCATTTTAGAGTAGTATCTGTAGTGAAATCAGAACTGATATAACCTGGGAAAATACATAGGACTTGTCTGTGTGTTTTGCTTTGTTCAGGTTAATTGTTGTTGCTTGTGGCATGATTAAAGGGTCTGACTGAACAGAAAAATATGTCATGCATAAGTGCAATTTTAATGAAATAATAATTCTTCCCTTGAAGTGAAATTGTTTTTAATACAAGATAGCAAAATAAATAAATTCTCTATCCCTCTTCTATTTTTGGAAATAATGATTTTAGGCAATGAAGAGCCAAATTGAACTCGATTGGCCTTACTTTTGCACAATTTTTGTCTTTCCTCATAATGCAGATTGATTTTTCTCTTTGTTGAAACTGATAAAACAGGCAAGGACATGAGGAAGAGCCTTACGAAAATCTCAACATTGGGGCACTTTATGCAGTTCATTTGTGTACAATTACCTGAAAGGTTTTTTGAAAATGTTTGTGCTTGGTGAGATGCTGAAGCAGGAACACTGTCTTCCAGAGAAACCATTGTTAATGTCCTTTCAGTATGAGAGAGCTTTTGCTGTCCCAGTGCTCCCTGTTGACTTGCTGCCAGCTGCTCGCGTATGTAATGTATATGGGTATGCTTAAAATCTGTTCCCATATACGTGGAAATAGGTGGCTCATACAAATACAGCACCATACATCACATATATGCCCCATACGTGCTGCAGTTTGGAATGTCAGTGAGCACAGGGAAATGAGAATTGGGGCTGTTTTAGAGAATGCCAGAGACAAGACAGAGAAATTGAGAGATTTATTTGTTTGGATAGACCTCCCTCTTATTGAATTGCCTTAATGCTGCACTTGTTTCTTGTTCTGCTTCTCTTTCTCTTTTGCTGCTTCTTTCATTTCAAATAGGTAGGCAACAAAAAAACACGGCCGGCGAAATGGAAGATTACAATTATGCATCAGTATTCCTGTAATGCAGCTGCTCAGTAATGTCCCCTGGGAGTGTGACAATGAGTATCTGACATTAATTGGCTCAGTACCTGTATCTTTGACCTTGCAGAAATTTCATAGATCAATTCTACACGTTGTTTACTGATAAAGAAAACTTCTTTGGGGCAGGGGCTGCATCTTCAGACATGCCTGCACCACACTGACAACCAGAAGCAGCAATCAGACTCACCGGGTCTTGGAATAAGAAATAATAGACAAGGGCATCATAAAGTAGTTTCTCTCCCATCTTTTGCCAAGATCTGTTCCTCAGCAGTTTTTAGCCCACTTGAAGTCTTTGTCACTGCTGGATACCGTACAGTTGATGCACAAATGCTGTTTTTTTTCCTTGGAGTAGTAGTCCATGTATTGCCTTCATACGTGTGTTTGACATACTGAACGCTGTAACTAAACCAGGTCAGAACTAGAGGAACAGCAGCTCCTGGATGTGCTTGCATTGAAACAGCTGCCTCTTCTGTGTCGCTCACCCTCCGGTGACCAAACCCGCCAGGAGGATCTCACAGGGGGCCAGGGGGATCTCACAGCAGGCCGCGAGCAGCTCTTGGGCGGCCGTGGCGTTTCAATGCGCCCTGCTCAGTCAGCAGCAAGCCCCCGTCTCCTGCGCTGCACAGTCAGCTGGCTTTAGCTGCTCGGTGGCTGCGGGCTGCGTGTGCAGAAATGGATGATTGCTCAGCTCCCTTCCATTTAGGGGAGCCAAGAGGGAGAAATCGCAGTGTCCAAATGGCAGCTTAGCCAAGATTCACACACAGGGCAGTCACCGGGCTTAACTTTCTGCGGGGGTGTCTGTTTCCCAAGTTAAAAAGTTGTTGAAAAGGAGGGAGGCTTGTACGCAGGGTGTTTTAAGAGATGCTCAGAGGCATAGGCTGCAGCCCGTCCCCCTGGGTTTATTGCCTTTGGTGAAGTACCGGCGAGCAGCTTCCCAGAAGGTCTACTCTGCCCGTGTATCACTGGGGTGCTCGGGAGCTGCTCGCTCACCGCTCGCCTGTCCCCGGCTGGAAATTAAACCAGCCGTCACCTCGGGGACACGGAAACCTGCGTCCCCCCCATCTCCCGCGAATTAACACGCCGCGCATGATGCCGGGAGCCGCTCACGCAGGGGAGCCCGCTGCTCCTCTCCGCCCCGCAGCGCACAGAGCCCCGCTCTCGGCTCGGAGCTCCGGCGGCGAGCCCCGCGGGGGCCGGGCCGGCGGCGGGGCAGCTCCGCGGGCGGGCGGCGGGCACTGACCGCGCTCTCTCTGTCCTTCTCTCCCCCCCCCCGCACGGAAGGCGGACGATGGAGGCGGCGAGCGGGCGCGGGAGGAGGCCGGCGCGGCGCTGGTGCTGCGGAAGGTGTGGTCACGCAGCCCGGCCCCCGAGAGGCGCGGGAGGTAAGGCTTCCGCGGCTCCGGGAGCGCGGCGCGGCGGCGGCGGCAGCGGGCGGCCCCCGGCAGGGCGATGGCCCCCGGCGGGCGCGCCTAGGGGGGAGCCGGGCGCCATGGGGAGCGGCCGGGTGCGGGTGCCCGAGGCGCTGGCGGGTCGCGGCGGGGAGCGGCCGCTGCCCACCTTCGACGTGCCTTACTTCAAGTACATCGACGAGGAGGACGAGGAGGACGAGTGGAGCAGCCGCTCGCAGTCCTCCACCGAGGATGACTCCGGGGACTCTCTGCTTTCCGACAGATACGTGGTGGTGTCGGGGACGCCGGAGAAGATTTTGGAGCATCTCCTCAGCGACCTGCACCTGGAAGCCGCCCAGGACAAAGAGACGGGTAAGGAGCGAGCCCGGCGGGGAGGCGGCGGCGGCGGCCAGGGTAGCCGGTCCGGGGCGGGGCTGGGGGGGTCCCTCCCGGGCACCCCCGGCTGCCAGCCTGGCGTTGGGCCCGGGGAGGAGACCGCGGCGTGCGGCAGCCCGGGGGGTGGCACCGCGGGGCGCCCGGCCCGGGGGCGGGAATGCCGGCGGTCGGCGGGGCCCCTCGGGGGCTGCGCACGCTTCGCAGCGACCGGAGCCTTCGTGGTCCTCGGCTCCCGCCGCTGCCCGGGCGGAGGGTGCCGGTCCTCGCAGCCCGCAGCCGTGCGGTTACATCGGTCGGAATACCCGCTGTGCGGTTCTCCCTCCGGGCCGACCACCCGTTTTGCCACCACCCCGCCGCTTTGGCGCATCTTGCGCTTCCTAAGCGCGGCTGATACGTTTCCTCGTAACCCAGGGCGCGGGGCACCGCCTGATGCTGTACTTGAGTGTCTTCGACCAGAGACTGTCATTTGCTCCAGCCTAGAGCAATTATTATATTGATCGGGCTGCTTGACATGCAGTTTAATTTTCAGCCGGGTCCCTTGGCTGTGTGCGCAGCTTGCTGTCCCCAGGAGCTCCCGGGGCAGTTTGTCAGCAGTGCCCGCACCCTGCGGTTCGTAGATAGTTTTGTTGCAAGGGGCCGGGCTGGCGGGACGTGCGGAGGTCCCAAGTACTGGAAGGGCTGAGGAAGGCAGCTGGCTGGAAATGGAGCTGTGCCTTTGGTCGCTCCCCGTAGGGTTAAAACGCGTACTCCTGCTGCCTGCATATATCTCTCCCTACAAATGAGATTACTGAGAATAAACACACTTTAATCCTTTTAAGTGACTGGAAATATAAATAACATCTGCGATTCCCAGAGGACTATCAGGATTGGGTTCTCAAAACAAGTCATTAGTTTAATGTGGGACAATAGGCATATTCCTAGTGCTGATGTGTGAATGCCCCGAAGAAACATAGAGAGTGGCTGCTGGTGATATTATTATGGTATTCCTAGCGCTGCTTTTGTCTGCCTGGATATTAATATTTAGTGCAGAGAGTGGCTGTGATTGTTTTCCTTGCACAGATGCCCTCGGACTAGTTCTGAGTGTAATTTACTTGAGCCAGCTCTTAGGCGGTGCAGTGAGGGTCCTTCCTTGGTTCTTTAAGGCCAAATGTTGGATCCAGAATAAGTTTCCCCATTAATGTTTGTCATATGCAGACTAAGGGACATTAGCTGCCCGTCTTTATAGTCAGCTTCATAAGCTCACGGTCTTTCTGGAAAACAATGAGATTTTCACTAACATTATGCATTGTATTTTAGTGTTTGTAAATACAAAGCACTCCTTACATAAAGCATGAGATGCTGTATACGTCCTCACGTGTACTACCTTTTCTTTCTTTTCTTGTTACTCTCTGTCCCTTCCATCTCCGGGAGGCTGTTCATAGTCTGTTCTTTTTGTTATAAAGAGGGGCTGGTAAACAGCCCTCAAAGCAAATGCTAAAGCACTACTTGCCTGGTTGTTATAGCAGATGGTTATGTATTTAAAGGTTGATTGGCTTCCCCTCACCTCTTCTGCCTTATCCTAACTCCTTTTAGAAAGAAACAATTAGCTCTGTCCTGCAGCCAGGGTTAACTGGATCCCAGGGGCAGAACAAAGTAGCTGTGACTTCAGGTTTTTGCCATCACAAAGAAGTGTGCTAAACCTTGCCCAGAGGCCGTCCACTTCCTCAAGGGTATTTCATCACAATTGTGTTTTCTTCTGACTTTATTAATCTGGTAATGTAGAACTTCATCAAAATAAAAGACTTTGGGAGTTCTGTTTCCCAATGTTTTAGGTGGCGGATGCCCCGTCATGCTTTTTATCAGTCTATTTTCCAGACACAGTGGCGTTTGGTATGAGGAAGTGTACATATTTACATCTTTGTGTGTGCACCTGAAGGCATCCTTCTGCTGTTTGTGTGCTTGGATTTGCTGTTCTTTGTATTTTTTTGTAGTTCCAGTCTGGGCCATCTCAGAGGATGGTTGAGTTGCAGAGTCCCACAGGCTTGTGTTTTAGCAGGCATAGCTTTGCGGAACATAAAAGGACAATGTTGTTGTACCCAGCTGCTGCTCCTGCTGTCAGTTTGCCAGTTCCAGGATGACTTCCTTCGCCTCCTGCTTTCCCTGTAGCCCTCAACCCTGTTTGCTTATTTGTGTCTGTAAAGAACATGAGAAAGAGCTGTTCTTCCATACGCTGGTGTGCAGGGGGCTGTTGTTCTGTTTGACCCTTTGCACTGCTTCCCAAGGAGGGATGCTCTGCATGTTTTCATTCCCATCCTTTGTATAACAAATCATAACTACAACCCTCTGTGGTCATTCAAAAAAAATCCACTACCTCCTGGGGTTAGCGTGGTCACGGAGCACTGCTTTTTCTAAACAGTGACATGTCTGAATGATGCGCCATGTATTGCTCCCAGCCATGTTCTATTTTCTAGCCCAAGTCAGCAGGTACTGCTTGCAGCAGGGAGAGCAAAAGGAAGCTTTGGGGCTGGTGTGAAATAAATTTGACTGGGGTCCAGCCCAGGCCTCAAGGCTCCCTTCATCTGCTGCTAAACGTGCAGCAAGATACCGTAAGCATTCTGCTGTGGCATCCTCTACTATAAAGAATAGGTGGGGATACCTTCTCTTACCCAACCTGAAGAAGAGTCGCAGTGTCTGTGATGTGGCTGAACACTGTAAAAGCAACTGAGGACACTAAAGGGGACACTGTAATGTGCACAGCAAGACTATCCTGTTGCTCGGATGACATCTGTAGGCAAGGAGGTCTTGAAAGCCTGAGGTCTGCAAGACTCTTCAAGCTTAGCTACTTCGTTTAATGGCAGTGGGGTTTTTTGTGATGACTAAGTCAGAGAGTATATGTGAGTTCTTGTGGCATCATCTTAAATCGGAGCTTGCCAGTAACAAAGTCTTTCCAGCCTTTCACCTCAAAGGGAGAAAGGTTTCATCTCACTGATATACTGTAACCTGTAATGTACCAACCCCCAAGAAGACTCTTCTTGTTTCCTACCATGACATGGCTGGAAACTTTAAATTTCTGTAATGAAAAACTTTTCTGAGTCACTTCTAATGTTGTTGGAATCGCTGGGGGATGTCTGCTGAGTGTGTACTTTAGAGGGCAATTTGAAGTTTTAAGAGTTGAACAGAGTGAGACACTTCAAATGTGTCAATATCCAGGCAAAAAATGCAAGATTTACCTCCTAGGCTTATCCTCATCAAGGATGGGGATTTAAACAGGTAATCTCCGAGAGGCCAAATCTTGGCGTCTTGGGAGCTCTAATCCCTTCCCACTGACTACAACATTTCTTTCAAAATTGTTGTCCTCTGCTGCAAAAGCTTTTGTTTCTTGGACACTAGCAGTATTCCGTTCTCTGGATATTATCCTGATCTAGTCTTTGGAGAATCCTCTGACTGGTTTCTATTCAAACATAGCATCTTGCCTCACAGTGATTACATTCAACATTTGACACCCTCTGGAATGACACAGTGAGCATCACATCCACTACTACATCTCCAGGTCTGCCTGGATCTCTCAGACCATTTCAGACCACTGGGCCGCCTCTCAGACAGCTTAAGCAGAACATTATCTCCCTCATCACATCTGATGACACTACCTGTATTTTACCTGACTAACGTGGGATTCATTTTAAGGAATGAGTAGGGAGAAAAGGGATTTGTTTGTGAAGGTCTTTGAGGGCAAGAAGCAGTGGGAAATAGAGATCTGGAGAAAGGATGTAAATGAGGAATGGTACGACTGGGCCAATATGTGATGGTGCTGGTCTTAACTGATGTATCTTTTTAATGAACTGAGTGAAAGAGGCTGTGGCAAGGAGGAGGCATGATACTTTTGTTAGACAGGCTATCACAGAAGTAGGATGGCTCATGCTGAAAAAGGTTTCATGGGACAGAAAAAGAAGATGAGTCCTCATGATGTCACTAAAATTGATGCAGAAAGGTGTAGATATGGTCTGGATGTCTTGGGAATAGGAAAAGAAAGGAATAATGACTTTTGTACCATGCTGTGTCACCTTATCTGGGACTGTGAATGGTCCTTGGATTAATGAGAGCTCTCCCCGGTCATGCAGAAGTAGTTTTATCTTTGGGATCATAGCATAGCATCTAGGTGGGGCCCTCAAACCATGCCTGTTTGTCCTAGAAGTGCTGTGTAGTAAGAGTTCCTTTTGTTTAATCCATTCTGTTTCTACACTTGCATCAATGATGCTGCTTTGATGTTGGGTAATGGAACCCTCTGAGAAACTGTGTGTGACCTTTGAGAAGAATGGTACTGTCTTGCATGAGCTGATTGTAGTCAGCTGCTGAATGATGTTGCAAAAAAGGAATACAGCTCTGTGTTTTCTAGGTGGTGTCTTTCATTTAATAATCCAAGAAAAAAATGTCTGATTGCTTTTTGATATTTTTTTATTTGTTTGTTTCTTGCTATGAAGGATGCTGTTAGGACTCTTGCTTAGTGTGCTTTATTACTGATAAGTAAAAGGTGTTAAAAAACATATTCCTCTGACTGCCACACAATGAACATGTTTATGTGATGCATCTGGACTGATTTCAAGCAGAATAAATACTAGCCCATCGTTTTGTGATCCTATCTTCCAGCTTTTAGGATGTCGAGAATGAATGTCCGATAGCCCTTCCTCTTACCTGTCCTTTACAATGTTGTCTGTCATCATTTTGAGGAATTTTGTAAACTTTCCCCCAAAGTCTTAGGAAAACTTAGTGAAATGAGTGGGCTAAACACATATTACTGCCATGCCAATAGAAGAGGAATGAGTTTAGCAGAGTTGATGTGCATGGAGCAATATCAGTGTAAGAATAGCTGAAAAGCTGAAATAATCATTTATCTCAGTGTTCAGTGTGAGAGAACCTGGGGAGGTTCTCATACAGGACCATTGCTTTAAGCAGTATTAGTCTAAGTTGTCTCCAATGGGAGTGTCAGTAGAAATAGGTTTAGAATAAATCAATAAAATGAATAGTAACAAATCATCAGGATCAGATGGTACTCCCCAAAGACTTCTGAAGGAACTCAGATATGACATTGCTGAACTCCTAACAGTGGTGTGTAATCTAACACATAAATCAGCTTCAGTGGCAGAGGAAGGTGGGAAATGTGATGCCAATTAAAAGAAATGGTTCTATTTGGGGAACACCTAAGCAATAAGGTTGTCATTTTGTCAATACATTATTCCAGCATAAGCTGGTGCTGTAGTCAAAAGAAGGAGCTCAGCCTTCCCCAGCCGCTCGCTCCTGCTGCTACACTGGTCACTCTGGGCATCTCCAGGCTGTCGTGCGATTCTATAGCAGAACCAAGCAGGGAGCTGGTCCTGGTTAATACTAACCAAGGAAATACTGAATTATTAGTTGTAAGATGGATCAGTTTCCTGACCTACTTTGTCAGTGGCACAAAATTTGCCCCTGACCCAGGGAGAGAGTGGCTGGGAGCAGGAGACGCCCAGGTGAGGCCAGCAGGAGAGAAGGACTGGTGCCTTCAGCAGCTGAACTTGCTTGCTGGAGTTTGATTAGATGCAAAACTGCAGCGTAAAGTTATGATTTTGTGCTAGGAAATCTGTGGCAGTACAGGACCTAATAAATGCTTATAAATATCTCAAGGATGGGTGTCAGGAGGATGGGGCCGGACTCTTTTCAGTGGTGCCCAGCAACAGGACAAGGGGCAATGGGCACAAACTGAAGCACAGGAAGTTCTGTCTGAACATGAGGGAGAACTTCTTCCCTCTGAGGGTGACGGAGCACTGGAACAGGCTGCCCAGGGAGGCTGTGGAGTCTCCTTCTCTGGAGATATTCAAGACCCACCTGGACAAGGTCCTGTGCAGCCTGCTGTAGGTGACCCTGCTTCGGCAGGGGGGTTGGACTAGATGACCCACAGAGGTCCCTTCCAACCCCGAACATACTGTGATACAGTAAAAATAGAAGGAAGAAATGCGGAAATACAGTACTGAGGGAAGGGAAATGTTTTTTTTTTGCAGAGATAAATCAGATATTGTATATCCTGTAGAGGTGTTAAAGATTTGAAGGAATATTAGAGTACATATAGTCTGGTCTGCCTGTATCTTATATTTGTATTGCCAGAATGCTTTTGGTAAAGTCTCTCACCAAAAATCCTTAAAGAAATGTAGAGATCCTTTTGATAAGGAAGAATATGCTTTTCAGGGCTGATGATGACTTAAAAAGAGAAAATGAAAGGTTAGAGTAAATTGTCAGTGTTTAAAATGGGGAGAAGTCGCCACTGAAGACTGGGTGCCACCGAGTGTAGGATGAAAACTGAAGTAACAGAATGTGCTGAGAAGATTAAATGATAGAGGATCTTACGATAAATGAAGCCATGGTTTCACCTTTGGCGGCCACGCAACATTTGGTTCTTGAACACCCTATTATTCCCGCCTTCAGCTGCCTGTTTGAGCTGTCGTATTGTCCTGTTGTCATACTGACAAACTTTGCTTAGGTGTCTCTGCAAGGTGAGTTAGATCAGGAAGCTGATTCAACTCAGAAATAGCCTCATGAAAGTAGGAAGAATGGGGCAGTGTAGGACTGGGGAAATGAGCTGGGCCCCCTCAAACCAGCCCTGTGGCTGGAGGAAGATGAAAGGAATAAAAATCTGTGTGACTGCGTGATAAAATTGCAGATGAGATCCAAGTTTGAAAAATGCAAAGTAATGCATTTTCCAGTATGGAGAAAAGGAAATCCTTATTATACATATTCAGTGGAGGAGCTGAATTGGCTAATACCATGCTGAAAATAGGTCTTTGGAGATAGTGTGGCTAGGTCTTAAAAATTTTTCATCAGCATTGATCAATGGGGCAAACAGTATTTGGGACAATTAGGAAAGGAGGCAAGCAAGAACTATAGTCATACTATTGTATAACTGTGTAAGATGGTACGTATTCCTTCTCTTCAGCCCGGAAAGGTTGTAAATGAACTAGAAATAAGCTTGAAAAGGGGAACAAGGGTGATTAGAAGTATGGATTAAATACATCTGAGAATGAATAGTCTAGATCTGGTCAGCATAGAAGAGCAGTTTCTGTAAAGGAGGCATATGGTGCAGTCTATGAGACCATGAATTGTGTGAGGAAGGTGAGTGTGGAAGGATTATACATTGTTTCTCATAATGCGGGAAGTGTTTTGTAACACGGTGAGATTATTGGGTTTATAACTAATCAAGAGACATGGTTTTTTTTAAATGATGCACAGCTAAACTCTGAAACTTATTGTTGTGAGGATTTTGTGGAAGCCAAAGACTAGAAGGGTTTAAAAACAAATTAGGCAAAATCCTGGCAAAAACTCCGTCACTGCAATGATGTCGATACAACTTCCGATTTGGAAAGTCTACATTGCCAGTTGCTGAAAGCTAGGAGGGTGTATCAGAGCAAGATAACTCTGTATCTGTCCTTTTCTTAGTTTTTTCCTTCCCTTGGGCATCCTCTGTTGGCCCCTGTCAAGGACCTGGTTCTATTTTACGGGGATTTTTGATCTGACCCAGTACATTGCCAGCACGTTGCAGTTTGGAAGCAATTAATCAGAATCTAAGGTTATAGTAAGGTACTAGTTCCTTCAGTTGGACAACTGAACAAGTTGTCAGTTCCGTTTGCAGCAGAGAGCGAGCAGTTTTCTGCTGAATGGCTTTGCAAATGGTGTGGTGGGGCCTGGAGCTGGGACAAGAGAGACAGGAGCCCTGGGGTAGCACAAAGTTGGGACCAAGGCTGCCGGCAGTGACACTGGCTTCTGCTCACATGGGAAGATCTGACATCCTCCAGTTGTCCTCCTGTTCGTTGCCATCTAGCCCCTTCTCTGATGTACATTGTTTGACTTTGTGCCAAGTAGATCTAAGCGTCTTAGGAAATTTTTTCCCCCCCTTTGGTAGGATTATTTTCTGTCACATTAGTGAGCTGAATCAGGTTGCAGAAGCAGTGCCGTGTCTGGGAGTCACTACAGACAGCCTGTCACACGCTGCGGTGCCTACGCTAATAGGAAATGCTAGAGAGGGGAATATGTCAAAGATGCTGTCTCCTGGCAGGAGCTCAGACAGTTATTTCTGGGAAACGAGGATTCGGAGCCTGAAAAAGGTTTGGTTTTTTTTTGTACTCGGGCTCTAAAGCTTGTTTAGGGCAAACTTTTGGAAAGGAGGAGTCCTGGGATGCTACTCCTGGATTGTTTCACCGTTATATGCAATGAGTGGGAAACTAGAGGCAGCATGGGGAATGGTGAACATCCTTAGTGATCAGGACTCTGTCCTCGTGATCAGGACTCTCTTGATAGATACTGGTGGTATTTTTTCAGTTCATCACAACAAGTAGTTTTCATGGGGTAAGCACACCTAGCATAGTGGACCTTTTCAAGGAGGGAAAGGAATCGAGGTAGCCACTAGACAAACACATGGTTTCAGGGTGCCCAGGAGCACCTAGGCACCTTTTGGCACCTAAATACATTTTTTTTTTCTACCCTGTGCAAGAATAACTTGGGATGACAGTTGAGTCCCAAGTGGTTCATGTATTTTGTGTTTGAGTCAAATTTACAGAAGAAAAAGCTACCCACTATGTATGATTAGTCAATGATATCGTCTTCTTAGTTCCTCAGTCTTTGCTCTGTAATTCTATGATTCCTTATAGCTAGTTGTCACCTTTTGCTATGTAAGACAGTGAGAAGGAGCCATCATAAAAGCCTAGTGTGAAACTATTTATTATGAAGGTGCGCACAGTAGACAATACGAGGGATTTTGATGATCTTAGTACTTTAAGCAGAAAGGAATTGGGAAGTGCATGTCTAGCAGGAGAACTTCTTTAGGAGTGAAGATCAATAATTTTCTTTTGACAGTGAAAAAGGCTTTTCTTTTTTTTAAATTGTAAAAGGCAGAATATGTTAATTTGTTGCACTGCAAAATAGACTTGGGTGATGTAAACATTTTGTTGAGGTACCTGCAAGATAAGTTGTTTTGACACTGGGAATTTGGTAAGGCTTCTGGAAAGCCCACGTAACCCGAAAGAGTTTTCATCAGTTATTTGTAAAGTCGCTTTCATCCTAATGACATTGGAAGACTAGGTGATATGAATTATCGAAACAATGGAGTGTTTCGAATATATGACAGGATATATGGTCGTATATATATCTCTAACAGATGCATTAAGTAACTGAGATTATAAAGAGACAGGTTTGTATATTTGAGAAATACTTCTGTAGAACTTTTTTCAGAACGTTACTGTTGATAATTGCTGGTTGTCTGGTAGTGTTAAGGCAAGAAGGGTGTATCGAAGGGATAAAAAATACTTGCAAGGTTTTATTTTATAAAAATGCTTGTATTTTAGTGATAAAAAGAGTAGTAGAGGTTGCCTCTTGGTTTCTGCCTTTTGTCCGAATCCTTTTCTAATCACTTGAGTGTAACTGGTCAGTGTCAAATCTAGCAGAAATGACTGGTGTTCCCAGGTCAGAAGGCTGGGACTGAGGGCCATAAAGGCTAAGAGGAAAACTGAGTCACTGCACAGTGGTGATGCCAAAGAGATCTCTCTTGACAAGGGAGATGTTGTCTTAGAAGGACGTCAACAACTTCGGTTGATTCTCCACCTGGATTAAACACTACACTGGAGGTTGTGTCAGTTCCACAGCTGCAGGTCTGGAGACAAAGCAGGCCAGATCCCTTCTGTTGCAACCAATGTCCTACTGATTCTGTAGGCCGTGAGAACATCAGAGGCAAAGGAAGTCAACGTCAGCTTAGCAAAGGCATAGCCAAATTCTGAAATAAGTCAAAACTATGGTAGCTCTTACTGACTTCTGTCTACTGGAGATCAATTCCCCTACAGCAGTGGTGGGATCAAACCATGAAATGTGAAATGTATGAAGAGAGAGGACAGCCCCTGCTGTGAAGGTGACGCAACTTTCTAAGTACTCTCAGGCTCCAGATACAGCTTTGCCTTCAGGTTTTCCCAGAGTGTGGCTCTTTGAAGCTGATTAATTACAAAACCTGTACAGTTATCTCAAAGCTGCTGTTTCTCCTAGAGGAAAAGTGAGGCATGATTTGGAAGAGAGAAGCACAAAAGGAATAGCAACAGATGGTGTGTGGGTTGGCAGGTCAGCTAACTGTGAGAGTAGGAACTGGAAATGAAAACCGAAATATCAGTGTTGCTGCTTCTTATGAAGTGTCCGCACGTCCTGTTCCTTCTTCTGGAGACAAAGACCGTGCAGTTCTTCAGGAACCCAACCCATGGGGCCCTTCAGCACAGGTGTTCCATCTTTCCTGGGTATTTACTCATCCTCACCACTTAGAGTTGTTCTCCTTCTTAAGGCTTTTTACTATCAAACCCTGACCTGCAGACTACTGAACAACTGGACACTGTCTTCAGTACTCTCTTTTTGTGTTCTTCTTCCACAACACAGAGATTCACCGCCTGCGGACAGAAGTAGGGGTGTTTGTCCATTAATGAATCGTGCATTGCTATTAGCACTTAATGAGATGGCTGTTAAGTCAGAAGCTCGTTCTCAGAATAGAGCAAAGCACTCCTTCCCAAGAGCTGACTCTCTGTAATGTTATAAAACTCAGACACGGTGCTCTGAAATTCAGATTTTTTTTGGAGGGAAGCTTTCGCAGGATAGGGCAGTTTTTATGTGAGAATGCTGAAAACATAAAACTGTATCTTGACATGCTTGCTGCATCTTTGAGTCCAGGAATACAGTTCACTCACTGTCTTCAGGGTTTGAATTCCAGTGTTTCCAGTGCTCAAAGTTTCTATAATACAATGATTTTTTTGTGAGATTAACATTTTTTGAGGAATACAAAGAGAGTGTTCATTCCCTGCCCACAGGGTGGAAGGATGGATTCACTGAAGAACCTGTGCTTTGAGGTTGTGTATGAAGAATCTGAAAGAAATCTGTTATTCAAAGCTGCTTTTTTCCCCTTGTGAACTAAATTTACTCTCATGCTGTTAATTCCTCCTGCCCCCGCAATCCTTCTTAACATGCTCTGAGTTCAAACGGTTTCATGGTATTATGGAAGTAGGAGCCTCGGTCTTTTTGTGAGCGGGAGCGGGGCTGGTTGTGGCTATAGCAAAACTACGGTTATCTTTACTAAGCTCCCTGTCGTGCTGCCTGTTACTACCGTTAGGTGATACTTGTTGTATAGTGTGCTGATGCTGTCGTTTTATTTCCCATCTTACTATTTTCTGTAAATCCCTGTGCTCAGAGGACACCCAGGGAAATTAAGAACAAAGAACCACAACCCAAGACCTATTTGTGAACTATTAATTGGAATAGATATCTGCCTGTTTCCTGGCACATAGTGCCTGATGACGCTTTCTGCGGGCTCTTAAGAGCTCCCATAATAGCCGCCAAGCCTGAGCTGCATCACAGCACCAAACGCATCTGCTTGCTGTGTAGTTGAATAAATGCAGTTGCTTGAGAAGGCACCAGTTTGCCAAAGCCACAGTCAGGCTAACACGCTCCGGGTTATGAAGTGCAGCAGAGCTCGGCTCTGCCTTGCTCTAATGTTGGCTGCTACCTTCTTTATCAGGCCCAACAAAAACAGGGGAAAGAGCAGCAGTGGCAGCAGCTGCTGAAGGCCAGATGCGCTGTGTGATGGATGAGGCCGGTGGGGGATTCTGCCATACCTTATGTTATCTTGCTGGGTTTTGGTTTTAGTGGGCAAGTCAGGAGATCGGTGGTGGGATGTAGGAATAGATAGTTGTAGTAGGAATACTTTTGTGAGAGCGGAGGTACCTGTCTAAAAAGGAGATAGTGGAGCAGAATGTGCTTGGCATGAATTCAGCAGCTTTGTGCATTAACTGCAGTTGGTAAGCTCATAATTCAGGCTTTAAATTGCTGTTACTTTTTTAGAAGGAAAGGCTTGATCCAGTTTGCTATCAGTTGGTGTATGTAACGCCTTTTAGGAGACTCTATGCGGTTGGCATTGGAGACAATCCTTTTTTTTTTTAAAGTCAATTTAGATCCTTTCAGAGATTGAAGTAGGAGTAGAATTACACCACTTTGACAGCCAAAGGTTTCTCGTGAGATGTCAGTTACCCTCAAGGAGTATAGCTGGTTCTGGCAGAAAAAGCTTTTCGGAATAGCATCAGTTACGGCAATAAAGTAAATTGCTTGTCCCGTCGTTTAGACAAGGTGAAAAATACCAATGTGAGTTGTAGCTGTGGCAGCAGCTCACGTCGTCATCTCCTGAGCCAGGCTGAGATCATGAGATGACCTTGTCTCAGTTCACAAATGCTTGTGTGATCCTTCCAAAACCAAATCAGTACTCTTTCTCTGAAGTGAAAATGTGATGGCTTGTTTTCAAGGACACTGAGTGCAAAAAAAATTCTGGGGTGGGAGGATGGGGAAAATAGATTAATGTAAATAAAGTGGCAGCGTTGATGAATCTAATTTTGATGGCAGCTAATAATAAAAAAACTTAGGCTTTCTTGTGACAGCATTTGGGATGAATTGGGATTTTATTCCTTTGCTTGAACTTGAGTTTTGATGGAGATATAAATTGCCAGAATCAGGGAGGTAATCATGGAGAAAACATGCTGTCTGACCTGGGACTGCTAGAGGCCTTTATACCTCACCTTCTATTGCTTTTCAATTTCTTTCCATTTTTTTCTGCACCCTGCATCCCCCTTCTGCCATTATCCCTCCTCCTCCTCCTGCGCACAAGGCTCTACCAATTCCCCAAGCAGCCTTTCTTTAACCCTCCCCACCCCCATTTCTTAGGATTTAGGGCTGGTTGGCCTCCCTCTAGGAACCACTGCAGCTAAAAACAGAAAGCCAGCTACTGGTTTTGTTCTTTGCCAGTGGTGGATTCAGAGCTCCGGCATCAATACAATAATGAAACCATTGTTGGGTGTCGTTCCCCGCCCCGATAGGAGCCTTGTCTGTGGGATTTTGTTTGTTGTTACTGTTAGTAGATCATGGGGGGTGCACAGCCACAAGCTGGAAGCAAACAAACAACAGCGAAAAACAACCACAAACAAATAGCATTTGTCAGATCCCTGTTGTCAAGGGGTTTTCATTCGAAGTCTTAAAGCAGCAGTGAGGGTGCAGCATTGCCCCAAAGCATGGAAACCACCAGTAGCAGGCAAGTGCAATTTGCTTATTAAGGTGACTACAGCTTCTCGTCTGACTGTTGCATTGCTGTCTGTAGAGATAACTCTGTAACGGGCAAGTGGAAAATTTCCATCCTGGATTGTGCCGGCAGGCAGTCGCAACAACTGGATGATTTAGAAATTCAGCAGACACGCATGCACCCCTCCGTGTCCCAGCCACTGAAACACCTCCTCACCTCTGCCTCCAGCTGTGCGGGCACAAGCAAAGAAGCTGCACAGGGGCGACTCGGTAATTCTTAGGATGGGCAAACAGACGCAGACCTCTGGCCTGCCCGAGCCCAGCCTGGCTGCGAGGAAGCAGCCCTGGCCGTTCTGCAGGCTCCTTGCTGTCCTCTCCCCCTTCCCTGGCCCAGAGAAGGAATGTCCTCCCCAGCAGGGCCTGGGGAGCAAAGGGACGCTGTCTTCTCCCTCCTTGGTCTCCTTCTGGCCAAGCCCCAAAGCACACACATGCAGATCTTGGGATGTGGGTCCTCAGTTGGGAAACCTGGGCATGTTGGGCACGCCAAGTCTAAACCTGTAGGCAGGGGAGGGTCTCTGCCAGCTGAAGCTGGGCTTCTCTCATGTGTTCCCCAGACCTTCAGTACTCTCCCAAATATTTCTTTTCTATTGCAAAGCAGCAAGAAAGCATTTTTCTGAGGTCTATCCTGGTGCGGTGTCACTGGGTTAGGGCAAATTTTGTTATGGTCTCCAGTGTGATGGCCCCTTTCTCTAGGTGAAAGTTTTGCAACATCTTATGGGTTGCTTGTGTAAATATTTTGAACAGTTTTTTTTTTTTCTTTGATGTGTGCATACAGATTCTGCTAGTGTTAATGTGAATCTGATCTCCCTGCTGGGTGAGGGTTTTGACGTGGAGATGGGCCGTAGGGCGTTTGATTTAACGTCTCAGTTGAAAGTATTGGAAATTTGTTCAGGGAATCAAGATTAGTAAATTGCAATTTGGGAAGTTACAACTATGTTCTTGATTACAAAGAATGATAAGTCTTTAATAACAATTTTCTAAAAGTGGCTGAAAAGCATGAAAATGTCATCAGCTTTGCAAGAAACTGCTGTATTGGGTTTTCTGGACAAATGGAGAGCATTCAGATCCTCCTAGAGGGTATGGTCATGGAAGTCTGGGATGAGGGATTTTACAGCAAAGGGCAGGAGCTGTTGCCCAAAGTGCTGCTATGCATAGTGTTAGCCAGAGTGCCAGCTCCTCTTCTGAACCCCTGTGGCTTAGGGGAGTCCTGGGTAAGAATCAGGACAGAGAGACCAGTAAAGTCTGTTATTAGACCGTATACAAGCTCCGTTGAGGTCAATGTTTGTCAGGATTTTGTGTTTCCTGCTGCAGAGGATGACCGCTCTGTATGATCAAGCACCAAACTGAACAAAAAGAGACAGCTTTTTGTATTTATCTTAAATAATTAGATGTTGTTAATAGTTTTTGGATACTCTCATTTCAAATGGGAACTGAATGCACCGCTGCCCCTGCTAATCTGTGAATCCAGATATTCACAGCGTTTGGCTTGACTATTCATGATTTATTTACTTTTTAAAATTCAGACATAGGCATGTGTGTGATGATTTATTCCTTCTTGTAATTGCATACAGTGATTAAATGAGCTTGCATATTGTACTTCATTGTGCTTCTGGGATGTGGGCTGCTGTGTCTTTAAAGCAGCAGCTCCTAATGGAATTTATTCCAGCTCCCATATATTTACTGTAATCGGTGATGTGTTTCTAAAAACTGATTTGTAAAATTGATTTTAAATATATGGTCTTATATAGGAAGTATTTACCTAGCTGAAGAGTGGTACGTAATCCTCAGAGTCTTCCTTTAAGATGCTTTGCTACCTTCTCTAACAGGCACTCTTTAGTAAAAATAAATACGTGCTCACTGTTTTGTAATCTGAAAGAAGCTATAGGTAGTGTTACACCCAGCAGGAGTGTCTACTGGGCTGCAGCCATGGACAAGTGATTGCAGCCTGAGACTGTCATCACGTAATTGATGATTTTCCATAGACTAGCCGGGGATGATATAGAAAGGATACTGCTTCTTGGTAAGAAAAAAAATTAAAAATGCTATTTTATAATTGGCCTTAATGACTATCTGAATAAGCAAAGCAGTTTAATGAGAAGAAACTTATTTGCAGGAACAAATGCAGAAAGGTAACGTGTTACCATTTTACATGTAAACAGGCATTCAGAAGCCGCTGTGTCTGTGACTTCTACTATGCAAACACAAAGTAAGAGACAATGCTCTGCCCTGGGAATTTATAGGGTCCGCTAAGAGAAGGTGCAGCAGAGAGATGGGAACAACAGTGACAGGAAGCCTTGTTAGAGAAACTGGGGATGGACACAGTTTGCAGAATTCTAAATAAGGAGGATATCTCAGTGATGCTGGTAGTACCAGTGTTTGAGATTGTATCGTTTAATCAAAAAACCCCAGTCTCACCAGCGGCAGCTTGAGGTGCTATCACTAAATCTCCTTTGCGTGAGTTATTTTATGTCTGCAAAAGTAGCCGTGCTTAATGGCAGCCTTTACTTTAGTGAGACAATAATTTGTCTCTCTTCTACAGATGCACTCACTCCCATTACTTACAGGAACATAGTGTCTTTGAGAATTTGCTGCCCAGTCTCAGATTTGGTTGAAATTTGTCAACAGATTCAAAGGTTACAGAGGCAAGGGAGAACAAGACTGACAGAAAGTCGGACAGACAGTTCGGTTGCAAAAGCCATTTCCTTTGGGGAACAAGAAAGAAGAAGTAATACTGAAGTAGAAAGTATGCTGTTCTTAGCCTATTTTAATTTGAAGAGGGTTTGGAAATTTGATAGGGAAAGGTGATTTACAGTGGGATTACCATCTGAATGTCACATCTGGTGATGCTGGCCTCACTGGCGGGAGGCCAAATGTGCTGCTATGGTCTGCATGGGGCTGCAGAGAGACGGGCAGAATGGGGGTGAGGACACTGGGTTTGTACTCTCAGCCTTGGCAGGTACCTCCTGCCTCTGCTGAGACCGTGTCTGCCTCCCTTTCTCGGCACACTGGAAAAGTAAAGCACATTTTATAAAAACTGTGCTGGCACTTACGGTGAAAATGAGCTGTAGAAATGAAAGATGGCAGCAAGCGCTAGTCACGGCCAGGTGTTGTTATGCGTAGTGGTGAAACATGGTCATGGAGCAGATGAGCCAAGAGACCCAGTTTAATACAGTATCCTATCTGCTAGTGCGGTTCACGATTTTTACCTTTATCCTAAACACCGTGTCAGATTCAGGTATGTTTGTGCAGAAAGGTAGGGTTTACATCTCATCCAAGGAGATCCCTCTGTGCCTCATGGAAGTCCGGTGGCAGCGTTGATGAAGAGGTAAAACGTGAACAATTTCTGCAAGGTACAGAATGCATCTCTTCCATTAGATGTTTTCCAATTAGTGCATGAAAGATACAGTATCCCGTAAGACCTGGAAAAGAAACATACAAAAGAAGAAAGCTGGGCTGTACCAGTCCAAAGTTATACCTGTCTGAGAGTTGTGTTCTGGGTGTATTTTATGTGACTAAATCAATAAATAGCACTAAAAATCTGAAATAATGGCAAAAGGGAATAGATACCTTTAGAAAATTACCCAACTGGGCTTTCAACCAGTAATTGCTTAATATCCCTGTCTTATTTAGCTGAAATAAGTGAGGCCATCAAATAAAATCCCAGAGTAATTATGGTACAGCTGAATCAAGGATCGAACGCTGAGTTCTCCGATAAGTGAAAATAGTTTGAAAATTACCAGAATAAAGGCATTCTTTCTCAAAAGTGTAACATGGAACTACTTGGATTGCAAGCAGCCAAAGGTCCTTGCACAAGAACACAGTTCTGCTGCCACAGGGAAATGTGCCCATGCAGGTATTTTAATACTCACAAGCAGCTGAGCTCCAGATAATGCCTGTTCCCCGTGTTTTACCCTTCTATGATCTTTAAACTGTGCAAGCAAAAACCTTTGTTATTTCTTTCATTCTGCTGTCAGTATAGGCTTGTACTGACAAACCCGATAGTTTGAAGCTGTTAGATGTTCTTAATACATACACAGACTATGTACAAGGCATTTTTTTTATTGCTGTCTTCCATTTAGTTGCAATAATAAGAAGAAAAGCTGTCTTTAATTACATATTAACCTGAAATTGGAATGATTTGGATGTCTCGGTATATAGCAAGTACAATTTCAGGTTCGTAATTTAAGGACATATATCATGTAAATAAGTTACAATTAACGTAACATTGTGTTTTAACTCCACCATCATGAAACTCATCAGGTATTTTTTGAGCCCATTCACCACATGAGGAATCAAAATGCAGCTGCCTTATGAGTGCTCTGGTGCTCATTGTTCTGATTTTACACCGTGAAGCCGTGTTTCGCTGCCTCGGGGAGTGGGGAGGAAGGCAGTTGTGAGAAATGTGAGATGCAAGTATGGCCCTGTTTAGTTTTTGGGTTCTTTTGGGTGTCATGTCCCTCCTGCCATCCCTCTCCCAGTACAAGGAAGCCTCTGCTGTGTGTTGTAGGTGTTTAGATACCACAGAAGTTATTTCAGAGGTATCAGGGAAGTGTGTGCCCATCGGCCTGAAGTGCCCCACCCTGGGGCAAAATGCTGGAAGCGGCATCCTTCAGCGCTGCAGTGAGATTGCAGCGTGCTAATGCCAGTCTGGGTCTCCTGTGGGGTTTGCAAGATATATTCCCCCCTGCTTCCTCACCCCTGGCCCAGCAGAGCCTGCAACACATCCCAGCCATGCAACTCCTTTGCTGGGCCTTTTTCCTCCCTCTGTCAGAAGATGTTGGCAAGTGAGTCGCTCTTTTTTAGGTTACAGGACGGTGGGACACAGCTGCATGTGCAAGACCCTAACCTAGCCTGTGCGACCCAATACACTGAAAGCGTCGCACCACTTGACCCAATGCATTGCTCTTTCACGTGCTGGAGGAAGTGTGTGGTCCATACCTCAGTCTACGTGTTATTGCCATCTTATGCACAGGTTGAGTCCAAATCCAACAGCTCTTGCTAAGATGAAAATGCCATCATTCCCTTTGTAGGCAGCGCTGCCAAATCTACAGAAGCCAGGAGCATTTTGCCAGTGGAGGCTTTGTCGTGCTAGGCTTCCCTGAAGAGACGCTTGCCGCACGTGCTCCAGTGCCACATGTTGGGGAGCTTGCGCTGCTTAGCATATTTATGATAATTTGTCTCCCAGGGGCAAACATGATTCTGCTTATATCTCCTTCCTCAGGATGAAGCACAAAGAAATTTCCCCTTGCTGCTTTGCAGGGGAAAAATAATAGATCAAAGCTTCTTGCTAAATGCTTTTAAAAATACACAGTGCGGATCCATACACTTCTGTTCCCTTAAGGGACCTGTCCCTCAGGTTGGTGTGGAAAGCAGTTAGCAGCAGGTGATGGAGATAACACTGCACACTGAAGTCTACGCATTGCACCTGACCTGCAGAGCTTTAGATGTGGCATTGTCATGTGCCATTGACCTGTCCTTTGTCCATATTATGTACCAGGTCACTATACTGTAGTCATCGTAATCTGCTGGACTGGATATTGCCCAGATACAGTGGATTTTGGAGCCTTTCATTAGGTATGGAAGTTAAAACTTTTTTGGCTAATAGTCTTAACTTATTTGAAAATAATACCAATGAAGTTTTTATTTAATATATCTAAAGATGTTATTTTTATGTTTTAAACAGAAAATTTGGTTCATGTTCTCAATATGTCACTGAAAAATAAGCTCTTTTAAACTATCTCAAGTTGAAGACCGAGAAATGAGGAACTTGCGTTCTTTTTTTGAAGATGTAATGGTATTTTTGTATTTACATATAATATTGGATTTGAAGACTACGATTTCCTAGGAGTAGATTTTCACATTCAGCGATGAGAAAGACATGCTAAGCTTGAAACTTGGTTCTTCTTCAGTGCCATACGAGTGTTGGACAGCAAAGGTGAAAAGAATGAAGTACATCTTCCTTTATATTAACTTTCTGAAAGTTGAATGTCTAGTCTAATTTTAAATTTGCCTTTAGAATCAAACGTGTGCTGAGCTTGTGGACCCAGGGAAAGGCTCGAGCAGCCATGAGCACCTTCAAGCTCCCACTTCGTAGGAGCGAGCTTGCGTTGGCAGAGGGGGCAGGTGATGCAGCGCGTGCGCTGCTGTCTGTTGCTGCAACACGGCTGTGTGCGCCGACTGTGCTGCCACCAGGCAACCAAAGGTCCGAGTGGCCCCGCTGAGGCGGTGGCAGCTCTCAGTGGCACCTGGAAGTCATGTCATTGAGGGGTCTGGAGACTGGAGAGCGTTGTGTCTCTTTGGGTGCCTGGAGAAGAGGGTGGTGGCTGGAATGCAAAGAAGTCCAGGTGCAAAACAGAAGCAGAAGAGTAGAAACTTGCCTTGCACTTGCTTGTATGAGTTTCACGGAGAGCGGCTGGTGCCTGGGGTGTCAGGCAGTGTGCTTGCTGCGGGTGGAAACCGTCAAGGGCAGAGCAGCACACTGGGCTGCTACTGCTGCGTGCCCATCTCCTCTGCCCTGTAAGGCAGCCGCACCCCGGGCAGGAGGGTGAAACGGAGCCATTGAATCTTTCATCCTCCATCCTGCTGCTCGAGGCGATTCTGGCCTGGCTGGCGTATTTTAAACAATCGATGGAAAGAGAGGATGGGTTTTTCTCCTATAGTACTTTGGGAGATGCCTGATGCGAACAAGAAGTGGCTGCTTTTTGCAGTGAGGCTTATGTGAGGACTTCACTTGTGCTTTGATATATTTCAGTTTACTGTCAAGTGAAGTTTCACTGCATGGAAAGTTTGAGTGTTTTAGTTGCAGTAGTCAAGGGCGTTTTTTAACAAAAAGCAGCAATATCTTAGGGTGACTGCTATAGGCCATATTTCTAATACTTCAAAATGTATCAGGCATAGCAGATTTGTCCAATAATTTCAAATAACCCTGACCATTATAGCTGCGCTTTAGTCACCAGGGCTTCCTCCTACCTGGGGAAGATAAGAGAGCTTCAGATTTCTATGTGGAAAAATTAGTGTCTCATTAAAGCTAGACAAGTTTGACATTTGCTCTCTGCCTGCGGTTTCAGGGCTTTTTGTCCCTCAAACAAAATATGAAACTACTCCAAAACATGTGATAGCGGCAACTGGAATGCAACTTTAGGAGGATCTTTGACCTTACCAGACAGAATGTGTTTGATTCATTCTGCAGATGTTAAAATACTGCCAGCAATATCTGGGAGATGACCTTAGAAATTATTCCTAGTTCTGATTTTTGTGCTTTAATAAAAATTCTGCTTGTACAGGTTAAATATCTTGCCCTTATGTATTTTCTTTTTCTAACGTAATACCAGAAATAAATGGATTGCTCTTTATTCCTTTGTGCATTGATTTCTTGGTGCTTTGGTGGTTAGATGACATAACTACTATAATTGTTTTAATACATTAGCAGCAAATTATATATCGATGTCCTTTTTTCCATTGACCTTTCTTTTTCAACGTAATTTTCATTTTTTGCTTCATGCTGTGTCCATGGTGGCGTAGCATTTCTAGAGGATTTGATTTTTGGATTAAGGGCTAATCCCACAAGGTCCTGAGCACCTTTGCCATCTGCTGAATGCAAGAGAGATCCAGGACCACTCAGCACCCTCTGAGATGAGAACAATACCTTGCTAGATCAGATAGTAATGATAGCAGTTTGCATTTACTGTTTGTACTCGGACGCTTCCTGACATTTTTAGTAAATTGCTGTGGATTTACAGATTATTGAGAAACTCTTATCTTTGAAAAGAGTTGCCCTCAAATCATTTTTCCGTTTCTGCAGAACAAGCAATTTTCTGATTACAGCTGCTACTGGCTGGACATGCATTTGCATTGCTGAAAGGTTTCAGAGCATTGCATAGCATTATATGAACGAAAACACGCATAAATTCTATATGTAGCAATGTCTGCCTTGAGGTATGTTTATAACTTTTCTTATTTTACAGAAAGGAGCAAGAGGGATGACAAGAATTTATCAAGCTTAAGAGCTTTTCAGAGGCTGTGCTGTAGCCCTCATTTAGTTTAATTTGAACTCAGTGAGTGAATATTTAAAATAGCAAAAAATGTCAATTCCCTATAGAATAGTAAGTAATCAGCATCCATTTTACTCAGGCACAGGGAGCTCATCTGTCTGTTTGCCCAGCTGTAACCCCATCTCATTGGGCTGCTTTTCCTGATGATTGTGAGAAATGCAAGTTTTAACTATTTCTGAGCAGCTACGGTATTTCTAACCCCATCAGTGAAAATTTTCATTAAAAAAATTATTTCCAGTATGTGCTTTCAGGTCATAAGATGCATTAACATTACTGAGCACAGCTTTTCAGTCATGCACAGGAGGATAAGAACCCCAAACGATCAGTTGGTTTTGTTTTTTTTTCCCCCCAAATGTGCTCTGAAGGATGAGCCTCACTAAATGTTAAAGAGCAGTGGCTGGTCATGTGAGGTAGGGATGACGCAGTGAATGTAAATGAGAGCAAATTTTGAAGTTGTTGGCAATTTTTAAATTCAGAATTCTGGCTAATGCTGGTAAGTGTATTAACATAAGCGGATGTCAGGAGCTGACCGTGTAGACATCCCATCGTCTTTGCCATAATCACAAATGGGAAATGGCATAGGTAAAGAAGCTAAAGAGTTTTAGAATTTGGTGTGTGTTGTCTAAAATATGTTTATTTCTGTCTCTGTCGTTGTCTTTCTCAACACATCCTTCCCACGGAAAATCCCCCACAACTCCAAAGAGGTCTCATTACTGCACAGAACTCGGAGTTTGCACTGATGTTTGAAAAATGTGTGTGTAACCCCCATTCACATTTCATGCTGCTGGAGTTCCTACACGCTGCCCACCGGTGCATTGTATTTGGGTTCTAACTGAAGAAGATCTTATGATCTCCTGCTATTTGGTATGCTTCTGAAAGATAAATTGAGTTGCAAGGGCATTTACTGATTCCCTTGGCTTGTAAAGCAGAGAGTTTAGAGAGTAATATTTTTAATTCAGTATGTGAGTTTTCATCCTTTTACTCAGTTGAATTCTCTCATACTCATAGTGAAAACCAGAACATGAGTAAACGTTGCCAGGCTGATACTACAAAATTGCTATAAGAGTAGTTTTAACCTACAAGTTAACTGTGAATTCCAGTGGCTTGTTCATTTGGGCAATCTTTTTTTTTTTGTTTCCTTTTTTTTCACTCTCCGTACAGGTTTAGCCTCCTCCAGGAAATCCTTGGAGAAAGCTGAATAGCTACTTTGCATAAAGTGGAAAAAGACTTGCATTCTAGTACTTTATCTGTATTTTCCTATAAGCCGATTTAGTGTGGAATACAAGTCTGAAAGACCCTTAAATCTTTCTGCAATTCTTGCACAGCCATTCACAATGGATTTGTACAGTGCGACGTGGAGGAGATTTGGGTTCAGAATAGTGATAAGTTTAAAAACCAAACAAACAGATTACTTGTTTTTCTTTGCACTGTAACAGTTTTCACTATCAGTACTCTCCCCAGCTAACGGCACGTGACGTAGACGATATGCAGATAAAGAAATGTAGAGTCTATATGCACAGTCTATATGCTTATACTCCTCTGTATAGAAGGAAGTTACCTTTTGTAAACCGTGTAATTATAAAAAAAATATGCATTGCATATTTAAAATCCTGTTGGTCACCATCTTTTCCATAGCTTTATTTTTTCTTAATATTTAAATAAGCATGTAATAGAGTGGAAAGAACACAGAAACAGAAATGCTATAGACCGGCAAGAACAGGGTCTGAAAAGTTGCTCTGTCAAGTCCAATATGAAAAAGAGAATGGCTCTTGTCATCTCAGCAGTCACAGTTCATCACTGAAAGTAGGAGGACTTGTTTGGCTTATTTGTCACCAATTTTTCTTTTTTGTTGGTAGCCACTGAGAAGCAGCAAACCAAAAATTATTCAGGATGTAAGAGGGTGATCAGAAAACCAGGACAAACTGGCATTTGTCTTCAAGTTATCTCTTCTTGTGGGTATAAAGGGATTAATGACTCAGGGCTGGCATTAAGAATAATTACATGTGGCTTAGCTGGACAGGGTGTCTAATATTAGCAGTAGAGCAATAGGTGTATTCTGAATACAGTTAGAGCTATTGAAGGTGTTTGTAATGGAAGTGTGTATACAATATTGTTTTAGCTGTGATGGTGTAAAGACACTGATTGGTGCAAATGCATACTAGTAAATAGTATGTGGACATACAAAATGCTAGGTGTGTAGATAGAGAGGTGTATTTATCTGTAATACTGGAATATTTCCCTACTTTTCCTTCTTTACTCATTCTACATGATAGCTAAACTGAAATATTTGCTTTTTAAAAACTGTCCTCAAATGTATTTAAGAAATACAATTTAACTTTTACTCTATTTGACAAAGGCATTTCCTTTAGATAAAGTCTGTTTTCGTGTTTATGTGCTAACGTGAAACTGCTCCACTGATGATTTGTACCACTGTGGTAGTTTAAGAAAATGCCGAAATTTGAGAAGAGCTTACAGGTGTTAGACATGGCAACACCATGAAGTGTACTGCCTGTCCTGATTTGTTAAATGTGCATCATGGGTGATTTCTGGCTATAGATCTGTATTCGTTTCTGTCCCAAGTCTTGGTAATTGATACCCTGCCTAGAGAAAAGGGTGGAGAAGGGAGAAAAGAAACCATTGAAAAATCAAATTTGGTGTGTAAACCCACGTGAGAAACCCATTCTACCCTCCTGGCATTTACAATTGTGCCATCACGTTGAGTTAATATTTGTAGAGTTGCCCTCGGTCTGGTCTGGTTAGAGAGGTAAGCGGGCACGTGTGAAGCAGCAGGGAACCCTCTGATTTTTGAAGTACGTGGGGAATATATGATGTGGTGTTTATCCACATATGTGACCATTCATTGTCTCTGAGACAAGAGATCCCCCTTCCCCACCAAATACACCATCGTTGCCGTTGGCTGTTATCACCTCACGAGCAATACAGTTGCAACTTCTCATGTAGACGTATTGCTGGATCCTTTATTTACCAGCTGAAAGCAAATGTTCCCTGGGTAATTCACGTGTGTGAGAACATCCTGTGTCTATATCCTGCTTTTGCCATCCCTCAGCCACTCTGAATGTTATCTTGCAAATGGACTTTTATATTGCAGAAAAATGGGAAGAGTGATACTAACTGTTCCCAGTGAAGCTGGTGTCCACGCTGCCCGATTTCACCTGGGGAAAGGAGGACACATGCAGAGACCATGAAAAACTGTCTTGGGAGAAGCTGGTGTGGCTTGATTATTTAATAACGAACAAGCACAGCGCCTGCTTCTTTATTATTTTTATGCCTACAGTACTTGCCCACTGAACTCGTGCTGGCTCTGTTGCATGTCTTAATGAAGCTTTAAAATGCTTGAAATTGTCTTTGAAATGAAACATTCTGTAGCTGCAAGCTAACTGCATACTTTGGAATAATTGCTTAGCCAAATAAAGGAAAATTGTGAGGAACAAAGAAAAATTAGATTGATGGCTAGAAGAAAATGGTTAAATAAAAAATTCATGAAGAAGAGAAATTAAAAACCAAAATAGCATAGCATCCCAGGCTTTTGCACACTTCCCTTCCAATGGGAGTTCTTCTTTTCCAACTATTACTGTGCATTTTTTTCTCCCTGTTTGCTACATATACCAAAAAAAAAAAGTATATGATAATAATGTGGAAAATGGTCATAAATTTAGAAACTGGGACACAGAGTAAAATTTAAAAGCAGAGGTATGCATTTCACTGCCATTCTGAGTGGGGGTATGGTGCACTGCAAATAATTAAAAATTTCACTGGAATTGCCTTTTTTTAAAAAAAAACTCTTAAAAGAACTGTGACTAAACAGAAAAAAAACCAGAAAGACTTCTGTTCATAATTATCATCCCAACTTGTGCACTTAGAGCCCTTTCTCATTCAGATTTACTGCTCTTAGTGGCCTTTAGAAACAGAATGAAAAACTTGCTGTGAATAAATTCTCTTGTGCTTAGCCTCTCTCTCTCTGTTTGCAGGTTAAGATGAGCAAATAATTATTTGTGGACATATATAAATGTCCAAAAGTGTCTGAGAAGTGTGCAGTTGTTTGTTTTGAACAAATTTTTTTTGAACAATCAGTACACCCTCAGGTTTTGTGTCCTTGCTGTGGCATGAAAAACCATTCTGGATTTTAAATTACGGGGCAGAAAATACAAAAGATAGTTCTAGTGAACAGTAGGACTTCAGGAAAATACCTACAAGCTGGTGCAGCCATTTTAAAATATGAATATTATTGTAATGTCTTCAGGTGACGTCTGGTAATAGATATTTAATCTAGGAAAAGCACTTTCAGTGCTTACATTCCTCTAGAGTTTAAATTTCTAAACAAACTGAGAGGCAATTTGAAGAGATCAACCCTATATACAAGCTATTGTTGTCATAATTTATGAATTTTTCTTCGTCTTAGAATTTTCTCTGCATTTAGAAGGAAAAAGGAAAGCACTATGTATACATATGTGCGACTGAGTTGGCTGAGTCATATACCTTGTTTTCCTCAGAAGCCAGAGACTATGAATATAGATGGATGTATGACTGAGCGTGCAGAGAGAGGGAGGTGAACAGAGGGCTTAAAAGTCGTTGTGAGTTATCTGAACCGATGTAACCTTCTCTTCACTTTTTTTTTTTTTATTTTGAGAGAATTGCATTAGCAATATCTTTAGCATAGTTCTTGGAGAAAGTTTAAGCAGAAAAGCAACAACCTCAAATCATAGCAAAACCAGCCTTTCTTCCCACCCCAACACTTTGGGATGCTGGAAGAATTGAACCTATCTGGAAAATAGGTGATCAGGTAATAAAAATAAACTTAAAAGTTGGTATTTTAACACCGATTAGTACGGTAAAGTCACAGTATTTTGAATAATGGCAGAAGTTCATTGACAAGCATTGCAGTTTTGCTTCAGCTGGTACTTAATTTCTTTTCTGAACACATCACTAAGTGTTGCTGAAACTCGGATATCGCCTATACAGGGTAGAAAGTTCGGGGAAAAAATCTGTTGTAAATGTCTCTGACTTCATGAGAATCACTGCGCAGTCCCATAGTTTAGTGAAGAACTAAAATTTGGTTGTTGCCTCCAAGATCAGCTGTTTCCAAATAAATGTTTGAAACCTCCAACTTTAATAGCTGCATTGTATCATCCAAAAGATGTGCAACAGAATGAAAGATGACCTTTCAGATAGGGAACAAGCTGTTCACAAAGTCTTTTCATTGACTGAGACAAAATATTCTTTTTATGCAGAGATAATACTTTCCACCGTTTTTAACAATGTTGGTGAAATATAAAGAATTTAATTGTTTCATTTCTGAATGCAAGAGGTTTTAGCTATGCATCTTTAGATCAGGACTCTTTCTAGACCGACTGTGTGAAATGCATTGATCTAGCTAGATTTATTTTTTTTTCCAAAGACAATGGAAGTATTTTGAATCCCGTGCTCACGGGGTGGGATGTCATTAGCTGTCCATCCATGTGATATCCACATAATACCTGGCTTTGAATGATACATGGCTGAATTCTTACTGCCATCCTGCACCGCAGCTATGGGGTCAATAATTTACTGACAAGGAGGTCCAAGGCAGCTGTAACTGAAATTGGTCTAAGTTATTGTGAATTTGCAGCCTTGGCATGAAAAGCTGCTGGGTGCTCTCAGATGCACACTCGTACACAAGCACTAGCTTGGACTGGAACAGATCACAAAGAAATAGTGGGAAAATCAGGATACAGAAATCAGGGCTCAGCTATATCCTTCTCATGTGAGGTATGGTTTCGCCCTTAGTCTTTGCAGTTGTAAATCCACTGTTTAAATCACAACTGAGTAATTAGTACTAACAGGTAACAACTAGTTCTACTGGTAAAGTATTTTTCGCTCTGCAATATAACCAAATGTTTTCCATGATTGTTCAGCCTCTGTCCATGTTCCTGTTCTTATCTGATAAAGCAGGTGGTGCAAACCTATTTTCTTGTTCAAGAGAACACAGTATATCTGCTGGAATTCAAAGAAATAGGGAAAAAGAACAGGAACTCCTCAAAACTTGAAGAAAATCTTACCATTTTGGGAAGAAAAAACAAAACCAAAAAACCAAACAGAGATTTTGCTTTTGGGGTTAGGAAGACCAATATAATTCTCCTTTGTGTTTGCAGAAAACTAAAGGTATTGTTGTTTGTGAACCAAATACAAATTCATTCCTAGATCACACATCATATAGGAGTAGTTTACTAAAATTGGAAGCAAATTTGTTTAAGAATTGTGGAATAATTTCGGTTGGAAGGCATCTGTGAAGGCATCTGGTCCAGCCCCTGCTCGAAGCAGGTCCAGTGAGATCAGGATGCTCAGAGCTTTGTCCCAGGCAAGCCCTGAATATACCTGATGTTGGAGATTTTGCAGTCTGTCTAGGCAACCTGTCCCAGTGGTTGACCCTCCTCACAGGAGGGGGAAAAAAAAAAAAAAAAAAAAAAAAAATCCCTTGTATCTAGACAAATTTTCCTTTGTTGCTATCTCTGATGGTTGCGGCTAATCATTTTGCTGCAAACCTCCAGGAAAAGTCTGGCTTGGTCTTATGTCTACTCTGCCATTGAGTTATTGAAGACCGCCGTAAGATTACCCCAAGCCCTCTCATCCTAGAGCAAACCCAGTCCTTTCAGCCTCCTGCTGTGTGCGGTAAAGGTTCGGAAAAATCCTAAAAATAGTGTGGCATGGGAGTGAGGAATGAGAAAGTTCTGCTGAGGTCTGAGCTGGCAGTGCCGTTCGTCCCGACAACTTGAGGTGCTGCAGTGGGTAGAGAAGGTCTGTTGGCAAGTATCTTCAGCCTGTTTTTGCAACACTGATAGAAACCACGTGGTGAAAAAAACCTTCCACAGTGTAATTAAATAAACCTTAGAGAAAGCTTCTGAGCACTTACAGTGATGCCCACAAGACTAACCAGCCAAAGTTTTGAAAGTATATTTATTTCATGGTTCTCAACTACTGTGTGTAGATGTTAATCACAGTACATGCCAATCACAGTATTCCCTCTCCTGATACTAAAAGCTTTTCTTCTGAATTTCCAGAACAACTTACCTGGTGGAAGGGTTGCTTTGCATGCAGCAGCGCCAACCAGGACGGTGGTGTTTGTGATGAGGACTCTTTCTTACTGACTCCTGAACTGTGGCTTGTTTTGTGGATATTTGTGCTTGTTGGCTCTTTGAGAGCTGAGGATGCGCTTGTTAAATAAAGGATCTGATCTCTGCAGTGGCAACATATGGTTCACTGTTTGATGTATTCTGTATTCTGTATGCTTTGAACCTTTTTTTTTTTTGGGAGGGTGTCCTGTTCCTGCCATGGACACTAACAGAAGTAGATACTCTCTTCCATCTCTCGCTAATGCATTGTGCCTTGGGCTTTTTTGTCTTCCTCTGCAGAAACTCTCCTGGATGACTTCCTTCTCACGTACACAGTCTTCATGACAACAGATGACTTGTGCCAGGCACTTCTGAGGCAATATCCTTTTATTAAGTGTTCTGTTAACAGGGATCACACATACCTGGGTTTATCTATTGTCAAGCCTTATATCAAATGTAGTAAATTGCATGCCTGGGATAATTAGTTTTGCTCTTTGGATACTGATATTTTTGAAATACAACCCTGCATGGTTGTTTTGAGGTTGCAAGTAAAAATGATGAGAAAAGAGAACAACTGTCTAATATTTACTATGGCATGCTTAGAATGCGGACTGCATCTCAGATTCTGGCATCTCACCCCAAGACATGCATGAACGAGTAGGAGAAACTTCAGAAGAGAGCAACAGGAGTTACCAGTATTCTAGGAAAAAAAAAGACATACAAAGAAGGATTGAAAGAATTTGGATTGTTTTACTGAAAAAAAGGAAACTATAAACAGGACAATCTTTCAGGTACCTGAAGAGGAAGGGAAGAATGTGTTCTCGTATTGATGCGAGACAAGACAAGAGACAAGGAGATTAAATTGCTGTAAGACAGTTTCGTGTTAGATACTAGGAAATAGGTTTTTTCTACATTAAGAAAAGAAACACTGGAGTGGAAAATATGTGAGACAGTAGAATCTTTCATATTGGAGAATATTAAGAAGAAACTAAAAAATGTATTCCAAGGATAACATAGGGTATACTTGAGCCTCTTTTAGGGTGGACTTGGATGGGCTAGTTTAGCTGATATTTCAAGGTCTCTTCCAGTCCAATTTTCGTAAGGTTTTATGATACTTGGAATTTGATGCAAATCTGTAGCTTCCCAAAGTTCAGGATATATTGTTTTCTTAACTCAAATAGGTTGTGGAGGAAAAGATTAAAACTGGAAACATGAAATCCAAATTTGGAGATGAGTTTCCCTAATTGGCACATGCCTGTAAATAGACAGATAGATAGATAGGTACATTCACCTATTAAAACATTTAGAATTTCCATAGGTGATGAATCAATAAACAGAAGATTCCTGCTCTGAAGTTGAATGTACAAAGCTAAAGCTGCCTCTGAATAAACCTGTATCCAAAACATACACATTTGTGCACGTGCAAACTTACTTCACAAGCATGCCTGGAAGATGTATTGAAACAGATGGAACTCGTAGCAACAATACACTCTTATGTCTGCTGGTTTTGTTTAAAGATAAATAAACCTTTATAACTGTTACAAAATAACATTTGAAGTGGGGTTAAAACCTATCCAGACCTATATGTTAGTTCTTAGAATACCTGTATCTGTGTAATACATTTCAGAATACATGAAGAGAAAAAATGAAGAATTAGTATTTTACAATCTCTACTCCTTTTATCATGTGATACACTATATGTTTAACTCATTCTGAGAGAAAAGAATTTTTTTCTTTTATTTCCACTTAATTCCATAAGCTGTGGAGCACTGTTTGAATGGACTTGTAGCTATAAAATGAACTTTCTTTTCTTTTTTTTTTTCCTTCCTTTTTACCTTCTGTGGTGAAAACATCATCTTTTTACCTAATAAAAGAACGAACAACAAAGGGACAGGAACAGTGTACAAAGTGGGTATCTTCTGTCATTTGGTGTTTCTGTTTTGTGAGTAGAGGACAATGGTGGAAATAGATTCTTTCACCTTTTTTTTTTTTAATTCTAATACTGTTATTTCTGCAGATAGTGTAATTTGTGCAGCGAAAAAGCAACTGACTGCCTGGGTTTTTTGTTGTTGTTAATGATGCATTGTCCTCCTTCCCACAGACATTCATGTTGGCATCAGTGTGCAGGACAAAGGATCATTCCCAGCTCTGCAGAAAAGATATGACTCAACATTGTATAATTCCTTTTGAATTGATTTTACTTTTATAGACTCGCCTCTCTAATCTATAAAGGGAAAAAATCCTGTTGGCACAGCGGATGAAATATTTGTATTACTGAGAATTTCATTCTAAAAAGTTGATGAAAATCCTAAAGCTCCAGATGGGATAAAGTGTTTAAAACTGAGCAATGTAGTGAAAAAAATATTTCATTAGCAAATGAGATGATTGCAGTCTTTTCCATCACTCTATTTTTGAGTTTCAGTGAGACCTTATTATTTGTTCCTTAACCTACTGTACCTATTGTGCTAAGAACCACCAAGGGAAAGAAGATGACTCTGATGTGTCCTGTAGGAAAAGAAAAGTCTTACATTTGGTGTCTCAGTGGACTTCTCTCTACAAAGACTGGTTACATGAAGATGAGCATTTAAAACAATTTTTAAAGGTATTGAAACACTTTCTGATACATTTCAGCACTGTTTTATTAACATACTGTGTCTAAAATGCCCGAACGGCAAAATCTATAAAGCATAATTTTTCAGACCTAAATTTTCTCCATGAAATCTATAGTATAAAATGAGTTACATGTGTCTTCCTTGAATACCTTAGAGATAGTCAGTTTGAACAGAAAACCTGTAATGTTAATACAGTTAATGTCAAAACATTACTTTCAAATATGAAACTTACCGAACTCCACACTCTCTAGAAAATGGTACAAGTTAGGAAGTTAAGAAGTAAAACTACAAACATGCAGAGGTTCCTTGGACACACTGGTCATGTCTACCAGAACAGGGTCTACAGCTGTTATCCAGAGAATCACAAATGAAGAGAGAGTTTTGAGGTCCTTGTAAGAGATGCTGCTTTGAGGAGTGAAATGCTATTCCACGGTATTTGCCAGGTGCACATGAAAAGCAGCACAGCTTTATGTATTTTTAATAAATAAAATTATGTCCTTACTTATTAGCAAGGATCTTCTGATCTTTCTGAATGAGTTCCAAAAGCTTTTATAAATACCTTGTAAATTTGCAAATAGCCATGCCATTGGTGACCCCAGACCCATCTGATTGCTGATTTTGTTTTTTTTTTTCCCCCTCTGCTGCTTGAAAGATGAAAGTGTTTTAGGAGACTTTGCAAGATCTTCCACCTTTCCTGGTGAGACTCTTTGTCTGCAACTGGAGGTCTTCTTAAGGGCTTTTTAGCTCTCTTCAGTCACTTGCTCAAAACAAAGGGACGAAACATTGAACTAAATTTGGAGAAAGTCTTGAGCTTCCTTTTTTGTAGTTTAGTTTAGTTTTGGTTTTTTTGAGCAGGACACACTGCATGTGGAAGCAGAGACCTTAGGTTTTTTGCTGTTTGGTACTGGATGTGTAGTGCTTTGCTGGAAATGGGGCATCATTCCAGCCATCAGCGCTGTTACACTGCGCTGCGCCTATCTTGGTGTAGAGCTTGTCTTTTTGGCTGTGGAGGTGTGTGACTGGACTGTCACACAATTTCTCTGCCTGAGGCTTTTCTGCAATATTAAACAGCAGTGATGTTCATGATAGTTGGAGTTACACGTGCAAAAACAATATATAGGCTTATAGGCCAGAATCGTACATGCTGAAATTTGTGACCCTAGGAATGTTAACTGGGCTAAAGCAAACCTGATGAGTCAGCTCAAAAGTATGATCCTCATTTTCTTGAATAGGAAAGAGAAGGTTCTATGTGCAGATTCTGAAAAAGTATAGAGAAAATATTTCCTGCAATTTCAGTCACGAAAGCCAATTCAGTTTATTTAACCTCTTATCTGAGGTAGTGTCTTCTGCATTTAACAGAGTTTCCTGACTGGTGATACTCAGACAATGCCTCCCAACCGAAATAAGTAGTAGTGTTTATTTATTTCTGTATTGGTTTACAACCAGGAGTATGTTGTTATTGGTTTGTGAGAGACGTCAACTCAATTTAAAATGCGTGCAAATGTGAGGAAAAGTGAAGGAAAACATTCTCTGTCTTAAAAGTCTTAATCAAATGAACCTTTTTGTTATGATTTTGGATAAGTGATGATGGTGTGATGTGTTCTCATGCTTCAGGACGTGTTCTGACCTAACCCGGATTTCATGTAATAGCCACAGGTCTCGTTTCAAACCTTCCCATTTGCAGAAAATGGAGTGTCAACATTTTGCCCTTTCGCTTGGTGATGATATAAAGCGTTCCTCTAAAGGAAGGGTGAATGTTGACCAGCCTGGAAGTTTAAAGAGAAACATTCGCTCCTTATGGGTCTTGCATAAATATAATGATGAAATTTGTTTCAGTAGGCTAGTGCCTGAATTGATTTAGACCACTGATGTGATGCCTTAGATTTCTGTTTGAGTTATCAGATGTTTGCAGATACTGTTTTATTTTGCAGACGATATATAGGAATGTGTTAGATGATGTGTATGAATATCCCATTCTTGAGAAGGACCTGAAAGAATTTCAGAAGATACTTGGGATGCATCGTCGTCAGTAAGTATTGATTACATTTGTGATCATGTCTCCTTTTATTTAGTGTAATTTATTTTTGTTGTCATCTTGCTGTAATTTAGTAAAGATAAAGCGATGAGTGATACAAGTACTATGTTCATTTTTACAAATCATCTCTTCTTTAAACTAAAGCTAGGTTATTCAGTCTTCTCTGATGTTTGCTGGGCGATGTGTGTATTTCAGCAGTCACTCTCATCCATTTTGGTTGGGATGACTTGCAAGTAGAGCGATACTTTGTGGAAAAGCTGAGAAAATTTCCCTCCCAAGCTGCAGTCTGTGACTTCAGATGGTACCTTCATTCTCATTCTCTCTCTGCGATCTGCAGTACTGAGAAGCAGATCTCTTTTGCAATAGTCATCACAGGGTGGTTATTTTATTAATAGTTTTGGTGGCTGTAAAAGATATTTCCTTTGTGCATTTTTCCAAGAAATGGAGTTTGTTCCCATGGTTTGGCCGTTAGGGAGGTGGAAAGAGCTGTGTCCCTGAGGGTGACCCTGACTGCTTACCTTGGGGGCCCGAGCTGTGTCCGTGTTCTCTGGCAGCTCGGGGGCTGGCAGCATTGCTTTTCACTACATCGACCGTGCAAGTCACAGGAGAGTTTTCTGGCTGAGGCGGACGCCCTTAGCTTTCCCTGAAAGAGCTCTGCAGCCATTCGGTGGTGACTGTTTAATGTTAAAAACTTTTTGGTGCTAATTGTTGTAGCTCAAATTTCGTTTTTCTGATCTCTGTATGGAAAGAATAATTTGGATTTTCCTTTTTGTTTCAGCACTGTAGATGAATATTCACCTCACCGAAAGGTAATGCAAACCTGAATTTTGCTGGTTGCTTATCAGCAACCCTAACTTATCAGCTCGCTTTCTTCCTGTCTCCCCACTTTACTCTCTTTTCTTGGCTTCTCAACTGAAAGTGACTGGTCGCCAAAAACATGACAGCACACATCAGTGAGGTTAGACCTGCAACATTGCTTAAGGAATGTTTTTTCCTGCCAGTGCAGCCTGGATATCAGCTGTGTGAGCTAAGTTGCAGTGGCTGTGACAGTATTAGCATCTTAACAAGATGCTCTGAGATGTCAGAATTCAGGAGAGGCCTGGTAATGTGTCCCCACCGGGCTGGAGAGATGTACCAACCTGGGCAAACCAGGTTGAGCACAGGCATTGACATGACTGTCAAGTAGACAGAGCAAAGGGAGGATTTGTTGTGACAGGGACAGAGAAAGAGAGGAACATGAATCTGTCTATTTAACTAGAGGGAGAAGATGCAGCCGGAGAAAGCTGGCGTAAAAACTGCACAGAGGTGAATTGCTGTGCTTGTCAAATTTACGGGGCTGAAGCTGAAGTGTGCAATAAGCTGAAGTGTGTAATAAGCCTAAAATGTTACTGCGGAAAAGTGGAAAGCAGAACATGAGATTTTAGTGAAATTGCTAAACAGGCTGATGGGTACCTAGGAAACGTATATAAGAAGAAGTGTACAAGAAATGGGCTCTAAACGTGGCTACAGAGAACCTTGAATTGTGCAGGCTGCTTAGCCTTGGCATGTCCTGCTTCCTCCAAAATCCCCACCTTGGCCATCATTTAGTAAGGCAACTCCCAGTTTACTGATCCAAGAAAGGGTGGGTGGATTTCCTATAGAGAAACCTCTATAGATGTATGGGCTGAATGCTGTATTCTGTGAATTACTGCTTTGTAAAGGGCAGGGATGCAGAGAGTCACTGTTGTCTTTTTTTTTCTTCCTCCCCACCTGCCCCCCTCTCCCACGCCCTCACAGAATAAAACCTTTTTCCACCAATTCAGTCTGAAGGAGAACTGGCTGCAGCATAGAGGAACCATGAATGAAACAGAAGAAAGTAAGTACGATTGAAAGAGTGGAAGAAAAACTCCAAAACTGCAAAATTGTTTCTCAAGGGCTGCCCATAATGTAATTTTTTTTTAACTGACGTACAGCTTCTGAACAGGACCTTAAGGCCACAAAAGAAGAATGATTTCACTGTGTAAGGTTACTTTCCTGCCCCCTACTTTGCAGACCTTCAACAGTGACATGATATCCCAAGGGATTTGTACCCCGTCCAGTTCCTCCAGCAGCCCTGTAGCAGAGCTGTATGCCTCCCAGGAGCGCTGGCAGCCCATCCACCAGGCGTTATTCATGCTCTGCTTCATGCTCTTGGTTTCTTGACCTAGATCTTGGTTGCAAAAGGTGAATGAGTAAGCCTGTCACATGAATTGGGCCAGGATCTGTTGACGCTGGGAACCCACCTTAGTTCCTTCTTTCCTTGAAAACCTCTGCATGTGGAGTGTGAGGTGCCACTTCACTTTAATGTCACCTATTTCAAAATGCAATTTCCCTTCATCGCTACTCATGCAATAACACAGTGAGGCTGTCACGTTCCCGTAATGCCGGTACAAGGGAGGAGGAGAACACCATGTACACAAGCCGGGAACAGGCAGAAGGACCTCCCACCTGGAAGGCTTGCCCTTGGACGATGTATCTCCTTTTCTCACTGGGAGCAAAGCTCCAGAAGTTCACTTGGAGTCAGGATATCCTATTTTTAGTGCTTCTTTGTGACAGAATAGAAACTGAGCTCCTTCAATGCCACGTTTTTCTGCACAGTACATACTGCTGATAGATATCCTCCTTATGTGATTGGAATGCAGGTTTGTTTGAGGTTTATGTTATCAAGGCTGCTTCTAAAAATGTTATGTCCGGATGAGAACACCCACACTCATTCTGCTTAAAAAGCTGGACACAGCTTGTGGGTAAGTGGGGAGGGAAGCATGCTCGTATCAGAGGGGGAACAGGCTGTGTGGCTGTGGGGCCAGGAAGGGCAGGACCCAACAAGGCCAGCCCCAGCTGGGTTAAACTGCTTTCATCTCTCTCCTTGGGAGCATGAGCTGTGGAAGATGACAGGATTGAGGGAATGAAATGGCAAAAGTGGAGTTGGGGAGAGGACATCTAAGTCAATGTGATGGAGTGCTGCTGACTGGTGGTGCTTGCAGAGGATGGGTTTGTGTAAGCCCCACCATGCCACTTGACTGGAGGCATTTATTCTCCTAATGTAAGCATTACCAGGGTGACCTGCAGCCTACGGCTGCTTCATCCCACTGGCATTCCTTCTTGCATCTCACAGAGGAGCAGCACAGGCTCCTGGAGGAGATGACATGGTCCATGCCAATAGATACTGCAGCCAGGATGTTTGAAAGATACGTGGGGAGTGGGCTTTGAGAGAATCAGTATCATCGTTGTGCTTGAGGACCTGACCTGTAGGGTGGTTTAGTTCAGTGTTCATCAAAGGATGTGTCAGTAGCCCAGTTATGAATTAACATATTGCTGTCATCTTCCCCTCCCAAATGACAGAGAGGGGGAGATTTCAAACAAAGTCACTGTAGGCAAGTTGTGTTGCATGCTGCATATAGAGGCCAAATATTTCTGTCAGAATTTTTAAGATTTATTTTTCTACCTAGTAGTTTAGAGAGCAATTTGATGTCTCTATCTTTTCATGAATTATATCCATTCTGAAGAGAGATTCTGATGTAAGATCAGCATCTGATTTACTGTCTGTCAGCAGAGACAGGTTAGGAAAAAATTATAAAATCAAATTACTTTTCTTCCCCAAGGTTAAATGTTAAATTCCTCCTTCCTTCTCATCTTCTTTTTTCTTTACTACAACACAAAAAAAAAAGATGTTCATGAGGATAGAGTTCTTAACTGCTTCTGGCTTTGTCTCAGTTAGTGAAAGTGCCATGATGCCATTAAGGTTTGTAGGACAGGCAAAGAGCTATTGCTACATACATCTGTCAATAAAAATAATTAAAAAAATACAGCATTTCTAGAGAAGAAAAGTATTGTCTTACACTGACATGGTAGCAGCCAGTCTACAATAAGATGTACTGTAGTAGCAGACAATGGAAAGTTTAATTAAGCATTGAAGTGAGTATGACACCGAAAGTCATGGCAGTTCTTATTAGCAGTTGTAATTTTTGAAATATTTATGCAAGTCTGCAGCTCTGTTTCTTCCCTTTTAAGTATGGCAGCTGCATTTCAAGGAACTGGCTACAGAAAACCCAGCAAAAGAGATAGATCTGAAATTCTGGCAAGCAGAGGGAGCATAGATCCCTTTTTGTAGCAGAAGCAAATTACTACTTGAGCTGACCACAGCACTACTGGTGGGAATCTCCCTCTTAGAGCCGAACCAACTCACAAGCTTCAGTGGAAGTGATGAGCCCATGGAATTTCTCCAAACTCATCCCTTTTATGTGTGCTGCAAGTGATTCAGGGAAAGAGTTGTCAGAACTAATTGGATTGCTGTTTGGGCAGCCTCTGCTGGTGCTGTAATACCCTGGCAATGTGGGTAGTTTACATGTCTAGACGGATAAGCTAGCAGGAGGACATCATGGCGCGCTGTTCTTTGCAAGACCTCCTGTTCCAGGTGGAAATGGAGGTCCAAAATAATTTCTGCAGTGGATATGAAATGTCCTGAAAGGACAGTGATTTATCTGAACCTAAAAGGAAGGCAGAAGAGATGGCAACAGCTGAGTTAGCAAAGAAGATCGGCAGCAGAGGAGGCTGGCTGTGACAAATCCTCACGGTAGGGAGTCTTGAATAGGTATTGCTGACACGCACCCATGGGGGTCTCTGTTTCCATTTGCTTGGCCCTCTCATTTCCTGGGGAGAGGAGGTGGGAAGGAGGAAAATAGTGACATTTATGCTTAGTGTCATGTCCCTGCAGATCAGGCTGCAGCAGCCGTGCTTCCTGCAGCCGCAGCAGCCAGGCAGCCGAGGCTTTGCCTTGGTCCTTGGTCGGGTCTGTGAGATTCTCCCCTGCTCTGTTCAGGTGTCTCTGCCTACTGCTAAGTATGTCTTTTTTTTTTTCTTTGTGCAGTTTTCTGCCGTGTGTATATAACAGAGCACTCTTATGTCAGTGTGAAAGCTCAAATATCCACTTCAGCTCAAGAGATCCTGAAGATTGTAGCAGAAAAGATCCAGCACGCGGAGGAGGAGCTGGCGCTGGTGACAGTCACGTTCTCTGGTGGTAAATAACTTCCCTTCATCTGATTACTTACCTTTTAGTGCATCACGTGTAAGGGAGGGCTGACTTTTTCTGGTGCAAAGATACAGCTGTTCCTGTGCGGGCCCACAGCTGGATGACCACGGGAACAATGAGGAGCTGCTTCCCAGAGAGTCGTTTCCATGGCAACAGCTTATTCTTGGGTACCTCAGATACGGCATCCCCTCGCTGGGAAGGGAGTGCAGAGGACTCTGTCTCCAGCAGTATTGCAAGATTTTATTTTTTCCTCACGGATACATCCTACTTTTTCATTTAAATTAATTTGGAAGGTGATAAAGCATCATTTGCTTTAAAAATATAAAAAGGAATAAGAAACATTATATGCATGGCTGTTTACTCATTTGCGGCATGAGTAATGAATATTCTCCAGCAGAAAGAAGGGAGAGATATATTTGCACAGTTGAGACACTGAGAGCAATCTAAGCAATATTTTGTAAGTAGTCTTACTTACAACTGACTTTTTTGCCTATTATTTTAGTGTTTCTCATTGTACAGAAAGGCTCATTGTCTTTTCTTAAGGAAGACCAGTCTGATCATGGGCTGATACTAGGGACCAGCCAAACCCCTAAGATTTTCTTCGGTGTCTGGCAGGCCTCAAGCTCTTTGGTCAGAATGTTTTGTTCATTGTGGTATCTTTTGGCTCTTACGGAATATAAAACAAGAAATTTAGGTGCATAGAAATGTGAAGCTGGGACTGAAAAAAGGGGCTAAGAGTGTAGAATGTCTTGGCCATAGTCTCAGTAACATTAGTTGGTGTCCTTCTCCTGGGACAAAGGATGCACCCTGAGATATATAGCACTCATTGCTACTTCTTTGTCAGTCTAGTTTAAATGAAATATACACAAATGCTGGCTTGTTCTGTTTATTTAGTAGATTCAGAAGTGGAAGGTCACATTTTTCTCCCCCACGCCGAGCTCAGTTAAATAACCATTTTTTAGCAGGGCACTGGAGCGGGTGGCAGGGAGATGGTGCCCTGCTCTGGCTATGGAGAGCCTGGGCATGGAGTGGCGGCCCAGGAGCATTACACGTAGGTGTCATGGCCAGCAAGGCTACATCATTTGCAGGCAAACTCTTTTTACCCTGATGTGTGCCCAGACTCTCCTCCAGTGCATTTTGTAGCACTGCGAAATCATTGTGCTGCTGTTGTTTTTCAGGTCTTGCTTTCCTGTTCAAGAGCAGGGCAAGTTTTGCTCTGATAGCAGTAGATTTGCTGCTGAATGCCTACTTGACTAAAGAAAACCAACAATGCATAAATAATGAAACACACTATTATCTTTAGACCACAATGGTTCCCAAGAAAGCCACAGGACAGAAGCGGTTGCCACTTGGCTGTTCAGTAAGAAACAATAATTAAAATGCAGGTACAATAGGACTGTCACTTGTATGTGACCTTTGTAACCCCTAAAATGTTGTTTAGTCGCGTTGCTTGAATTAATTGGAGATACCACAATTTTAGTATCTTTGTTCTTATGCATTGACACTGCCGTGCTGCGAGCAATAAACACCAGCCTGCCACACTTTTTTTCGTTTTGTTTGCTGCTTTTGCTGTTTGCATGAGTCAGAGCTGTCACCTGTCATCCACTTGGAGGGCAGCAGTATGAGCGCTGGAGAACAAGTTTTTATTGTACTCCTGAAATGAGCAAGCAAGCTCTTTTTATTCAAAATTACCTTGAAAAAAGACACTGCTAGTTCAACATCCATGTATCTGGTGTCAGTGTGAGCATGGATAAGAGGGAAAAGAGTCTGAAATGATGTTTGGCTTGCAGACTGCTCCTGGTCCTACTCCTCTCTCATGGGCAATGGAAAGTCCAAGGCAGCTGTCAACATGCTTGTAGTGCTTTTGGATCTACGTTGATACAGTCACTGTAATCAAATCTCATGTGTCAGGTCTCCAGAAGATTACTTCGAGCCCACAGGAAGAGACGGTTTTTCCAGGGCAGTTTTTTAGCTGTGTTTTGGGTTTTGCTTTGTTTTTCCTCACACCTTTCTTTGGTGTATCCAAGATTGCCCAGAGCTGCACCAGAACTCTGAAGTGGAGGAAAAAAAAATAGTCCTTTCTCTTTGCCACCAGTTTGGTGTGTCCTACTCTTTTACTCAGATGTTTCCTAAATGAGTTACTCTAGGTCTAGAGGAATTTCTGTAAATACCATACTATAAAGGACTCTTCAGCTCTGCTCCATGAGGTGAATTTCGTGGGGCTGGGATCTTTTAAACTTCTTTTCCTGTCGAATGGCTGTGGCTACTGATGGCATCTCTGCCCCTGCTCTTGACTGCCAGTGACACGCAACAACTCAGTCTCTGGGGGCCGAGACACTTCGCTCTAACAGAAGTCACTACATTTACAGTAGATACACTGGGTTGAAATGAAATGTTCTGTAATGCATAGGAGGTTAGACTAGATGATTTAAAGGTTTATTTCTGTTCTATCCTATGTGAACTCCAGGTTGAAAGCAGATGCTGGAAGTTTTTGTGCTCTAGTCCAGCATCAGAGACATCTTGCCTTTATTGTGCCTGTGTAGTGTGGAGATGGTGGTCCCCATAGGGACTGGGTTTGATGCTTAGTTACATTCTAGAAGTAGATGTGGCTTTACAAATATATTTGTAATGTTCTTATATTTATATGCAGCTTTTACTCCTTTGCTGAAGCTTCTGTGTTCTGTTTTCTGTTTTTACAGAAAAACGTGAACTACAACCAAATGACCTGGCTATCTCAAAATCTTTTGAGTCATCCAGTCGTATGTTTGTCTACCGAAAAGATCTGACTGATTCCTTGGTAAGGATGTGTTTTTTATACTTCCCATTTTTTATTTGTCTGACTCCAGATCGATGACTTGGTATTCCTCTCAGAGGGCTTTTTCAATACAGAATTTATTGTTTGCTTCCTTAGGAAAGCTTACTGAGCTGCTCTGTACCTGAAAAAAAAATATCTTGCATTAACAGCAGTTATTTGACTGAACAGTAGTGGAATTTGTTCATCAATTTCAAATAGACCAAAGCTTCTGTACGGCTTAAATCTTTCAATCTACATCAGCCTGGAAAAGCTGACTTGTGCTTGTACAGGAGTGGACAGGATGAGGATTATTCAGGGCCTGTGTGACTTCCCTCCTCCCCCCAGCCTTGTGCCTCTGTAACGCTTACAGTGGCTGGTACATAGTCATACAGAGTCATGGACAAACTCCATGCAATTACTACATGTAGAAACAGATGTCGTTTGAGTTCTGCCGAAATCACTGGACATCAGTGCGATCCCAGCGTTGTGGCAGCCACACGGTCAGTCTGTGGCTGCCGCGTAGCACTGGTGGTACATCCGCTTCCCTTCCTTCTGTCCGTCTGTCTCTCCATCCTCTCGCTGGTGCTGGGGAGCGGAGCCGGTCAAAGGGCAGCAGGTCTCTCTCATTCCCTCTGTCCTCAGAAACTGGGGTTGCAAACTCTCTCCCCCCATGATTTCCCAAAACCTCTGCGAGGCAGGAACAGCCAGGCACTCAAAAAATTACTCTTTCAATAGTTTTCTGCTAATTATGCAGATGTTTCGAGGACAGTGCGGGGACGGTATCGCAACTGACTTTTACACGTTGTCGGTACTGCTGGGATCTGTGCATTCATCCTAGGGATGAGAAATGTCTATTTACATTTTGTTGGATCAATGTGCCCTGAAGAGCTGACACGCCACTATCATTGTAATCTGTCATCCCCATTATCTCCGGCGTTCTAGCCACCTCTAAAAATGCAAATATTAAGGGAAGGTTTCCAGTGCAGACAGGTGACAGCCAATCTAGTTTCATTAGTGACATAATAAAAATCGCAAAACTTGCTGTAACTGTCAGAAATATAGCACCAAAATAATGGCTTAACTGATAAGAATAATCTTTCATCTTGGCAGATGGTTCATGTGCCAACTTTCAGCCTGATGAGGTAAAAAAACCCAAGAGAAATGCAAACCTTTGAAAATCTGAGCTAATACTGGGAATGTCAAATGACCCTTAATACCAGCAGTAACAGTGCACTCCACAGTAATATGCGAAGTAACTTCTATTAATCAGGACCTACCGTGTTTTACTGTTTGTTGGTGATTACATTTGGAGTAGATTAATCATAGAATGTATGGGTTTATGTTATTTGTAAAGGTGGATTGGTGGGCAAGTTGTGTGTATTTATTCTAAATCCGGTGTGTTTGCAGAATGATTCCTTTACCTTATAATACAAAAATTTCCTGATGTCTTAATTCAGATTTTATTTTCTGATGGTTTCAGGGATTTTATTTTCGTTATGCTGTCTGCTTGGTCAGTGTTTTATATTCAAGGTTTAGAGAAAGAGACACAGGGAGAGGCCTAATCCAATAGGAAGTCATTGATCCTATTGACCCATTTCCTTTTTCAGCCTATTTATTAAAAAGGCTATAACTCCTTGATTTTGAATAGTGTGGGGGTGAAAACCCTCAGAGTGCACTTAGAGAAGATTACTTACTCAGCTCTGCTCGGTAGCTTGGTCCAGTAGCTGTTTCACTGCAGAACTTCTGGCATGTGCTGAGGATTTTTTTGCTCTTGGTTGTTGATTTAGAACCCATTTGCTGAAAATGAGGAATTGCAGCAAAAGTCTGTGAGAATTTTGGGAATCAACACCTGGGATCTTGCCTTAGAACTAACAAACTTTGACTGGAGCCTCTTCAATGCAATTCATGAGGTAAGAAGCACCATGTCAACTACTAGGTATATTACTCTCATGCAGCATTGGGCCGTTGCGATGCATTTTGGAGCATCGGTACTCCTTGATGCTCAGCTCACCATCGCAACAGCATGATTTAGCATCTGTCAATAGTGGTGGCGTTGAATCAGGTCCAAGAGAGGTTCTGGAATCCTTGATACTGAAAAAAAATTGTCAAAGTGTTGTAACTTCTCTCTGTTGGGGCATCTCATGTGTTCCCTGTATACCTGGTGGGTTTTACTAAGGTCTGCCCCAAGACAGTAGAAGAGCATGATTGTTCTCTAAAAAATGTCTGTGTGAATATGTTATATATGCAAATTTTCCTTTGCACTCGATAATGTTCCAGTAAATATAGGACTCCACAAATAGGTGTCCTTGATATCACTTTAACCACAAAAGAATTCACAATTTCAGCAATTTAGATTGTTACATTACTGTTCTTGTTAGGCTTCAGTGAGATAAAAAAATACTGGGCAGGCTTTATAAAATGAGATAATGGCCTGCTTCAGTGCCCAGTGGGTTGTTTCAGTGACTTTGATAGGTTCTGGTATGAGCTCCTGAGTAAAATATGCAGTTAAAAGTACAAAATGTCACTTGAAAATATCATTCACTGGAAAGCCTGTTAGCTTTCTGAGAAAATGGGAAATCCCCTTGCTTCTCATCAGATGCTTTCCTTGATCGTTCATTTTAGGTTCTTTTACTCAGGTTAGACACTTCAAATCTAGAGCTGGGCAAATAGGGGGGTTTTGGCACAGAAATCAAGGCCCACGCTTCTGTTGGTGAAAACTTGGCTATTTTTAGGAAGAAGTTTGAATATAAATTTTTCAGTTTATGCAATGGTCTGATATGGTTGCTTTTTCATACTGAAACAGAAGTGATGAAATACAGAAAGAGACAGATTGTTTATGTCCTATACGTGGCTATAGCCAGAAGTGGAACTTCAGGAAATCTCAAGAGAAAAGCATGTCTTGCAGGAATTCCAGTCCACCTGCCTACTGTAATAAGCCTCTAGACATTGCTAAGCCAAACCTGGACCCTGAATCATTTGTGACTGGCTCATGGATGGTGAAAAAATAACCGTTTGTAACCAGGTCTTGTTTCGAAAACTTACTTCTAAATAATATACTACTCATTTACATTTAAATTGTTTTTATATCCCTAATAATGTTCTCAATGTCTTCCAGCAAGAGCTGATATACTTCACATTCAGCAGACAGGGCAGTGCTGAAAACACTGAGAATCTTAGTCTTCTGCTTCAAAGATGCAACGAGGTCCAGCTTTGGGTTGCCACCGAGATACTCCTCTGCAGCCAGCTCTGCAAACGTGTACAGCTAGTCAAAAAGTTCATCAAGATTGCTGCCCAGTAAGTTACTAAAGTTGCAGCAAAACCCCTTGAATTCACATGCTTTATTTGATGAGAAGTAGATGCAAAAGCAAAGAAAGAAAACTAATTTGTAATCCTGTGTTTTAAGTGTATTAAACATACCTAGATAAATCAGTACATAAATAACAACAGCAAACACTGGCCAAAACTGGATGCGCTGGAGTGTTTGCTGCTCAGATCTTCCCCAGCAGCTAAGCTGCTGTATCTGCAGAGTCAACTGCGAAATCCCTGGTGTTGCAGAGAGAACGCGAGGAACCATATTACAAAACTATTTGAGGAGCAGCAGAGCTGTTCACCAAAGACTACACAGAAACCAGAAAATTCTGTTTTAATCTTGAAAGTTCTACCTCTAGAGAGGAAACTGCAGTAAACTGTTGGCACATGTAATCCTCTCTGGAGTACTCTTTTATTTATTGGAGGAGGGGATTCTTCATTAGTTAGATTTGACAGTCTGTTCTTGCGCTCTTACTAAATAGTGCTGGCATTTATTCTATGCCTTGGAATAGAAAACAAATATATATTATACACAGAGAGTTCTTTTTTTCTTTAATCACTCTTATTTTAGTAACCAAGGGAACGGAGCAATTTAAATGTGTGCAACCATTCTCATCGCCTCTTTCTCCACTTGTTGGTCTTCTGCAATATTTGAATATGCGTGTTCATGGAAAATGTATAATTTGTTCCTTCATTGACTGGATTGATTTAATTTGCAAGGCACTTAGGTACAAAGGACTATTCTCTGCTGAAGCAGTGCCTTTGCTGCAATGAATTCTTCTAATCTAATCTAGTGTAACTCATAAATGTGATTTGATTTAGTTTGCAAGTTGTATGGTATCCAGTAATACGTTCATTTTCTGCCTTCTCAATGGCCAAGTTTGGTCCAATTACATCAAAAATGATTGGTTCTGTGTGCCTTGCTTGCACCACAGTAGCACTAATTTACATCCCAAGAAAGTTTCATCTCTGTCCCACGTGAATAGGGATACATTTGTCACCAGACTAAAATGTTGCTCTATTTGAATTAATTCCATCTCTGTTAAGTGAAAAGCTAAAGTTGTGGAGACTGAATACAGTTGTCAGTGAACAGTAGACAGGGTCTCCCAGCACATTGCAGAGGCACCCATCATCATGTCGTGTAGATTGTGAAACAATGGATACACAGAGAAGTGAGCGTATAGTTTGCTCGAGATCTTTTTTTAAATCAGAAAAGCGCCTTTCTAAAAGCAGACATTGTCATATCTCATCAGTTCTGGAAGAGCTGATGAAAGAGGAACAATGAGGTTGGAGGAATGGTGTGCTAAGCACAGGACTCTCATCATGAGGCACAAGCCAAGCAGCTCTGCTATTTTGTTTATGACTAAGGCAGAGAGGTATGGAGCTGTCAGCAGCTGAGGCTGCTCCCTGTTCTCTGCTCCCAGATTTGGCCAGGAACCTGTGTGTCTGACTTTCAGCTTGTTGGCAAAGCACCACGACTAAGATCTGATGTTCAATGTTTGTGTGCTTCACTGTTGTGGAACACCTGAAGAAAATGGCATGCTTTTACGCAAGTGTGTCAATACATAAAGGAGAGACAGAGTTTTTGAACCACCAATACCTACACTTCTGTTGATGAGCTAGTATAAAATAGAAAACAAGTGATTTGATAGAGAAAATGAGTTGACATGTTGTTGGAAATGAACGTCTTGAGGAGTTACAGAAACAGGTCAGCATAGGGTTAGAATAAATGGATTACAACAGCAGCCTTCTTGCTTCCCAAGGGGTGGCTGGCTGTAAAAGATGTACCTTCTCTCTACAGTTTTTTGCGAGAAAGGGGCCCGTCCAGTAGACAGTTTATTTGGGCTGTGTTGGACACCTTTCTGGTTTTGGAAAGAATTACCTTTGGGAGCTGCCTGACTTTAGTGATAAAAGGAGTCTAAGCAACAAAGTTAGGATTAACTTTTAAGACAGCTGAAGTGAAGTGAGAAATACACCATCTCAAGACAGTATGCAGTGATGAGTGCAAGGTTTATAAAAGCAAGTGCTGGCAAGTTTGCAGTCTAAGGCTTTGGCACGTACTTTTCCCTGATGATAAATCCCAATGAAGGCAGTGGATTCATTCACGTGTAAAATTGTCTTAAAAGAGGATTTTCTGCCTCACCCTCACATACACATGCACATGTATGTTTATAGTGGTCTTCAAGAATCTGCAAGAGAAAATGGTATCTTTTGTTTGAAGAGGACTCTGTATTTCAGGATTTCAAATTTCCTAATGGACTAGAAATACGCAGGGTCTGATCGTATATAGTAAATAGAGGTATCAAGCAAATTCCGTAGGGACGTGTACTGGAACCAGTGCTAACTGCAACTAATTTATAGGGATACGTATACTGAACATTAATCAGATTTTCAGACAATAAAAGTGATGAGGGATTGCAAATGCATTGGAGGATAGGAAAAAAATAAGTATGATCTAAGGAGTCTGGTGGCATGTGCAGACAACAGTAGGATAAGATTTAATTTAGATAGATGCAGAGTAATTCAGCTAGGGAATGCTAATACTGAGCTGAAGAAATAAATGCATGATTGTAAAGAACAGTACTGTGACAGAGGTCCTTGGGTGATAATAGATGACAAATTACAGGCAAGGACAAAGTGTGATGCTGTTCCAAATAAATAATTTGATATTTGTTTTATACTTGGGTAGGATAAAGGTGCAAGTGCTTACACACAAAACAGTAATTACATTTCTCTTTCCCTCCCGGCTGTCTCACTATATCTCCTTGGTAAGAAGGAAACTCGTAAGAGAAAAGTTAAAATAAATTACAAAGAATTAAATGAAGGGTATTAACAATATGGAAAAGTAGATTGCAGGCCATGACCACAAAGAGAAATTGAAGGAACCAGTGATGTACAATTTACAGAAGATATAAAAAAGGAGATGAAAATATTTATAGCAGAATAGAATAGAAGTCAAGGAATTATTCTGTGTGGTAAAGAACAGCTGAGAGTAACTTGAACATTGAAAAGGGAAAATGATTTTTGACAGCTAAGCAAAAAAAATAACGTGCCAACAACAGGGTTCCTGAGACGGTGAAACGTTTGCTGAAAAACTTCTTAGAGACCCCATCACCTAGACTGCATGTGGCCATGAGAGGACATTTAATGAGTTCATTATGTGGAAGATGATTGTATGTTAGTGCAGAGGGTTGAAATGGGACTCAGTAACCTAGGATACCTGTGCATTCCATTTATCTCTGATTCTGAGTACAAAAAATCAGAGTACAGTGTTCATATTTTTATTCCACAGCTGTAAAGCCCAAAGAAATCTGAATTCATTCTTTGCTATTGTTATGGGTCTCAACACTGCATCTGTCAGCCGGCTATCTCAGACCTGGGAGGTAAGATGCATCTTTGTATCTTTTAGACCCTGTCAAGACCATTTCTCACAATGCTTGTATACCAGTGAATTACCTTTTCTTTCTAATTATTGGGTTTGCATGCTGAAATCAAACAGGGAACAAGTGTAGGCAGAGAAATTTCTTTGTGGCCTGAAACATGAGATACATCGCCAATGTGTCCTTCCAGAGCTTTTAAATAAGAACAAAGCAAGGAGATCTTACCCTCTTAAAAAAAAAAAAAAAAAAAGGAATTTGACAAGTCAGCTAAATTATCGTAGCATTTTAGGTAGATGTCAGAACAGAAAATCTTGTAAAGGTGGCTCCAACCAAGCAATACATTGTTATGGAATAATTTCCCTTAAAAAAATACAGTAGAAATAAACTATCTTCAATTCTCTCCTTGATCAGCTCTTTTGCAGCTGCTCATCTTGAATGACAAAGTTAGGAAATGGGCTGTGAATAAGGAGCATACTGGAGAACAGCGATTAACTGCTAAAGAAGCTATGGCTTGCTAGACAGAACATGGGATGTTTAGAGGATGGTCCCACTGAGATCTGTGTTTACATTGTGGGTTTTTTTCCGTACAAGTAAATTATTGAGTGGTAGTATCTGGAAGCTTACTATTTGCTGTTGAACCAAAAATTGGAGAAGGAGTAATTTAGTGTGATAAGGTGAAGCTTTGTGCCTCCCCCGTGCCCCCAGCACCACAAGCGGACAGTGCTCAAAATACGTGAATCTGTAATACAAAGTGACAGAGAATGGCTGTGATCTCCTGCCTTGGAGATATTATTGAGCATCAACAGCTGAAACCAAATGGCTATCAGAGACTTACAAACCTATCTAACACTGTCCAGAGCAGTCTTCCCCCTTATCTGAAAACATGCGGCAGCATGCAGAGAAACAAGGGCAGTGACCGCTTCTGCGGGGAGGAGTTTAGTATAAGCATTCACTTAGGCAAGGAGGAGCCAACTTTAAAGAACAGGTAAAGCAAATATTTTAGAGAAAAATACATACTTGAGGACAACGATACAGAAACTCCTTGTCTTTCCTGCTTCTAAAACGCCTTGCCCACTAGGGAGCATTTGCCCTTTCTTGCTCTAATGGGTTGCCTTCATCCCATTTCTCTGGGTGTTGGTAGGAGAGTGGAAGGTACTAAGTATTGTATCAAAGCCACCCGGTGGCAGTGGGTGGCAGCGATCTCTCCCAAACAGAAATAGGCAGAACTCAGCTGTGTGGTGAGACCTCTGGAGATCTTGTGCTGCTGGTGGACTTCTCTCAGGAAGAGCAGAACATACTGCTTGTCAGAACAAGTTCATCTGCATATGTATCGTTGCAAATATGTCGCGTTTCTGTGTGTAAAATATTTATGAAGTCACATGCGTTTTTTTTTTAATTTGTTAAACTTCACTGGAAATTTCAGAAGCAGAAGGTTATTTGCATTAGTAATGTGACTTCTAGAAAGTAGAGCAATATTTATAAATTAATTATAATTACTTGCACATGTAAATGAAGCCACCTGAATTTAAGCAAGCATTTAGACACTAAATGATATTGGCTCTGCACTGGAATTCTTAAACAAGTAGTATGCTCCCAAGCAGATTCTTCTACTTCTTTCTACAGTATGCAGTGTTCTAATGAGCCTAACTTTCCCTGATTGAAGATATTAAAAATGTGCAATTGCAATTCCATGTTCAGTTATTTTAGGATTTTAGTCATACAGCACATCTACTTGATCTTAATTGTTCTAAATCTCCTTTCTCTTGGTAGTGTCATTATGGCTGTTAGGGTCTAAGGACAAAGGCAAGGCAGGATTTGTACTAAGAGGGGAGGGGATATCTTTTACTAGACTGGCTGGTATGGTTGAAAAAAATAGACAGGCTTTTAAGGTCCACACGCCATTCTTGAAGTCTGAAAAACCAGCAGCAAAATTCAAACTGAAGAACAATTGGTTTGAGTATAATGAGGTGAATCCATTAGAGCATCTTAGAGATGAAAGGAAGTGATTGCTCATGGAGCAGGACAGGTGTTATCATATGGGGCAAGAAGGTAGTTTGTGCCTTGGCTCCCTTGGGAGGTGTTCTGTGTACCTCTCAGTGGGATTAGGATGCGATACCAGAGATGGAGTAATTGCTTTTTAAGGAAAATTCTCTTCCTCTGGTTGGTCCTGGGATTGGTGTATCAAACAGCACTGAGTGTTATGCCGGTTAATTTCTAGAATCTGTATTTAGAGAAAGAGCGATTACAATGATTTAACCTGGATATGATCATGGTATCTGAATTCTTGGTCTGTGTTACAATTTCTGACTTGATACAGATACTAAGGTAAATGCAGCAGACATGGAAGCTAGGCAAGAAAATAAAACCAGTTGCTAACAGTCAGTTTCCATAAAAGAAGGACACAGGTTCCCGAGGTGAGGCTGCAGGGTCTGGTGCCTCGCTGGCACCATGAAGATGGTCTGTAACCAGGGCTCTTGGAGCAGAGGTTAACTGCATGTTGGCACTTTCAGCAGGTGCTTCACAGACAGCAGTCTCATGGAAAAAAATGCCTCAGCATTTTTGTGCCTAAATCAGCTTTCCTTTTTTTCCTCTGTTTTCCCCACTTCAGAAAATTCCTGGAAAGTTCAAGAAACTTTTCACTGAACTTGAAAGTTTGACGGTAAGTACGGTGTTGACAGCAGAACAGCATTGCTTGTTGTTACCTGCCTTCTTTCTTCCTAATTTATTCGAAGGCTGCCTGTTATTGTCTGGAGCTGGGACTTGTCGTGTCAGATCTGTGATTTGCCGAAGGCCATGCAGCTCTCCAGAGCCCAATGGTGGTCTCCAAACACGCAAAGGAAAAAGGCTGCATTCCTGACAGCTGGAAGGGCAGAGAGAGGCAATTGTAGTGTCGGTTCCCCAGCATCAATTCGGAAGCTGTTCTTTTGCTCTGGTGATTAATCAGCCTTTGTCCAAAGCAACGTGCTGCGGATCAGGAGAAAAGGAGGACAGCTGAAGTCTTAAAAAAAAATAAAATTCAAAATCCGAGGCTAAGGGTCTTTGTCACCATTATCAAAGCTGAATAAACAAGTGTTTCGTCTGGCTGTCATGGAAGTGGATGCGTGGTGAGATCACTGCCTGGTGTGGGGAACATGAGATCCAGCCTTTAACGGTTGTCATGCTTCTGTACTTAGGAGTCCTTTATAAATGAATGTGTTTTCAAGATGGTATGTGAGCTGGTGTACAAAAATGTTCATTTATCTGAGAAATCGAGATGACTTTTTGAATTGCTTGCACAACACCACTGAAACATACTGTTATTTTCTTTGAAAATCTCCAGTATGCTCTGTTGATCTAATAGCAGTTTTTGTTGGGATTTTTTTTGTTGTTGTTTGGTGTTGTTTTGTTGGCTTTTTAAAGAAAACATTCATCAGCAATACATTCTGGGATTTTGTGCTAGATAGTCATCTGAAGAGATTTTGCTAATAGAAATTAGTGGGGAAATTACAGAGCAGTCCAAGTGCAGCCGACTCCCATTTTAGCACTGCTTCATCTAGAGGAACATAATTGCTTTTGTTCCTTTCACTGTTTACATTTCCTGTTCAGTTTAGTAAGTCACCTCGCTTAGAAAACTTTTATCTACCTTGTTCCCTGAAGAAACCTTTTATATCTAACTCATGTTCAGATCATAAGCCTGTAATGGATTTAGAATTGCTCTTTTTATAGCCTATTGATTTTTCTCTGTATTACCCAAATGGTTTTGTAGGACCCTTCTCTGAATCACAAAGCTTACAGAGATGCATTCAAGAAAATGAAATCTCCGAAAATTCCCTTCATGCCCTTACTTCTGAAAGGTAAAGTTAAAGCTTGGCTGCTCTTCGTTGTGGTTAATGAAAATAAGCATGAGGTGATTTTCCCTTCAGGTGGCGTTACGATAAATCTGTGGCAGATGTCGTGGTAACTACAAGGTGGTGTTTGGTCTGGATAACAAACATCTGCCTTTTGAGACAGGGGGAAGATGGCAATCTTCACACCGGTTTTCAGACTTGTACTTTCCCGCCGGGTGTGGATAGAGCAGTGTGCCATTGCTTTGGCCTCATGCTTTTCAGTGGAGAAGCGAGACTTTGCGAGCCCTTGAGCGGGGCTGTCCGGCTGCACCGGCAGCACCCACATGAGTGGCCTTGGCCGTGCCTGGTCAGGGATGCTCGCCCTGCCTCACCAGGGTGGACCTGCTGGGGGCCACTCTGAAGGCAGGACCTGCCCTGTCTGTCTGAGAGGAGGGGAAGGAGCCCTACACAGAAGCTGGAGAGGGACTTTTGACGAGGGGATGTAGTGATAGGACAAGGGGTAAAGGCTTTAAACTGAAAGAGTGTAGGTTTACATTAGATAGAAGAAAGAAATTCTTTGCTGTGGGGGTGGTGAGGCACTGGAACAGGTTGCCCAGAGAAGCTGTGGATGCCCCCTCCCTGGAAGTGTTCAAGGCCAGGCTGGATGGGGCTTTGAGCAACCTGGTCTAGTGGAAGCTGTCCCTGTCCATGGCAGGAGGGTTGGAACACGATGATCTTTAAGGTCCCTTCCAACCCATTCTATGATTGTATGGTTTTCAAGTCTTACAGGTCTGAAAGAGAGAAATAAAATCTTACTATTAAAAAAAACTATTTAAAAAAAAATCTATTAAAATAAGATACAACTACTTGTTTAACGCAGTGAGCTGGACAGCTAATTAACTGCAGGTATTTCAAATATTCCATTGTCTTGGAGTCATTAATTATTAATTGCCTTGTCTTTGAACATGGCAAATTCATTTGATTATTCCTGTATTCCGAAAGTGTTCTCTTTAGGCTGTTCCAACCTGCTGCTGCTGCCAGTTGAAAATGTTTGAAGACAGTTCTCCAGATCAGTCGGTGACAGTTCAGGAGCCAGCAGGCACTTCCCTTCTTTGCACACATCAAAGGAGTTTGTGTTAATTCAGATGGATACAATTATCAGGGCTTCAAAACCAATATTTTTAAAGTGTTTTTGAGCATGTCTTGCCTGCAAACAAAGGCAGCAGACATTAAAAAAGTAACTTGTAGCAATGATGTTTGCGCACCACTACAATATGGTATAGAACAGCATGCAGTAAGCAGCATTCAAGTCTCTGAAATGTATTGGAGATAGCAAGGAGACATTGCAAAATAATGCCGTAATCTTCAGTACAGTGGTCCATAAGGAGTTGTTGCCAAGGTTGGTAATACCCAAAGTATTGCACAGTACGTAGGACTTAATTTCATGTCAAGCATGTTTGTATTAACATTGTTTCCACGACTAGCAAAACAAGTATTGATAGCATAGACATAATTGGTAACTCAACAAATTCCTGTAACATAAGAGGAATAAAAGTAGTTTCAAGAAAAAACTGAAAATCATTAATAACCTTTAATTATGAAAAATAACTTTAGAGTGTTTTTAAAGTTAATTAAATTTAAATGCGGACCTCTCTTACATCACACAGACACAGCTTTTGAACATCAGGCAGATTTTTCAAATGTGTGATAAAATACTGTGATGTACCCTTACAACCTAGCTCAGATGCAATTTTCTGCTCCACTGAATTTATCTAGACCCTTAGTTGTTGGCCACAAAGCAAATTTCTGTTCCTTCCACCCTCAGAGATATACACGTTGCTGTCATTGACTTAAAAAGCTGTGTGGAAATTTCTGCTTCCAGTAGAAGTTCTTCATTAGATGTGACCGACAGCTTTTCACTGCTTTGATATAGAGACAAGTAATGCCTGTGTCCTGAAGCCGTGTCCTTTCCCTGTCCCTCTCCCTGGGTCCCCCAAAGCAGCCCGTCAGAGGAGGTGTAGAGGGTCCCGCTTCCTCCTTTCCCCTTGATCTTTGGGATCCTGCCATGGGGCAGAGAGGTGCTGGACATTTCCCCAGCATATCCCATGCTTGGCCTGCGTGCTCAGGAGTGCTGGTGGTGTCCTGCTGCCCAGGCCAATGTCCTGCGTGGTGGAGGCAGACCCCCACCCAGCTGCTGTCATTCCTCACGCACAGCTCTGCCTACTGAGCCCCAGTGCTGGGTTTCCACCAGCACATGAAAACATTTCTGTTCTAAGCAATTACAAAATGCCCCTCGGGCACAGAGCGAGTCGTGAAACAAAAGGAAGTAGATCAGGTTGACTGTTTTGGGGGAGGATGTAAGGAGGGTGGGGTGTGACAAAGCAGCCCCCAGTGTCAGGTGCAGGTTCCCAGTCCTAAAATACCCAAAACTACAGGGACCAAGTGGGCATCAAAGGGAATCTTCGAGATGAACACCTGAGAAATGCTGAGATGCACAGTTAGACTGGTGGGCTGGCACCTCTGCTGAGAGGGAGACGTTGCCTGTTGACCGTGTGCAACTGTGTGGCAGACACAGCTGTGACTTTGAAGTAATGGTATCAGGGTGCCATCTCATTGCAATAGTGCTGTCTCCTCCTGGTACTCCTGCGTACCTGCACACTCAGGACATAGCTGGTGGGGGGCATGGTGGTGGTGCTCCTGTTAGTGTTCTCAGTGACCTGGAGGATGCACTGTTGGAGGCAGAGCTTCGGTCCCCACGGGGAGTCTCTCCATGTCCTTGGTACTTCATGTCCAAGATAGGTCTTGCTTTGTGTCCTAGTATGTATTGGAAAAGTGGAGAAAATGACCTGAAGTTACTGTTTTAATTGTCATTTTAACTTAGCAACTTTGGTTTCACCTGATACTCCCCTCTCTCCAGTTCATTACACTATGTTCAGTTACCTTCCTGGAGCAAAATATAGACCTTTTCCTTTTTCTCTCGCTGACCTGTTTGTTGCGTTTGCAAATTCTCTCCAACAACAGTGGGTTAAAAGTGTTTTTCCCTAGCCATAATGCCTATTTCAAGGCTTTGAACATCAATTTGGTGTCTTATGTTTTCTCTCCCTGGCTGGCCACTGCTGTAGCCTGCGTCTCTGCGGGAGACTTCAGAGTCGTTGTCCCCAACAGAGAGAAACGAAGGGGTGTCAGAGCCGAGTCCAGCAGCTGGTAGCTTTGCCCCCATGGAGCTCTGGGCTCTGGGTCCGGCCAGCCCCGCCTGGGCACAGCCATGGGCAGCATTGCCAGCTCGATGCCGCAGACTGGAGAGAGCAGGCATGCCATGCAGGGCCATCCCTCTGGGATCCCCGCTGGCTCCCAGCCATCCTCTGTATGCTATAGATTCACCCCAGAAGTAACACAGACTTGGTTTAGTAAGACATCTGTGCTCCCACTTGAAAATCCTCATTAGGATATGTACATAGTGTTGCTATCTGGTAATCTCTGCGTGTCATTATACCAGGCTTTTGTTCCCTTGTTCTAAAGCATTGTGTCAATCCTTAATGCAAAGTTTTCCACCTTTTTTTTAATCTTTTTGTTGCTGTTTAGTCATTTTACTTCTTTATATCAAACAACAAACGAAGCCATGAAAACTAATTCTTTTCCTTTATTATTTTCAGATGTAACATTCATCCATGAAGGAAATAAAACTTTTCTGGATAACCTTGTTAATTTTGAAAAGCTGGTAAGATAATTTTGTCTTTCCTGTTTTGAGAGATTCATATTCTTTTCTTCTCTCTCCCTTCCTTATCTTGTAAGACTAAAACATTTTCTTCTGGCTGAATCGGGAAGAAGTAAACAGGGATACAAAAAGAGTGAAGAGTTTATCTCCCCTGCCCCTTACCTCTGTTCCTCTCCTCACTCCTTCCTCTCCCAGTTCTGTGTAGAATGGCTAAGCCAGTGATGGCCAGCATCGGTGCCACACACTGCACTCAGCTTTCTTTCCTTTGCACTACCTCAGGGACCGTTTCTCCTCAATTAAGTTCTCCTGCTTCAGCTTTCTCTGAAGTATGTTTCCTTTTTTTTTTATCAGGGCATTAAAGAAAAGGCTTCTGTAGTTTATCACTTGCCACTGGTATGCTAATTCCAGGGATCTTAAATGAAAGTAAATTTTTTGATCCAGGTTAGATGGTGAAGAAAATAATGCCTGAAATATGAATTAAACTGACTGTAAATACCTCTGTACTAACTTTTAGGTAGAAGGGCACTTACTGACATTGTATCTTTGGCTATATCTGCTCTAGACATCGTATGACATCTACTCTGGCATGATATTACTGATAGAGGTTTGATTTCTCTAATTTGCATGTTTCATTACGTTGTTGATAACATTTTCATAGCAATGAAAGCCACAGTTTATATATCTGAACAGTGGTGGAGAAACTTCGATTTTTTTTTTTTTTTTTTTTGTTGGCCTGGAGTATTTGATGAAGAAACCAAAATGTTCTTACCAATTGCTCTAGATGTGCCGTGGGACAGTTAGTCCAGATGGCTGTGCCTGGCGGATTGTTCCCAACTATTTTCTCCATGTGTTTACACTTGTTTGAGAATGATCGTGCAAATGTAGTTATTCATGAACCAGATGTTGAACTTGTTTTCACATCCCATCATAATGCACGTTGTCTTTCAACTTGCAAGCAGATGTAGACTTTGACTTTTGAACCTGAGCGCCTCTTTTTGTGTTTCCTGTTTGATTTCTGTACCTTTTCGTGTTGCAGAGTTTACAAGAACACTGATTTGCATTTAATGAAAGGTTTTCTTGTCCCAAGTCCATTAACTGTTTGACCTTTAGGTGTTTGCATAAAACTCATTAGCATGTTCTTCTTCATTGCCTCTTGGAAGTACATCCAATTAACATGTAAATTAACTAGCCCTTGATGCACAATAATTGTTACTAAAACACCCCCACTGGCCCGTATATTTATTTAGTGAATATATAGGATATGATTCTTGTTCCAGTCTTAGCCAGACCTTGAAAGTTTGTTTGTTTGTTGTTTAATCATGTATACGTTTAATGTGTGCTGGGCTTGCTGGGTAAGATTTCCTACCCTTGCTGTCACTGTTGTGTCTCCAGAGGCAGCGGGAGCTTTGCTAATTGACTGCAGTGAGCCGGGATTTCACCTTTTCCATGAAAATGGATAATGGGCATTTTTAAATGGCAGGGGGAGAGCCTGAGGTGATGGTGGTGGGGTGAGGGTTGTTCAAACTGACACTTCCTCCAAATTATTAGTCAGATCACGCCCTCAGGAGCGTGCTGTCTCAAGGAGCCCTGCGTACATATGAATGAAGGCAATAGTGCAAGCTTAGGAAGTGAGGGCTTAGGAGAGATTTAAATATGAGTGTGGTGGAAACTCAGGCAGTATGCGTATTACATTGGTTCATTTGGATGCTAAATTGTTTAGTCAATGGGCATGAACTTACAAGATGCATCACACGTGATCCCGTGTGTATCAGTTCATGTTTCTTTTCTAATAATAAAGGCTTTGTCCCAAGGAAGAATGACTTCCTTGGTGTTCTATACTGTGCTGAGCACTTTCTGGCCTCTGCTGAGAAAAATTAGGATTGACATTGACTCCTGCTTGGTTTGGATCAAGTCACTGAACCTCACCTGCAAATTTGCTGTTGCAGAAAAAGAAGAAAAGAATTGTTCTACCATAGCAGATTACTGCTTTGGGGAAGAAACTTACTTGCTGTCATAAATGCATAGAATTTCTACTTATGAATTTCAAAGCAAAGATGGTTTCTCATGTCTCCATTTGATCAGTATTTTGAAATGTTATATTTCTGCATTAAACAGCTCACCTGAAGGAGGACTCATCAGTCTGAACCATTCTTTTTTCCAACTGTATCAGTTGGTTTAATAAAATATATTCTCTTTCCCTACAATCCCTGCTTCTTTTATATTCTTAGACCATCATGGCCTCAGCAATCCTACCGTGACTGAAATTGATTTGACATGACGTGATTGCAGGGAAGACAAAGTTAATTCAAAATATAAAGAAGGGAATTTGCGAAGAGAAGAAAATGAAATGATCTTTTGTCTCAGGATTGTTACCTAGTTTTAGCAAAAATTGAAGGGATTGCAGTGGTTTATTTAACTCCATGTTGGGAAAACTCTAGTCTAGGATAGTGTTAGATCAATATTTATTACCATACCCACTTCCTCAGCTAAATCTAAAGGAGTAAATGAAAATATGGTCTTAAACTGTTGCATCTGAAGGTATTTCCATGGTATTTACTGAGCTGCTTCACTGAAACGTGGCTTCTTCAGCAGTTGTTTTTTTTTTTTTCTCCAGTCAGCCATCACCCATATCTTAGCAATGACATGTCTTAGCCACACTCCAGCAAACTCTAATACAGGTCAATGACCATTACTGTTTTAGATAACACCTTCTCACCTAGTGCCTTCAGCTGTAAGGACTGTGTACACGCAGCTGAAGGTTCTCAACCCCCACCCCCCAAATATCTGTGCAACTCCCAAGCCTGAGTTTTTGCTGTCATCAGTTAAGGGAGTGCTAATGATCCTAGGTAGCCTGTAGGCAGAAAGGCCACAAGAAATGTATGTTACTCATCACACTAAAAGTGTGCAAGCACCTGTTTAAACAGTCAGGAAATAGCATTTGCTTTGCAGATGAATTGGTTGATTTTCTGTATTACAGTTGGATCTCAGAGAGTTGAAAACAGACAGAGAGAAATGCCTATTTAGGCTGATAGAGCAGAGAGATTTGGGATTCTGCTTTATGAGAGTATTACACAAAGAGGTTCTTTCCTCACCAGAGAGCATCACCTTCAGAAGCTGGTCTTGGGATGGACCCCCACACTGACTGACTACAAAGGAGAAACAGCAAAAAATGACAGTGTGCGTGACAGCGAGGTCTCTCTTACTCTTAAAAGCCAAATGCAAACGGTGTCAGCTGGAAAACATAAGAGCAACAGCACTGGTGGAAGTTGTAGCTCTCCCAGTACTCACACTATTGATCATGAATCTAAATCATCTCATTAGAACTTCATTATAATCAGTGCAAGGACATCAGCACAAGAGATTGCATGATTTCATGGCCAATGAAGCACAGCGGGTAACCAGAAAAATTATTTTGATTCACTAATGAAAGGAGTATGAAGTTTCCATTAAACATGCTCATGTGATAAGCTTTTCCATGGAGGAGCCTAAGCCACTCCTAGGGTCTTGAGAGATGAGCTGTTCTGCGTCGTTCTGGTCTTAAACATACTCTGCTCAAAACAGTTAATCCTTTCCACCTCTGATTATTTTTGAGAGAGATGTGGGAAGAGCATCAGCTGTTTGCACGAGCTATTATATATATATTCCTGCTAAACTGCAGTTTGCTTAAATTAGTTACTAGATTTGATGAAGAGTTGCCACAGAAGCAGTCAAATATGAAAAATATGTAATGCCTCAAGAACTTTATGGGCAACATCTAGTGAAAATGAGCACACTCCACTGATTTATAGTGAACAATTCCAGTTTTCATAAGTTGAAGACCCAAGCCTGAATAAGAAACTAAACTTAAATCTTTTATTTCCTCTGCTTAATCGTAGTGAACATCCAATATCCCTGTTATCACAGCTTTTCTTCAAACAGTACACCTACAGTATAGTCTTAGTTGGTACGTGTCTGTGGAGATGTCAGGGTGCTTGCTCTGCAGCATTTAGGCTGTGGGTTGGGTTTTTTTGCGTTGGTTATCATGCTGCAGAAAACTGCCTAGCTGATACTGGTGCCTGATTGTGCTAGGCATTATACAAGTATTTGTTAAAGTGTAGTCTGTGCCACAAAGGAGCTTACGATCTCATTAGACAACACGTGGAGAGAGGAGGAGAGGTTGCAGACCACTGAATGCCCTGGATAATGCACTAAAGCTGGTGGTTGAACCCAGAAGCACCCACCCAGTCCACAGGACTTCCCTACTCTAGGCTTTTAGTTTAATATAAGTCACAGGAACAAAAATAAACAATTGTTTGGCTGTTTTTGGCTATTTTTCATTACCACTTTCCATGGGCTCTTAGGGAGTTGTTCTCATTTAGTCTGTGCGATATCCATACGGACCTTCTAGACTAACCCTGTCTCATGATATCACTGAGACAAAGAGCGAAGTCTCACTCCTGCTGTCTTCATTTTCTACCTTACTACAGTTGCTTTTTGCTGTACAGTGTAGGGCAAGGAGACTTTTTTCAGGCTTTTCTAATGACAGAATCCATCTTGGATTTTTGCACTAATGTTTTATGTCTTGTCTTTGCAGCACATGATTGCTGATACTGTTCGGTCATTGAGACATTGCAGAAATAACCAGTTTGGTGAGTAGCCAAAATTTGCTGCATATTTTGCATTTGTACATTTGAATAACGGACAGTTATTTGACCAATTGGCAAGAGGTGGCAGCGTGGTTGGAAGGTCAACATAGCAGTTGGATGAACTTTTATTTTACAGAATGTTTGTAAAAACAGCTTCTAAATATTTTATAAATTCTTTTCCTGCAAAAATTATCACCTCTTCAAAATATTGTGTAATATCTGTGCCAGCTGTGCTGAATAATGGAAGCCTGTGATATCTGCTGCTGTTTCTCTTTCCCAGCTATAACCAACTTACCTCAGTCTCCCACTGGTCTGTGGATTTTGGTAACGGATTCACAGCTCTCTTGGCTTCCAGTAGCTACAAAATATGGTATTCATCACCATGGCTTTTTGCTTGGCTTTTTACCAAGAGCAATTGTTTGCTTAGTTTGGGTTTGTAAGGACGTTTCACAAAATGGTGGAAGTCTTGAAGATACTAAGACCCTGTGGGTTTCATGGAAGTAGTTGACTAGGTAGAAAAGAGGTGATTGTGTTAGTACCTCTGCTAGGGGCAGCCTGCCTCTGCCTGGTTTTGATGCTGGAGAATCTATGCTGATGGAAACGGTCATGAGTGCCTCAGCTGCATGGAAAGGCTTTTTATTTTGTGTTTCCACCTTATTAGCCACCAGAGATTCCAACCCTAAGGGACCATGCCAGAAGACCCCAGCTTGCTTTTTCTGCTGCTCACAGAGGAGAAACCTTGTTTTTCTCCTTCTCAGCATTTCTCATTCTCTGCAGAGAGGTTAAACACAGGAAGGGGACAAACACAACACTACTTTAGGAAGTGGTTAGAGTTTTTAAGCCAAACACGCTAAACATGTCATTTACTGAGGCCACTAAAACCTCTTTTTCAAAGAGAAGTTCAGAACTGTGCTGAAGCCTTGGGGAAAAAGAGTTTGAATCGTTTCTTTTTCCAGCTGAATTTTCAGCAGCTGTCAGCATGGACTCCGACAAAAAAAAAAAATTAAATTCTGTATAAATACATGTACCTTGGAGAATGATAGGTACTGTTAAGAGCTTTGCTGAACATTTGTTCTATAGAATTTCCATGTGTATCTACAGTCTTTTTTTTTTAAACAGAGACTGCTTATTGTTGCGGTTCTTGTGTTATTTTGAGAGATGGATATATATATAAGAGAGGGAGAGTGGGAGAGGGAAAAGGACATGCCTTTTGTTTTTGTTCTGTTAAACCAGATATTGAAGGAAATATTAATTAATTCAAACCATGCCTCTGTAAGTTAGAACGGCTCTTATTTGGCATTATAAAATGTAGCATTGGTTCCTTTTAATGATGTGATTTTTTTTTTTTGCAGCTTCTCTGTAAATCTTTCGTCTCGCTTCTGCCTTTTTTTTTTCCAAGTGCTTTTGTAAGCGTTGCAACATAAATCCCAGGTTAATACATGAGATTTATCATATAATCTGGTAGTTTGAAGTACGTGATTGTTATTTTATTTTACTACAGACTGGATTTATTGTGAAGCTGACATTTAAAAAGCAGATTATACAGACATCCCTGTAGGCACTTTTTTTTTTCTTAAATTCGTTTAGGCATGAAATGAATTCAGTGAATATTTATTGAGACTTTATGGACAGTTTCCTTTTCTAGTGGGCTTATCTTGCTCTCAGGAGTATGAATCTTTCTACTGCATCAATTCCCAGATTGGCCTAAGAGCAGCAGGCATCTCACTGTAGGAAAGAATTCAAACAAAACTAAGCAAGAAATATTATTATTGTTTATGAACTGTATCGTGTGTATTAAGCTTGCAGGCCAAAATCTTTCTGGATTAGAAACTGGTTAGGTTCCAAGCATGAGTGAAATGCCTTTTTAATGGAAATAATACTTTTATTATTTGTTTTCAGGATTTAGGATATAGCATTTCCAAAACCAGGCAAAGCAGCCTGAATAAATAACATAATTTAAGCTTTTATAATTTCGGGTGTTAATGAGAAATGCAAATGTTTTTCAGTATGTTCAGCACAACTGCTGGGATCCTATTCCCTCAGAACAGAAAGGTCATCTCTGGATCCCAACAGAAATTTATCATGTTGCCCTCTTTTCTCCCACATTTGTCAAGCTAGATAGCTGCTCAGAAGTAGCTCCTAAAAATAGCTGCCCGGGAGCCCTGTTAGCAGCCGCACGCAGAACTGGCTGCATGGACATTCCGCGTTACCTACAGCAAACAGCGCTTGGTAGAAACCCGTGGGATGGTCGGTTCCTGGAAAGCTTCTCGTGTAGCGTGGAGAAAAGGATGATAATGAAACAAAGGAGAGGGAGGGAGTGTGCTAGTTAAGCTGATTGAGTCGGGGAATTTTGAGGGTTTTCTTTTTTAATTTATGGTAATGTTATTAAAAATTCCTTGAGGACAGGGACTAGAACAGAGCTCTTCAACCTTCGCTCAGTTGTCAGCAATGTGTGGGAAACGTATCTCCTTGCTTTCTCTGCCTGTATTGATGGGTCTCGTGGCCATGGGCTTAGCTTTTTCTTTTCGACTTCTGCTAGTCACCAGCCCTGCTGGAGGGTTTAACGGGTGGCGAGTTCTCACAAGCCAACATCAGGTGTAAAGCTCGTAACAGAAAACATCTGCTGTTCAAGCCACCCTTCAGTTTGTCTGTTACACTGCGTAAATTCTCATGAAATGACAGCATGACTCTGGTCTCTGTTACTAGATCAGAAATCAAAAGCATAACAGATCAAAACGTGGGGGCCTGTCAGAGCAGCTTTGAAGAGCTTTCGTACCCGTCTGCTGTGCTGTCACCTTTCACCTGCTCCGAAGGAAACGATTTGGGGGCCTGCTGTCTTGTGTACTCGTGTTAAGGTTGTTTAAAAGTTACAGGCTGGGTCGCCCACCCCTGCTCCAGGTCCCGTTGTGCTGCCAGAGAGGCACAAAGGAAACCTTGAACCACCCTTGAAGGGGAGGGACTGCCTGTGCTGCTGGCAGGAGTAAATCTTCCACCGGGAAGAGGCAGCTTCTTGCCATCCGCTTGTCCCTCCCTTGTGCGCGCTGGCTGCCCAGCATTGCCTGCTGCTTGCTTTCTTCTCCCCTTTTCTGTATCTAGCAGTTGCTTCATGCACTGCACTTAAACAGCGAGTCCTTTGGATCGCTGGCTGCCTTTTTTGTGACTGTCTAGCACCTGACAGGTCGGCACACCAGGGGCTTCGTAACGCACAGGACAGAGAAGTAGACAAGGCATGGCTTTCTGATCCATCCCCTTTCTCCTGTCTTGCAGGCAATGAAGTTTCTTCGAAAGAGCATCATGAGCTGAAGCCATATGTCCATCACCTGCATGTCATCGACAACCAGCAAGCTCTGTTTGAGCTTTCTCACAGGATAGAGCCACGAGTGTGAGCGTGCATAGCTTCATATAACCTTGTAACTGCAGCACTTTGAATTAAGTGAATGTTTATGCCAAGCATGTTGCTCCCCTATAGAAGAAGTTTACTGAGTTTTATCAGTAGCTCACACAACATGCGCAGGAAAATCAGGCAAGAGCCAGCAAAGGAGCTGCTCACAGAGTTGCAGGGCAAGCTTGGTGCCATCCCTGCTGGTCACTGGGACGGGAGGGAGCGGAGCAGCGTCCTTTGAGCTCAGGAGCTTGGTGTCTGTGAAAATATTGTTTGGTCCAGTGTAGCTTTCAATGCAGATTCTGCCAGTATTAGAATGAAAGGAATCGTCGTGTCACAGCAGCAAAACATTTCAGCAAGCAACATGCCGCGAGGGGATGGATTCTCAGTTCACCACAGTATGTACCTCACTAATTCAAGGCTGCCAGAGTATTGTTGCCAAACATAGTGGGCAATCCGTGCAGCTCCCCTGAGTCCACTGGAGCATCTCATTTGAGATAAGTGCGGACAACCAGGAATGGGAACATAAAAAGACAGCGCACCAGATGAAACTCAAGAGTGTATCGTGATTTGGAGATCAGCAGTAAACAGTTCACGCTGTTATGGCCCCTTAAGAATCTGCTTTCTAAAACACACTGTAAGAGCCAATCCACTTTGGTTGCAGTTTATGGACACAATCGGTTTGTATGCTGAAAACGTATTATTTTCTTCCTTTGCGGTTATCTCATATACAGTACCTGCTCCTGCAATTAACGTGTTGTAAGTTGTTACAGCAGGAGCTTTGTTTCCTGCTTGGGTTACAGCCTCCTTGGTGTCTGTTCAGAGGCAAAGCCTAGATCCACCTACATTCCTAACTCACCTCCTGGAAATACTCTTTCAGCAGGTAAAATTTCACCTAACTTGCACGTACTTCTAGCTTTTAAAGAACAAAGGGGTACACCTTCCAGCGTACCAGTGTAATTACCTGCACACACCCCGGGCTCTCGGCATCAGGGTCCCTTTCCTGCTTCTGTCCCTCTCACACCCATCCCCTAGGCAATTGTCAGGTAGCTAAAAGTACTACTTCTGGGCATGTCCTGAGGCAGCATTTCTAAAATCTTGTCTACAGCTGGCCTACATCTAAGCACCACCGTCACCGTAGCTGTGGTTTTCAGTGCCTAGAAGTTGCCCTGAAATAATCTAGTGAACACCGCAGGCGAGGGGCAGTGCGCTGCGCAGTCTGGCGCCTGTTTGTACACTGACTCACAGGGACAGTCCCTTTGCAGAGCAGGGAGGGTGCGCTGCATTGCTTGCCCATCTCTACTCTATGTGTTCCGCGTGAGGAAGACTTCCAAGAAAATGCTCCTTTACTGAAATGTGGGAATACTGAAGTAGCATGCTTTTCATCGTTGTGTTAACTCTGGTTTAAAGGGATTTTAAAAAAGCAGCTTTAACACGTAGTCTGTGGGGGAATCTGTAGAATGCATTCAGTTTTCCTATCTGTGAAATATTGTATAGATCTATTGTAAAGGAAACAGATGTTTCAGAAATGTATTTGCTTGTACTTTGTTATTATCAAATACTATATGATTTTTTTTTTAAAGAAAAAAAATCTTCTTTTTACCCAGTAAAAAGAAAAAAAATAAACTCTTGCTGGCCATGGAGTAAAAATTTCCTATGTTCTTCTGTAGATGTGACTGCACATATTGTAAATAACTCTTTTGTGCAAACAGACCAAAACTGTTCAGATGAGGATGCTGGCTGCGGTGGGCTCCTTTTTGCAGTGTAAGAACACAAACCAGGTAGAATTTGCTGCTTGTGTTACGGCAGTTCTCCCTCCGGCTACATCACTCCCTGAATCCCCGCCGTGGCCGGGTTACCTGGGTGGTTTGCTGGGCTTTGGGCTCCCCCTTGTGAAACCTTTTTTACTGTGGCATTATTTTCCAGGGCCTGCATGCTTTATTTAGCTTGTGTGGTGTAATGCTCCGGTCCCCAAGTCGTTCTGTGGAGATCTGTGGGAGAGGGAGCATCAGAAGGTATTCAGGGTGAGAAAGTGGGGCTGTTTCTCAGTTCACTGCCTTTGGCTCTGTGATAGTTTTGGTAGTTACTGCTGATGAAGCAGCAGCGGGTGCCGGAGAAGAGTAAAAGAGAAGGAAATAAAGAAGGGGAAAAGAAAGAAAGGGAAAAAAATCCAAACCAACAACAACAACAAAAAAAACCAGAAGAGGATGACTCTGTGCTCAGGCTTTGATTTGAAAGCATGCTAGAGCCACCCTGAAGGCTCCTCACTCTGCCAGTTCAAAATGGTTGCAGTAAATGGATGGGTTAACTTGTACAAGTAGGCTTCAAGCCAGCTGAGGTGTTTGCTATCTGCACCGCTGTAACTTTGTACTAAAGGAGGTGTTGTCTACCCCTTGCAGCTGGCATAAAATTAGTTTGAAGGCACATAGCCAGCATTAACCTCATTATCTGTGTTGTGGCTAATTAGACTACAGTTTAGAACTTTACAAACTAGTTTTCATTAGTGGCCTGTACAACTTTGATATAACTTCCTAGTCTGAGGGGCCAACGTGGGTTTATCAGTTTCACACAGAAAACATTATAACTGTTACCGTAAAGGAAAGGCAAATAGCCCAAATCTCTAGCTAATATGTCCAATTAAAAAATGGCGCTTCAGAGTCTTCATTCAGCAGGTGAAGTATTGCAGAGGTTAGGCTGCAGACTGGCAAGCAGTTGAAGGTGTGGTGATTGGGAGGAGAACTAGAAAGAAATAAACCCTGTGAAAGGGAAGAGGGACGCTGTATAGCCTCTGCCAGGGTCCAACACTGGTGATCTTGTGTGATGATTTTTTTTTTTTTTTTTTTTTAGTCCTTCAATAGTGTAATTATGTTACATAGGATAAAATCCATGAATCTTGTAAATTCGGTTTATCACAGTCACACCTGGGGTTAAATGCTCTGCATGTTTTCTTTAGTAATTAGAGGAGTAATTAGACAGAACAAAGGAAAAAGCTGGGTCACCCTGTACCTCTTTGATGTGGGATTTTGTTGCATCAAATGCAGGTGTTTCTATGACACAGCTTTTTGATTCTAGCCCCGTCTCGGATAGAAATAAATTGCATTTGCATGACAGTGGCAAAAAAAAAAGAGGTGTTATCAGAAATAATAAGACGTGCTGCTGTAAAATTACAAAGGAAGATATAAATACTCAACATTTTAGCAGAGTCATTTTTATTTGCATAGCCTATTTATTATCATCTTATACACTGTTAAATACTGGGATGAAGTCAATGAGCTGAGGTAAGAACACCTGCCTGTTCTGTTCTCTCTGAGTGCCATAATCCTGTCAGCTTGCATTAAAAGTAATAAAATAGAAACCCCCAAATCAAGGTATTTACCTAACTTCTCAGGGACTACAGCTAGTAGTTATCCACTATTGAGACCTGGTATATATGAAATAATCTGATTTACCAGAATCAATGTTGCCAATGTTTTCCTTTTCGTATTTCATGCTTGTCTGCCTCTGTACATATTATTGTGTTGTGTATTTATGAGAGCTAGTAAGCAATAATTTATATGTCAAAATGGCCAAGTAATACAAGGTTAAAATTTGTAGAAGCAACTGTTACGTTTATCTTGCATTTTCCAGTGTTTTTTAATATTGCTTTTAAAAATACAAAAACTACCTTAATGAAGTGTGGGCTCTGTACCTTCATGCCTATCAAATGTACTTATTGTTCCTAACTGGAATATTTTACTTCCAGTCATTCAGTTCCACAAACCCTCACTGCATTTGCCAGGTGGATGCAGACCCACGTAGAGGGTCAGGAGCCTGACCCTGTTCAGAGCTGCTCATCCGTCTCTGGTCGGTGGGACTCACTGGTACTGATGTTTCAGAATCAGGGATGATGTTAATGGGGTCTCAGCTGTGACTTATCATCACAGCACAGTCTAAGAGGGTCTGGAGCCACCATGAGAAGTCCCTGTGGGAGAGGGGAGGAGTAAATCTATCTTCATATCCTCTGGAGTCTGCTTATCGGCACTTGATCCTCTTACTAAGAACAGTAAAAGCTTTTCCCTGTCATCAGGCATCCCTGCCGGTGCGGTTTCTTCTCCCTCCTCTCAGCTGGTCTGCAGCCGGGAAGGCAGAACCTGTGATGGGCTGCAAGTGCTCTGTAGTGCAGCTGAGGCTTGTCCTGTCCTTCCACCCTTTCCGCTTGCAAACCCTGGGAACCACTAAGCCAAACCTGGCTGTTTCACACAGAAATAACTCTTGGCATTTACGGCGTGGTGTCTGTTCAAAGTGCTTTACAAACAGGCAGTACTTAATCCTTTAAGTGTCTGCACCTTAAATTATCTTAAGTCTGACCTACAAAGTGTTTGTGGCAGTGTTAACATACAGTTAGGGAGAATTTTAACTGGAATAATTAAAACAGTACAAACCCAAATTGTTGACACAGCTCTATAATGATGTTTAAAGACACTTTACAGCCAGACGTCCTTTTCCAGATCCAGCTGTGCAAGCTGAGCAGTTTATGTTCCCAGCTGTTCATCGCTGTTCCTTCATTGGAGATCATTGCTCCCCACAGTGAAGCCCAGAAGGAGATCTGGGGAATAGCTCTTAACCTGTTGCCGTTAGTCAGCTGGATTTCTTCAGACAACATGTGGCTGCACGCAAGCAGCTAACTTTGCGCGGAAGGGCTCTCCTTCCATCCATCAGCCTTGCTGGGAGGTTGCCACAAGAAGCTAGAGTGATGATGCCTTTAAGATGATTTGCAGATGAGGAGGTGTAGAGCTGAGGATAGCTGCCTTCCAGCTCCAGCTGTGCTAAAAGAGCCACAAGAAGAGGCTGCTTCACTCCAGGTGTTGTCCATTCAGACCATCTTGCTGCACTATTCAGACAAGGGCTCCTCCATTCCTGTCAATTGAAAGGAGCTTTACTGGCAAGGACCTGCAATTTAAGCTGCTCAGTGGACTCTGAATTTTAGCTGAAGTGATTAGAGAGGCCCGTGATGAGCCATTCCTGAGGGAGCTGTGTGAAGGTGGGAGGCAGCAGGTGGGCACAGTTTGCTCTGGGGCCAGCACAGCCCTCTGCAGAGCAGCGCTGACCTGCCTGGGGACAACTGCTCTACCCTCTGTAGGGGTTACTCCCTCTTCTCGGTGGAAAGAAACCACTCAGCCTGAAAAGCAAACCTCCAGAATATTTGCTATGTTTCACATCTCAGTGGGCTTTCATGCCACACAGAGCATATGCCCTGGAGTCCAACTCTCTACTCCTATGGGGGTGGCAGCCAAACGACACATGCAACAAAACCCAAAGAAGGTAAGTCTTCCTCCAGCTCTAAGTCCTGTCTACCTCTACACCTACAATCACCACTATTTCATAGAATCATAGAGTGGTTTGGGTTGGAAGGGACCTTAAAGATCGCCTAGTTCCAGCCTCCCTGCCATGGGCAGGGACATCTTCCACTAGACCACGTTGCCCAAAGCCCCATCCAGCCTGGCCTTGAACACTGCAGGGAGGGGTCATCCACAATTTCTCTGAGCAACCTGTTCCAGTGCCTCCCCACCTTCATAGGAAAAAATTTCTTCCTTCTATCCAATCTAAACCTACGTTCTTTCAGCTTGAAGCCATTACCCCTTGTCCTGTCACTCCATGCCCCTGTCTGAAGTTCCTCAACACCTTTCTTGTAGGCCCCCTTCAGATACTGGAAGGCCACAATAAGGTCTCCCTGGAGCCTTTCACATTGGAGAGCTGTGTGACAGCACCCTACATATTTGGCTACAATAATACTGTGAAATACCTGTAGCTGTATCAGAGTTAAAAGAACTATGCAGTGCAGTTAATATGAAAACTGGAGAACAGAGAAGGCCTGAAAAGGTGGGTCAAATAAACAATTCTTGAAGCAAGGAGAGAAGTGTTCTTCTCCGCACTCCCTCTTGTCTGGAAGAGGATCAGTGGATTTCATAAGATCCTTGTAAAGGTCCAGAAAGCCTAGCAAAAGTGAGATTGAGCCTCAGAGCCTTTCAGAGGCCAAGGAGTGGCAATGATACAGTCTGCACACTTTTAATTTTCATTGCCCATCACAATGGGTAATGTTTCTGGTAAGCAGTTGCAGCTGTTTGTCCCCCCAGGAGGTCTGTACTGCCACTTTGTTGTAAATGCACCAGGATCTTTGCACAGATCATCTCATACTCTTCGCAAATCCATGCATTTTGGGAACTGGCTGGGATTCACCATGTTTTTTCCTTCCCTCTCCTATCTAGGCAGACTATGGAAGGAGGGAAAGGGACATCATCTTGAAAGCCTCGAAAAGTTTCCTTTGCTCTGAAGAGTGCTGCTCACCCTTTACAGGTCCCATTTCTTCAGGACAGAGGCAATTCTTGTCCTTCCCTCCCCATTGAGGAAAACACAACAATCCTAGAGAAACCATGCAGTTAAAACCCAGGAAGAAGGTCATTTGGGGGTCAGGAGAGAGAAGAGCCATTCGGGAGGTCACACAAACCCAGCAGGTGAGAGGAAAGCTTTTGCTTTGTGTTCTCTGCTTGGGTCTGATTGATTGCACCTTGATATTTGCCTGTTTAAGTTGTTACTTTGCAGGCAGAGGTGGATAGTGCTTAGTTAGTGTGTAAGCAGGACTGTTTGTGGGCTGGCTTTAGTGCTCTGTATGGTCTTGGTGCCATGAGGTCCTCTCTGTAACATTTCAGCTCTTATCTCTGTAGTAGGGAGTCAGAGCAGTGCTGGGGGTGCTAAGAAATAGTGAATCAGCAAAGTTTAGAATGAATTTGTTTGGAAAACCAAACTTACTTTACCCTTTTCAGCATGAAAATGTGGATTTAGCGGTGTAAGCTTAGGGAAACGTGTGAGCAAGACATGGAGATGTTTTTAGGCAGAACCAGATGAACTGAACCACACTGAAGGACAGTCACTGGGGTAGCCTGCCTTGAACAGATGGATCTTAAGGGATGGTTTGTGCAAGGAGGTGGGTTGTAGGTTGTCTGGTCTCTGGAACAGGTTTTCTTGCAGAAAGTTGTCAGGGCTTCTAAAACTTGAGCAGCTTTTTGTCTTGGCCTCCTGCTGTCACTGTCACCAGTGCAAGTCCTTTCCTGTCTGCAGCGGCAGGGAGAGCTGGTTCAGACTGACTGCTAGTGCGCCAGGTAAGGTTAGAAAGGAAAAAGGTCAGCGACAGCAAACAGCCTCTTTGTAAGCTGCAATAACTAGGCATGAGGTAAATGGCACTGCAACAGCAGCAAAAAAACCCACTAAAAAACAACTAAAAAAAAAAAAAGAGAAAGGAAAGGCAAAGTCCTGCCCTTGACCCTGCTGAGTGCAGAGCTGCCTCCGCAGGGAAATGGGTTAGATGAGAGCGTTACTTACCAGGGGGACGTGGCACTGGCAGAACTCACCCTTTTAACCTAAAGTGCAAAATACCCTTTGAGAGAGGTACTGCGAGCCCTGACAGATGGCTTGAAAGCTCAGAGCGGTGCTTTGCTGGAGGGGAATTTACCAGCAAACACAAATAGGGATGATTCAGACCTAGAAATGACAAAGGATGGTGAGGATCAAACCCCGGATCAAGTGCTTCCCTGGGAAGTTATCCAGGCCTTTGACAAATACTTGTGAGAGCTCTCTGTAACGGAGGCGAAGGTTTGTGTTGCTTCATAAGCAATTAAGCTGTCACTGAGGCCGCATGGGCTTGCCCCCAGCCAAGTGTGCCCGTCACTGGGGGTGACTGTGCTACAGATGAGTGTCTGCTGAGGAATTCAGCTCAGCAGCTCCAGGTGATAGTCCTTCAGCCATAAATCCCTCAAAAGTTTGAAGTCTTCAAGTTACGCCCAGCAGCTTGGTAAACCTTCCATCAAAACAAGGCCAGCTGCTGTCGCAAGGGTGCCTCTGCCTTTCTTTCAGAAAGACTGTGTGAGGTCAGGTTGGCTTTCTATTGATTTCGGGTTTAGAAACTCCGGATGCTCGATTGTCTACTGTCAGGCTGAGGCCCTGGCTATGCTACAAAACCGAATGTACCCGCTGAATCCAATCTGAAATACTTTAAGGCAGCAAATAACTGCAAACTGCTTTATCTGCTACTGATGCTGGGCTTCATGCAAGGCCAACACTTCTGGTCGTGGTGCAGCGCCAGAAGAGGACACGGCAGGGCTGCTGGGTGTTGGGTGCCTTGCCACTCTCACAGGGATGAAAACTGTTGTGGCTGATGCCAGCTACCAGCATTGACCTTGGCTTGAGGCTACAGCTATTTGTCCCAGCTTCAGGGCAGATTGTTGGTTGGAGGCCACTTTTTAAGCCTAAGTAGATGATGATGTGATAATAGGAGCTAGCAGAGAGGCATAAGACAGGACTGGGAATGAAATGAACAAGTCCAGCATAGCAGCGGCAGAACAGGGGAGGACAGTTAGGGGAAAAGAACACGCAAATCTGAGGAAAATTCACATGTGCCTAAAATGCATTTAGACACCCTTGTTTATTGCTTGTGTGCTGAGGTTTACTTAATTTTAAGTGAGCTAATTCACTTTGCTTTTAAATAAGAGATTCTGCTGAAGAGTATGAAGTAGTTTAGCCAATCATATTTAATTTCATGCTTTTTATTGGCTTAATTTATTCCTCAGAGCAATTTGAGTGACTCCAGGGAACTTGGTCTGGCTTCGTACAAGTGCAAATGAGGAAAGACTTAGGCTAAATGTAAAGTTTTTCAGAGGACTTTGAGCCTTAGTAACATGGCAAAGGTAGCTATTATTTCCCAGAAATAACTAGACAAGAAACTGCTGGAGCCATGTGTTATTAGATGACAGGCAGGGTTCTTATGGGAGGCCTCTCTCCAAAGAGCACTTTACCGTTTTGAGCAAGCAAAGGGCTTGGTTGACTATGGTTGGTTGCAGCAAAAGCTGCTGCCAGCTAGAGTAAACTCTTCCAGCAGCTACCCTGCTCTTATCAGTATCTTCCCTTTGGAAAGCTCAGATACCATTGACATCTAGTGGTGAAATCCTGTGCCTGGAGAATCAGTTTATTACATCAAAACTGCCTGTGCGACCTCAAGGGACTGCAGGATCTAATGCAGCAGTGGGAGGCTCCTCTGTCATCTGCGTGGTCCACTGACCCCAGTTTATTAGATTTGTTGACTCAGATTCCCATTTAAGTGGACTGATGGGATTATCTGTTCAGCCTTTTTGTGCACATTTCCCCATGGATTTAGATTTCAGGCTTTATGGTGAGAGTGCACATTCACTTAGGACAGATGCTAATGGGAATAAAGACTGCTGCCTTCTCGTCTGTCAGCAGCCCCCAGAGTCAGCATCTCATCCAAAGCTGCTGGCTGCAGTGTGAGCATTTGGTCTGAGGCAGCTTCTCCAAACACGCCGCAGAGTTGTCTGGGTGCATCTGACAAAAGTAAGAAAATCACCTGCCTCCATTGGGTTAATGGCGTCAGGCTGAATTCTCAGTTTAATCAAAGAGGTGGTTTTGTGAGCCCGAGGAGCGGGTTTTCTCTGGATGGTGCTGTTGTCCACGTGCTCCTGGCAGTCTTGGCGATAGTTTGTGGTTATGTTCACTCAACCTTTGATAAGGAGGACAGCTGAGCAACTTAAACTGCTTTGTGTAGCAATGCCAGGCTTTGATCCCAGTTACCGTGTGCTGCAAACGGATTGCACTCTGAAAGGAAAACAGGTTGCTCCTGAGTTTAGAGCTCTTAAATGCTGCTGTCACCAGGGCGTGAGGCAAGGCTGTGCTCATGTGCTGGCTTGAGTGTCCTGGAGCAGGCACAGGGCACTGTGCTGCACCTGGGGAAGGGGTTTTGGGGCCAGTCTGCTCCCCCTGTGCCGTCACAGGTCACGTCCTCTACACCCTGGGGAAAGCACCACAAATTCCCCATGTCTGCAGTACCCCCATGAGCTCAGCTGGGGCCAGCCGGTGGGAGCTGCTACGTGGTGTCACAGGGAAGCTGCAAATAGATAAGACGGGAGCATTTGGGAGTCAGTTGTGTTAAAGCTCCTGGCTGATAAGCCAGTGACTGCTAAAATGAGCAAAATTCGGAAAGGCTGAACAAGTCTGCTGCTGGTCAGGGACAGCTGCAGGCTGTAGGGATTGTGGGGAAAGTCAAAACTAATCAGATTTTGGTGTGACTTGGCGAGTAGAACTGTGAATTTGTCACATATGTATCATATAGTTGCGAAGAAGCATCTGAAAGAGTCAAATGTTTGTTTAAGTTGTAGCTGTTTGACAAATTGTTCATACTCAGGAAGAGGCTCCAAACAAATCATACAGAAGTACTTTAGGAAATACCTTTGTGATGAGCTGACTTCAGCTGTGAGTTGGGACTAGGAAGAGCCCTGATCAATCAATCCCACTGCTGCGCTGATGCAGCTGCTCCTGAGCCTGCACGCCAAGCCAAATCACGAACCTGGGAAATGATCACATCCAGAGCAAACATCCTCTGCATAATAAACCTCGTATCTGAAATACACACATGGCTTGGTAATTGTGCTTTACCCTACCACTGGGCCTAAAGAATGCAGCTCATTAAGGGTCTCCCCAGAGATCAGTCATTGTGATATTGTGACTACGGTCACAGTGACAGTCACTGATCAATCTGGGGTGATAACAGGGACAGGTAAGACTTGCTTTTCTCTGGACTCAGGAAGAAGACTGCTTATGAACAGCAGCTACAAGAACTGACAATAACGCTTATTCCCTTTAGTACCACTGGGAGGGGTCTGAAGGCAAATAGGAAATGCTAACCAGTTAAAGTCACCAGGAGGCAGAGAGGAGTTGCTGTCCCTGTTTCACAGACAAAGAAAACTTCAGAAAGAGAGAGGCAGAGAGACTTGGCCAAGGTTACGTGGAGCTAGGACACTATCCAGATTGCTTTCCACCCATGTTAGAGTGCTTCCAGACCACTGGTGCTTCTCCCGCGCTCGCTTACTAAATCAATTACACAGTCAACAGAAGTCAGTGAAGGCAAAAGAGGCCAGAGCCCAGAGGAGACAACGGGAGCTGGAGCACAGGATGGCATGGCCTCCTCCCGCCTCCAGACCATCGTCCAACTTTCTGCCTGGCACAGCAGCTGTGGTGTTATTTGTGCGGGCTGTTTGCACTGCACGCTTTGAGGCTTTTTTGTACTTTCTTTCGAGGAAATCGGCATGGCTTGGAAAAATCTTCCTCCCTGGATTAGAGACCCTCTTCTCAAGCAGGGTGTCCATCCCAGCCGGTGAACTTCCCACAGCTGGTCCCCCTCTGCAGCCTCTTCCACTCCCCGTGGCTGGCTGACGGCTGCTCAACACTCGTGCCCTGAGAAACCGGAGTTGTTTTATGAGTAGGGAAGGTGACATGCACAGAGGTAGATGACACAGTCCACAACCATAGGCATGGAGGGGACGTTTTGGAAGCTGGAGAAAGGTAGAGCACCTTTCTTAGGCTGCTCGGAGCAACCTGCCTTGGTAGACATGGAGCCCCCTCTTTCTGGGGGCTGTTTGTCCTGGGGGAGACTCCAGTCATGGCCTGCCCCCTGACGTCTTTCTCAATGGCCTGTTGTTAAAAATACTTTATTCTCTGGGTCTCTTACTCCATCAAAATAGCAACCATCTCTTAACAGTTTGGGATTTATCAGTATTTAATTTATTGGTTCTCTTTTTTTCTATGAATCCCTTCATTGAAAGAAGAGGGGGTTACATTTGTATTCCTAGCTTGCAGTATCTTGGACTGAATGTCAGCAAGAGCATGCTGTGACCAAAAACCAGGTAACTTAACCTAGAAAATTGTGTCCTGTCTTGTGCACAGGATTGCACCATCAGTTGATTGACAGATGGGGAACTATGAGATTAAATTCTGCTTTTGAGCTTTGTATTCCTTTATGGCAACAGTCACTTCTGGAGTAACAGGCAGTACTTGCAGGAGCAAGAATTTACTGCTGATACAATTCAGGGGAAAGAAATAGTGTTTTTAACCTAGTTTCTGAAGAAAAATGTCTCATTTACTTGCCCCGTCTTGTCACTTGTCAGCTTTCTAGGTACCTGAGGCATTTTTGACCAAACCTGGAAGAGTAATGAAAGGCTCAGAAATAATTATGTGCCCATGAGGGAACTCCGAGGGCAGGTGGGAGAGGCGAGGAAGAGTCAAACATGGGGGTGCAGCTGTGCTCCCCGCCCCTGTGGTGCTCCATGGCCAGCAGGAAGGCAGCTCTTGTCTCATGCATGTTAGCTCTTGCCCAGTGGATATTTTGCAGGTCATAGGAATCAGTGTGTGGGCATGTTTGAGCAAGGGACCATTGGCACACCTTGCTTTTCACCCTGGAGGTTTAATGTCCAGTGGTGCTAGCAAGGCATTGGTCCAGGGCCATAATCTAGTTTGTGCTTTTACCATCCTAGGCAAGTAATTTCTGCTGATGTTCCCTTGTTCCACATAATAGTCCTTCCTTCCTGCCTTTTTCCAGTCCTGCCATTTTATGCACTTGGCAAAGAGGGTGAATTGTCTCCTAGCAGGACTCTCTGACCATTTGTGAGCTCTCTAGATGACATTGATCTTCTAATGTTACTGCTGCCCCATTTGTAACTGATTGCTACCACTAAAACAGTAGTGTCATTTTAGATATTTAACTGGAGGGTGGTGGTGTAACTTTTGTTGCTTCCTTGCTTTTTAGGTCTTCAGGTCTAGTATGGAGAAGAGAGCAGCTCAGGGGAACAGAAGTTGAACATCAGTCCTATTTCTATCCTGGATATGAGGGTGGTGGATCACTGGAACAGGTTGCCCAGAGAAGCTGTGGATGCCCCCTCCATGAAAGTGTTCAAGACGAGGTTGGCTGGAGCTCTGAGCAACCTGGTCTAGTGGAGGATGTCCCTGCTTATGGTAGGGGGGTTGGAACTAGATGATCTTTAAGATCCCTTCCAACCTTTACCACTTTATGATGCTATGATTCTGTATTTTACAATGTAAAGACCGATGCTTGACTACCTTACAGCATCTTTTCTGAAGCTCACTGAAGGAATATAAGCAAAGTGCTTTAGGACTCCCAAAAGGAAGGAGCCACACAGGTCATCACTCTTGTTTGACAAACTAAGATAATTTGAATATATCAGGATGGCACCAATCTGAGGCAGAGCTGCTGTTACACAAAGCAGATAATAGTACAGGTGTACTTTATGACAAACACGTATTGGCTTGGCTTTTAATCGATAGGGATGTTTCTAGATGGAGCAGGCTGGGAAGGAATCAGATCAAGTTTCCTGTCCTGAATTCAAATACATGGAAAAGAGCTCAAGTAATGTCAACTGATGTTCGGGTAGTGGTTTGTTTTTGGGGGTTTGGTGAGGTTTTTTTGTTGTTGTACAAAAAAGAAATAGAAAGGCAGAAAAAAAATCCGATCTCAGCTCAGTGTTGGGGAGTGGAAGAGGAGTCTCGTGGTGCCTTGTAGGGTCTCCCCTGCTCGAGCAAGGACTACACATGCTGAAGCTCCCACTAGCTGGGAGCTGGCAGTGAATTTTAGCAGCTCTTGGCTTGACAAGAGCAGCCCCAAAAATGGATGACAATTGTTCATCACTCAGCTCCTTATCACATGGGAGAGACTCATACAATATTATAGGGATATGCTGCCAAAAGGTATAGGTGCACATATCCAGTCCCTGGGAGATCTCAGGTAAGTTCCACATCTGAAAACCACGTGGATCAGTATTTACTGTTTTCTTAATCTGACTGCAAACAAGGAAAGAGTAATCTTTGTTCTAGCAGGGAACTGGATCAGACTTAGCTCTTTCTCCACTCAGTAGCAGGGTCTTGGTACCGAACGGCCCATTTCTTTCCAGGAAAGGTGGTCCTCACCTCATTCTGCCCTAGTTTCCATGGCCTGAGATCACATTTGCTTTGCTGAAAGCACACAGAGAGTCAAAAATCATTTGTGGATGAGGTGAGTGTCTACAGCAGAATTTGATTCAGGCAGGTGGCATCATCATAATCTTAGTTCATTTGAAGAAAAAGTGCTGGAACGAAGGTATCATATAAAATATAACCATAGCAACGCTAGTGGCAGGGATGACTCTGGGTCATGATGATTAAACTTGAAGTCTATAACATCACAGAGAGACATTGGCTTTTGGCATTCTGGGCCATTCCTCAGCAGCCATAGCAGAAGCTATTTTAGGCTCTCGTTATTTTTATACATTAACAATTCTCCCTGCTCTAATTCTGTGAGCAAAAAGTAGGGTATTCTTCAGAGATGCATGATATTTGGGGTGTTTTGATAACTGGTGTGATGTTTCTGAATAGGGGAAGCCAGCAGGTTCCTGATGGCTGCTAGATGCGTCCCTGGGACCATGTTTGATCTCAGGAGCCTCTGTACTCCCAGTGCCCGTGCTGCAATCAAAGCACTCCCAAGCACAGATGTGCTGGACATGGCAAAAGAAGGCAGATAACATGTTATCATAAGGGTCACACTCTTTCCAACATGGTTTTTGTTGTCAGCTGGTTAAAGCAGAGATTTCCACTTATTACTAAAAACGTAAAGGTAGATCCTGTGACATTATACGCACTTGATTAATCTTCTTTACAAGGAAATGAAGTGGAGAAGTAGCCTGTGATATTTGTCTGTATGTATAGTTAAATTCTGTGAGAGGAAGTATTTTATCTTGAGCTTAACATGGGATAAACTGTAGCTGAATAAGACAGGATAAAGATTCATTTTCTGAAGCAAAGTGTGCTGAACACTAGTGAGGAATTCGTCAAACAGAACAGCGCAACAATGACACCTTCCGTAAAACACGAGAAATGTCATGTCTTATCGTTTCGGCTTCTGCCCTTGTCAATTTCTAACCTATACGCTGGCAGAGCGCTGCTCACGCAGCTTCTGAAGCAGGCATCTCTACGGAGAAGCAGCTTCCCTACCAGGCTGCGCAAATGCATCCCAGCCTGACAGGTCACAAGCTGCAGCTTGACAGTAATGGGAAGCCTTCTACAAAAAGATTAGCAATGTGAAAACCCTTTTTGTCATTCCTCTTACACTTTTTTTCTATCCAAAAGCATGCTTAACCCCCAAAAAGTGGGAAGCTGAGTTCCTTACCTAAATGGCTTCAAGCTCACAGCAGCATGTGTGAGGACTGCTTTTAGACCACCTGTTAAAAATAGTCCACCAAATCGTATTTCCTAAATTAATTTGTTAAAAGGAGAGAGCACAAGAGGGAGCCAGACTCTGCGTCCTGGTAAGTTTTTTGGCTGTGTGTGAGAGGGGGCAAGGGGAGCCTGGGCCGTGGTCCCTGTGCTCTGAGCTCTTTCCATATTTGTTCCATGACTCCAACCTCAGGTGCACAAACTCTGCTGGACAGCAGGTCAAGCCTCCAGGACCTCCCAGCTCCTAGTGATGCCCATGGACTTGGACTGCACAGTCAAAGCTCTTGTCTTTTCCTCTGGCTTCAAGGGCAGTGGCAGAGGAGTGTCCTGCTTGGGCTAGGCAAGCTGCAAGAAAGTGGCAGATATAGCATTGGTCTCCTCCCTGCTGAGGAGGAAACACAACCCAAATGTCCCCTTTTTGTCTACCTAGCCACTGTATTGTCGAGGTGCAGGCGCAAGTGGAGAGCACTGGCACGGCTGGATCAGGTTTATTAATTTGAAAAAAGGGGTAGGGGTGCTGTGGGGGATTTGGGGTGGCAGCAGCACTTGCTCATTAGCAGGGTGCCTCAGACCTGCTGGTGTGCAGGCACAGGAGCCTCATGTCGAAGCCCTCTGCCTCCTGGTCTGCGTGTGGTCATCATCTGCATTGCTCTGGAGTTCCTGACACCCTGCCTGGGTGGCCAGGGTGACAGTCAGCACTGATTTTAGAGGCAAATCCTAACTTTTAAGCATCTGGGATTTTTACTGGCCCTAGTTTTAGCTGATGTGTCTCAAATCACTCTTGCAGTGTAGGACAGAGTTGGGAGTTGAACTTCTGCACCCTGAGCCTCAGAGCAGTGTCTCTACTACAGGTCAGCCCTTCGGCTTCTGTGCTGCATACTGAAATAATCCTCTGTGACCTCCGCTTTCTGGAAAGGCATCATGCAAGTCCTTACCTGCCACTTAGCCACTTTGCCAGGTAACTGAAAAGAGCATGAAAAGCTCTGTTTAAGAGTGGAAAATCATCCAGATTCCTTCACATTTGGTTCAGTATTTATCAGATATCACAGAATCACAGAATGGTAGGCATTGGAAGGGACCTCTGTGGATCATCTAGTCCAACCCCTTGCCAAAGCAGGGTCACCTAGAGCAGGTTAAATCAAGGTTCTTATAAGTTAACAGCTACCTACAGGATATTACAGGGTGAATACACCCCAGGGTACAATACAGGGTGGTTGTACAACAGGAACACAGGATGTATAACTCTGTGTACACATCCCTTCGCATGCGGCTTGGCCACCACACAGGCTGGGTAGGCGGCAGAGCAGCAGGGGCAGCTCTGCTCTGTTAACACCTTTTCTTCCATCTGGAACTTGTCAGAAGGTTTAGACCACAGTCTCTGAAACTTCTTGCAAGGCAGTCAGTGCTTCCTTGTTTTTAAGAGAGAAAAACTAAGAACCCAAGCTCTGCTTCGTATGTCCTCAGAATTTTTTTTTTTAGTGCAACTTGAGTAACTAAAGCAGTGCAAGTTCAAACTTTTTTTTCTGTTTACTTTCCAGATAATCCTCCTGCAACTGACAGGCTTGCACAATTAAAATGTAGATTATTTAATTATTTTATTCATATGTCTTCAAATTCTTAAAGACTCTGCCCCAGATAAACGAGTGTCACTTCACACATCAGGCAGCATTAGTTGCATTTTAACTCTGGCTCCGTGACCTGTCCTCCCTTGAGTGTACCAGGTATGATGAGGATTAAGCTGAAAGAAAACTAAGAAGAAAGCATTATTTGAATAGTATGTCATGTCTGGCATATCAGATGTAATGTCAAGAGAAAGTTACTGCGGTGGCTGCTATCAGAAATTTAATATGGTGTTAGCTGTAAGTACCAATCCGTATAAATTTGTATAGGTGACTTAGGTCACTGGCCAAGTCTCTGTTGTCATCAGTGACATACTTGTATTTCAGTGCCTTTTGAATTTTACCCTTTCACTGCAGCAATTTATTTTTCAAAACAGCCTCTTCCCATTCCCTGGCTACACAGCCCACGTGCTGGCCCATTGCCTCCGAGGTTCCTGATTTCCTATGGCCAGAGGTGGACGCCAGGCCAGCCCTGAGGGCAGGCAAGGTCCTGGGCAGCAGGTCCAACACCTCCTTGGCCTCAGGCAGCAACCTGAAGGTTTTCCCAGTGCCGCCTTTTAATTTTGTTTTGGGGTGGTGGTGGCCTGTCGTTGTGAAACATGGCGACATCGCATGCCACCTTGCAGGCAAGAATAAAATCCCTTTTGGAGCTAAACAACGTCTGTCAGGTCCTGAAATTTCCTTGAGAACACACTATATTTACATCTAGATGTATATCTCCTCCCTCTCCTAACCCGGCACACACAGGCGCTTGCACATCTCTTATCTTAATAAAGAAAGGGCGAGCTATTCATAGGAGCCCAGCCAGGCCAGACGCTGGGGCTTTTTGTTGGGGCTCTGCGGGGTGCCTCATTGCTTGGCAGGGGTAAGCATCCACTCATCCCCGCAATCTATAGTGTGCAGTGTCACCTAAAAAAGAGCATTAATTAAAGGGTGTCAGGAGAGGGACAAAAAAAGGGTATTTTTTTAGGGGAGGGGGAAAACAGGAAAAAAATATTTTTTTAAGAAGGGGGAAATTAAGAGATATTTTCCTACCACCTCTAATTTTCAGAGGGAATTTTCCTTTTAAAGTTACATGTCAAACCCTTCTGCCCATTTCCACTCTATTTGGCAGGGTAATGTTTGCAGACAACACTGAAAATCAAACCTCTTCCTCTAGTTTATTTTCCGTACTTAATACAGCACAAATCCTGTTACATGCTTCCAGATCTGACTTGCTACTCTCTACAAATGTCTCACACTGACAGTAGGTAGATGCAGCAGTAGTCAGGTAAAGTTATGGCTGTTTTGATCAGAGGTGATTGATTTTTGTTAATTAGACGCTATGGCACAAAAACCTGAATTTCATAGGTATGCACGTATATACGCGCAATATATGCCCATGTACATAACTTGAAGGGAAAAAAGAATGAAATTAAACAAGTGCTCGCATTGCTACACAGCACGGCAAGTTTGCTAAAGAACGGTATCAATTCTACAGATTAGATTATCTACTAGTAAACCAGAAAGCCGGAACTCCTGGGATTAATTACCCCTCTGAGCAGCGACAAATGCGAGTGCTCTCTGCACCGAGTTACTCGGTGGGGCTGTGGGCACCTCATCTGCCCCGGCCGCACGGGCAGCCCTCCGGATGCCCTTCCCCTGCCGTTGGGGGAGGAGGGCAACAGGGGAAGAGTTGTCTGGTTTCCTCTTACTGGTTTTCCTTTTCCTCCTCCATCTGCGAGGTGGTGCATCTCATGCCTCCCTGAGACAGCAGATTTTCGAAAAGAGAATTCAAGATGTTCTGTGTGATTGCATCAGGATCACAACCATTTTCTGCAGTTTTTTTGAAACTTTTCAGATTATTTTCTTGTTGCTGCTTCCAAGAGTTTCATTTTAACAAAATACCTACAGTTCTGACTATTTGGGTGAAAGCTAGGCAGCAGTGCTACCTTTTACCTGCAGTTTCTGCATGAGGACATAGTTTCCTTAATAACTGTGACTGCAAATTTCAGTGCTGCCAACAAGGCTGAAGTCAGGTTTGCATTAGCAAAATATAATTATTTTGAGTAAATTCCACTTCTTTCTGTTTCCCCCCAACCCACCATTATAAAACCACTGAGATGCTGAATACTAATTTCTTTGTTAAACACATTGTTCTGTGAACAGTGAAATTAATGAAACCTGCTTTTCAGTTAATTAAATTGGCAATTTCTATGTTAATTTCTATACTTTCAATCCCTTCACATCCACTACAACAGAGCCTGCTTCTTTCCCCCATACGCCATTTTATTCTCAACCTTTTTCTCCTCTGTCCTTGGCCCTGATTCTCCCCCCACCAGCCTCCCCCTGGGCTCAGCACCCTCAGCTCTTTGCTGATGGCCGTCAGGCTACATCCATCACAACTCATCCCTAGGTGGGCATGTACTGGCCAGGTTGCCTGGCTGGACTCTGGCTAGGACAAATCCGAAGGACAGTGGGGTGGACCTCACTTGTCTGTATTTCAGGGGAAGAGGGAAGATACTAACTTGGGTGCGTCCCTTCTCTCCAGCTGCAACTTCTCAGAAAATGTATGAGAAATTTATATGTCAAGTTCAATTGCACTGAAGAATTAAGGAGTGAGTTATTTAAAATTGGGGGATTGAGCAGTAAATCAATTATGTGATTACAGCAGACTCCTTTCTTTAGAAAACAAGGCTAAAATGGCTTGGGGAGTCCAAGCCCTGAGGATACATTAGTGTGTGAAGAGCATTTGGAGAACTGCTGGTGGCATACTGACTGAAGAAAATAGACGAGTAAATTGGGGGGATTGACAATGTGAGACGCTGGTAACATAAGGAAAGCTGAAGGGAAATAGGAGTCCTGAAAAAAATCTGATGAGAGTGAAAAGTAGTGGCATAAGGGATGGGAGAGGAACTCAGTCTTCCTCCAGACAGCCGTCAAGAAGCTGTACATGCATTTGGAGTTGTCTTTCAGACTGAAATGACCCCCCCACACACTTTAAGTCTCAGTACTTTCCCAACAGAAGGCAAAGCCAGGAGACAGTTTCTAGGAGGGAAAATAAATACAAACGTACTTACGAATTCATTTTTATAAATTTCTAAAAGCATATTTTGAGCCTTTCAAAATTCATGTAGTGCTTCACAAGGAAATTATGAATGATGAAGCTTCACATAACCCACATGGAAGTGCGTTTGTGGAGCTATTTCTTGTTTCTCCCCGAATGGCAGCCCTGGTGAAAGCATATCTCTTGGGTATGGCACTGAGCTTTTTATTAGTGGCTTAGAAATATGATGCTGAGACATCTAGCATGGCAAGGGAGTGGAAGAGACGCGAGCTGTACACTGGGCAGAGTCAGGGTCTTCCTGCGATTTGAGACTGTGCTAAAATATTTCTGTTTCTCCTTCTTGTTGCTTCCCCTGTGAGGTGTCTGGGTTCAGGAGGCTCCTTGGATGGGGATCTGGGCTGTGATGGTTGGCTGAGCTGTATTTACACCAACAGCTGGCCCTTCTAAGCTCTGGTATAAAAAAAAAAAGCAACTTTTCAGTATCTATTTGGTGAAATAGCCCCAAAACAGAGTGTGAGCAGAGCAGAATGCGTGGTGCTTTCATGGTGGGAAAGGTAAGTGAAGCTGGGCTGCACTGGCTACAGACTCATATTCAGGTGCCACTGGCCTCGAAACCTGTTTCCTTTCTAGGGACCCAAGCTGTCCCCTACACAGCCCATGATCAAAGTGGGATATGGGTTGGGAATAACTGAAGTGTTCATCTCCATTTCCACGGAGGATTTGGGGACAATTTTGTAATAGCTGGCATTGCAAACAAGTCCTACTTATAATGGTTTTGGGGAAGACATCTTTTCAAGCAAGTACTTTTTTGGCTGGCTGGAAGAGGTACATGCCAAGTTCCCTGTTGAACTCACCGTAAGAGGAGGATGTCTTCTACACTGGCCAGGCTAACTTTCATCCTTGAACCTCCTTGCATAGCTAGACAGCGTACATTAAGAGAGGCGAATCAAATAACCTGTGGCTTCCCCTCTTAGCTGTTTGCAGGAGTAATGCATTGGTAACTCTGACAAACTGTACCATAGCAGCTCTGCATTCAAATGCTCCTAAAGACCTTAGGGGGGACTGAAAGGCTTCAAAATGGTTATGAACCGTTATGATGTGACATTCCCAGTCCCAGGGGTACAGTTTGTTTTGCTCCTTTTTCAACCTTCTTGCTTATAACCTCAGTTTTGTACAGGACACTCCAAGGATTCTTGTACAAAAGCGCTCATAAGTAAATATAGTTTTATATTTCATTAAAGAAGGTGGAAGGGCTGAAGGTGTAATGCCAGATGGACAGGAGTGGTGAGGCTGGAAAGGTTGAAAGCTTTTCTGCTAAAACTGCAATTTGTTACTTACTGACACAACTTGATGTTGATAGGGCTTTCCCAGAAAATATTTCTTTAAACCCTAAAATCCCCAAATGTTTCACATTATATGTGTTTGCTAGTAATAAAACACAAAGGAAGTGTGGCAGACCTCTTTATGCACTTAATTATGTAGCTGATCCAAGTTGCCTTAATTTCCAAATCTAATCTGCATAGATACAAAGATCACAGAACAATCTGGAGACTTGTTCTTTAACCCAGGGGAAAAAACACCAAAGGGAGTAATTAAACCACAAAAAGTATATACAAATAAGATAGTATCTGACAGAAAGCCATGGGGGGCATCTTTCTTTGTAATTCTTTTTTTTTTTTCTTTTTTTTTTTTTTTTTTATAATGGCAGTATTTAAAAGAAAAGAGAGAAAGAAACAGAAGTTGCTGGGAAATATCTGAGCATTGATTTTTAGTTTGTAACAGCTAGGAAGTTTTTTTTTATTTTTACTTTTACCTCCTGTTGTCCCATTTTACCATTCTCTTTTCTTTAGCTCTACTCTGTAAAAGAATTAAAAGATTCTTCAGAGCTGCAAGATATGAAAAAGGTGCATCATTATTGTGTCCTGCAACTTCCTCACATGCTCTGTAAATCTGTACTAGGTATCAGTAAATGCCTGGAAAACATGTATTCAGATAAGCACCAAATTATATTGAACAGCACGCAACCCCCGATGAAATCCCATATTTATTGCAACTGGGATATTCATGCCTTTGTTTCTCTGAAGAAAAAGGATCTGAGTGAGACATCCTGCGGAAGTGGCTTCTGGATTATGGCATAATAAAGAAAAAATGCAGTAGAAACAGGCAATATACTTTTTTCCTTCATGTTGCAATGACTTAAACAATGAACTGCAACCCTGGGAAAAAAACCTGTTGCAGAAGTGTTTGACTCCTGAAAGGCATCTTTGCAAACCTAGGTACCATGTAGAAATTGTAGTACTAGAGTGACAATAAACAGGACCAAATCAGGATGTCTTTAGCTCATATGGAGACTACTGAGGTTATAATAATGCAGTAAACCACAATATCATATGAACAAAGAAATCCTTTCCTACTCTTAGGCTTGCAATAATTTATGCCACTGAAGGCACAGTGTTTTAAATTTCTACAGAAGAATAGTAGTAAAGTATATCACAGATGTAAAATTAATAAATTAAAAGGTCATTGGCTGGATTTTGTGTTGATTTTATCTGACATCTGGAATAATATATGGCGTACTGGCCGCCTAAACGGTGCCTTCAACTATAGTAGGTTTTTGCAGAAACTAATTAGTCAAATTGATGAAAGATTTGTTAGTGGTCCACAATCCTCTTTACATCACTCCAATCACTAGTTATTGCGACTGCAAAATCCATACTCTAAATGTGTTGAGCTTCCATTTCCAGCTTTTAGATCTTGTTGTTGTCTTTGATTGCTAATTTATTACCACTGTTCAACAGGACATTGGACACATTCAGACAGAGAAATCCACGGATGATTGCTAAATGCATAGAAACAACACGAGGCCCAGAGAAGTCACTGAACTAAAAATGTTTTGGGGACAGCAGACTTTAGAGAGAAGTATCATAAATTTGCTCTGTCCTCATACCCTCTTTTCCAGACGTCCACATCTGGTGCTGTTGGAGACATGATATTTAGCTGAACCAATGTCTGTTTTGGCCCGTTCTGGCTGTTCTTGTTGTTCTCCTACAGATATTTACAAGTTTTGTTAAAAGTAACACATTAGGTTTTTATGTTTTGCTCTTTGAATATGTAGATGATGCTCTCTGGCAGATTTGACTCTAGGGCACTTTTTTGACCATTATAAATACATCAAGGCGGAGCTTGAACTGTAAAAGAACTATAGGTAGCATTTCAGTTAGAAAAACAGAATATAACTTTTCTACAGCTATGTGACAGCTCTTTTGTGGTATACACAAAGGTCACGTTAGCCTTTTGCCAAAGGTAGTATTCTGAGGAGACGTACATTTTCACTACCCACCAGGACTCCAAGCTTTTACCCTAAGTTAGTGTTTTGCCAGAGCAGATCCCCATTCAGCAAAGACAGGCTGCATATTTTGTTTCCAGATTTATAGATACAAATGCATATTCCTTGCTTGTGCCTGTTTCACAAACCACTCAGACTGCTCTGTCTCCATGAGCATGACTTTGTTCTGTCTTTGTAACAGAAGGATGCTGTGGAAGGTGGTCATCCACTATGATCAGCAAAAAGTACCACCTGCTCCTGCACTGTGTTTTTATCTGTTAGGCGATTGAGCCATAGGTATTCATGATCCTCCGCCTCTTAATTGTCAATGACTCAGAAACCCATAAAACTACTTTGACACAAAAGGTCAATAAAGGGTCCCCTTTGACTTTGATCCTTGTTAAGAACTGGTTTTTACATTCTAATTACGCAAATATTTCCACGAGGTTTGAGAAATACCTATGGGGTGACATTTACACTGGAAGATTAATGAGTCCAGTTCTTTCTTATCTAGGGTCCTAACTTTGGTATGTGAGCAACTGAAGAAATTCTTCTTGCGTCTCCTCATTAACGAGGACAGTAACTTCTCAAAATCTCAATTTGAGTTAAGTGGATGCATCTATGTTCCGCCTTTTACCATACTTATAGATTTTCTTCATTTATTTACCTTAAAAAAATTAGACTGGTTTGAGATCTTTTTATTCTTGTGGGTTTTTTCAGCTCCAGAAAATAGTTTTGAGTAAAGGGCTGAAATAATATCTTCTTTTAGGACAGAATGCTCTCTAGGCTTATGCTGAAGAAGTTAAGATAATAAGCTTAGAGGTCCTTTTTGTTACCTTGTCAATGAGATACCGACAGCTTGTAACAGAGCTGGCACGTAACCATGACAAAAGTCAAACAGATCAACTAGCCAGTCAGAAAATGGCTTTAGCCTGTTTTGAATATTAGCCAAATTTTAATGATAGAACATGAAATTGTTTTTGTACCTTTGACTTTACTAGAGGTAGGCAGCTAAATTTTATATTTTTTTTTAATTCAAGTGTTAAAAGCTTTAATTAGTAAATATTTTAATGCTAGTATTGCTGAGAAAAATATCTCATTAGAGTCAGTGAAAGACATTTTGGGCACAGGAAAAAGAAAGATTTAAGTTCTATTTTTGCAGAAGTATGTCTTCCCACTACAGCTATCACAGACAATTTTGCTTAGATTTGCATAAAATATGCATCTTTGGGGAACTTTAGTTAAAGAGCTGTGTATTCTGTCTTGATAAGCATTGTGTATATTATGTATGTTTTGGGCTTGGTAATCCGGTAGTCATTTCTGTGATCCATACAAACAAAATACCCAAACCAATAAGGTAACCAAACCTTTAATTACAGTAATGTATGTACCGAGCATTTCTCCTCCTCCCTACTTCCTTTCGCCCAAGCCATCCTTCGTTCCCCTGGGCATCGTCTACTACGTAAAGCATCGAATCCGTCACAACGCACTTAAACGGCTGCAGGAAATTTGTTTTACAAGGCTGGTTTTAACTGAACTACCTGCTGTGCACCACATTGCTACTGTTTGTGAAATGAATGATGGGAGAAGCAAGTCTGTGATTTCATTTGTTCAGACCGATTAGTCACACGTTGCATATGGTATCATTTGCTTGTCACTTAATGACTGACCAGCCTGCCTGAATCATTAGTGCGGCAGTGCAATGAAAGGAAGACATAAACATAATGATGAGCTCAAGGAAGCGGAGTGCTGTTTTACCTAAAAGAAATGGTGCGCAGAAATTCAGCACAGCTGCAGGTGCTCCGACGACAATGTGGGAAGCAGTTAGCTTCCAATTTAGCAGAAAATTAAGAGCGAAAAAACTGTTATTTGTGAGAGAAGATACTCATGGCAAGCAATCATCCATGCTCTATATCCACAAGATGAGCATTCAGCTGTCTTTGTCGTGACTTAAAACAATTGGTATCTTGGGCTGCATTCAACACCAGATTGGTGCTTATTATCTGCAGTTTATTCTTTCTTGGGATATTTTGTAAACCCCCCCCCTTTATTTTATGGTTAATTTGCTTGCTTGAATGTAAAGCCATTTAAGCTGAAAAATCTGGATTGCGGTTCATCATTGTGCCAGTGCTCTGAGCTGTGTGATGCAACATAATTGGCAATTTTCAAATTCATAATCCATTTTGGTTTATGCATCCACACACACACTCACACACACACATACACACACACCCTGCCACCCCATCTCTTCAAACTGGTAAAAAAGCAAGATTAGAGCATGTGAATTCCTTCAGTCAAATAACAGAAATCAACAAAAGGCATGTTTTTGTAAGTTAAATAATGAAATCCCACAAGTCAAGAGAACATCATTCACAAAGAAGCACTAGTTTTCTCTTTCAAAAACTTAGAAGAATTCAAGGATCTGAAGTATCCTCATCCTTAGCCGGGCAAGGCCTCTGCCAGCTTCAGCAGAGCTTCACATTGCACAAAAATACTGGAAATGATGCTCAGTTTGCTGATGACACCAAACTGGGAGGTGTGGTAGATACACCAGAAGGCTGTGCTGCCATTCAGCGTGACCTGGATAGGCTGGAAAGCTGGGCAGAGAGGAACCTGATGAGGTTCAACAAAGCCAAATGCAGGGTCCTGCACCTGGGGAGGAACAACCTCATGCACCAGTACAGGCTTGGGGTAGACCTGCTGGAGAGCAGCTCTGCGGAGAGGGACCTGGGCGTCCTGGTGGACGACAGGTTAACCATGAGCCAGCAGTGTGCCCTGGCTGCCAAGAAAGCGAATGGGATCCTGGGGTGCATCAAGAAGAGTGTGGCCAGCAGGACGAGGGAGGTTCTCCTTCCCCTCTACACTGCCCTGGTGAGGCCTCATCTGGAGTACTGTGTCCAGTTCTGGGCTCCCCAGTTCAAGAAAGATGAAGAGCTACTGGAGAGAGTCCAGCGGAGGGCTACAAGGATGATGAGGGGACTGGAACATCTCCCCTACGAGGAGAGGTTGAGGGAGCTGGGCTTGTTCAGCCTGAAGAAGAGAAGGCTGCGAGGGGACCTAATAAATGCCTACAAATATCTGAAGGGTGGGTGTCAGGAGGATGGGGCCAAGCTCTTTTCAGTGGTGCCCAGTGACAGGACAAGGGGCAATGGGCACAAACTGAAGCATAGGAAGTTCCGTCTGAACATGAGGAAGAACTTCTTCCCTCTGAGGGTGACGGAGCACTGGAACAGGCTGCCCAGGGAGGTTGTGGAGTCTCCTTCTCTGGAGATATTCAAGACCCGCCTGGACAAGGTCCTGTGCAGCCTGCTGTAGGTGACCCTGCTTCAGCAGGAGGGTTGGACTAGATGACCCACAGAGGTCCCTTCCAACCCCTACTATTCTGTGATTCTGTGATTCTGTGAAAATCTGAATTTTTTTAGTTATGTAATTTTTACTGATTTTGGTAGCAGGCTACTGAGAAAAAACATGTTGGAGGAAGGGATTGGAACTTTGCGTTGAAAATGAAAATGCAGTAGTTTCTTAAATGCATGTTAAAGGCTGTTTATGCTGACACACATTGCTATTTGTTCAGCAGATCTTGAAATTCACTTTTTGTAACTGATGATAAAACGTAAAAAATTGAAAATTGAGGCCCAGAGTCCTTCTGTATAAGCATTTTGTTTTTTCCTCTCCTGTTTCATGTCTGACCTTTGTTCCTGGAGAAGGTTTCACCTCTCTATGCTTGCTTACAGGACCTGGAAGCCAAGGGAGTTTCATACGTATTTTTCAGTACGTACCATAACGTACGGTGCTAGGAGGTTTGGTTATTTTTTTAAGGCTTATTGATTCAAGAGTAGCTTGGGTTTCTGCAACAAACTCTGTCCTGCCTGAGCTTGTGATTTTTACTACTTCCTTGTGCTCCCTTTCTGTTCTCACCAGCTGGCCACAGCCACCGCTCAGCTCCACTCTATTTCCCCCCGGCTAATGGCCAGCCGCCACGCCTGGCAGCTCTGCCTGCGACCCGCCAATTCCTCTCTACCCGTTCCCAACACTCCTGTCAGCTTGCGGCCTCCACGTCATTAAGCATATCCTCTGGTTTTTCAGCAATGAAGAATTCTTTATGATGCTGGGACAGAAACGAACTTAGTCCACCGACCTTCTGCCCCCCGATGCAGTAGATGCCAGACCTCCATGATTTTCCAAGTTGCACCTACTTGGGAGGAGATCACGCTGAACTGTTTTCCTAGTAGATCTCTGTTTGTTCACCCCAGTATGCAGACCTTTATATCTCAGGAGGTTAATCTCACCTGCAAGTGAGAACAGCATTATAAACTTTGAGTGAAAATGTTTCGGTTGGTATAGTAGATCCATACTTCCCTTGTTTGAAAACTTACAGGATTTCTCTGTTCTGCTCAGTTCAAATTCACTACGCCTATGTGCTCTGAATTTTTCTGTTTTCTGGAAATCCACCAAGCGGTTCTTCAATGCGAAGGTGCTGCAATCTTTAGACAAATGATCAGATGTGAAAGACAGCTACAGTGACTGGTTCACTTCTGTTCTGGTTTTGGTTAAAACAGAACCAATTCTCTTTTACTGAATCTTACTTACAGCCAAGTTCATCTAGGTAACTGCATTTTTCTGAAGCTGGCTGCGTATTTTACAGACACTGTCCACTCTGAAGAGGGTAACACCTGATGTTTATAGTTACACTGAGCTAACAGTAGGAAAGGAATGCAGAAAAAGGTCCCTGTTTATAATTATTACTATAGCGGCCAAGGTCACTGACAGATCTGTTAGGTCCTGTAAGTGAGGAGTCGTAAAGGGTCTTGCTTGCAGGGAGAGGCGGACAGGACAGGTGACCCGATACTGACCGACGAGGTATTCCATGCCAGGCACATCATACTCAGTTTAAAGTTGGGGGATCACGAGGGTCTCGCTCTCTTTGTCCATGGCCGCCTTCTGAAGAGGACCCAGCTCATTGTCCTGCCTGTGATCCTGATCCAGATTCCGATCTGTGCAGCCCTGAGTCCAGTTCCTGCCTGCTGCCGAGACCAGTCCAGGACTTCCCGGTGCTGCCTAGAAGCTGCTGGCAGGACGCCCACGCTCAGCACCCAGCTCCAGGAAACTCCGTATCAGGTTTGGATATTTTGCATTATTTCTTTTATTATTAATATTATTAGTATTATTAGTGTTATTAGTAAGACTTTTTATATTCAGTTTGTAAGTCTCTTTCCCTTTTCCTCCTTTTTCCCTTCCTCTGGTGGGAGGGTGGGGGTATTGCTGCCCTGCTCTAAACCGTGACAACGTCTTTCAACAGCTGAGTACTCAGAAGGCCAAGGGAAAATTAGAAATCACTAGGAAAGGAACGGAGAACAAGACAGAAACCACCATTTTTCTGCTCTACAAACTACAGATGTTCTTGTAGCTTGGGCCCTGTTTGGCTACCTAGTCAGTCAGTCCACCACAGGCAGGGCAACAGAAGGGGTAGAGACGGGCAGCAGAAATCCCAGACTTGAGACTATGATTTTCATCTGGGAAAAGAGACACCAGGGTGGAAACCGAGAGACCCACTCAATCATAAACAGTGCAGATTACTCTGAATTCCTCACCATACAGGAGCAATATCAGACAGGACTTTAGAAACAAAGAAAAGGCAGTAGATGTTCACCTGGCACATGGAGCTGTTCTCCAGCAGTGCCTGTGGAAGTCGAAGCAAGAAATGAAAAATGTGCCTTTTATTCTTGTATGTTTGTTTTGATTTGGAGGACATGAGGGATGTGTGTAATCACAGGCTTCCTAGGGAATTTCAGCTTCTTTAAGAAGTTTTGCATAACCTTCTCCATGTGCTCGTGACCAGTTGTGTCTCTAACTGGCAATGGAGCAGGATCTCACCAGCACGTTGCTGAGACAGGAAAGGAGAGGAAAGGCAGCATCACATTCAGAAGCAGCTCCTAGAACTGTTCAGTTATCCAGTTTCAATGAAAAAATTACTTTACAACAATGTTGGAAGTCTGTCTTTGAGACAGGCATTCGTCAAGCTCTGCAAGGTCAATTCTATAAAGTCTGGCTAACCGAACAGTTGTTGAACCCAAGTGTTATAATTGTAAAAGTTGTAAAATATTTAATAGAAGCTGGCTCATGTGGAGTTTGTGAGTTTCATGTATTCAGATGGTGAGGTGCAGTCTGTGCATCCTAATTGACAGCAACAAACTCACAATGACAGCTGCCTGCATATAATGACTCATATTCAAGAAATGTTTTTACAGTTGATTTATTTACTCATTGAATTGAGAATATCTCCAGTGGCATAGTTCTTTTTTAAGAAAAACCAGCAGTGGACTAAGCAAAAGAAGCATTGCAGGATTTACAGGGCATCTTCAAAATCCTCATGAGAGACCCTTCTGATCTCCCCCACCCCTTTTTGTTGTCACAAATATTCAAGTAGGAAACCACCAAAATTGCAAACAACCCACCAAAAAAAATGATATTAAGTCAAAGAGAGAAAAAAAGGTCAAGGAAAAATATTTTGATGTTCTTGTTTCAAACTTTATTCAGAAATTAGTTTGAATTTAATTCAAAACAAGTCAGTGCACCGTCTCCATCTTTCTAGTCTAATGATATAAAACTCTCAACAGATCTCAAAATATTTCTGGTTTGTTCTTAGTTCAGTTGGAACTGTCCACTATTCAAATCAAGATTTTTTCTAAATATTTCTGTATTAGCCTTCAAAGACCATGTCTATATCCTCATTAAAACTGTTTATGACTGACATGTGACGAATGATATGCTGATTTCCAGTGCTTGAGCCCTGGCTTTCCAGGAATACTGGACTCAAAATCAAACACCTGGCATGCCATACAGTTCCACATGGACATAAAAAATAGCCAAAAGTCCTAATGGTGAACGTCTCTTGATCAAATTTTGTTCATGTGACAGTCAGGCAAATAGCCATGGCTGTTTTGTTTCCCATAAGCCAAGAGTATTTACAATTTAATCTCTTCTCCTGATCCCTGTCTCCATCCTCATGTGTGGCACTTTTGCAGCCAGCAAAAGGAAGTGACCACATACTGCATGGTTTTACAACTGATGTTCTAGAAAATACTATAGTAATCTTTTTTTTTTTAAGGGCTTGCTATTTTAATTACTGATAAAAATTGGTTAATTAGATTTTGAATTTCATGCAAAATAGAACAGAAAAAGGGGTTTTGAAAAAAACATGGGGGATGAAGAAATGCAAAGCAAGAGATGTGCAAAGGAAAAAATGTACTCACCTCTGTAGCAAGCTAAATAGTGAAACATAATATCTCTTAATTTAAGTTGTCGTGAATAAAGCAATGAAAAGCCATACTCTGTTTATCAAAATGAAAATGATGTTAGCATTCAGCCAAAGCTGGGCTATCTGGTGGAAAAGAAAATTTTATTTTAATAAGGTTTTTAACTTTTTTTTTCACTTTCCTAACCAAGGAACTGTGAATGATATTCTTTTCCCCTACCAGCAAGTAGTAGCAAAATAGCTTCAGATCAACTTTCAGTATACTGCATAACCTATCCTCCTCTCACATTTAGACAAAGAAACAAGTAAAACCAGTGTGTACATCCAGAGTCTTGTTTTTCTTTTATTTACTTGAATTCAGAAAAAAGTCATATGGAGATTAACACTGCGAGCCAGCATGGGGACCAAACAAAAACTGGAAAAAACAATTATACTGCTGCTGCTGGCAATCCTGTACAATGCTCAAATTGCATGGTTGTCAGTGCTTCCTGCCACATTCTGTTTTTTATAAGCCACTTTTGTCTTCAGCTAAAAGCATTAGTATATTTTACATCTATTCCATATTCTGCACCCTTGTAATTGAAATCTTTAGGAAAAAAAATTAGGTATTTGAATAAACCTCTTAAGCATTGAAAGTACTATATGATAGGAAGTCATTACAGACATTATTTCTATATCCCATCCAATTCTATAACTACATGGATATATCCTACTGCGTAGCTCAGGGAAGTCTGAGTCCACCAGACACTGGGTAAATTGCCAGCATTGCTGAAACTATTCACTCCATAACATAGCAAAGTCCTTAATAATCATGCAGTCTGGTCAGTAAGAGGTCCACGAAAGAACCAGTGTGGCACAAACTCTTTATGACCAGCATGTTGGGAGGCAGCAGAGCCGTCCTGCTCTTGGAGCTGAGGTGTCCATACAGTACCGTCTGGAGGAATGAGGTAGTCCGCAGAGCCGCAGTAGTCATTAATTGTGTCTCTTCTTAGTTCAGAAATCTAAATGAACAATAAGAAAAAGTTAGGAGATAAAGAAGGACTGTCTAGCAGAGCATGGTTGTCCATGCACATGACTGGAATCAGGGCAAGAAGAAATACCAGATTTGTCTGGGACATTGGAATACTCTGTCTGATATCTGAAGAGGGTTCTACAAGTCCGATAAAACACTTCTTATTGACGTTTCTCCTTTGCCCACGCCAGTGTACATGTTGAAGCCGCTTACTCATTCCCCAGTCTTGTCTTTACCAGTGGGTTACGGTTACAGAGCCATGTGAGTGGGACAGCCACATTCTTTCCAGAGCTGCTGTGTTCTGTACGAGCCAGTCACTAAAAAATGGAGGTGTGTGGTGCTCTACCCCAGCATCCTTCCCTGGGTGACGAGACACTGTATTTCAGGGCCTGCACTCCAGCAAGTGGATGGCAAGAAAGACTGATGGTACGTCTGTAGCAGATCACGCTATCACATGCCTTAATGTTCCTGGTAATAACGCAAAACCAGCACTGTCTCCAGAAAAACCCCCAAACCACAAAAAATGTGCTCTTCCAAACTATGCAGCCTTAGGCCACAGGTAATGGAGCTAGAAACCAAATCAACACTTATTGCTACTTATTTTACTCTTATAAATGTTTTGATTAATTTTTTGAATTAAAAAAAATAAATATATTTCTACAAAGTGGTACAAAATTTTAATAAATTTTGCACATTTCCAGAACACCTTACAACATAGTGGTTAAGGCACAAGGATGCCCAGAGACATACGAAGGGGTTTAAACTCAAGTTTCCTTTATTCTGGGGTTAGTGCACCAGTGACTCAGCTCCTGAGAAAACAGGAGATACTGTCTCCTCCTCTTTTGCGAATCCAGCCCCTCTTTTCTTTCAGGAGCACCCAAGGTGTTTTGTTAAGAGCTGAAAGGAATGTTTGCAGCCAGGTGAATTTTTGGTTTCTTTGTTTCAGTGAGAAGAAAATAAGAAAGTTTGATCCAAGCAGAGATAATCTGTTTGCACAGTCCCAGTATTGCATTGGTTCAGCTGCATTAGTTTACCTTTCTTTTCAGCATCTCCAGGAGTCAGCCGATACATCCACCATGGTGAAAACTATGTTGGTGTGTTGGCAGAAAAGAAAGCTCCATCAGCACGGGAACCCTTTCCGTGATGCAGAGCAATAGCATCCATGGCCTCCTCTGCAGCCCTATTGTCCCATTTTCACAGGCGAAAGAATTGAGAGGGGAAAAAATTTGCCCCTGCTGCGGCAAAGAAAAGTCAAACAAGGCTCCAGGAAAGAATAGTAGTTCCAAGGGGGGGATTTTCCCACAGAGTAAATTGTTTGTAGGAATCCCATGGTTTCATTGTAACGGTCCCCGAGGCAGCACCCTTCCTGGTGACTGCTGTTGTGAGCCAGCCTTGCAAGGAGTGGTGAGCTAAGCAGTCATTAAACTCTTAAATTCTCGTTCATTAGTCAGAGCTGTGCTGAGTGCTGATTTAACAAGACCTTCTTCTGGAGTTGTCTGAATTCTTACCTTTAAGAATCTGTCAGAAGAAAAATCTCCCTCCTTCCTCCCTCCTTAATATGGTTTTAAAGTCACCAGATATCAGAGAATGTGTGGTTTACGGACCTACAAGTGCCGTATGTTCTCCTGCCACGTGTTCTCCCTGTCAGACAGGCTGGACTGTCCTCCCACCTGGATGGTGCCTGGCACCAGCCCATCACCCAGCTCCTACCCAGTACTGTCATCAGGGTGAAAGATCCTTCAACGGGAGCTACGTTCACTGAGTCCCCTGAGACCAGTCACCCATCTTGGGAAGGGTTTGCAGATCCTGCAGAGCAGCAGAGAGAGCAGGGATGCTGCAGAGAACAGACGTGGGGAAGGCAAAGCCAATTCACCTACGCTATGCAGCTGATCACAATAATTAGAGATGTGGTGTGCAGCGTGCTTGTTTATTTGCTGCTTTATATCACACTCTGTATAATAGCCTGCAGGAATCCATTCTGCCCCTAATTCAGCCTTAATTAAGATTATGCTTTTACCTGGGTAAACAGCCAAAAAAAGTTGAGAAGTGTGGGTGGAATAAATAAATAATGCAGTACATTAAGCTATTGCCTCAACTGGTATCAGTCAAACTCCCCCTGCATCTAAAACTTTTGAATGACAATGAAAGAAAATGGAGTTTCATAGGATTTTTGCTCTGGCTATGGTGTTGAATCAGTCTGACTCTCAGTTCAACTAAAATAATGCTTGGGGCAACAAAGGTAGGCAAAGGGGTGTGTGCACAGACCTCTTGGTGCCTTATGACCAAGCCTGGCTCCAAGAAATTGTCTGGTTCCTAAAGATGCTGTTACTTATTTTTTAGATTGTACAGAAAATAGATGTACAGCAAAAAACAGCCAGTGAAGAATAATTCGCAGATGTTGACACACCTGATGGTCTCTTCCTGTTGGTGATGATGAATAAATCAGGTAAGGCAGCCCAGATTCAGACTCACAAGTTGGAGCAATCTCAAACATCACACCCATTTATGGCCCTGAAGTCATCCAAGGTTTTATCATTGCTGGTGTTTCTGTTCTTAGATGACAAAATGTATCAAAATTATATAATTCCTTAAAAAAAAGGAGGATAGGTCATTTATAGACACAGCAATGGCTCTTCCACTTAGAGGAAGAAAAAAGCCCAAATGAAAAAAACCCAGTACATGTTCATGCAAATGTGTTAATATAATCATTGTGCAGCATAGGGTACTTTGTATCTGGGGGAGTGGTTTGGCTTCCAGACAAGCCAATAGAGTAACCAACACTCCTTTCAGCTTGATGGGGCAATGAGGAAGAGATGTTTCAGAGAGGCTTTTGGATAGATTTTTTTCTGGAAAAGTGAATGACTATAAAATATTTTTCTATCCCTAAGTCCCTGCTTTATTTGGGATGACAATAATGATGTGCCAGCTTGCAGTTATGGATAGAAGAAGGTGTGGTATCATGGGCAGAGCATCATGTCATGCCCTGCTCCCCTCTTCTGCAGCTCTTGGGACGACAGTGTAGACCCAGTTATAGCTATGCGACAATGCAGCTTTGCTGTGACTGGTGACCATGCAGGCACTACACGTGGCTTTGTGACTCTAGCTAATGCTGGGGACAGGCATAGTGCTGGCCAGCTGGGTAATTCTGACAATGGAAACCGGCATGAAGCAAGAGATCCTGGAAAATATCTCCAAGTATTTTGCTTTTCCAGTGGTCTTTGTCTTCTTTCCTTTATGTCGCCACTTCCTTTCCACAGTGACAGAGGCACATAACCTGTCATTATATTTTGAGGCCATTTAAGCATTTTCAGCAGTATTAGCCAAATCTACCTACGAACAGTGACTTTATTTACCAGAAAAATGGTTTCTAGGGAAACGTCTTCTCTGTTCAAAAGAGAGAGAAGAAAAACATGCTGTTCATTAGAATGGCTCACAGCAGACCTGCCACAGGTGAGGGTCTCCTGTGCATTTCCCTTACCACTTTCCTTCTCTGGGGAGGGAAGATGGACCCTTTCCAAAGACTGTGCACAGTTTGAAGGTCTAACTCTCAGCTGAGGTGGGTTTCGTGATGGATGTTTGAAGAGGTGCCACCCTGAACATAATCCTCCCTGAAAGTTTTTTTAATACGAGTCTTTAGAACAGTGATGAAAAAGAAAGAGAGAAAAAAAAAAGAAAAGCAGATAGCAGCATACTCCCCATTTATGAAGGATTTGACAATGGATTCAATAACTACCTTCAGGCTTTTTTAATAGTTCCTATTTGGGTGGCTAAGCAACTTTCCAAAGGAGTGGGATGACATTCTTCCTCCTGCTTCCTTCCCAGGTTGCTTGCCACCCTTTTCCCCAGTCAAACAGCTTTCACTGCACATCGCTATGTCCAGAAGGCACAGGGGGGTGAGAGGGGCTTTGTGGCCAAGGCTCCCTAGGACTTGGGCACACAGCTGATGTCTTGTGAGTGCTCCTGGCTATGCCTAATGCTCTCTGCTTCTGGGTGTATGTCAGTACCGTAGACTCCATGAGATTTCCCTTGTGCTCTGCCTTTGCAGAGCGTCTAGCACGGTGGCACTGGTCTTAGTAGTCCTTGGTGCCATTCTAATGATAGTAATTTGTAATCACCAGCTCCACACAAGGTCCATCACCTGGGTGGCCCTGCAAGCCCTCTTCTCTCCTGTGGTCTGTGCAGATCTTGGCAGTGAGCACAAAACATCACTGCTTTTCAGCCCTTGGACATGATGAGCAAAACCACGCTTCCTGATGGGATATAATATTCGGTAATTTTCTTGCCAGTTGCGGCAACAGGACTCTGTCCAAAACTCTGCTGGCTAAAAGTAAGCAAGGCATTGTCCTCCCTCCGCAATCAACTTTCTGTATCAGGGACAAAAGACATCTACATGGGGCAAACATACAGCCACTGTCTTCTCAATATCTGCTCCCATCCACACAGTAGCAGCAACCTTTCCCAGGAGCTTTTACTACTGAATGGAAATAGTAGCCGAGGATGGACCTGTGGCTGAGGATGTGGAGTTTACTGAGAAGCTGAGGCCTGTCCCTAACACTGCCACTGCTTATCTCCTTAGTTTTCACAAGTCCCAGTGTCAGTACTCAGCATGGCTGAGCGGGGTGGGAGTTGCAGCAACCTGCTGGGCTGCAGCACAGAGGTCTCCCCAAACCCACCTCTTTCGAGATGCAGAGGCAGCCTCCCCAGGCAGAGGCATGACCATGACATCTCCCAGCTTCTGGATCTGAAGGTCAAGGAGACCTTCAGCCAAGCAAGCAGTGAGGCTCTGGGGCAGCCCCCAGGGATGCTGTGGGGCTGCACAGCTGGGCCTGGATAAGGACAGAGCTTGAGCCCTCCAAAAGCAGTGGGGGCTGCAGGTCTGCTAGAAGGTGGCAGAAATCAGTGACTCACAAAGTAATTCTGAGACCCACGGTGTGCCGTCCCCTACAGAAACCTCAAAGCCCTTGGGGTCTTCAGCCAGGTTTAGATGGGTGAGTTAAGGACTGCTAAGCAATCCCCACTCTATTGAGCTTGAGAGAGTTTAAATTATGTTTCTCACTTTATTTTAATGTATTTAATGTTTCTTTCTATATGTGCATGAGTACTTAATTTAGCATAATTATTGAGATGAATTGCAGCTAACATTACAAGAAAATTGTAACTTGTCATAAAACAAGTGGGCCATATTGTAACAGAGCTGTTACCACACAGAAATGCTTTGCTAGAATAGCTTAATAACACAAATAAATCTGCACTCCCCAACACGATACTTCTTTGGGGATTTGATTAATTATTAGGAAGCAAAATGGCTAACAAAGTAGTATATATAAAAATATCTTCTCACGTCAATAAGATTGTAAATTTTAACTCTATTGCATGGCAGCAAGTGTAAGCAAGAATTACACACAATGCAATGAGCTGAATGAATTAATATGCTTAGGGCCTTTGTTGCTAGAAATACTTTGCTCTGTATTATAATCAGCCATTGTAAAGCCGCTCAGATGCAATTTAGGTTTCTCCTCAAAGTTTAATAAGTGACAGAGGAGTGTTTGTGGCAACAAGAGCTTCCAACAATGTGCTTCTTCACAGCTTTCCCCACACGTCCAAGGCCAGACCTTCAGGATCCAGCATCTTTTCCACGTAGTAGGCAGCTCCAGATACAGTTGCTGCTTTCACCTCTGTTCCAGTTCTGATCTCTGCTTGCTGCAGCCTGGTTCTGGTTGTCCCTAGCCCCTACAGTGCTCCCAAGTACAATTTCGCCACCCAGCTACATCTCCTCAGGGAGTCTAAGAAAGCAGAAGTATTGAGCACGCTGTTGACGTGTAGGGAAGAATTTCCTATGCAGACATCCCTGCAGAGATTTGCTCAGCAGCAGGCAGGAACGTCCGCAGCAGATTCTGGAAATTCAGCCCCAGTCTCCTCAGTACCAGCCAACTGCTTGAATCACGAAGCCCATCTTTCTTCCTCTCACCTAGCAGGAACAGAAGATGAAAGGTCGCGCTGCTGCTTTGGCTTCGTAACCAACACATGTTGGAAAATTATGCTGATGCAAAACTTGTGCAACCACTCTGGCTGCATCTTTCCAGGTGGATTATGATTCAAATCAGCCCAGTGCCAAAGATCTGTTACCAAATGGTTGTTTATTCAGAGCTTCAAGTGACTTCAGTCACTATAGAATAGACAGGCCTGTGAATGTTAAGGAGATAACCAGATCACCCATCCAGAGGAGTTTCTTGACAGGCTGCTAAGAAATAATCTTAGCAATATACTAATTTTTCTTAACACTAAATGTATAAATCAATAAAAGTTTTGTCATCAAGCATTCAGAAAACATTCCTCAGCCACAAAAAAATCATGAACTTGGCTTAAAAGCCATGAATTTAGAAACGAAACGTCTTTTGTGCTTTTGTACGTCCTTTCTGCTTTGAAAATGTGGCTTTGATTTAGTCACAGTTTCAATCTTTTCTCCCCAGAACGGAGGGCTGTGAGTTTACTTTTTTGTTTAAATAAGTGGTTTGCAGTGCAATCACATTAAGCTATTGAGCTGCTACATGAATCCAATTTCTGTTACGGAGTAAACACTGAAATCCCCACAAAGACAAAATAAGAATTAATGGAAAAAGCATAAGTTGCAAAATGTAACTTCTTTGCTGTCATCCTTATGACTGTAGGCATACTGCTTTTTAAAAGTTTTTTTCTTTTGTGGGCTGATAGTCCCCGTTAGTGAAATGGGGCAAGCACACAGAAACTGTGCTTTTTGCCAGGACACTTGCAAAAAGTCACTGACACTTTTGCCAGAGTAATGGCTCGATGATATACAGTAGCCACCCAAAGTTGCCACCCAGGACTTTGCCACTGGGTGCAGCTCTCTATGGGCTGCGATCGTGCCCCTGAAGTTTCTGCAGACAGGGCTGCCATGGAGTCATTAGATCAGACATTTGTCCAAGCTGTGGAGGACGCCAGCGCTCTGCTTTGGCACTCTATTGCATGGGCATCTGGTCCTAGTGTTGCTAAGTGGCTGATTTCACCAAGCCACTCATGTGTCTCCACATCATTCATTTAGTCCAGAAGTGGAGAAGGATAAAAAAAGCATTTTATAGCAAAAAAAATTACTATTATGGGAAACACAATATCCCCATTCAGAAGCCTTTGTGTTAATGTAGAAAAGCCAGCTATGTGACTAAAAAGATATTTTAAATTAGCTACATTTTATTTCCTGCACCTTTGCTGTTAGGTTTTTTGTCTCCATATGTCTAGCCAAAGTTGCTGGAAATCACATTTCACGAATGCATCTCCAGCTCAATTTCGTGAATGCTTGCTTTTGCACCCAAGGTGAAAAAGCCACTGAGATCCGTACTGAATTTCACCTTTATGTGGTGGATGCATATATAAGCTTAATGCTGCATGTGTCAGTCTTCAAGCAGGTTTAACGAAATGGCTGCTTAAGCTATTTCTACGGCAGCTGTGCTTTCCGCTCCAGCTAGCCCTGGGACACAGCAATGCTCAGCACAACAATACTTGCCCCGGAGTGTTTTCAAGCTCAACAGACAAGGCAGAAGAGGAGTAGTATGGTCCCTGTTTCCAGCGTCAGAACCCAGGGCTGATTTTCACTGAGCAGAACTGGAGCTTAAACTCATGTCTCCTACCTCCTAGGCTGGATCTCTGATTTTGTACTACCATATTAACCAGAACTCCAAAAACCTCAATTCATTGCTGCCAGGAAGAAAGCATGTTGTGCACAAAAGATCAGCTCTATCCACCCTGGCAGCATTTGATGCTTTCGAGGCAAACCAGAGGAGACACAAACCAGCAACCCAGCCTAGGCAACTGCACATGGAAAGGGAATTCTCCATTTAGCCTTTTGAGGTCTGAGAACGACTTCATTATACATTTTACCTACTTGTGAGAAGAAAAAAAGGAATGACAGGTGACATCAGGGTGATTTTTTTTTCTGTATTTTTTGTTATTTTCTGCATTTTGAGGTCCATTGGATATTCAAGGAACTTGTACTGAAACAAATTAATGTAGCATGTTGGAAGTCTTCCACTGTAAGATAAAACTTCACCAATGCTTGTTTTGAAAGAAGGACTGATCTTCATGAGAACAAATAAATAGTGCCAGCTCAGCAAGATTGAAGCCAGATGACCTCATGGAAAAATGCAGTGTTTCATGAATTAGGATAGTTCCTCTACAGTACACAAGATTAAATTGGCTACTGCAACAGATCCCAAAACATAGAGAGCCCTCTGCCACAGTGTTACAACACGAGCAAAAGGTGAAGAAAAACACTGGAAAAAATAGGTGGTCATCAAGGCAGAGCACTTAATGACACTGCCAACTTTTCTGGAGCAGTGAGCTGACCTATAAGAAATGATCTAACACAAAAGACTGCCAACACCTTCATGCCAACATCCTAAGTACCCCCTGCAGTGCTCTGTCAAATTCAAAGTCATGGGATTTCTTCTTCAAGGCACTTACTAGCTCAGATGTCACCTAAAAGCTCAGGACTGTCTTTGACAACTTCTGAGATCCAAATGGCATTTTTTTCTATAAGGGTGAAGTCCACAGTACAGAGATTAGGACAAATCTTTCTCAGCTGCAGGTGGAAAACCATGTAAGGACCCCAAAGACCATCCCAAAATGTTGCACTGCAAAGTTCTTGAGTGAGGATAAAAAAGAACAAGTGAATGCATGTGACAGTTGTCTATCATGTTCAGTGTTCAAACTTGATAGAAATGTGCTTGGGTAAGATGTTAATGGGTCTTTACAAGAACCTGTGAAGCACAGACTTTGGGCACTGTGAATGAGCTGATACTTCATGGATTTCGCTGGTCATGTGGCTCAGGTCTAACTCAGGCTCAGAGAAATGGATTACACCTCTTTGGACATTTGTGGACTTGCAGAAGCTGCAGATAAGAATTCAAGTCTGGTAGAAGAAGGTAGAGCATGACACAATCTGCTCAGCACTATCAGTCACAAAAAAAGACTCAAGTTAAATCCAGACAAATGCACTGTGAGACCATCCGAAGAAAAATATTTTGGTCATATTCCCTGAGCTAGAAGGATATAAAACCAACCTGCTAAAGGAGCAACTTTTGCTATGTTAAGGGACACTACAGGACTGTCTTAAGCTAAAAGATATGTGGCAATGTGTAATAAGAGGTGATTTGAGTTTATGTTACACCTTGCAGAGCATATCATAACTTTAAGCTAGGCTTTAAAAAAAAAAAAAAGAAACAATAACCCAAACCCCCAAAGATTTCAGCATCCTGCCAGCAAGATCCTGCCTTGGTAAAAGTGAACAACTCATTTCTAATGCAAGAACACTGATGTATGTACATAAAAGCACAGCTGGTGAGATAAGGTAACCAAATGCATCCGCAGCTTTGCTGGTGCGAGGAAGGAGACAAGTTTCACGTGCCAAAATTACCATCCAATCAAAGACAGTTCCAATAACACAGAAGTGTGTGAGAGCTAGGCCTGAACTAACCTCCTACCTACAGAGTTTGTTGCTTCAGTAATCTTTAAAGACAAAACCAAACCCCAAGCCTTAGGCTGGCCTTCTTCCCCTGGCTTTCTGCAGTACTGTTTTGTTGCTGCCATTACACTGAGCTGCCTTTCTGTTGTCACCCAACACTGGTCTGCATGAAAAAGACAAGCTGGTTACCCTTCACTCAGCTTTCTCAGCTCCAGGTGTCTGTCAGACACGCTCTGGCTGCAGCTGAGCTGGGTGAAGAGGCCCGAGATGTAAGAAAAAAAACCCCACGAGCTGTTTGAAGCCCTCTGCCCTCAGAAGCAGTTAGGCTGAAACAGGATGTTTGTCTGGTCTCAGGGCATGCTGGCGGTAGCAATCGCTGTCTGGTTTCCAAAGCCTACCCTGAAACTGTGCTGAGATGATCTGGGCTGAAGGCAGGAGAAGAATCTGCCTCCAGTAACAAATTGCTGAATGGGCAGAAGAGTGAGAGACATGATTTGAACATGGTGACGAAAGGAGGGAAAGATGAAAGAAAACTTCTACTCAGATTTTGAAAGCCCTTCTGACTCCAGATAAGTGAGTTTTGTTCACGTTAACAAATGTGTCCCACCCTACATTTTTAATCTTTTAGTTGACGATGGCTTGCTCATGGGCGCAGAGACACTCATGATGTCTCTGGGGCAAACCCAGCCTAGGTCCAACCAGATCCATCAGCTTATGTCTGAGACTGCTGTGCAAATGCCACGGTGCTATTGCCGAAGCCAGCAGTCACCTGCAGCCGTGTGGCATCGAGCCCAAGGTCAGAAGCCTTGCCAGTGCTCGAGCCTGGCAGGGTGGCCCAGCGTGGCCTCAGCACTGGCAGGCTGGAGCCATACGGCCATCACCCCTCTGCAGTCCTGCTCCTGAGAAGGATCCTCAGCCTGGGGTCAGTGCAGAGAGCATGCAGCCCGGCAGGTCCTGGACTTGTGCTGATGCCGTGCCTCTACCTAAGCCAAAAAAGCATAAGCTGTGTGAGAGATGGTGAGGATCATCACCCAAGTTTGCCTGATTTTTCTTACTTACTCTCCCAGAGAGGTAGCAGAAAGGTAACCTGAGCGAGGTGTGATGCCGCTCTCTGCTCTGCTCAGTTTTATTCCTGTCTGCCCCAGTCCTGCTGCAGTTTTTTTCTCCCCTTCTGCTCACTGGTTGCTCAAAGAAAGGAGTATTTGCTGAAGCCAGCTTTGAAAAGCTAGTGCCAACCTGTTTTTGCTTTGAGCCTAAATGAGCAGATGAATAATATGGTTACACACGACTGGCCGGGTGCCATCAGTCACACACAGTAGCACGGTTGTCTGGCACCCTGTAAAACTGGCAATGGTGCCTGGAAAAAATAATAAAGACATTTATATTTTTATTATAGAGAGACCGACTGAATAACATCCTGGTGATGTACCATAATGCCTTGGCTGCCAGAGGAACTCAGAAAGGTCTAGACTCTGATGAAAAAGAGTTAAAGCATATTGGTATTCAGCAGCCTGGATGATACAGAAGCAAACACACAAAAGCTATCCAGACCTTTAAGATATGACTCTTTCTGTGCCTCTCTTTTTTCAATATTAATTTCCTCCTTGTTTGTCCTAACTACTATCTGCAGCAATAGTGGAGCATTCCTGGTTTTACTTTGGTCACTTACAGTGCTGAATTCTTAATCATATGCCAATAGCTAACACAGTATATGGCATGTAAATCCTGAAGTTAAGGACTATTCTGAGCCATGGTATCCAAACTGGAGATACTTCAAAGCATGAAGACATTCACACTCAGGTTTATAAAAAATATCTCGTTTGAGGTATAACTAATTCAAGAACGCCCCAAGGCTCCTCAGTGTGGAAATGATGTGTAGCCACAGATAAGCTGCAGTTGTGCCCAGGAGAGCCAGTAGTCAGATTTATGAATTGCTCATCAGCAACAGTCCCCTGGGTTTTCGAGGCTGAAGGGCCAGGGCTTTGGCTGCTGCTTTCCCTGCACAGGGTGCTGCCACGCACATGGACCCACGTCAGCCGCTGGCTGCCTCCTCTCTCGCTTCCTAAGGAAGAGAGGGATAGTGGTGGAGGTGGGTTCCTTTTTATGCTGACAGAGCTTCATCTTTTGTCCAGCAGTTCGGAAATGGAGGCAGAAGTCTACTCTCCAAAGTGTGGACAGAGGAGGAGGGGCTGCTTCTTGAGCATCTCTGCCCAAGGAGGTGCACCCTGTGATGCACTTTCCTCCTGAAGGCCCCAGTTGTGGTACACACTTCAATATTCAGAGATCCTATAGTCTGGGTGGTGTGTGGGCTGGGGCATCATTGCCTGCCTGAATCCATTATTCCTCTCGGTAAGGTGGCTGTAAGGCAACTTGTGAGATACAAGGTCACAGCGAGGGAATGAAACGAAGGGGGAGGAGGGAATGGTAACCAACAAGCTTTGTATTTTTACTACATTGCGCAGCTGTTGCTCTTTGTCTTCCTAATGCTGTTGATCCGCCTTTGTCTTTTTAAACTCTAAATTCTTCAAAGCGGGGCTTATTCTTCATTCTCTGCGTGTAAAAGGGATACATATTGTCTCTAAATAGCATGTATGATACAGACGAATACAAAGAGTCTCAAAGCATATACAGTCTTCCCTACCTTGAGATTATACACATTTCCATAAAACAGAATGATCTGCATTCCTTGTCCTAAGCTATAGGCTTGTTCCACACATTTTGGTCCAGGGCTTACCTCAGACATCACTGCATTTGCCTGTACAAACATTTTGCAGATTACAAAATGTCAACTTCTGCCTTTTTTAAATCTCTCATGGGAAATAAAGCTTCCCTGTGCTACCTGGGAGTGCACAGAAACCTCTGTCTTGGGCCCCAAAAAATAGAATTAGGCTTGATATTTAAAAACCAAAAAGTGCATGGGGAAATCTAAATCAGAACAGATAGGAAGAAAGGGTTAATTGCCATGAAGATCAGCATAATCCTGACTTGCATTGATTGCAGTAAGGTTTTCATTAGCAAACAATTAGCAACACCTACACCAAATAAAATGAATTTCTAAACAACAGGTAGTAATAACAAAATATGCTCCTTAGCCAAGAGTCATTAGAAAGTAAAGAAGGATTATCCATAAAGAGAGGATTATAAAAAAGAGAAACCCGTGATGTAGCAAAGGGAGCCCCAGCAGGCCAGCTGGCTAGATTGAGGTAATAATCCTGCATTTCTTCAAAGAAATAAGTAAAGTAAAAAGAAAGATCAAAGCCAATAAAAGAACCCCTTCACACGATATAGTGTGCTATGGATAAATGCATGTGCCTTTTTAACAATCGTTTCTAACAGGCAAACAAAGAAGAATCAGCAGTAGGGTTCTGTAATATTTAAAGACACCCAGGAACTGATAATGCCGGATTTATATCTGTGCAACTCCACCGGCTTCTTGATTTGTACCAATAGAAGTAGGAGGAGAATTCGGACCCGCACGGTACAGCGCAGTGTGCAACAGGACAAATTGCCGCTCACGGTTTCTCTGACTGCCGGGGGGCAGACCGAAAGAACTAACAGCTCCCTGTGCTTTTCTAGCATTTTTATTTTTTTCCTTATTAATGTTTTAGATCCCAGTTATTTTCTCACCTTAGTACTAATCATTGCTCCATCTGCTCAGCGCTGCGAAGAACAGAGTGAAAGTTTGCCTGGTTTGACCATCACTGGAAGCTTTCCATCCTTCCCCGAAGCGGTATGGTGAGGGCAGCAGTGACGCGGAGAGGGGGGAGAAGTATCCAGGGACCATAGGCCGGGTGCGAGGGACCTCTTCTCTCCGCAGCCACAGCTCCTGGCCCCAGCTGGGACCGGTCAGCCAGCCTTTCAGCTCGATAAATTTGGCTCCGGGGGTTTGCTCCGGGCCTAGCTGGCCTCCTGCTTTCACACGCCCCGTGCTAGCAAAGCCCAGGAGCTGCAGCTGGTGTTTCAGCTGAGCATCTCTGACCCACGGCTTGCTCATAGGAACTCCGGCAAAGCCCCAGCGAAGCCAGCCTGCTCGCCCTGGGAGCTGCCTCGGCTGCCGTGTTCCGTCTGTCCCCCTCACCCCGCTCGCTGCCGTCCCCAGCATTACCCAGCCCCAGGGCCGGCCTCCCCCCGGCCCCTCCGCCTGGGCCAGCTCCCCAGGGCCGCCTCGCCCACCCCCCGAAACACGGGCCGGACCCCGCGCTTCGGGTCTCTTCCAGGAGATGGCGCCATTGCAGCGCCCAAGCGCCCGCAGCCCGCCCCGGGGTCGGGAGCGCCCGGCCGGGGGTCTGCGGGCCCCCCTCGCCTGCCGCAAGCAGAAGGCTCAGAGCCACCGGTAAGCCCGGCTTCTCTTTTTCCTCCTCCCCGGCAGGATTTTTTCAGGTGACTCTGAAGACCGAAGGGGTGAAGCAAACGCCAAAGGTGCCAGGAGATTTCGCCCTGCGCGGTGAGGGCAAGTTTAGCGGGGTGTACCTGCAAGGGAGGTTTTGCGGGGAAAAGGTTAAGGAACGCCTGTGCAAAAAAGTAGTTTAATCTTCTGGGTTTTGTACCACACCTCCCACATGTGGCTCGGACTTAGAAGAGCGGGTTCGCGTCTGGCATATGTCGCTCAGCAAAGCGCGAGGAGGACGAGTGGATGATCTCCCACCTCATGATACCCTCCTGGTACCCCCAGCTCTGCGTGCATGTGTCTGCTTTCCCTAGCGTCCTCAGTCACACCGCAGGGTCTGAGGCAGCGGGAGCAGCTCAAGACATCGTTCCTTCTGCCTGCTTGTGACTGCATCGCTGCTGGAGGTTGTCATCGCAGCAGCCACCGTGGCAGAGCCGGTGTGTGCTCCCGCCCGGGTCCAGGGCAGAGTCAGCCCCATCGCCCACAGTGGCTTGGGGAGCTGGCATGGACTGTGGCCATCGCAGCGTCTCACCTGTGGGGAAGCAACTGTTGAACACGAGGTGGGAAATGAAGAGCGACCGACAAAGCCTCTCGCAGCGCTCACCTGCAAGCAAGCCTGTGCCTCACCGCGCCCTGTGTCTTCTGCTCGTAGCACTAACTCTGCAAGAGCGTACGCTCAGAATTAGGAAAAGGTCTACCAGACCCCTTCAGCTGCTACTGTACTGAAATTGCAGAAGTCTTTGAGCTTCAGCTGCTCTCACAGCTCTCGTTTTCAACACGGCACTAAACTGACATGAAGTACTAGTGAGAACAAGTCACCTAGCTGCACTGGGTTGATCGGTGGCGTAAAGAACTGCAGCACTGTGCTCTACCAGGTAACTAGCACTCCAGTCAAAACAGGGTCCTTGTCCTATGACAGAGCTTGGGCCACTGCCCCAGAGCCAAGAGGATGCAACGCTCGGTTGTCAAATCCCATGGTCCCATAAAGAAGAACGGCCATTGCTGTAGCAGTGATGCTGTGTCCTTTGCGTGCCCAGCAAACAACAAGTGCAATGGCCATGCCAAGGAGAGCCCACCCATCCTCTCCTGACCTGCCTGAGACCAAAAGCTCCTCCAGGCCGAGTGTCTTTTTACACCCCCATTCAAACGCATGGGAGGAGAGAGCATCGCAGGGAAGGAGCCCCTCCACCCTCAGGAAAAAGCTTAGGCACAGTCTCAACAAGGCAAAACTTCTGGAGATTTCCTCCCACTCTGCTCCCTCCTATGGTTTCTCCTGGAGGAGGGGGCAACCAGGCCCATTATTTATTTAACACCAGATTGCTCAAAAAGAGGTTTGAGCTGACTGTATAAAGAAAAGTAGGTTTCATTACCTATAGCGCTTCACATTTCAGAGGAGCTTGTATTGTTACACAGTTTGAATTGTTTGACAGTATAATTATTATTATTAGTCCATAATGTACACTAACAGGTCTGGTGGTGAAAGGCTGTATATTAATGCACAGTAACTATGTTTCTCTGGAGGGGGTTAAACAAAACTGTAACTAGGGTCAAAGCTGTGCCTTTGCCTCCATCTGCTAGAAACCAGACATACTCGCTTAAATTTTAATGACAAATTAATCAAACAAAAATATGGCACATTTTGTACTGGAGGGCTAAATGCTAATTTTGCAGCTAACCAAGAAATATCTAATATGGAAATGCTCTAATGTTAAAGGTTATCATAGTTCACCTTTGAAAATACACCTGATAAGATCCTTGAATTGGAACCGAACACTAAAAATCAGGAAAGAATGGCATAGCCCAGCGAACTAATTTTTACACCTTCTCTCTTTCTGAAGGTTCAGATAGTCTCCTGGCAAGGGCTGTTAAACAGATGTTTTTTTTCTTAGTACAGACTGACAAGTTTCTGGAGCTCTTCTATAGCCGCACTAGTTTCTGGGAAGCAGAGATAAGCCCTTTCCTATTTGCCAAACAGTGATGGCAAACAAAGCTGTATTCTACAGGAAGCAAAAGGCTTTTTAGAAAATGTGTTTTATTTGTTTGGCTCAAGGTAGTTGCCCACTAGACTGAACAAGCAAATACATTTTGCTCACATTTCTCTATAACCCATGTTCCAGTGCAAAGTACAGGTACTGTTTTCAATGCTGGTTTCAGGGTTGCTGGTCCGTTTCTTCATAGGAAAAGGTTTACGTGGTAATAATGCTGGAGATACAGCATGCTAGTAAGGGCCTTGAAGGTATTCCTCACACCTAGGCCCCTGCCAGGGGAAAAGCTGACAGAACAGTCATCACTTGGGAGATGCAACAACGGGTGGTGATGACAGCAATGGACCATCCCTTCTTCTGGGTTATCAAAAGCAAGTAAAACATGACGCTTCCTGAAAAGAAGTGGTACCATTCAACAAACTAGTGAAACTCACCCAGAAATGGGCAGGAGGTGGAAGTCAGATTGACTCTTGAAGGAGTTCTGTGAAAATAGTAATGAAACTTTACTTTTAGCAACACGCATATGTTTAGGCCAATACAAATCTTCATGCCTCCTAATAGAATAATATCCTGCTAAAAGTACCTTTTGCTTCCCTACAGTCATCAGGCTGCAGACACCTGACCTGGTTCTCCTGCTCCAGCAGAGCTGGAACTTGTGTTTCCTTGGACTGTGCTGAAAGTCTTAGGCAGCCATGACATAGCTTTGCCATTGAGGACCACCTTGTGCCCTTGCTGCTCGACAAGCTTTGCTGTATGTACACCTTAGCACTGCAAAGACTAGAAGGAAAATGTATGTGCTGGTGATGGCTTCCCCATCACCCTGCTATTTTGAAGGAACCTGCCTTCCTGACAGGCTCTCCTGTGAGCGAGGACAACCCCAGCAGATGAATTTGAGTTTCCTCAAATCACGGTTTTGGTGGTGCCAAGCCATTTTGAGGAGATGTATTACTTCTGCTGTGGCTGTCACCATCTCCTCTTTGCTGGGATGTAAGAACTCAGCTTCTTGATCTGCCAAAGTCCCACTTTCCCAGTCCAGCTGTACCGGCTACCGTCCCGATGATGGAAGGAGAACTGCTGCCGAGAACCCATGAGAGAAGAAGGGCAAGGGGCACTGGGCTGATGCCCAGGGGGAGGTGATCAGTGCAGAGAGGAAGGAAAAACCAGCTAGGCCAGGCCAGGCCAGCCCGCACTTTCTTCCCATCCTACCAAGGGAAAGAGCTAATGCCCTGCCAGCGCACAGAGGAGGGCAAGTCAAGCTGGAATCAGACCAAAGCTCATGAGGAAAGGAGGGAAAGGCAGAGGGCCAGTGCTCGTGCAAACCTGCCCCTATTCTTGCATTCTCTATGTGACTACAGGGGAACAGTCAGTCTTCCTTTTCTTTGTGTTTCTGCCTGTTTCCAAGGGAGGTTATATTTGCAAATAAATACTTGATGTCAGCCAAGCATTTGGGTTCCACAAAGACGGTAGAAGTGTTTGTTCCTCAGCCATCACCTCAGCCCTCGCTTTCTCCAAGCGGTGTAGGTGCAGAGCCTGCCCTGGAGATCGGCCAAGCCAGGCATTACCACCCTTTTCATGGCACGCTTCCCCATGGAAAAATTTCAGGCTCTCATTGCTGTTTGCTGTGGCATGTTAGCAGAGGGCTCCTCTTCTGTCCTGGGGGATTTAGTGGATTTGATGACTGATTTGCCACTTTTGTAACAGGAGCTTCCCAAAAGAAATCTAAGCACAGTGATCTGTCTCTCCATGCTCTGTCAATCAACTTGGATGTATGGTTTTTAACTGTGTTGCCAGTTGCCTCGAGGCCTTATCTTGTTAGGCTCTGTTTAAACGTGTAGGAGGTATTGTCCCTGTCACGAGGAGCTCTCTAACTAACCTGACATATGTAGTGCCGCAACGTGTAGGCAAAGCATGAGCCAACCACTAAGGATACATATCTGTTCGCTTTGCATTTTTGCTTGTGTTTTCATTTCTCTCAAACTGTTCTCCTTCCTGTCTGTTCCTCTCTATACTATACTCCACCAGTACTTGCTGCCTTATGAACAGATCAAAAATACATTCAGTGTGATGTGTGTGCATATGGGAGGGGGGTCACTGAGGACAGCTGAGCGTTACTAATGCTGGAAAAAGATAGGCAGTATTGAAAGGCTTCCCCTGTTCTGCCCATCCATCCTTTGCTCCCATGGGGGAAATCTTTGTGGTTTGGGAGCATAAAGGAGGTCACAACCCCTCTTGAATCAGCAAATCTTGCAGATGGAATCTCTTATTGCATCTCCTCTGTATTCTTTATTCAAACTGTGGGTGATAGTTACTTAGCAAGAGACACAAGGAATGGGGGATGCTAGAACAGCACAGGGTGGTAAAACCAGAACCGAGGTTTTACCCTCCAGCAGCGTGCAGGAGCTTCTGCTTGTTTGTGGGAGACATGGCCTTTCCCTCACCAATCCTTTGAACTCTACTTTTTGTAAGGGCAGGGGAGAGGTGTGTACAACTCATTTAGTGACTACCTTATCCTCCTCTGAAGTGTGAAACAAGACTTATCTGTAATGAGTTCATTCCTGCAACATCTTAAACCAAACAAAAGGTATCTTAACAAATGAGATAAAGATTCTTGAATATAGAGTACTCTCCTAAATGTATGGTAGTATAAACCTATCTGTCTCTAAGAGATACACCCATAAGTCTTCAGACTAACTGATTAACTGTTTACATTTACTAATGATGGGGTGTGATCCAGAGCATCTTTGCACTGATACTATGGAGACGATAATTCTGGTTATCAATATGTAAAAACAAAAAGGAGAGGGGTTATTTCTGTAGTAAACATTATTTTTACTTCTTGACTTCCTTGAGCCACAGTGCTGTACTGATTGGCAGGAAAAGATTTTTAAAACACAACAAATTATGGGGAGTTTTGTTTTGTGCTTTATAAGACAAGGTGAGGAGTCCTCTGCACTCTCTTGTTTTGGTCAAACACCCACAAATTTTCCACAGGATCCTGCCCACCAGTAAAATCAGCAGTGTGAACTGCAGTTGCATCCCAGGTTAGGTACGTAGTGCTTGGGATCCAAAGAAAGTCAGATGCAATGTAATAGATGTATCAAAAGATTTCCCTTGAACCACACAGCCTCTCCTTGCCCCAAACTGGAATTCGTGGTGGTCTGGGAGCACAAATGCAATCAAGACATCTCTTGAATCTGTGACTGTTCCTCTCATTCCCACTTATTGATTATTGTATCTACATATTCCTTTCTCTGACTGTGAGGGACAGAATTATGCTTTAGCCCCCAGCACCCCAGTACCTGATTAGGTACCGTGTGGGCTCTTGCAGAGATTTGGGCTTCTTGCATTCTGTACTCTTAGCACCTTTCAAAACTTGCTCCTAAAATATTGTTAGAATAACAAAGAAATTTGTTGTGTTTTTGTAAGAGCTTTTTGATTTAACTTTAAAGTGATTTGAAGTGATCACTGGAGGCATGGGCTCCATGGGCTGGATTTAAATTAATTTGGATAGTAGACAGCATTTTCCAGGTTTTCTGTAGTAGAAGATAAATTCTCTTGACCTGTGCAACTTTTAAATACAAAGGATAGAATTCTCTAACATGCTTCTGGGAGGCAGGTACTTCTTCCCATGAAAGCTATGAGATTTTGAAACTATTAGAGGAAAATGGTGTTGAAAATCCTTTTATGGTGGGGTTCAGCCAGCATATTAAAAGAGACAGTATGACATATACCATCTAATTCTTTGGGGCATGATGATCAGCTTGAATTGCAGACGTCCAGCTGAAGGTTTTATGATGCCATGACCATATGTGTGGCGCTGGCAGAATGTCACTTGACAATCCTGCCCAACCTATGGGAAGTAAAGGTGAAAGTGTTAGTGGTGTTGCTTTTATAGGCCAGTGCCAGCAGGCTGTGAACACACCTCGAGAATTTAGACTTTGTTCAGAAGAACTGGGGAAACAAGGCTGTTCCCACAAGACTGGGCTATGAGGAGAAGGTGCCTTAGCATAAGTACTACTTTTGTGCTCTGTATAAATTAATGTAGGAGGTATACAAAAAGTTGGGTGAGGGTCAGAATTTCTTACTGCTAAGTATAGTCAGTTGCTAGAATCAAATGTAAGCCAGTAATAAAACAATTTTTCCATTAGATTATTCATCGCACACAGAGGCATTTATCGAGGTGTAGCACAGCTTCCAGAAAATAAACCACAGGCAAGTGGGCAAAAGCGATGCGTTACCAAAGCCACCTGAGACCTGGGACAGCAGAGTGCCGTGGCCCGTGGGGTAGTATTGCAGACTCTCAGTATACTGGTCACCCTTCTCTCGCGTTGGTGGGGGAAGCTGGGGGTCCTGTGAACATCTCACCTCACGCCGTTGCCTCTGAGACAGCGTGAAGCTCTAGCATGAGCTTCCAGCTGGCTGCCACTGCAAGGCAGAGAGGTGGTGGCATGGGCAGGGCTAGGCTTGAATCCTCTTTATATATCCCAAGCGATGTGTCGCTTTGGCTGCTAGAGAGGAAGAGAGGCAAAGGCTGCAGGAGCCTATTCTCTGCTTCTGCGCTTCCATCTCCCAGTTCTCCTCACCTCCTGACCTGTGCTGCCGTGGCCCGATTTTCCAGGTTCAGTCTGTTCTTTGTCCAGTCCACTCCGGTATGTTGTCTTGGCTCCTTTTCTTCCTGCTGCAAAGATTTAGTAAATGGCACACTGTTAGCAACTCCTGATGATAAGTTAATTCCACTTTCAGTTCAGTGGCTGTGGAAAGCAGTAAGACACTAAGTAATTTGGATTTTGGGGAGAATTCAGGTGGCACAAATCTCTGTGTCACAGGAAGGCAAACACCAGCACTTCTACCTCATCATGGTGTACACTTTGTTTTTGCCTCCAGACATTGATGATATACCTGTTTATTACACATTATTTAATGTGCAGTGCCACTTGTAATATGACATTGTAGCTTGCGTACTTCAGATGTTTTTCCTGAGTGAGCTCCCAAAGAGAGTCAGGAGAAGGAAAGGGGCAGATTTCAGAATGGAGACCCTGCCTTCTTCATCTGAAATTCAAACTACCTGGACTGCAAAAAATTTGTTCCTTTCTCCTTTCACTATATTCTCAGCACTAGTGTAGAAATGGGATATTCATAGGCAAACCCACACAGCAAGTGACACCATATGTGATGCTGAAACGTACTGTTAGCTGCTAATAAGTGTGTCTAATACGGGTTGAAGCTGATGGGTCCACTAGCCGGATTCTAGGCATGCTATCTAAAAGAAACGATTAAGCCTTTTATGGATTAAATGAGCAAACACAATAGAGGCCACCTGCCAAACTGCTGGCCATACGAAAAGCCAGCGGAAAAATTATCTCTGAGGAAAGCAGGGAGGCTTTCCCAGGAATTTGAATATAAACACAGGACTGAGATGTTGAGTGGTTTCAGAAGTAGAAAGCGGTGAGGACACAGGGCCTGAAGGGAAGCTAAAAGATAGAAAGTGAACTCTGGTTTTGGGCAGACAGCTGGATGAGATGGGTGGACTGGAACATTACAGAATAAAATAGTTTGGGTTTTTTTTCCTGTTTTATTGTAGAAAAGGGTCTTTAAGCACGTTGTAAGTAAACTGGAATGCACTGAAGAAATACCTAGCACGTATCTTCATTTTCTACTTGTAAATGAAAGAAGCCGTGATTCCCTGTGCTTTCCACTCATTGCTTAAATCATGCAGGTGATTTCTAAGGGAGATCCTGAAGCCCAGGAGAAAAAAAGCCCTTTGAGTCAAGATGTAATTGTGTTCAAGAAACTCTTATGTCAGGTGGAAGAATTACTTGCAAAACTCAAATATTGACTAATACATTTAAAATTGAAACTGAGGCTGAACTTGCCAAAATAAATGAAAATAGCAGCCCGAAGCACCCCAAGAAGTCATGAAAGGTGACCTTTCATACAAGAGAAGGGCTCTGACGCAAAGACTTTGTTGGGTACAACAAGCCAGAGCATATTGCTCTCCCAGTTTCAAATGTCAAAGTGGACTGGCAATTGGTAAGGACATAGCAGATTTTTGGAGGAAATTTATGCCAGGCAAACTTTGGTGAATCTGGAGTTTGCTAACAACAATGACTTTCAGTGGGATTTACAGGACTGACAAAGCAGCCTCAGAAAGAAATTAAAAGGACAACATCGGAGAAAGGATTGGGAAATGAACCACCTAGAGAATGCAGATGAAATGGAACATTGCCGTATGTTCCTAGGCTTTTTTTTAGTCCGTGGAAAGCAGGAGGAGAAAGGTCAGATGATCCTAGCTCATGGGATACAAAACAACACTTCCTCTGAAGGGAAAATTCAAAGCTCATTTCTCTGAAACAATAAGGCTCATTTGTCCCAGATGGATGGATGGGGAGGTGGGGGAGAGAAGGGCATTTCCCACGTCCAACCGAAATGGTCCAGCTCTGCTGATACTGCAGAATTTACCCAAGAAGGATTTAGCTACAACTAACACAAGCCCTCTCACTGGCAGTTTGGAAGCAGCCATCCATCAGAGTGGGCTGAAATACAGTTAAGAATTAATAAAAACACGACAACTCCAAATATCAACAAGGACTTTTAGGATGAATTAGCAAAGGACATGGCTGTTTGCCTTGACCTGAGACTTGCAGAATTAGATCAAGAAAATAATGCCACGGATCCTCTCATAAATTTGGAGTGCGGATTTTTCGCTGCGGCAGTAGTGTACAAGAAAGGAAAATACCTCCTGTGAGGAAGCTGGAAGCTGCTGTTCATCTGCCTGGTACGTACAGCTTGCTGTCTAAAAAGTGTCAAGGAAAGGGGGAGGGGACAGTAATCCTGATTTATCTACTTTATGAAAGCCTGGAAACAAAATGTTGGTTTGCAGTATGAAACAAGAAATTGAAATTTTCAGCAAAGCAAACTTTATTGGTAACCCTCGCCGCCCCTGTCCCCAAGCCTCGCAGCTCTTTTAAGGGAACTATGGGAGATCACAGGGGGGGCTCTCTTAGACAGCACTCGTACTATTGCAAGAGAAGAACTTGAGGCTTCAGTTTCAGATGGCAGGGTGAGATCACCCAAACTTTGCCCTCAGCCTCACCCGCGAGCCAATTTGTTGCAAGAACCAGCATGTGTGAGGAAAGCTTTTGAGATGAGTGGGTGCAAATCAAGGTCCTAAGAACATCTGTTCTTTTGTTGTTGTGCTGGGTACCAGTGACATCCCACCCTCAAAGCACAAGCCTTCACCACCACCGGCATCTCCAACAACGGCTTTTGAAAATACTCTCCGAACTGACCTTAGGCAGTCTGAAAAAACACTAGTTTTTGTATATAATTTAAAAGTACATTTCTGGGGTTTGTTAACAGAATATGTAACTTAAAAAAACAGGTTAAAGTTAAGGCAATTCAGTATCTGTAGCTCTTTGTAGATACCTTCAAGAAAAGTGTTTTGTCCTGGGTGCCTTTCACGTAGCAATTGTGGCTGTATTCATACAGCTATTAGAAACTGAAAGTATCAAAGCACCAAAAATAGTGATGGAAGATGCCAATGAGTAAATAGTTAGGGACACAGCTCCTGGACAAGCGTGACCACAAGTAAATCTTAGATTTGTTGTTTTCTTTTATACCTTCTGAGATGGTGATTTGCCCTGCACAGCAGAACAGATCTTGGCCTTTCTTTTTCACTTACTAGAGGATTTGCAGAGCAGGAAAAGGGGATTACAATTCCTCTCAGCAGAAAGTAATCCTTTTAAGTTAGGTATGTCAGCATTCATTGAGAAGTGTGGGAAAGTGCGTGGTACTTGAAATGCTTGACAGGTCTCAGAGAAACGTGGTGGCAGGAAGACGGAAGCAAAGTCCCCAGTCATGATTACAATGGCTCCCAAATTAGAGACTGTTGGAGGGAGCAGTGAAAACAGAGCTCAGGAGCAAGGACTGATTTTAATGTTTATCCAGCTCCGTAAATTCACAACTTTAAAGTCCAGAATTATAACCTAGAGTGGTATTTGTTAATTTGAAATGAATAGCAAATAAATTTTGCATTTACAAGGCCACTTCAGTGAGACGGTGGTCCTATCCTGTAATTTTGCTGTGCATCAGCATGTTAGCGAGCTGGTCCACACAAACCGATGGATCTGCTATACCTGATACATATTCTGAGCAGCTCATAATTCCTTCAGGACACATTTGTTCTGCCTGGGAAGTTATAGTTTGACTACAATGGTCACACCGAGCCCAAGACAGAACTTCTTGTTGTGAGTTTCATTGTATAGTTTAGGAGTCTGAAGACCTGGACTGAGACATTACCAGCAACGCTCTCATGGGATGATCAGCAAGGTCAGAAACTATTCTGGACGCAGTCGTTGCAAAATAATTCAAGCTTAATATATAAGGCTAAAGTTGAAGAGTATCTGGAATCCAGCTGAACCTCATCTGAGCAGCTGATGAATCCTACAGACAAGAAAATAAGGCAAAAGCTATTGGGGGTTAGAAAAACAAACTTTGAAGTAATATGAAAAGAGGTAAAGAAAGAGGTAAATAAAAGAGGGCAGGAATTCAGCAATGGAAAATCCATACTGAGAAGTACTTGAGGTACAGCTGTAGACAAATTAAACTAATGAAATTTTAAAAACCCCTGCTTTTAACAGAGCAACAGAAAGAGCAATAGCTGACATGACAGGCTTGAAAACGCTGGGAAGGCGAATGATTTTTAAGGTACAAAATGAAGTGGAAAGTTATCAGAAAAAAGAGAAACAAAGCAACAAAATGCATAAAATAGCACAAGATATTATCAGGCGGTTCATAATGTATTTGTAACAGCATAATAGCTGCACATCTCTATTGTAACGGAATGCAATTTCACTCACTCTAATTTAGCACAGGACAGTCAACACCGTCATTTCAAATCCGTTGTTCGCAATCCAAGATAGCATCTTGACAGCTTTTAGCAAACAAAGCGCTTCATAACGCAGACTGTTGGGGACAAGTGAAAGCACCCAGCCCAGGGTCAGCAGTGGAACACACAAAATACATGTCTTTCAGGAATGTATTGCACAAGAGATCTTTATTCTTCCATATTTTAAGAAGTCTGCATTTCAATTTTGCTGATATTATGTATAATTCCCGCATTTTGTCTTCTACTGAATGCTGTCCTCCCCACCTCATTCTCAAAGCTTTTTATTTCTGCAGCCTGAGTGACAACCGCAGGTGCCTCTATAGCGGATATTGCAATGCAAACCAGTATTTAAATAGCCTGCTTTGGCTAAATGGTTCTTGGTTTGCATGTAACTACTTTCCCAACATTCACTTCTAACAAATACTCTCCAGTGGCTGGAATATAAAGGCTTGGAAGTACTTAAACAGGTAGTCCACCATGTGTTATGCTGAGGAACAGAGACCATGGTACACGTAGAGGCTCTTCCTCTACATTTTAGGCTCAGAGAGGGGCAGAAAACAACCATTTCTCATTTCTCCTTCACTTTCCTGCAAGAACGTTACTTTTCTCTGACTTTTATTTGAAGTCAATAGTGACAGTACAGTATTTAAAATACCCAGTCAGGCCTGGGAACTCAACGTCGTCGGCAGACTGCACAAAGAATTTTGGAGCTCTCCCCTAAATTAAAAAATACATATAACATGTAATTCGATGACATCCAGAAAGTACTAAAGTAGTCAGAACAATCTAAATTTGATTTTAGTGTGGCAATTCACAATCAGGTTTGAAGGCAAAGTACAGAGGAACGCAGCCGGTTCATCTGATTTGCTTTTATCAATGCAAAAACTGTAAAGACAGTTATCATAGGCTTATTTCAGGCAAACTATGTGGGCAAGGGAATTTCTTGCTGTCCTGGTCCAAATATCCAGGCTAGAGGGCTTGTAGATGCTCACCCACATTCTGCTAGACAGAAACCTGGGTGTGAAACACGCCCCTAGACCTTATCCTGGCATCCCCTTGTTCAGACCTAGCCATCGAGGGTTCTCCTGTTTTCTTAAGTCCCAGAGACAGAATGGTAAAAGGCACACGTTTATTTTACAGCACTGCAAACACTGAAAGAGCTTTGCTGCTGATCCCGAGGGCTCTTTACTCGTCAGCCGCCTGCAGAGGCCACCCGGTTGAGATGGATGATGAGCAGCTGGCAGCAGCCCCGTCAGAGGAGGCCTGCCCTGCAGTACTGCCAAGGCAGAGGACGGTCCTCAGGCCCGCCGAGGGACAAATGTTCAGAGGCAAGAATCGGGAAAGGGTGGGGAACATTATACAATGTGCCTTAATCACAAGAGTTAATTACAACCACGCTGGAAAGCACACTGTTCTGTTACTGAAGCTGCAGCAGGAAAATACCAACTTCACTGGTTCCTGCCAGACCCGCTTCATATCGCACTGGACAAGTGAAGATTTGCAGTGTCAGCGGGACGGGGAGAAGCTGCGCATGGGCCGGCACCCCGCCCCAGCAGCCATCTCTGCTCCAGGGGCTGCTTTTCTCGATGAATTAATGGGTAATCATAAGTTAAAGTGCCTAATGTAGTGCCACCTCCCTCGATTAATAAAGGGATGCACATAATGTAAGTTTTTAATAAAAATTAAACCTCTTAATTGAGGAATACAGGTTATTCAGAGGAAAGTAGACAAGTGGTTTCCACGTCTTTGGGTTCATTTTTATTCCTGCCAGATGAAGAGTGGAAGAACATAGTAAGATAGGAAACTGCTTTGAGGAAAAAATGCTTCAAAAATTGATACAGTCCCGTTTTTCCAATTTGCTTCCTCTAATTTGATTTACTTTCCACCACTAGTGACATTTTGAAATTCGAACTCGTGGCTCGCCGCTGAGAGTGACCAGCTCCGCTTCCCACCACTTTCACCTCCAGGTTTCGCTGTCCCGGTTCTGGGCGGTTGACTGGGGAAGCCGGGCAACGCTCACGCGAAGTTTGAAGCTGCATCGCCGCCAGCCTCCAATTTTTTTAGAGTTTTCCCCAAAGCTTACAACTCACACCCGTGCCGCGTCAGTAAATATTTTAAATTATTTGGAGGATAAGGTCCTCCACAGGACCACCAAGGGTCCTCCACAGGACCAAGGCCGCTCCTTGCGGACCACGGGCTGCTGCCGCGGGAGGGGAGAACGGACGACGCCGGGGGCCGGCAGGGGAGCCCCCGCTTCCCCGGAAGCCCGGGAGCCCCGCAGCGGTACCCGGCCGGCCCCGGCCCACACGACGCGCCCGGTCCCCATCCCGCCGTTCCCGCCGCCGCCGGCCGGCTCCACCCCGCCACCGCCCCCCGCTCCTCCTCCCTCCTCCTCCTCCTCCCGCGGCAGCCATGGCGCGGCGCGGACGACGGCGGCGGCGGCGGACGACGGCGGCGGTGGCCCCGGCGGGGGGCGGCGGTGAGGTGAGGCGGCCCGCCGGCTGCGCGGAGCGGGCGGGCAAGTCCGGGAGGCGGGGGGAGAGCTTCGGACCCGACTGCTTTCCGCCTTCCCGGGGCTGCGGCGGCCTTTGTCCCCGCGGCGGCGGGACCGGGGGAGGGGACGGGGGTCGGAAGAGCTTCCGCGCGGCGGGCAGCTCTTGCGACCCCCGTCCCCCCCCCCCCGGTCCCGCGTTCCGCACTCCACGTGGCGCGGCGGCCCCGGGGCTGCGGAGCGGCGGGGAAGGGAGGGTGGGCGGGCGGCCCCGGGGCGTGGGGAAGCTCCAGCCGCGCTGATGGAGGCCGGTGGGCTGCGCGCAGCGCTGTGGGGAGGGGCTTTGCGGGGAGGTGGTACGGTGGGTGTCCCCGGGGAGGAGAAGGTCGGTGTCTGGGGTCAGCTCTTGATCTTGGAAGGTTAGGGAGTTCCGCGGGTTTGTGTGGAACGGGAGGGTTGCGGGAACACTGAGGCGTTTGTCAGGACCTCTGTCCTCTTGGGGACTTTGGCAGCCTTCCACCTTGCTATGGCCTCAGGCTCTCCCTGGGCAAAGTGGAGAGAAGGGCCCTGTAAAACAGTATGGGAGAAACCTGGTTGGCGAGGTACAACAGATGCGAATGGCACTTACTTCTCACCTCTGGTGCTGTAAGGAGAGGCTCTTACTGCCTGCTGGTCACCTTGCTGAAAGGGCGCACAGCGTCTTTCCTTGGAGGCTCAGCAAAGGGGAGAAGGATGCAGCCTGTTGTCAGTGCTCTCCTGCTTCTCGTGGGAGCTTGTTTTTGGCAGAGCGAGGCCTGCTGCCGGCTCTTGCTCTTCCTGAGTAGTGGGTTCGGTCCTGGCTGAGCCAGAAGGACGTGATAGTGGAGGCTTCCTTGTCGCGGAAGTCGTGGGTCATCTGCTGACTGGTAAACGAGCTTGCGAGTGAGTACGTGCCCCCATTGAAAGCAGCTGCCAGGGAAGTTAGCAGTGCAAAATTGTTTTGAATTGCAAGACCTGCAGTTCCGTTTCCCATCCCAGGGCATAATTTAACGGGTCCTTGCACAGCAGCTTAACAGTTTGTTGAAGGGGTGCTGGCTCACAAAGCTTTCGCACCCAAAAAGCCTGGACGCTGGCTCTTGAGACTTGAAGAGTGGACATGTTGCACGTACAGAAATGTTTTGCCTGGAGCGCTGGGGCTTGGAAAGCAATTAGGCACCACCACAGATGAAGGGGATGCTCCTGAATTATGCAGAATAATTTCAGAATTAGCTATTACTACTTTTTGGATCAGCAAGAGATTAGATAATACAAAAGAAGAGATAGTAGCAGTTGACATGGACTTCATTCATATGCTGGCATGCTGGTATTCACATTGCTATCAGCGGTTTCGAAAAGCAGGGGATGGTTTCCAGGTAGATGTTGCGTATGGAAGGTAACATTTGAAATGACTCGCCACATGATGGTGGGTTTTAGCTTACTGAGTTACCAATTTAAATAGAGCAATGTAGAAACCATACTCTACTGTTCTAAAAATAGCTGAATTTACTAACATGTCATGGAGATTAGCAGTAGGTTGAAAATACCTGAAAGTGGTGTGAAAATAACTGTAACTTTTTGTGGGGGCAGGGAGATCCACCCTGAAAGTGCCAGGATTTGTTGTTGTGACAGATTTACAGGCTCAGGTGTAATCCATCTTCACTTTCGGTGAAATCAAAGTGTTCCTGCGAAGACTGTAAAACTGTGTGGTGACTGCTCGTTTTATCACTTGTTCCTGCTTTTCTGTGAACACTTGTTTGCCTTTCACCCTGGTGCCACTTGTGCCAGGAATATACTTCATCGTCCAGAAGGTTTCAGGTGGTTGTGCTCTGATGCTTTTGAGAAATTGCCAAAATCATCTGGGATCTTCTTCGCCTTCCTGGATTTCGTTGTTGCCCTTTAGTCTCAGGCTGGTTGGCTGGTGTTGGTGGTCCTGCTGACCATGCATCTCGTTGTGTGATTCTTCTGCACCATAACACATGTCTTTGCCTCTCTCTGCCTTCCACAGCTTTCACACGTTTGTATGATGATGTTTAAAACCAAGCTTTCATACAATGCTGTTCGCCTTTATGATTCCCATGGAAAAACCAGGAAATCGACTTCGTAAATAGTTTTGGGTTTTCGGTTTGGCACCTACCAGCATTCTGGCTGGGGCCCTCTATTCTTGTAGCGCTGCTTGTAATTGTCAGCCTTGGAGTGCTTTGCTGTTTGGTTGTAATTTTGCGGCTACGAGCCAAATCCAATGCCTGTAACCCCTGGGTGGCGTGCCGTGGGGCTCGCCTCCGTGCCGAGCCCGGGCCGAGATTTTCCAGCGTAAGTTGAAGGTGTGACTTCGCACCAGTTTGGTTTGCGTGAGCATGCGTTCGAGATTAAACTGGGATTATTTCAGTTTCACTGAAATGCATAAGCAGTCAATAGGAACGTTACTGAAATTAGTTGTACTTTGCTTTGGATAGGAATGTCCATACGTTGTGCAAACTTGAATGAGGGGAACACAGCCCAGTGGATTTTTTTTTCATGATAGGAGCAAAACCAGACAATTACATCTAGCGCTGCTTTCTCACACGGTATATGCTCTGATACATCATGGTCAGAGAAGAATGTGCTAGTGTGACGATTGGCAATGAAAGCGATATGTACAAGTACCTCTTAAATATAATTAAATATGGTTGGCAGTGGCACAGAAATGACGCTGATGCTTCCCACTGAAGCTGAGGGCGTGCGTGCACGCAAGCATTCTCTCCTTGCAGCCTGCCAGGCGTTGCCTTGTACGAGGGCGAGTTCCATCTGTCTTGGCCTTGGTATCAGGAAAGTTGCTTTCTCACTTGAGACATGAGGATTCTTCCTGTTGATGTGGAAAGTAGAACATCTCACCCCAAGCTTTTCTTTTTCTCCTTGCCTAATGTGGCAGGTGGAGTTCATGGAGACAGCACTTGGAAAAATTGAATTTTGGCTGGTGGTGCCCTCAGGTGCCTTACTTTTCCCATCACTTGTGTGGTGAGCGCAGGAGTGTCACCAGAACAGGTCTGACATCCCTCCGGGCCTCGTTGTCCCACTCCGTCACCCTTGTCCCTTGGTGGCAGGTCTGCCACCCACACAGGCACGCGAGCTGCCTGCTCCCTGTCCTGCAGGAACGGCTGCTCTCCTCTGTGCAGCCCAGCAAGTTCAGTGGCACTTGGTCAAGTTTAGAGAAGGGGAAACTGGGAGATGGGAATATCTTGAACTTTGATCTTTTAGTGGAAAAAACACCACACTTAATGTTGGCTGTTCTGGAAGTTGTTGGATTGTATGCTGTTTGTAGTGGGGAATGTTTTCTGCTGCATTTGAGAAGTACCTTGTGGGTGTTTTAAACCAGTAAGTGTGTTTTATGTGTGAAAATAACTGAGTGCAATAGGTATAAAATTTCCTACTAAAAATGAGACTTTGACTTTTTCAGCAGCTGTGAATGATTTCCAGCTTTTACTAGATTTTCAGTACTTAGCTTTTTGTAATCGGTATTTTAAAAGGCAGTATTTCTCACATCTCTGCAGCGTTTCAGCAGACCATTGTGTGTGAACCTGCGGTTTTTTCATGTTGAAATATTTTCCCTGAGCAAGCTTGAAATGTTCATCACCGCTCTGCCTTCCTGCCTTTTTTAGGGGTTTAGTGGCAAAAAGAGCCTCTCTCAAAGTGCCTGCACCTTTCAAGTGTTTAGAATAGATTAACATTTTAACATTTAGGCAAATATCTGTTTTCTTTCATGGTATACACTACTTTGTTGACAGGGTTAAAATGCTAGGATCTGATGGTGATTGTAAATCAGTTTCTGAATGTATTTTAATTGAAAGTTAAAAATGGAAATGTCTGTGGCTTCCAGGACTATCCAATAAATAACGGCAAAGCAGCCCATCACAACAGAGATGTTTGGTGCAAGCTTGTCTTTGATGTCTGTCTGCTGAGCGCAATGGACTTCTGCTGGGAATAAACATGACTTGTGATTTCGGGTGTAGAAATACCGGATTTCAGGTGTAGAAGTACTGGCAATGAGCAAGCTTGGTCGTGAGGGTGCTCTTTTTATACTCCTGGGGTATGCCCACCTGGTATGTGTCAGGTGTTCTCTGGTATGTTAACCTAAGCCCTTTTGGTGAAATGGGGACTCATCGATGAGTGAATGGGATTCTTCCTAGTCAGGCTGTGGGGAGCAAGTTATAAAGTAAAAGTCTTTGAGACTTCTGCAGTGAGTGTTACTTAAATCAGTACCTTAGTATTTGGGAATGCATAAAGATCAAAAAAGGTCTTCTACTGGGAAAGTTTCTTTTTTCCCTTTTTATTTTATTCTATTCAAAATCAGTAATTACACCCCCATAACGGCTCCTCTGGTGCAGATGCAGAAGTAAGAGACGAAGAAGAAGAAATTAGTTAGGCATACAGTAATCACAGCAGCGGCTAACTCAGCTGTACAATAGCACGAGAACTAATGCAGCGGCTCCTGGAAGCAATTTATTCATGGCAGCGAGGCTCACAGCTCCTTGTATGTTTTTCCATGAAAATGCATAATGCTTCATTTTTATCGCTGCTCTGTACTGAGTGAATCCTGTCGCAGCAACGGAGCCGGAGTCTGGCTGTTCGTTGTGAGAGGCAGGGGCGAGGGAATATCCAAAGGGGTTGGGGTGCAGACAGCACGACTCCTGCAGCGGTGCATTGGGTCGTGCTGTTACATGCCTGCGAGGGTCAGTTGTTCAGAGGTGAATTCTGCTCTTGCCCAAGCAACAGTAAATCAGTTTTGGCTCGGTCTACGTCAGCTTTATAAAAGCAGAGCAAGAACAAAATTAAGCCCATGTATGGCCATTACTGTAGGTTATTTCAGAGAGTGATGCTTTGGTCAAGGTGGTGCTTACTCTTTTAATGGAGGTAGAATTTTGTCAGCAATGTTATTTTTGGAGAATGAGCCTCCTTTGGGCCATTTGCCTTGGCACAAATTAAAAAAAAATTTAAAAGGATAAAATAAAATAATAATAAAACATAATGATTTATATGGGGCCCTGTATGAGCAACCTTGGTTGTCTATGACGGTGAGCAGGTGGAGTCTGCTCTCGGTTCTGGAGCTCATCTCGAGGGTGTTCTCTTGAATGTTCAGGGCTGGAGACCATCTCCTTCGGATGAGGAACGGGCCCCTCTCAGGCAGCTGTTGATCTTGTGTTCGTGAGAGTTCATGAGAGCAGTGGGAAATTCATGTGTGGCTTTCGCACACAGCAAACAGCAGAGAGGCTTCCTTCCAATAAGAGTAGTGTGCGTGACGTGTACCCGTGGCCCTGGGGATGTAGAAGATAAGTGTCCAGGTGCTGGTGAGCTATTCGGACACTTTTCTCCCCGAGCATTTCTGTGAATGGCAGAATGGTTTTGCAAATGATAGTGGGATTTGTAAAACCGTGTTCTGAAATGGCAAAATGCCTACTGCCTTGGTTTTTAAGGCTGGATCTGTTCATGCTGTCCTTGCACACACCAAATCGTAGAGCAGACGACGTGAGAGCTGTCTGAAGGCTTACTTGCTGGCCTGTTACATGGAGAGGCTTATCCAGAGTGCTTGGTGAAGTACACGGCTGGGGGGAATGGTCACCTCTGGTGGTACGAGTCTCCTTCCGTGCTGGAACTGGACTTCTCGAACTCTGAACCTGTGACCTGGGTCACCTCAGAAAGTGCCGCTGCCCACCTTTGGCAGTGCTTCCTCCTGGTGGGCTACGTCGTGAGTTTCTGCCAAATGAGAAATGTTCTTGGTTAAAATGGGTTTTCACCTTCTTACCAAGAAAAAGCTCTGCAGCAGTACTGACGAAGGAGAATGAGTGGCATTGGTTTTATTTTTGGAGTTAGCAAAGTGACTACGGAAATAGGTAACGGTACCGTTATCAGATCAAATGGTAAGGTTTCTTTGTACTTGTTTAGCTTTGCGTTACGTTTGAAGGTGTGTTCCTCACCTCTGAGCCATCGTTGCCTGTAAGAGGAGGAGCGGTGGTGGGTTTCACTACGGATAAAGGGTGCCCTGAGCATGTGCTTGCAAAGATGAGGCATGCAGGTATTTTTACATCTGAGAAGTACTGCTGTGTGGCGTTAAAACGTATCACATCCCCTCCCTAGCCCCAGATCTGGAGTCTGTATTTAGGGATTACAGCCGTCTGTACAAAATTTCCTGGAGTTTTGCTAAATGAGGTACAGCTTACGCATAGCATATTTTGTGATACAGATTTGTACTTGCATAGGAGTAAAAAAATAAGTTGTACTGTTGCCAATTCGAGTTTTCCTATTAAGTTGGCGTGTCTGACTCGTGTATTTTCTGTCTTGTTTTGAATCAGAAACAGATACCCAAGGAAGTGGCTGACATTTTTAATGCCCCCAGTGACAATGAAGATTTTGTGGGGTTCCAAGATGATGCTTCCAGACAGAGGTTGTTGTCAGAGGACGGCTCTGCTAGCTTTGGTTCCACGGAGTCAGGAAAAAAGGTAGGAACAGATTGCCGTGGCCCAGTTCCACGCTTTCGGTGCAGTAGTACTCTGAGCTCGTGTCAGGGCTGCATGAGCTATAACTAGCAGCAAAACTCATCTGCAGTCCTCATATTAAAAATGAATGTAAACAAATTTGCTATCCTTTTTAGGTTCTGATGATTGCGTTTAAAAAGTCTTTCATAATATAAAGAAAATGGGTTTTGTTAGAAGGTGAGCTTTAAGTGAAGTAGGTAAGTGAAGCAAAAAGGAGACAGAGAATTACTACCATCCTGGGCTGGTGTGCTCTGGATTCATAAAACAGTGGAAATGCATGGTAATAGATGGGTTTTATAAATATGCAAACCTCTATTTCCAGAAAGTAGAAATTTCCTTCCAGAAAATTAATACTGTTTCTGCACTAATTTTTGTTAGTGCTTTTTCTGCACTAAAGTTGCTGGTTTAGTGGTGGTGACCTACAGAAACCATCAGCTGCTGCTTTGATGGGGAGATTTGCTGGTTCTCTGCTCGCTTAATGGTGAAGTAGCTTGGATCAGCATAATGATTTGATGCTTTTCATTCTCTGACTTGGTAGCTGGAGGTACCAGCTGAACTCATAGGAAAGGAAGAGAACTGGTGTGCTGTCTTAGCTGCCAGAAAATTTAGTTTTTAGTCTTTTAGAAGCTTGTAATTATATACTTGATAGATATGGGCTAATGTGCTAAAAGATACACTTGTTAGCTGTGCTCTCAAAAGGGTCCCTCCGTTCCATTAATAAAAAAATTGAAAATGTTGTCGTCTTTTTTTTTTTCCTTTCCCCCTTTTTTTGTCCTTTTCGTTTCCTTTTTTGTTTGTTTGTTTTTCCCGTCAGATCACTACCTGGTTAAGAGCTGCTGAAGACAAGGAGTATGACTGGTGTTAGCAAAGGGAACAGGCAGAATGAGGCTTGTATGGTTATGTGCTATTTCTGAGCCTTTGTAAGCAAATGGCCTCAGAGAGCCTGGTACAAAGTGCAGAGCCTGTTTGGGAGTGGAGCCTGAAGTCTGTGCTATGGAGCAAGGCAGCAGCTTAAAAGTAACATGATAACCTTGGTTCTAAATTGCTTCATCATCTTGTTGCTAGACAGTGGTACTGGTAACTTCAGAAAACCAGGAGGTAGCTTACTCTTGTACCTGTGACTTTGTGTGGAGCATCAAGAAACATCGATGAAGGAGAGGTGGTGGTGGATGGGGACCCTTGTGTGGGACCCTGAAGTTCTGCTTCTGCCGCCTGCTTGGGGACTGTAGGAACCTTACTTTACTTTACTTTGCCTTGGTTTCCCAACTTGTGAGAAATTATGATAATGATCTTTGCTGCAAAGCCTTTTAAAATCCTCTGATGAAAAATGCTGTGGAAGAGCTGGGTGCTGTTAATTTAACATGCGTTGCTGGGAATCCCAATGAGACTTACTCCAAATTTACAGCTGGCACTGCAGCCTTCCTCACAATTCCTGTGTTTGCCTTGGACTGCAGCTTATTTTAAATGTCCATCAGTACTAAGTTTAACTCCTTTACTGCTAAATGGTACAATAAAACCACATTTTTTTTATCCTGTGTTCCAGCCATTTATGATGCCAAACGCCGCTGTCATTGAGACAGACCATACGTACTTGTTGTGTAGGAAGCTAAAAGGTTTTGGTGGGAAGAGCAAAACGATGGGAAGTTCAGAAAAACGCTGCAGTTGTCGGGAGCAGAGGCAAAGCAGCTGCCCTGCCGGGGTGATGAGTGGGATGTTAGGGCATCAGGCGTTCCCTTGGATGCTGATGCGCAGACGCATTAACATCAGTGAACTCTGCGTGCCTGTTTTTCCTCAGGGCTTTCTGCAGTCCAACTCCCGTAATCTCTGCACATTGGCTGAGTTTCAGCCATTCCTCCTATCTGTATCCCTGATGTGTGTTTTACCTTGTGTAGACCGTTCTTCGTAGGTGTAACAGCATAGCTCTAGGTGTGTTATTTTTAGTCACTTTACCTAACGGACAGCTTACTTCCCCCTCGCCCCAGCCTTCACTGTGGAACTTCATGAAAACACAGAATGCATAAAAACTTCGGTTTCCCTCCAAGAAATACAATTTAACTTTAAAGTAACTTCCTTATTGTGTTTGTTCCTTTCTCAAGCAGCTGCACTGCAGCTATCAACAAAAGAATAAAGTAATTCTGCTTGGAGAAAACTCATTCCAATTACCCGTAATAATTTGTAGGAGATGTTTAAGTGTAAAGAAACAGCATATGCGGTAGCTCCCCCCTCCCATTCCCCTGCAAGTTTTTCCACTCATCTATTGTATCTATTTTTCACCAGATATTATCTTAACTTAAAGAAATGTGTAATTAAAGTCAGGGAAGGGAGGGAACTGAAAAGGAAGAATAAAATTATTTAGCAAGTGCATCGTATAAAAGGTAATTTTTGTGTCTAGTGTGGGAGGAAGAAATAGCAGAGGCAAATTGGGGAAACAAACTTAAGTGAGTGTTGCTAACTTTCAGGAGGCAGGTGTGGTGTGAACACGGGCTATGTTCCCACCATTAACGAGTCTTTCAGGAGACTAACAGGGGCAAATTGGCAGATGATCCGCTACTAATTCTGATTAGAAGTATGGAAATCTATTTCTGATTTAGTAAATGCATTGTGTTTAATTGATATGTAATGGGCATATCGTGAAGAGTGTTTTAATGAGTTTATTTGTCTTGGGCTGACTTTTCTGCCTAGTCTGTAGGCAGAAATTTGGGATCTTTCTACCCTAGAACACATTTGAATGGTAAACTGCACCGCTGAAATGGAGAGAGTAGAGCAGCTGGGAGGTGGAGGGATGTTAGTTGGGCTGTTCAAGGCTCTGTGGTGTTGCGTTGGTATCTGTCACTTTGATGGTGGTGTAACAGCATGAGAAGGAGCAGATCCATCTCCAGGAGCCTTGAGTACTGCTGCGGCAAGCCCGCAGGAGAGTGTTGCTTCTACTGCTAAGTGAAAAAAGGAGGGCTCTTTCTTAACTGTGGTGGTGGTTTGTATTTTCTTCCACTCAAGGGCTGTTTTTTCACATCCAGAAGTAAACATACAAAACAACGTGATAATTTACCCATAAGAAAACCGACGATTTATTTTTATTGGGTAGTAGTGAAGAAGAGGAGGAAGAGGTGAAGAAGAAAGTTTCCCCCGCTAGAAGCAGCTCAGTTAAAGCCCTGTGCTTGAAATGAGAAAAAAAAATCCCGCTAAGTTAAAATAACTCAATGCTGAAGACTCTGAATGTGTTCTGCTTTTTTTGTTTTGACAGGCTTTGCCTGCCAAGTGCTTTCACAGTATATGCCATCGAGTTGGTACCTGTCTGAACCTCAGAACTGGTTTATTGTGACTGTGTGACTGCTCTGTCTTGACTGTCTGTCACAGCTACTGGCTGGTGTTTTTACAGGGGGTTCGATTTCAGCCCAGATACCTCACTGAAGAACTGCAGAGGATTTTCACTGAAGACACTGACTCTGAAACGGAAGCGTTTGAAGGCTTCGCGTCAAGTGAGGTGGATGTGAACAAGAAAGGAGTTCTGGTAAAGGCAGTCATCTATGCGTGGATGTATATGTTGACTTCCTTTTTTTCTGAGTCTTCTGTGTAAATGTCATGTTCTAGTAGGAGTGTTTCTGATACACCATGATGTTATTCCTTCATGCTGAAGAAAAATATGTGTTACCTTAAAAGAGAAAAAAAAATATTTAATGCATTATCACATATTAGAAATGAGAATATCTTCCCCTGCTTGTAGACTGGCTGTGCTGGGCAAGATTGTTCCTCTGAAGATAGCTGTGTGACAATAATAATATGTGTTGATCTGTGCATAGGGAAAGAGTCGTGTACTGTGAGCTTTTAAAAATTTGTTGGATTAGGTGGATTTATGACAGCGCGTTTGGGTGGTGAGACTGCTGCCTAGAATTCGTGACTTAAAAATGGCCTTTCTTGTGTCATGGCCTGTAATCTAACGTGGGATTCTTCCTGCCTCTAGGCAATGGAGTCGGCCTTGAGTGATGAAGAACGCAATAATTTATTGGGTAGTGAGGAAGAAGAGGAGGAAGAGGTGAAGAAGAAAGTTTCCCCCAAGAGAAGAAGCTTTGGCCTTCGTGTTGCCTTGCAGTTTCCCACCAGAAGGTCGTCGGAGAAAAGTGTGCCTGAACAGGCCTTTTCTAACTTACCTCTAAAGAACAGTGAATCCCTCGCACCTCTTTCAAATGAAGTAAGCTGCAAGCGGTGGGACGAGCTAGAGGGCTCTGCTTCAGAGTCTGAAGAAGACATTAAAGAAACACAGGAGGAAAGTTCCAGTGCTCTGCTTAAGAGAGCCATGAATATTAAAGAAAATAAAGCCATGGTAAGACTTACGAGCAGTGCTTTGTTCTCTGACATTTACATCTGAGTACTTAGCTTCAGCACACTTGAATCTTGGGGTCCCTGCTGCTACTGTGCTGGGACTTTGGGAAAATCTCATGGTAGTTTGTGTTTGAATTTTTCTACCTGGGAAAACCCTAGGGGACCATTGGAACTCAGACTTCTACCCCTAAAATAGCCTCAAGTAGGACTAGCCTGCTCAAGTTTAAAACCAGAGTTGAACCAAGCATTTTGTATGTGGATGTGAACAAAGTTACAGATTCCCAAGTTGCAGTCTTATATTCAGAACGTGTCAGAGAACCAGCTGATCCCTTCAGGTGGTTCGTGGTGTCATTTGCACAGTGGAGTTTCTGCTTTTCATGTCTAACAGATCTCCTGCAGTTAATTGGAAAGCCAGCTAAAAACTGCCAAGGATGATAAACGTAACTTTTCAGTCGTGTGGGATATGATGTTTACAGTTACGCTTTGCCATATAACTACTGAAAGTGTGTTGGTGTGGGTGTAGATGCGGAAGAGAGAGACGCTGGTCATTCCCTAACGCTTTTTTCTCTGTTGTCCAAAAATGCCACCAGCTCTAATTATCATACTGCCATGCAAATCCAAGTTAATGCTGGGTCCTCAGTGGCTCCTTCAGTTTTACTGTATTCCAGGAAAAGTTGCAGCTTCCAAGTGGTCTTGGGGCTCAAGTACACCTCTTGGGTGTGTGAGCTTGCAGCTGTCACTTAAAAACTTGCTTTAGTTTTGTCCTGTGTTTCTAATCTGTCTTGTATCCTCACGGCTGTTGTCTTGGTGTTGCTGCTTTTCCACCCTTCTCACCTTCCACTCTTCCTTCTAGTTCAACCATTGCGAAATTCATTGGCATCCTAGTTGCGGTACTGTAATGACATTAAATAGCTCTTAATAAACACCACACTGAAGTATTTACTGAGAAGTGCTGTATCCAGCTTTTAATCTCGTGATTGGTGTGGTGGTCTCAGAGACAGGCTAGCAGCCTGGCTCATCCCGGCTGTTGCTGGCTTTTCAGAAGACAGCCTCACCCTGGCCTTCTAGAACAGGTCAGTATTTTTTTGGACCTGTCAGCCACTGCTTCTGTTGAAGTATACCTCCAGGACATCTCCTACACGATGCAACAGATTGTCCTGCTGAAGTGTTTCTGGTACTGCATATGCCATCGTTAGGGGAGCCGCTGGCGGGGCTCAGTGGTTTTACGACTTTGCAAATGAGCGTGTACCCGTGTGGCTGCATGTATCTGCACAAAGCAACTGGTGTGTAGCATTGCTGGCTGTGGTTTGCAGCGTTTGTGAAATCAGCACTACCTGTCATGATTGGAAAAGGGATGTTCCCGGTCGTTGCTACTAAGGGCCACTGGAAAACGACAAGCCAGATTTCCCTGCTTCAATGTCACTGCTTAAGGGGACACTCTAAGAGTTCCCTGGCAGAAAGCACAGGTGTATCAGCAGTCGTTCAGTAAAATAGCTCACAGGGAATATCTTGCAGCCTTCTGGCCAAGGGATCCCTGTCTTCCTTTTCTCCCTCCTGTCGTATGAACAGTGAAGTTCTTGTTATTGGTCATAGATAGCGTAACCACGTTGTAATGCACTACTTTAGTGCTGTTTCAACAAGATTGGACGTAACTCTAGCTAATTCCAGTTCCCAGTAAGAAATAATGGGAGCTGTGAAATTAGTACTGCCTGCAGTTTTGCTCATTCAGGGGTAAATGAACCCCTTTTGCGAGCCCCACTAAAATAAAATGCCTCCAGAAAGGTTTCGTGCACTGAAACTTCATGTGTTTAGATAGAATTTGGAGTGCATGTGAAGAGTGCAGGATAGGTGTTGCTTATTTGCAAATTTGCAGTGATTTTTCAGTGCAGCATCACTGTTGATTTCAGCTTGCCCGGTTGCTGGCGGAACTGAATTCCATACCGGACCCGTTCCCAGTGAAAATGCCCACCTCGACTCCTTCGGTAAGTCTCCGGTACTGGCTGGAGGTGACAATCATTTTTGCTGGACTTAGGATTAATGTGGTTCCTGATGAAATGCTTCCACCAAGTTTGTTCTGGTTTTCTTTGGTTTTGGTCACTTTATTTGTATGGATTTGCTATTGGTCAGTATTTAAATACCAGAGGTTATGTGAGGAAAGGGAATTTTATAAGATAATTTACAAAGAAATGTAGAGACCAAGGTGAGAGGCTTCTTTATCATTTTTGCCCCAGAAATACTGTTGAGATGCCAGACAAATGTCTGTGTGTGTGGGAATAAGGAAGAGTAATTTGTTTCCTTTGGGTTTAGATCCTGTTAATTTCCCTCTTGCAGGCTTTTCTTTTAAAATCCACCCTTCTAGTAGAGCTATGCTGATGAAATTCAACCCCTTCAACATGAGCCCATAATGGTGCTGTAGTTATTTCAACTGACTTTTCTCGGCTAAAAACAGAGAACTGTCAACCCCTCTAGGTTCTCTATAGAATAATGTTTTTCCACGTATATTATCAGCTGGAGAGATATGAGGAAAAATCGTAGGGCCATATCTTTGGGAGGCCCATGTAGAAAGGCTGGTGTGGTCGTTGTCAGGTGAAAAGGTGAAGCCTAGTCTTTGAAAGGCTGGAACCTTGCTAGCTCTCTTAAATGCTGTAGAAACTTAAACATTCTTTGAATAGATACATTGTTACTTTTATTTAGTATCTTTGGTTGAGGAAGGGAGAGGGCATCAGGGGTATTCTAGTTACCTCATCTGCTTGGTTTTTGACTTCCAGCCTGTCTCCTTGTAACGTGCCTTTCATTTTTTTCAAATGAAATAAGCGAAGTGTTTGGTAGCAAGCGGACTTGCTTCCTACATCTTGTTTTTACTGTCAGATTTAGTAGCTGCCTCTATGGTAGGTGTCCATGCAGGACTTCTGTTGCATGAATTCCATCATGCAGTAATTGGCAGGTGTGACAATATGAATAGGGTATCTTGTACCTGCTAGTAATTTCCAGGTCTTAGGAATCTGGAAGTAGGAGAAGCAGCTTATTAATGTCCTTTCAGTTTAAAAAAATATAAAAGAAAATAACTTAGAATTTGGATTATTCCTTGGAGTTGTATTCAGATTGTGAGAAAAACTGAACACTTAGCTCTCACTATTCTTCAGTAGCTAGCTTCTACCTTAATATGCCATACATAAAATTTTGGTATAGTTCTGTGATGTTAATTGGAATAGAATTTGACGGTGGAGGTGTGGTGTTTTAAAAGGAGCAAAAAGGTATAGCGTATATGGAGAACACTTTAGACTGCTAGAGATTGGTGAGGTTTGGCTTAACAAATAAGGAGTGGGACAAGACCACATTAGTTTATGATAGTACAAGTGTGGTACAGACATTTTCAGATAATTTCTGGTGTTTAACGCTACAAACATAACTGAAAGGACAGTTACTGGAATCTTCTTCTCTTTCTAGAAACAGAGGAAAATCCCGCGGAGGACATTTTCTGAAGGCCAGATAGAACGTCGCATGAACCCAACCAGAAATGCTCGTCCACCACAAAAATTTGCCTTGGAAAAATTTACTGTGTCGGCTGTCAAATTTGCAGAACAATTCCGTAGCTACAGACAGCAAAACCTCTTGAAGAAGAGACTCAGTGTGGTATTTGCCAGACTTTGATATCTCCAGTAGTCAGGAATTAGGAAACATTTAAATTGTTGGCCAGCACTTAGAGCAGATATCAAATCCTACAGAAAGTTAATGGGAACCTTTGATTGGGATTAGCTACAGAAGAAGTTATCTTCAGGCCTCCCTGCCTCATCTTTCACCAGTTAACTGAGCTCTGATTGTGACCTGTGCTGTCCAAACGTAACAAGGCAGTTTACTTATGATCTGTTACTTATTAATTATCCAAAAATTACTAGAGCCCACAATGTAGAAGGCGTTCGAGTGGCAAGGCAGTGGAGCTGATGGAGGTGACAAAGCAGATCTCTATCTTCAGACTCAGAAAAAATTAGCGGAAACCCTTCTCTGGAAATAGCAGAGGGAAGATAGGAGTTATATAGCTGAAGTGAGAATGAATGAAGGGAATCTGCACCAACAAACTGCTGACGTACTGGCTGGCCATTCAGCCGTTGCAGTTTTATTCTTCCCCATTTTTTTTTTAAATGTTTTTTCCTTCCCTTAGCTTATTGTGGTCATTTGTCTTGGTTATATTTATTGTATGGCCTTTATAAAGACGACTGTCTAAGGTTGCATCTGCATGGGCTGGATCCCGGTTCTGCTTGTAGGAATGAGTGCTGAGCATAGCTGAAGCATTATAGAGGGACCTTGGCTATTAAAAAAGGTGGAGTAGCACTGAATAGAGAGAATAGAGCTCATCTAGTGTGAAGGACAAATTAAGTGTTAAGAGTGGTGTAGGGGGAAGGTTAAGGACCAGATAAGACATGTACGTGAAGTTTGAAATCTCCTGAGGGGCATAGTGAAGATCCATGATTTGGGGTCAAAGAGAATGATTTTTGGAAGGATAAAAAGAGCACTTAATAGTGAGCAGGGGATTCTCTTCCACACAACAAACACGATAATAAGAAAGAGCTGCATATGGCAGGACTAACCTAAAACTTGAGTAAAGGCTTTTTTGCAGGACATTAGAGACTGTCATTGGAGAAAGCAGTTAGAGAGCATGTGAGGAGGTTGAAGGAGCAAAGCATGGGAAGGCAGATGATTATAGTGCCTTATTTTGAGAGGGAAGAAATGGAGTATGGAGAGTTACAGTGGAGGTGTGCAGGCAATGCAAAGAAAAGGAGATAGCAAAAAAACATGTTAGAAATTTGTGGAAACAGAAGTAGCAATGATGGGAAGGAAGAACATATGAACAGAATAAATAAGAAATGGAGTAGAGAAAAGGTTAGGGAGGAAAGGGAGAGAAAGAGGCGGTGATGATTTGGAAACTATTCCCTGTTCTTCCAGTAGTCCATGTGCCTGTAGTCTGCCCCCTCTAGACTGCATATGCATTATAAATGAAAGAATTTGTCACCAATTGTGGTGACAGAGTCTTCATAACACCAGACAGCAGGTGTTGAGATGAGTTTGTTTAGCAGGGGAATTGTGGAGTGCGCAAAAGGAGGAGGAGATCATCAAAGTATTCATCTCAGCGTCCAGTAGAGGATATTACTGAGGAGGACTTGGACAACATTGCAATCACTGTTAAAGACAAAATCTATGACAAAGTTCTAGTAAGTGGCTGCTGTTTTCTCTGTTCTGTCTATTCACTTGAAATTGAAAGTCTCTTAGCAGGTCATCTAGTGTTTGCCAAAAGGTTTGCTTTCCTGAGGTTCTGGAGGGTGCAGCTCTGTGTTATTGTAGGACACAAGCAGAACTTTGAAAGCTTTGCCAGGCTTCCGTGGGCTTACCCATGCTGGTTGATACGCCCCACCAACTTTTTGCCTCTGCAAAGAAGTGCTTTCTTGCCATAGAGCTATTAAGTGGAATTTGCTATAGCTATGACTCACTACTGATAGGACTTGACATCCCTGTTCTCTCTCATTCTCACTTAATATAAATGTGGTGGTGGTTGTACCATTAAATAATCGTGATCTCTGCTGCTCCTTGTACCCTCTGGAAATGACATTTCTGTATGTGTTGGATATTTCCAAAGCTCTTGAGGGAATGCCTCCTCCTTTCCTTCATTGGATTTGCTTATTATTAATTGTCATAAAGATCTAGATGATCAGCTTACTGTATGTTTCATGCCTTATTGTATTTGCAGCGATGAGTCACAAGGTCATTTTCTGAAGTTTTAGCTTTTTGCTAGATAGAGGGAAGGATCAGAGCTGCGACGTGAAATTCATGTAGTTTGAAACTCCCAGTGCAATTGAGGCTGGGCACTGTCTCTGTAAAATCCCTAGCATCTCTCCAGATAACTGTATGATTTATCATAATAACAGTACTTATGGTTCTTACTAAGACTTTCATTACTGAATATTACTTTGGTTTGAAGTTTGTGCATTGCTATCAGCAGATACATTAGGAAGGTTCAGCAACAAGCATTTAAAATGTCCTTCATACACATGTATTTCTCTTCCTTTTCAACTTTAGGGTAGTACTTGCCACCAGTGTCGACAAAAGACACTTGATACAAAGACAATCTGTCGCAGCCAGAACTGTGGAGGAGTAAGGGGGCAGTTCTGTGGCCCATGTCTTCGAAATCGATACGGGGAAGATGTGAAATCAGCACTGCTTGATCGAGTAAGTGTCTTGGGCTGTTTCTTGGGCTTGGAAAGAAAGTGTAATGAATATGGTGTTGTTAGTATGCCGTGATGAGTATATGCTTGTGATAACATGGTGTTCAAAGCTTTTTGTCAGCCGAGAAGATCTGTAATACTGTTACGATTGACACTGATCTTGTTGGAACTCAAGTGGAAGGTGCTGGACCTGGGTTACAATCCGTCTAGCCTCGTGCTTTGAAGCTCCACTTGCTTACCAGGTAGTGGAGGGAAAGTGTGAAAGCTTTTAAGAAAAGGAGTCTGTCCCCTTTCAGAAAAATGCCAAAATGTACCCTTTCTTAATACTCTCTGGAACGTGGCATGCAAAGCAGGTTCCTTGTTCTAGAGTCTAATTTTTAAATATGAGAAAGAAAGAAAGATACCTTAAAGTCTTAGGGCTGGTTCCCTTTCCTCTGTTATCCCCTGAGGCACTGGGCAGGGAGAGAGTGCAGGCTGCTGCCAGAGAATGAGGCACGTGGCCACGCAGAGACCCGGCGGCAGAATAGCTCGCTCTGTGCTCAGCTTGTTCTGGGACCTCCTCTGCCCCACCTCTGCTTTAGAGATTGGGCTCTTCTGAAGGACAGCGAAGAACTAACGGCTCTGATGCGCTGGCCCAGTGTGGCAATGGCTGCTATAGTGTCGTGCAGGCTGTGTTCAGTTGTTGAGCAGCTGAGAGACGTCTGCCTTCATGTACATGCTGGGTAATTCAGTCTCAGGAACCGGGCTATGCTGGCAGGCAGAGCCGATGAAGCTTGTCGCAGTGGGTACCCATCTTTTTCTAGGGAGTTCACTATGGTCAGCCTAACGTGGGCTGCCTCATCGTTAGGCATTACAGGGGCCCTGAGTCTATTTTAAATTCATACTGAACAAATCAGAGAGCCTGAGTCTTCAGAGTAAGAAGTATTCAAGTAAACAGGGTAGTACTTAAACATTTGTTTAATCCTGCAGAATTCGGAAAGTGTTAACAGGGTTGGTTGGCTGGATGATGCAGGCTCTCAAAGCCTTGCCCTGAACAGTCACACAGTAAGGAAGCCATACTCTGTCTGAGCAATGGGAAGGTGAATATAGGCTTACTCCTGGCTTGCCTTTACACCCCTCCCCCCATTCACCCCCTTGCAGGCCTGGATCTGCCCTCCGTGTCGCGGGGTGTGCAACTGCAGCTACTGCCGCAGGCAGGACGGGCGCTGTGCCACGGGCATGCTCATCCACTTGGCCAAGTTCTACGGCTACGACAACGTAAAGGAGTACCTGGAAAGGTGAGGGCTGTGCCCTGCGGTCGTTCATTTTTAAACTGTTGTAGCCCTTTAAATAATACTTGACATCTGTGGCCTGGGACGAATCCTGGGGCTGTGCAAAAGAAGTCTCTTGGACTTGAGATTTCTCCTAGGCTGAAATCAGCTTTATTGAAGTGAGTCATATTGTCTGTAAACCACTCATTTGCTTAAGAAATTGAAATCCTTTTCCTTATTTTGAAAACAGTATTGATTGCTTCAGGTTTATAGAAGTGCTGTTTTGGAAGTTGTCATCTTCAGAAATGGAAATGGTCTGTTTATGGGGAGCCCGAGTTTCCTAAAAAGCGCTAACACTGTTTTCTCATGTCTTCTAGTTTACAAAAACAACTGGCAGATGACAATTGAGAACGCTGAACTCAAGCTGTGCCTGCAACTGGGTGATATGTTGACAAGTTTTGACTTCAAAAGGTTGTTATTATGTTTTATATAAGATAGAATAGTAGATTATAGTATATGCATTTCTGTGTTGGGAACTTTTTGATTGATGTGGTCTTATGCAAAAGATCTCTCAGGAAAATGTTTTGGTAGAGAAATCTACATGCACAGACCTTATACCTTAAGTGAAATGGCACTCTTGAACCTCGAGTTGTTAATTTTTTAGTAGAGCTACGCAACCACATGATGGAGAACTTGGTCAATTTAAGCAATATGTTTATTTATATAATTGTACAAGTTTGCAGAAAGGGTGTTTAACAACTACCTGTCAAGCATACCGTTTACAAAAAAAAACCCAACAAAACAAACCCTTGTGTTCCAACCTGACCATAAAGATTCAGTTTTCCAACACTTGCTTTCTGAACCTGTTCCTCTAGTTTGTGGAACTTGTCCCTGCAAAGAAGGGAAGGGTATTTTCATCTGAATGCCGTTATCTTCCAGCCAAAGCTGATGCCATCTACCAGTGGGAGGAGGATTTTTTTTTTTTTTTTATTCCAAAGTGCAATTAATCAATGAAACATGTAAGTGGAAGATTGTTTTGTAAAAAAAAAAAAAAAAAAAACCTAAAAAATTTTAAACATCATCCCAATAACGAAAAATAATTGCTCACCAGCAGTTTTTGTGTGATGCACCTCCTGCCTGAACCAACTACCTTACAACAATTGTAACTAGTTAACTGGTTTAAATCACAAAGTTCAGAATTTTTTTTTTTATACAGTTCATACTTAGATGTTTTTTCATATGTACAAGCAAGCTTTCAAACAACTTTGTTTAAATGCAACAAGTTTGTATTGCAGTATGATTATGTTAAAATTCTTGTAAGATACATGTTTCATTTTATGTAGAGAGAATAAAGAATAATCAAGAGGAGTATGTTGTGAGTCAAACTACACCCAGGTGCTGATGGTTCCCATTTACTTTCCCATAGCTGGTGTAATGAAGAAATGCTTGCAGATCAATAATCATTATGTAGAGAAACACATGAACACAACACTGACAGATGAGGAAATAACAACATAGAGCACATAAATGTTACACTAAGGATTGTGTTTTTGTGAGGCAAATCTCCTGCTCCAGCTGACTGTGAAAAATATTTATGTCCTTTTGCTTTAACTACAAGGCAGACTGAGAAAGCAGCATGTGCTATTTGAAAGCTTAGTACTAAACTGCCAAGAGTAAAGCTACTGCCAGAACCCATTTAGCTGGCTTTTCCTGGCTTTGCAGATTGAAAGTCCAAACATAAATTGGTGCTCTGCTTTTGGTTTTATAAGCTGGACATTCATAAATATTGTTAGTTTCCCTTTGATCCACTGGAATAGCCCTTACAAAAATGACTGGCATTGCTGGAGTCAGTTCCTTGAGCCGGGCTTCGGCTGTGGTCCCCAGCTGGACATCCCACCTAGCGCCTGCAGTAAACATAGGCACATAGTGTACATGGTGTTCTGTAGTGCGAGATCAGAATAATTTGGGTTTAAACAGTTGCTTACTGCTAAATGCTTAAAGCTACATTTGAACATACAGATTTAGTGCAGACTGTTGTTGGCCTGTTGTGCATCATCTCTTTGTGTGAATGTGGAGATGAGTGCGCAGTACCTACCTGGGCTGGACTTCTGGTTTCATACGCATGAAAGCAGGGACTGGAAACTACTTACGCTTGGGACTTTGAGTACGCCTGTGGCCGAGTGTGCCTGGCAAAGTCAAGCGCTCAGATTTTCTCCTAATTCTGCACTAGTTTACGGTCAAGTATTCCAAAAGGTGGAGAACTACACTGGAGTATTTAGCAATGTTTGTATAGTGAGATATCAAACAGGTACTTCAGTGTAGCTGAGACAGGTGAGTTCTGTTCTGCTGAAGGGCGGTGCACTTTCTGAAAGCTGCTGAATTTGTTAAGTTTATTGTGTGTTCTTCTAACATAAACTAGCATACAAAATGTTGCAGATGCTTGTTATGAATTTTAGGAGTGTTTATGTAGCAACAGGAAAGTTTATATTTGCAAATACCAACACAAACACAGAAACCACAGCTCACAGTGTTCCTTGATACCTTTCTCATAGCCAGAGGAGGAAGGAACAGTATCGCCCTTTGAGTGACAGATGTTTAAAAAAAAAAAAAATCCTCTGAAACATTCAGGCTACTTTTTCAAAGACCAACAGTCAAATGACCTGCTCGTCATTGCTCTAGTCCCCCACCTTGACTTTCCCCTTGGGGCTTACCGGCTGTAGTAGCAACTCCCTTCCAAAAGAGGTGCTTTCCTATTATTATATTCGGGTCTGGTGGAGAGTACAGGTAGTGATGGTGCTTCTTTAATTGCCTGTTGGAGCCATTCACCTTTGCTCTAATCAGCTGTAACTTAGTAGACAGCCTTTCTAAGTTAAAACTAAAATTCTATTTTGACTGCAGGCCTTAATTGTCATTCCTAAACTAGATGCTTCAGTCTCAGGAAAATACAAAGTACCCTATTCATCCTCTGAATGTTTATTAAAAGAGGAGTTGCAGCTCAAAAGATGAACACGATTTCCATTCAGGGACAGCCTACAACCCTGTTACAGCTGCTGCAATAATTGACTGCTTGGAAACCCAGATGAAAAATCTGCTTGTGTCATACTTCCGCATCACCCACTTAGGCGTGTCATTATACCGCATGCTAATACAGGGGTTCTCAAGTATTTCCTTGCTTCTTGCTATGTCTCCCCAAAGGCCTGTAAGTATTATGGCCTAGCAAATTAAACGTTTAGAGTTCTTTAGATCTATTTAGAACTGACAAATTCCTGCCAAGGTGGAAGAAAAAACAGGAGAAAGATGATTTTGAAAAGAGCTTTTTTTTGTGGTTTTTGGTTTGTTTGTTTGGGGTTGATTTGTTTGTTTAAACTGCAACTGTGTATATGGCTTGATGCAGGTTACCAACAGCTGGTAACTACTAACCCTATTCTGCACCTCTAAGAGCTGCAGAAAATTTCTAGGTGATCGATATTAGGGTGAAATTTGAAGTCTCTGGAATAGTCTTTAAGCTTCTGAACTTCAACTAAATGAGAGCTGCTGCTTTACTACAGTGCAGACCTTGCTCAGATTCAGTTAACAGTTAATGCATGAAGTACAGTCCGTGATTAGGGCACCAAGCTGGTACAAAATTTAGGGTCACAGTGGACCAGCACCAGCAATCCACCACCATTCCTAAACTTCCTTGGTGCTGTTCATAGCATCACAACTCTTTAGTCCAGGTCCTGATGGAACTTACCTGCCTGATGAAGGAAGCTAGAGCAATTTAAGGTTATTTCTCACCTTCCATGAAAAGCCCATAAGATGTATGCGCCTTCCCTTGGTGGGTGGCCATAATCATCTTTCGGTCTTTTTGGTAACATCTGCAGTCAAGCAAACCTTATCCAAAGGCCAGTTGTTCTTGCATGCCGTGCTCTGCATTACAGCTTTAAAACGTAGTACTTTCAATAATTCAAAATATTTCCAGACAGTAGTTTTAATGTCAGAACTGTTAACGTGCCCTTCTTGGGCCAGTTGTGCTCAAGACTGAGACTGACTGGGGTTTAGTTTGGAGGTTGTTTTTTTTCCTTTAGCCATCATTTGGAGTAAGGCAAAAAAGCTGCATGAATGCAATTATTTGGAAACAAAACATTCTGCACAGTACAGAACAAACCACCCCACCCCCCCTCCCCAAGCAAGGGAGCAGGACTGCCCTGCTGTCTGCATGCTAGGACACTGCTTCTCTCCGGCCGTGTCCCTAGCCAGAACGACCACCATCTGCTCTGGCCTGCATGGGCCTTACAGCCCCCCAGCCCATGACAGGAACAAGTACCCAGAAGATACTGTCTCTATCCAAGCTGCCTAAGGTGTGCAAAATACAGCTGGGGTTCTCTATTCCTGTGGCACAAAATGAACACGATCTGGGGACCTCAGCATGAGCAGCAGAGAGAAGAGGAGCTGCTGGCCAGCCCCTTCCCTCCCCCTCTACTTCCAAGTACAGGGACAGGCACTTCAGTGCCTGAGCTGAAAACACTCCCCGGGCCCCCACTGCTCACCTTCTCCAGGGAACAACAGCCCGGCCAAAGTGTCCTGTGAGGAGGTCTTGGTCACCTTTCTGCTAGGTTAGTGAAGGATTAGCTGAGTGCCATTGGTGGCCATGCAGAATTTGAGATGCCTTGTTATTGGGCTGTCATGTGGCTTCAGTGTGGTCTTTGGAATAAATACATGCATGTGTGCTGTGATCATGGCAAGAAGTGAGACATCAATACACTGCTGAAGATTTTTCATCACTTACTGTGGCAACAACTGCTCAGAGAGGACTGACAGACATTTTTTTTTTTTCTGCTTAGCCTGGTAACTGTGTTAATAACAAGGAATAAACTAGAATGGTACCATGACATATGCACTGTATTGGTTAAATTCAGTGGGCTCTACCAAGGGCAAGTCCTGCCTGGCCAACCTAATGGCCTTCTATGATGGAGTGACTACATCAGTGGACAAGGGAACAGCTACGGATGTCGCCTGTCTGGACTTCTGTAAGGCCTTTGACACTGTCCCCCACAACATCCTTCTCTCTAAATTGGAGAGATATGGATTTGATGGGTGGACAGTTCTGTGGATGAGTAATTGGTTGGATGGTCACATCCAGAGGGTAGTGGTCAACGGGTCAATGTCCAGATGGACACTGGTGACAAGTGGTGTCCCTCAGGGGTCTATACTGGCACCGGTGCTGTTTAATACCTTCATCAATGACATAGACGGTGGGACTGAGTTCACCCTCGGCAAGTTTGGAGATGACACCAAGCTGAGCGGTCAGCACACCTGAGGGGTGGGATGCCATCCAGAGGGACCTGGACAAGCTTGAGTAGTGGGCACATGTGAACCTCATAAGGTTCAACAAGGCCAAGTGCAGGGTCCTGGGCTGGGGCAACTCCTGCTATGAATACAGGTTGGGGAATGAAGGGATTGAGACCAGCCCCTGCGGAGAAGGACTTGGGGGTACTGGTGGATGAAGAGCTGGACATAACCCAGCAATGTGTGCTTGCAGCCCACAAAGCCAACCATATCCTGGGCTGCATAAAAAGCAGTGTGGCCAGCAGGTCGAAGGAGGGGATTCTGCCCCTCTGCTCCACTCTGGTGAGACCTCACCTGGAGTCCTGCATCCAGCTCTGGAGCCCTCAGCATGGGGAGATACATGGACCTGTTGGAGGGGGTCCAGAGGAGGGCCACAAAAATGATCAGAGGGCTGGAACACCTCTCCTACAAGGAAAGGCTTAGACAGTTGGGGCTGTTCATCCTGAAGAAGAGAAGGGTCTGGGGAAACCTTATTGCAGCCTTTCAGTACCTAAAAAGGAGTTGTAAAAAAGATGGGGCAAACTACTTAACAGGGCCTGTTGGGATAGGACAAGGGGAAATGGTTTTAAACTGAAAGAGGGTAGATTTAATCTAGATATAAGGAGGACATTTTTCACAATGAGGGTGGTGAAATACTGGAACAGGCTGCCCAGAGAGGTGGTAGCTGCCCCATCCCTGGAAACATTCAAGGTCAAGTTTGATGGGGCTCTGAGCAACCTGATCTAGTGGAAGATGTCCCTGCTCACTGCTGGGGGGGTTGGGCTACATGACCTCTAAAGGTCCCTTACAACCCAAAGCATTCTATGATTCTATGATAAATAATAATGGCAGGAAAACTTGCACTCTTAATGTTTTTTTAAACTATGAAATTCAGCTTTTATTTCCTTAGCTGCTTTGTCTTCACGCTTCTGAGCAGACTGAAGATGTGTTTGAGTTGTTTCCCTTGCTTCCAGGAGGTGGTTATTCTGACACCAGTCAGTCTACCTACAGGAGAAGAATTTGCACTAGAGGATTTTAAAAATGGGACAACTCACTGCTAGGAGTCTCTGTTACAGAGCAAGGTTATTGCCAAATAAATTTTAGAGACAGTACACGATTAAACCCAAGACATTTTGGTCTTAGTTTTCCTGCCATTTTTGTAAGTTCTTCACTTTTCTATTCAGCTTAGATATTTGGCTGTTTTTTATCTGTTTATTTATACTGTGCTTAGCTCTCCAAATAGCATCACAAACAGCTAACACCAGTGGTAAAAAATAAATGTCTGGCAGGGAAAGGATATGCCTGGTTCCATACAACCATCACTTACCTGTCAAAAAGGACTGAGGATTGAACAAGCCAGAAAGCCACACCACTACTGGCAGCTTAAGGTCCTGTGTCCAGATCTCAGGTTCTCCGTATCGCATGAGAAGATTGTAACTCTAAACGAGAAGCAGCAATAGCTTCTGCCTTAATCTGTTTGTACTACTTGGTTAGACAAAATAAATTGCAGACTTCCAGTGTAAGAGTCCTTTTGTCTACAGAGGAGGTACACAGCTGAAGTAACCAGAAAGCATATGCTTACATAGGCATAAGGTCATGGTTTTAGTGGGATTTGTTCTTTCCCTGATGTAGTTATGTCCGAAATCAATGGTAGAAGGGGATCAGCATGAGACAGGTTGCTGGCAACACAGAATGCTCAATGCTGTAAAACTTCTTGTCTTGGGGAGAAACCTGAACATCATCATTAGTCATGTCAACACTCCTTCAGAAAAGCCAAAAATTGGTAACAACAGTTGATGGCTCCTTAAATGCGTATTGTCCGATACCTTCTTCAGTGGTGCATTTAAACTTCCCATAGTCCAGAGCACAGTACAAATCAGGAGCACAAGAGAGTCTGACAGAGACTCTGAATAACAGCGTACTGCAGCACACATTGCCATGAGGTATCAGAGGAATTTCCAAAAAAAGTCCCCATTTCTTCCACATCTAACAGCCTGCAAGTGGCTGTTGCTGGTGGCAGGTTAGGGGAAAAGGAATCCTGAAAGATGCCGAACACCCCTAGCACTTGTGACGAGAGGTGACGAAGTCATGCTTTAGCAAAGTGCTTAGCATTTCTGCAAAACTCACTTCAAAGTAAAACTGACTTGCATTAAGACAAATTTTAGACAAAAAATAAATGGAACAAAGCTGCTGGTTTTAGATCACTGGAATAGCTCTGCGCACAGTGGCTAAACCCTGTTACTGTGGCGTACTTACCAGTGGGCAAGGCTGTATGTGGATGGATATGCTAGTTTAGTCCATGTGTCTGGCACAGCATCATAGAAGAGTGCGGACTGCAACACTTCCATGTGAGGAGAAAACGTCAAGTCCCCCTTTGTTTGGAGAACAATAAAAAGCATACTGGCATCATAAAGAATAGCTATTCTTTCATTTCAAAAAAGCAACAGAAAGCCCCAAAATACATAGAAGAGCAATAGTATTGTTAATATAAAAGTCACTTGCCTTCAGACCAAGGTCCAGCTGTTTAAGAGACCTACGGATCTCTGAAAGGAGGAGGTTCATCCTCTCACACTCTTGAAGGCAAACGAGGGCAGAGGGGCTCTAGGCAGTAGTCTTCTGCATGATTTCTGCCATATTAAACTCCTCAGGAAGCATCTCCAGAATAGTATCCAGGACATTCTTAACCTTAGCAGGCAAATACAGACAGAGCCGTTAGAAATCACTGCAGTTAACTCTTTTTGACTGTTCTACTTTCAAGTCTGAATTCTCCAGGAGAGCGCAAACATCCCATTTTCTCAGGCAGATGAAAACCAGAGATTCTGCCCCACCTTTGCTGTCTCTTTGGCAACAGTACTGAGAGAAATGACTATAAACCAGTTAACACTTAGTAGCTTCTATTTAGCTTTATATTTTCAAGCAACTCTGACCCCCAAAGCCCACAACATGCCGTCCCTGGGTTTAGGATGACCGCTGTTACAAGGATGTACCCTGAGATTGCCTTGGCTTTCAGTCAAGCCTGATTAGTAGTTTGTATTTCTATAGCACCTAATAGCTTCTATCTCCCCCTCCACTGCCCCCCCCCCCCCCCCCACCACCACACACACACACCACACACACACACGTCTCACCCCCAAAAAGAGCCTCTCCCTCCCCACAAGCCTGTTCTGGAACTGAGACAGAACACGAATGAAAACCAATTCATAACAGTCCTAATGAGCAGGAACAGAAATCACAACATTAATGCAGCTCAGTCTCCATTTCAGCCCTTGCTTTGGCAGAATGAATGATGAATGCCATATATAATTGTCCACACTCACTAAAGTGGACAGAAACCAAACATGAAAAGCACAAGTCCCCCTGGGAAATGAAGCGTTGTTTGGCTGCTTGCACGCAGAGCTCTCATATTCCCTTCTGCAAAACCCCCGTGATCTCATGATGATAAGAGAAAAAAGAGTGCCCAGAGGAAAAGGAGGGAGTAAAGAAACGGATGGAGAGCTGCTGAACGAGAATGGCAGTCACAGGGGATTTTAATTAACTCTGCTAAGGATGAGGAGGTGAAGGCTCAGTCTCATGATATGCCACTTTTTAGGACATCTGGACATTTCTCAGGTCTACACCGGAAAGAAAGATGCAGAAGACAGCAGGGTCTGATAACAGAACTAGCTGAGATTTCTGATTACATTTTCCTTTCCTGTTCATCCTTTAATCTATTAAACACAGCACCAGTGCTGTTCCTTTTTTAAAACTCAGCCTTTTACCTTTTTCTAGGATCAGTTTGTCCGTACAAAGATATCTGGGTATCTGAGATATCTTGACTGTGAAGAGAACTACAGTGCCCCAGTTAACTCCATACTAAGTGACAAAGCTTATCTTTGTGTTAGAGTTGGTCCCTTCAACCCAGCATCTGATAGGTTACAGGTATTACTGTTACTGCTCTACTAAACTCCAGATTTAGTACAAGAGAGGTGCTGAGGCTAAGGGATGGTCAGACAGCCTTCTTGCCCAAATTTTACCCCTTCAGAATACCAGAAAACTAAAAATCCCTGGAAACCTCCTCCTCAGCTGCTGCTTGCAAGGGAAGTCTCTTGGAGCAGCCACAGGGCTCCTGCTCGGATCAAAGGCCAAGGAAGGGGAGCGGCGGGAGAGCGCTGCGCTTGGGCTGCTCTTCCTGGTGTGGAGACCCCACACATCACTGCTAGGCTGTACAGTGAACGCGGCAGAAAGAAGCCAGGACCACAGGCTGTGAGGGACCTCCTATGCTCGGCACAAGCGCGAAGGAGCAGGGAAGCTACCCAAAGGGGATTTATCAAGCAGGAGCTGGGACAAAGCACAGAGGTGAAGACTAGGCTCGCCAACTCAGGCAACTGGAACCTTTTTTAGTAAGTTAGTGTTGTCGTACTTGTTTATAAAAACACAGAAAAAAAGCAAGATAGATTCATCCCTTGTTTCCCTCCCCATATTAAATTCAAAGTGAAAAAGAACCAGTCTGCATAACAGAGATGTTCCTCTGGTCCAAATTCCTCCCTAGTGCAGTACATTGCACAAACTGGTGCACCGTCATCATTACTATTAACACTCAGCTATCTCTGCTAATTTGATGCATCTTTTTTTTACCTAGAAATGAAGTCACTTGCTGAAATAACACACTAAGATGTGTGCTCCAGATGTCATTAACAGCACCGACAAAGCACCAGATGGAGAACTTTACCTTTCCTCTGCAGACTGGCCTGATCCCTCTCCTACAAATGAACTCATGGGTTGCATTTCCAAAAGAGTTTTGAAGAGATTATCTGACGCTGTTGCCAAGTATCCCATCTCAGCATTGGGGTGCAGTACAGGGCTTTCGGATGAAAGCATTTCATCTGTGTATTCATGGTATCCAGCATAATCCAGATTTGGTGGGGCCAAGAAACCTGGTGCCAGAGCCAGTTCCCCTTCAATCTTCAGTAAAAGAATCAACAATGTTATTGATAACGCTGTCACCAGTTCCTGAAACATTCCTCTGCCTCTGCAAAGTTTCAGAAATTTGTCTGGAGTCTATGAACATGACACCTATATGTTCTGAAACAGTGGAACAGGGTTACCAAACTATTTTTAGCACGGTTACTATTTGCACACTTTTCTGACCTTCCCATTTTCTGCATTATTGAAATACTGTTGCCGCTTCCTTCATGAGGATGCTCTGAGTTTATTATTTTAAGGACTGTGACTACCAAGCCGAGTGTATTTTAAGCACTGAATTTCTGCACCGCCTCAGTAGACAAGCAAAGATTATTATGCCATTTTGCAGATGAGAGTCTGAGACACATAGGACAGAGTCACACAGGACACCTGTGGGAGAGGCAGGACTGGAGCCTCAACTCACCTGAACCCCCATCCCAATAATACATGAGCCACAACATTAATTCTGCTTGGTGTGTCGTTAATTAGCAGTTTTGCACAAACACACTGTGCTCATAATAACCTTAAAGAGGTTACAGGGAGCGACAGGTCAAGGAGGCCAGTAAGTGGAGTATGGAAATGGGAGAACACGTCAGTATTTGTGCAATTCTTACCTTGTCAGAAACAGTGATGCCAATCCACTTTCCACAAAGATGCTTGCCAGTTAGGACATTTCTTTATGTGTTGATGTCCCTTCCTTTCTCTTTTACCTGGCTGTTGACACCCAGGAGCTGGAACAGAAAGGAAAAACATGCTACTCCATTCCATCTCTGCAAATGTAGGAATATTGCACAGGGTTTTGCACTGCTGCTTTGGCCTCAATGAGACCGACAGTGACAATAGTTTTCACTGCAGAAAAAATTAAGGTCTCAACCAGCTCAATACTGAGTCACATACTATTAACTGCACCATTCCTATTGAACAGGCAGGCCCTATCCCTGTCAGGACATTAAAGATAAGGCTCAGGATTTGGGAGCAGGTCAAGAATGAAGCAGGTAGACAGAGGGCTTTGAGGAGATGTACTCTTGGTGGGCTACCCTCCTACTGATGATAGGACAGAATAAAAGTTGTAGCAATCACATTTATTTTCCAGGCTCCCCCAGCTCCTGTGCTGTACAGGCTTCACTGGATTCAAAGAGTTTCTCTGAACTTCTTGTCATAGAGCTGTCCGGGATTTAAACCAGATTTGCAAGTTGTTTTTGCTGAAAAATGTTTCTGGCTCTAAGTGGTACTTTCCACAGAGCTATTTCTTCCTAATGCAGGGTCCGCTCCACAGAATCACAATAAAATTTAACAGCTTTTGGCATTTAGAAGAGTGAACAACAAGCTGCTGCTCACAATAACACCAGTAAGCGCTTATTTCTGAAGTAATTTTTGTCCTGCAACCAGCCATTTACCTGTGCCTGAACCTGCACCACTAACCTCACCCACAATAAGCTATGTCTGAAGACACCACTTTGAAGTAGTGCCGAGGTTTTGAAAAAAGCCCTGCTATTCACCTCGAGCGGAAGATCAATTCTGTCAGACAATCTGTACTTACCAGTCTCTCTGCTGGCACTTAAAATGGGTTTTATTTTCTTCTCGGGAGCCACGTGCGCAGAAGGAGGCCACAGCTTATGAGGGTTCACAGCAGGCACTCATCACCCTTCTGTCCTTGCGACAGATCCCAGGTGAGGCATAGAAAAGCTGATGTATAGTGGTTTATTCTAACGCACCTTGTGGAATGAACTTATGCCTAAAAGAACTCATCAGCAATGCGAACAGGTAAACAAGAAGGTAATCTCCCCAGGGAACACAAAGCGCCAGCCCTGATGAAAGTTGTTGCCATCCTGTTTGTGTTCATTTGGCTGACAGCTAATGAATGATTTTCTGGTTTTGCTGGTAATTTGGGGCTCCAACATTTTCCAGTTATGGCAAAAAGCTTGAAATGATATCTCACTGTTTAAAATGCCAGCTGATCCGTGCTCGGGGTTGGCTCCCTAAACTTTCCAAAGGCCATACAAATAGCAGTGATTCTCCTCAGGTTTCACCACCTATACTTATTTTACAATTATTTGAATGAAGGTTCAGGCTTGTGAAGGTTAATGGACTGCCTAAACTGGAAGCAGTAATTCTTTACTTATCCATAGGCTAGAGGCAGAGCCGGAGCTGGCAGGATGAGCTTCCTACCATGCCCCTGCGACCTCAACTGTCATTTGGAGAAATCAGCCTCCGACGAGGTCAGGAGTACAGTGGTGTTTAGCCTTTCCATCTCCATGGCAACTTACTCTTGGGCATCTTCTTCAGAGCAGTTACTTCCAATTGCCTTCATCTGAGTGTGGCTCTTTGACATATGAAAACCCACTCATTAGGGACCGAGGAGACACTGGGAAGCTCATCTCGCTCACAACCCAAAGGCAGGCTTCAGCTGCATTGCCAAGGGTGAAAAGTGCACTTTCCACAAGTTAGCCAGGCTCCACAAATGGCCTGCTCACATGTAACATGATAATTTTCCTTTTTTTTTTTTCTTCTCCCAAATAAGCTTTTTACCTTTGGATGACGAAAAATAACAAGTCTGGAAAGGGCACTTGAAAAACCTCTCGGCTTGTTTTAGCGAATTGTGTACAATCAGTTCTCTAAAGTGACTAGGTCAGCAGCTTAGAGGAAGCAGCCAGATGGTTTTTTTTTTATTTTTATATATATATATATACACACACACAGAGCCCTCTCCTATATATACATACACATTTTATATAAATGTATGTATATGAAAATACATTAAAGTAGTTTCCATGCAAGACTTTTTAGAACTGAAGTTATAGCAACATTTTGTATCCTCAAAAGTTCTAATATTTGTTTCTGATGAGAAGCAACTTTAGCAGTCTTGCACCTTGGACTCGTGGATGCTCCACATACACTGCTGTCTGGGACCAAAACCCAATAGTGAAATTTGAATGATTTGATATATATCAGCTGTTGATAATCTGATAAAGCTACAGAAACAGATGTGTGAGAGGGTGGTGGCAAATGAGAAACAGCCTTGCAAACTGTTTTCACTATTTTGGAAGTGGGAAAACACAAGGAAATGTATAACATATCCATTCTGTTATTTATCCAGAGAAGAAAACATACAAACAATAAATGTAAGTTGTGAGGATAGCACCATTCTGGACTGCTAAAACTGGTGAGTCTATCAGTTAGGTTGGTTAAGGTGCAGTTCCATAAAAGATACTTTCCTATGCTCACCCAGAACTTTCTGAATGCAGCACCTTAAAAGAGAACAGTTTTATTAGGTAAATGGAAACCTAACTTTACTATCCCCTGATGCCATTAACCTGGCTATACACGCAGTGTTACAAAACACGGAATTCAAGTTGCCAAGTAAGGATGCTTGCAAAAGTATTTAAACAAGCAATATGTCAAGTCACAAATCCTCGCAGACAAAATCTGCACGTGACGAATCACTGTACTCATTACAAGTTGGATAATTTATTCCTCCACAGCCAGACAACACCTTGCTACAGGTGGGGCCACACAGATGAGAAAGCTTGTGGTCTTCCCCACAAGGCTCCCGTTCTGAAAGGTGACTTTCTCTTAGGTTGGATGTACTATATATATGTTCAAGAGCTTTAGGCATGTATGTAAGTTCTTACCACAGGTGGGCTGATGAATTCTTGCAGATATACACAGCCGAGCCGGCGGTCCCAGGCGTCGGTGATGTGGCCACCGTACATGATCTCACCAAAGAGGTAACGCAGGTCTTCCCATGGAACGTATCCCTGGGGAAGAGAATGCATCACTGAATAGAACAAATCAGCTTTCTAAAGGACAAACCCAAGCTGTTCACAATAAACACTGTGAAGAGAAACAAAAGAAATTCAAACACTTCCTTCTAGAAAGCTTCATGGTTATATATTCGCATTGCTGGGTTTTGTTTGCTTAGAAAGTAACTACATTGAAACACAGATTTATTTTATTTCAATCCAGTCAGAGGTATCTATAAATATCTGAGTAAAAATATCAAGTTTGTGACTAAAACACAGTAATGGTGCGAAGTGTATCATCTGAGCCTTATGTCATGTTTTCTTATAAAATGCTTTTAAGAGAAAAGTACATTTTCAAAACACCGCATGATATAAGAGAACATAACTCATTAACAAGTGCATGTATTTTCCCATACAGATCTTTAAAAACATAATCCTCATGAGTGACAGGAAGGTAACCTACTGTGCCTTTCTCAGAGGAGAAATAAAAAACTTGTATCTGATTGCAGTCTTTTATATCTCCTCACTAGGAAACACTCAGTAACTGAAATTCTACATTATTTAAATTTGGGATGTATTCAAGAACTTCGGTAAAAATTGAATTAATATTAATCCCGTTACTTCCACATCATGTAAGCATTATGTTTATTGTAGAACTCTAGTCATAATGCTACTGTTATAGCGTGTGATTAACAGTCGTAACACATTTTATTCAAGGAACTACTGTCTTTCTCTTTTATTTGGCTTCACAGAGTTTGAAGCTTCTTTCTGCTACCCTTTGGTTTGCAAAATATGCCAGTTTGTGATGAAGCCTTTCCAGACAGGAACCTTTACACCCTTGAGGGCAGTATTTTCCTCCCAACAGTTCAAGTAAAAACTTAATTATAGGCTTTAAATATTGCATGATGTGACAGAACAGAACACGTAAAATAGCTACAGCTTTGCCAGCCTGCTTGCTACAAGTTTATTTCAACCGGAGTATGTGAAACTCTAATCCATCTTTCTTTTCAACTGGTTTGAAGAGAATGAAAAAAAGAAAAAAAAAGCCACCAGAATATAATAAGCAACACTGCATGCTGGTGATGAGAAGCCTGAGCAGAGAATCCCTGTGAAAAACGCCAACAACTTAGTACGAAAGAGTCTTGCAACTAGAATAAACCTGCTTTTCTCTTTGTTGGTAACAGAAACACATTTAATGTTTTTCTGATTTCGTGTATATTTATCTCAAGAAATGGCTTTTGCTTTTGTCTTTTAGAAGAGTATATCGATATTCTAACTCAGTACAAGCTCATTCAGCTTCATACTTCTGGGGACATTGATTACACAGAGGTAATCAAAGCTTGTGATATAAAAGAGACATTTTTGTTAGTCTAAGAAAACTGAGGGGTTTGCTTTATAAATATTTTGGGCTGTCAAGTTTGCATAATTGCCATGGTACTTTATAGAAAACTGGTCTGTTGTACTCAAAAAGCCACTGAGCGGTTGCATTGTTCAGTGGATGGATATGGCAAGGCTGGAGTCCACATCCCCCTCACAGCATTCAGCGACAACTCCATGAACATGCGTAGGGGGATCAGAAGGTGGAGGGGAAGAGCGGGACAACAAGGCAGGAACAGGCATCCTGCACTTTACCTGAGGAGACCTTAGCTATCAGAGGTTGGCATGGTGTTCATCTTAGCAACAGGAAAATGGGTTAAGTCAAACTGAGATGCTAGAGGATTAAATATTGACGGGGAAGCACCATAAACTGGTACAACTGATGATGGAGTTAGGGCAGTTTCCACTAGCTGATGGGCTAGCTCAGGTTTCCCAGTTTATGCTTTCTAGTCAATCCGTGACTGCCTTAAAGTTGTTGCCAAAGGATACTCCATACACACGCATACATATACACACTCACAGAGTCATATACATGTAGATACATGTACAATTTGCGTTTTAAAAAACTATTATCTCTTTTCACTCTGCAATACTCATGTTAAAAAAATGCTTATAAAGCCACAGGGTAATGAATCACTAACCAACACAATGAGAAGGGCATATAAGCAATATTACCAAGAGGAGAGGAGAAATAATTCTCGCTCTTGCAGACCTTTCTAGTCTTCCCTGTGATCAGAATCCTCCCTCTAATTAATTAGCAAAATTAATTATCCAGCTTATGAATTGTGGTTTGAAAAGAACAGAGCTTAAAACAGCAAGATTTATTAGCAAAGAAAACTAAGGGTTGGAATAAGCTGATTTTATAGACGTCTTCTAAATGGGAAGCATTATTAAATCATCACTATAAAATTAAGCAATTATTTCACTATGACACCAAGTACCACGGAAAGGAGAAACAGTTTCATGTCCTATTAGCTAAATAAAGGTCAGCAGGGGTAAGAAGAAAAAAGGAAAATTAATATCGAAAGTAAATACAGGTTCGGAGATATGGAGAAAACTGTATCATCAAGGGGTGACATTTCCCTCTCTTTTTTCTTTATAAATATGTATATAAGGATGTATTCAGTACTATATCATTCAGTAATAACTAATTATTGCTATTATTTAGGTATTTCATATATGGAACTTACGCAAATGACCTCAACTGAGTATTTAAACTACACAAGTGTGAAATATGCTGTAGCTCAGAAATAAAATCACTCATCTACCCTTAACTTTGACTCAAGGGGAACACTACTGAGAAAGTCACAACAAGGTGGCATCCTTAATACATAATAATGACACATGCAGGAAATGCACCATTATTTATACATGTGACGTGCTGTAAATTGCTTCCATCATCAGAACTAATTGTAGTGATTATTAATGCAGTGTTGTGAACTGTCAGAATTGCTGTATGTAATTACATTTGTGCAAATGCTTCATTACCTGCCTAATGAATTTGGCATATATGCACATGTAAACCACTGTTTTTGTTAACATAATGAAGGGCATTTTTTTCCCCCTTAGCTACTGATGTGGAACTGGTTTGACCTATGTTACAAAGTTCAAGCATCCACAGCCACAAAAAAACCCACAAAAAACACCCCATACACCTCTGATATGGTTTATTTTCATACTTCGCAGCGTCATTGTATAATACCAGCTACTTAACAGCTTTGGGGAAGAATTGTGTCCCCCTTATTCAGTATAAACAGCTGATTGCATCGAAAAGACCTCGGCATGTGGTTGCCTGCCCACTACTTCTTATCTTCGTATGGGTCTCTGAATAGTTGCAGAGGACAGTGGTGCAGACGGCGAGATCTCTAGCACTGAACGGGTACCTTCCATTCCAGCCCTGAGGGCCAAACTTCAGCCTCCCAGCAACGCACGTGTGAAAATAGCACGGAGAAAAAACGATGCTTTTAAATTCCCCTTCTCTGTTACACAGCTCAAGGGTATCCTGTTGAAGAAAAAAGGAATACATTTACCCAGTTAACAGCCGGCAGTGTTATCGACAGCTGTGTCTGCCTCAGCTGCCGAAAGGGAGCACTCACAAGCCTGAAGTTCGAAGGACAGAGAGAAACAGGTTTCTTAGTGGCGAGTGACTATTAGGCAGCATTTTTTAGAGTAATTCCCAGAAGCAAAAATGTTCATGGTTACCTTTCTATTTCCAAATGTCCCTTAGGAAATAGAACTGTTGTGCTATTGAAACCAATAAAACAGAGACTTTAACTAGAACTCTGTAAATATTACGCAAATAACCGCTAGTTTCTCAGCATAAATCACCCATAGAATTTATCCCAAGTAGAAAACTTGCCACCTTAACTTTTATTAAAAAGCATACCATTCTTTCAAATTTTAGACAGTTTCCCAAAGAGTAATATTTGAAAGTGAAGTTTAATTATTTTTCTTTTGCCTCTGTTTTGATAGTATTAGTAAAGAATCTCAGCAAAATGAGATTCTGCATAGGGCTTCGGCTGGTTTTTAAATTACTGAAACAAACTATTGGCCATTTTCCTATAAAACTGCAGAAATTAATTCTTGGTTCTCTGCCAGTTTTCTATATTCCGTCTTTTAGTTTAAGAAGTAATTGACATAATGAAATTACTTTTGATACCCATAAAAACATAGATGTGTGGAAGGAACTTCAGAGTTAAACTCAAAACTCTTGGCATTCAAAAGGAAATAGTTCATCCTGAACTGAACAACAGGCAGAAAATTCTGAGCAGAAGTGAAGGATTTTACATGTGACAAAAACCCCTCGTTAAGTCAGAATCCCGAGTTTAACCATGAGAAATACAACATAAGCTTCTATCCTGATGAAAAACACAAAACATGAAATTTATTCCACTTGGACTAGGCCTAGTTTGATTTTCTTATTACAATTCTTTTTTTCCAAAAAATTAAAATACCTTAACCAGAAATGTATTAAAGACAGTATCTGCTCAGGAATTTGCAGTGAGACTCAAACAGTCATGGCTCAAAATAATGGGGGAAAAAAAAAGTTCCTAAAATATCAAGCTTAGAAATTAGCTGATTAAAATACATACTCTATATATATTTCTTGAACAGAACACAGCCTGAAGTGGGAAAACAATGCCTATGAATTACCTTTATTAAAACCTTTGTCTAGCATTTTCAGCTTTTGATTTAAAATATTATTATAATAAGTTATAAAAAAGAATGAATTTCTGCATTAATAGTTGCTTGTTTAGCCACAAAACCGGGCCATTCTCCCTTTTTCACAAGCATCTCTCTGAATCATGTCATAGCATCAAAATTGATCCATCTGTAGCCAAGGTATCTTTGACACGGCTCTTTTATTGCACAGCTCTTTTTCTGGGCATCGCTTAATGGATTTCCCTTTAAAAGCCACTGTTACCCTTCTCACATCCAAATTCTGCCTTCAGGTGTCCTGTTTTCAAATAAATTCATGCTAATACATTCCTGAAAGCCTAAAGTGTACAGTTATGGTTGCTTTTAGCATGGTCTGCTTTGTTGACATGAGTAAGTTTGCTGCTCCAGCGCTTTCACAGCTGTGGGGAAGTTGACTTGCACCAAGCAAGATATTTAATAATACAAGTGTACACATTATTCTCATGTGTTTCCTCTTGCCCAACGTCGATGGGAAACACGGAGGCAGCGCAGGGCACGAAGGGCTGGCATCCCGCAGCTATCAGGTTTGTTTGGAAGCACAAAGATCCCAAAGTTCTGCTCTCTTACAAAGTGGTCATCAACATTACCATTTGTCCCCATGGGGGATGGAGTAATTAAAACAAATAAATTAAAAAAAAAAAAAAAAAGTTATGTCTTATCTGGTCAAAACTGTAGAGAGCAGCACGTAAATTAGCCAGCATCCCTGTAGGAGGTTCATTGGTAATTTTAATTGAGTTTTCTAGTATTCCTTGAGGAATGATGTGCTCTTCTGGGTCTGCAGCTTGTTAAGCACTAATAAAGACATGGATATCATGATGATTTTCTTCACTGTATTGCTCGAGGAGTTTTTCCAAAGTTCCTAGCCACTTGGCTACTACATCAATATTCTGTTGAAAAACAGCCAAAATGTTTATTGTGAGAACAAAACTAAATCTGTTATCCTTAAGACATTGTTTAGTGGCTTCATAATAAAAAATAGCTGTTACTTAATTCAAAGCATCACTTTATTATTAAATAAATCGATAGTACAAAGAATAAACTTAAAGATTCTTAGCTATCGTGCCATTTCTTCATATCTGTTGCAATAACAGAATTTTTATCATTAGCCTCTAAAGTTTCAGGCCTTGTTTCCAAAGATAACAAAAATATTATAAACTCAGAGTTAAGCGATCTGGGGGCGTGGGTGGGAGCAATATCCTAAGCAAAGACAAGCATAACTCAGCAGAGCACATAGACTCTACTTAAATTCCCTGTAGAACTGGGACCTAAGACAAACCAAGTCCAGTGCGTACCAGGAACAAGACTGAGGGAGTGCTAGGCAAATAAAAATGTTTACAGCTATCCTACTACTTAAAAACATATTTCATACCACTTCAGAGCCTCATTGTCTTTAAGATTCTTAATATATGAAGACAGTGGGAAGTCGTTGATAGACCAGAGAAATTAGTTGGAATGGAACAGCATCTGCCTCCAAAGCATCTACTGGTGACATATGGGACCATGAAATGGTCGTCTTCAGGATCCTGCGTGGAGGAAGCAGGGCGATAAGCAGGATCAAAACCCTGGACCTCAGGAGGGCTAACATTGCCATCTTCAAGGAACTACTGGGAGGAATCCCTTGGGCCAGGGCTCTCGAAGGCAGGGGGGTCCAAGAGTGCTGGTTGCTCTTTAAACGACACTTCCTCCATGCTCAGGAGCGGTGCATCCCCCTGAGAAAGAAATCTAGCAAAGGAGGCAGGAGACCTGCATGGTTAAACAAGGAGCTTCTAGCAGAGATCAGGTGGAAGAGAAAGGTCCATGGAATGTGGAAAGAGGGACAGGCCACTTGGGAAGAGTACAGGAACGTGGTCAGAGCATGCAGGGATGCGACGAGGAAGGCCAAGGCCCACCTGGAATTGAAGCTGGCAAGGGATGTCAAAAACAACAAGAAGGGCTTCTTCAACTACATCAGCAGCAAAAGGAAGGCTAGGGACAATGTGGGGCCACTGCTGAATGAGGCGGGTGTCCTGGTGATGGCGGATGCGGAGAAGACAGAGCTACTGAATGCCTTCTTTGCTTCAGTCTTCAGTGCTAAGACTGGCCCTCAGGAATCCCAGGCCCCGGAGGTAAGAGAAGAAGCCTACAAAGAGGACGACTTTCCCTTGGTCAAGGAGGACTGTGTGAGGGATCGCTTAAGCGATCTGGACGTCCACAAATCCATGGGCCCCGATGGAATGCACCCATGAGTGCTGAGGGAGCTGGCGGATGTCATTGCTGAGCCACTCTCCATCATCTTTGAGAGGTCCTGGAGGACAGGAGAGGTGCCTGAGGACTGGAGAAAGGCCAATGTCACTCCAGTCTTCAAAAAGGGCAAGAAGGAGGACCCAGGGAACTACAGGCCGGTCAGCCTCACCTCCATCCCGGGAAAGGTGATGAAGCAGCTTATCCTGGAGGTCATCATCAAGCAAGTGGAGAAAAAGAAGGTTATCAAGAGTAGTCAGCATGGATTCACCAAGGGGAAATCATGCCTGACCAATCTAATAGCTTTCTACAATGACATGACTGGCTGGGTAGACAACGGGAGAGCCGTGGATGTTGTCTACCTAGACTTCAGCAAGGCTTTCGACACAGTCTCCCATAATATCCTCCTAGGGAAGCTCAGGAAGTATGGGCTAGATGAGTGGTCGGTGAAGTGGATTGAGAACTGGCTGAATGGCAGAACTCAGAGGGCTGTCATCAGCGGCACTGAGTCTAGTTGGAGGCTGGTAACTAGTGGTGTCCCTCAGGGGTCAGTACTGGGCCCAGTCTTGCTTAACTTCTTCATCAACGACCTGGATGAAGAGTTAGAATGTACCCTCAGCAAGTTTGCTGCTGACACCAAACTGGGAGGAGTGGTAGACACACCGGAAGGCTTTGCTGCCGTTCAGCGTGACCTCAACAGGCTGGAAAGTTGGGCAGAGAGGAACCTGATGAGGTTCAACAAAGGCAAATGCAAGGTCCTGCACCTGGGGAGGAACAACCCCATGCACCAGTATAGGCTTGGGGGCGGACGTGCTGGAGAGCAGCTCTGTGGAGAGGGACCTGGGTGTCCTGGTGGACGACAGGTTAACCATGAGCCAGCAGTGTGCCCTGGCTGCCAAGAAGGCCAGTGGGATCCTGGGGTGCATCAAGAAGAGTGTGGCCAGAAGGTCGAAGGAGGTTCTCCTTCCCCTCTACACTGTCCTAGCGAGGCCTCATCTGGAGTACTCTGTCCAGTTCTGGGCTCCCCAGTTCAAGAAAGATGAAGAGCTACTGCAGAGAGTCCAGCGGAGGGCTACGAGGATGGTGAGGGGACTGGATCATCTCTCATATGAGGAGAGGCTGAGGGAGCTGGGCTTGTTCAGCCTGAAGAAGGCTGAGAGGGGACCTAATATATACTTACAAATATCTGAAGGGTGGGTGTCAAGAGGATGGGGCCAAGCTCTTTTCAGTAGTGCCCAGTGACAGGACAAGGGGCAATGGGCACAAACTGAAGCATAGGAAGTTCCGTCTGAACATGAGGAAGAACTTCTTCCCTCTGAGGGTGACGGAGCACTGGAACAGGCTGCCCAGGGAGGTTGTGGAGTCTCCTTCTCTGGAGATATTCAAGACCTGCCTGGACAAGGTCCTGTGCAGCCTACTGTAGGTGACCCTGCTTCGGCAGGAGGGTTGGACTAGATGACCCACAGAGGTCCCTTCCAACCCCTACTATTCTGTGATTCTGTGATTCTGTGAATAGCAAGAGAAAGATTTACGTGGCTGAGCTAAAGCAGCTTTCACTCCTCCATTAGCCCACACTCCACATTTTTGTTACAGAACTAGCATTTCAACTCAAATTGCAGCTGAGCCCTACAGCTTCTCTCTGGTTCTTCACCGTTGCGCCAGAACCTGCCGATTGCATTGGCTTCCACCTCCACACAGCGCAAGAGGATATGAAATTCTGTACACCAGCCAAGGAATATGACATGTCAGTCATGCTCTGGGTGCTGCATCGCTCTTATCACGAGACCTGCTGAGGGGATATCCCCAAATTGTCCCTTGACATGTGGAAAAAGGAATAGGGGGGTGGAAAGAGAGGGGGACTTTCATATCACGTTACATGATAGCAGCCTGGTAGCACCTGCATTTTCATATAGGATACGTCCATCCACTGCCAAGCGGAAGTGATTCAAGACTTAGTATAATATCAAAATAACCATTCAATATATCAAACAGCTGAGTTTGAGAAATTAATTAAAAGTGATGGAAGAGTTAAACCCATTACCAAAAAATTTCAAGTCAGTCTTTCTTCTGCCAGTTTACCAAGCACTGTGCCAACTGGTTTTGCTAGATCTGGTGCCAAAGCAATTTTAAAAGTATTTCCCAAGTCAGTCAGAATAGCAGGTTTTTTTAAAATATCTAATTATACACCCCCTAGCCTCCAAGAAAATGCATAGTATAATACTTCATTTTTTTAAACAGATTTTTTTTAAACATGAACATATATGGTGTTTGGGCCAAAACCCAGAAGACTGAAGCTTGGGAAGTACTGAGTACATCCAAACCCCACTAGCTCTAGTCAGCTTAGCACCATTTGGGAATTGGTCCAACATCTTTATGTAGTCTCCTTTCGGACTTCACTGTCGAAAATTTTCACAACAAAATTATCACCTCCCTCCTCCCTCAGAAGCCAGGCATAACGGGCTGGAAAATGGAGCAGGTCTACAACACCAGAAGCCTCTCAGATGTTCCCTGTTTATCCCTGTGGCTTCAGACATACAATACTGCTGATTTAGGGCCTCTGTCATCTCCCATTATCTCGTCCTGTTCCCAGAGCAGCAGAGAATTCTGAAAATCCCCTGAACACCAACACTGCTCTTTCCTTCACAACAACATTTCTATACTCACTAACAGAAAAGCAGGGTTATTTTCAGACTAGCATGACTAGCTTACTCATGTGAAATCTGGTTAACTAATTCTTCCAGTTTCAGTGTTGACGAAGGGGTGAGTATGGGTGCGTTTACATGGTGCCTAGCACACCAAGGCCCCTCGCTAATCCCATAGTGATTTTATTTCAGCTGGCAGACAACGCTGAGTCTAGCCCATCTCTTCACCTGTTGCAGGCAACCTGGTTGACAGCCAAACATTGCTGAGGTTGAAACCCGAAGAGGGGGGAAGCACCCCATCCCCGTGACCTCCTTAACATTGAGGCTTGGAACATGCACACCTTGTTTGGCTTCAGGGCAATGGGGTTGTTACAAATATCTGTTTGCTATTTAGCATATGATGGTGGGAGGTGAGCACCTTCTTTCAGTAGCATTGACAATTGCGGAGCCCCTGTTCACTCCGTTACTGCACTGGGAACAGCAGCTCGCCAGGGGATTGCACAGATCTTTTTTTCTGCTGCAGAGTGGGTTCTCGGTCCACGCAATGCTGGCCAAAGCAGCGGCTGCTGTCCAGGCCCAATTATACAGCTTCCCAAGGGGGAGTCAGACCTATTGCATTAAAGTCTCCATTATGCCCCATTGAACGGAACAGGAGCTCTTAATTATGTGGGGAAGCGTATGCCTGAGGGCAGTCCTACCCACCCACCAGAGGCTTTCTGTTTTATCTCTCCTGTTCCTCCTGGGATGGTGAGGACAGTGTTCACAAAAACATGACATACACTCTATTAATAATGACGTTTATCCTGTTACAATCAAAAGCAAAAAAGGAACAAGGCTGTTAGCTGTTTAAAACTTTTGCTGTAATCCACTGCCTCTTTCGTTTGTGTTCTGGGAATATCCCTCCAACTGAAGAGCCAGTCCCCAGAAGAGGGGCTGTTTGACACTCACTTGGAGAAGAACCCAATGGCCATATCTGGTAGCCTTCTCGAGTGCCACCTCTGCAACCATCTCCTGCCCTTGTCCTAGAGAGACGATATGAAATCTTCCAGACTCTATAGTGTACCCAAGCTTTTTGCCTGTAAAAGAAATAATTGGTGAAGGGTGAGTGACAGAGGGGGAGGTAACAGGCAAATTAGCAGAGCAGAAATGAAAAAGAATGATAATGCCCCCATTAATTTCACTATCACTTGTGCAATGCATATTACTTCTTCTGAAGCACTTCACTAAACCCTTACAATTTCAACAAGCAAAATTGCGAGCTCTCAACAGTGGCCTTATTGCTGGTATTAGAAAAAGCCGGCAGAAATCTGTTCCCTTGGTTTTAAGATAATGAACCTTTTGACATTTTGATAGATGCTCAGCATTGTTACTGAGCTTTAGAAACTCTTACAGGGGGTACAGAGCAATTCCCTTATGAAAAAGGGAGCAACATGTGGTAGATATCACATCAGTTTTTTAACTGATTGGTTCAGTGGGTAAATGCACAAGCCTCTCACCTTGTGAGGCCTGAGTTTAAATTGAGCACAGTGAGGTCACAGCTGTATTAACCTGGTATTCTCACTATTGTCTGTGGGGAATAGTAATCCTAAGTATAAAGGCACAGAGCCCTATACAATTGAATATAGTTTGTATAATGACCATTATTTAGTCACAGGGGGCACAAGATTACATGAGCATGGAGAAAATTGCCCTCTGGCCCTCATCTAGTCAAAAGGTAGAAAACAGTACAAAGGAAACCTGCATTATGCCAAGCAGAGGAATGCTCGGTCTAAAAATTTCTTCATACTATAGTGCTTATGGCCTTACATTTTTCATCCACCCCATTTACCATGAATATGGTGGGGGTGGAAGAAACTGTAGAGCTTGAATCTTCTGCTGAAAATAAACCTTGCTCAACTTTCGCATAGTAATGTAAATTCCCTTGTAGCGACAGACGATTTCAGAAGGCTTTGTTCTGTGTAGTAAAAAGACACCCATACACGTACATGTGCACGGGCACATACAGATGTGTATAACTGTCTGTCGATTTATCTACATTTATAGCCCTGCATGCTCCATTTCACTGTCGACCTCAATTTTTCTTTCTTCAGTGGGAACACAGTTGAGTGATCCTTGCACCAGAAGCAAATAAGAGGCTTACCTAGTGTCTCAATATCTTCAAGTGGGTCTACTCCTGGAGACAGAATGAAAAACACAGGAATGGCCGGACTGCTCTCTTCATAAGATTTTGCTAAGTCCATCCTTGTGTTTACCACATATCTTGAGCCAAGCTTTTCCTCCACAAAATTCCTATACATATGAAAAAATATGCACTAAACACCAAAAACTTTCCCTGATACAGGCTTCAAGCCTGCACCGTTCTCAGACTTGAGTGGCTGACAGTGAAGGTCTAACAGTCACTTCATCAAAGAAATCATCAGGGAAGTGAACTGAAGGCAAGAAGGGGAGGCAGGTGGTGAAGCAAGACAGAAGATGATCATTCCCATTTCTCTGTGAGATAGGGACCATGTGACAGAAAACAGCAACTTTTGAATGAAAAGGACCTCTTCAATAACTGAATCCAAGAAGTCATTACATGCAGGCAATACTGTCACAAAACGCCAGGGCAGTGGGGCAGAATAAACACCCAGGACACAAAACCAGAATTCTCAGCAGGCATATGAATGGGTAGAAGCTGTGACGGTGGGGTGTGGAGGATCAGGTCTATGAGACCATCAGCTGGGATCAAAAGATTAAAATAGTACAACCGGAAGACAGCTGGGAGAAGATCGGTAAGTATTCACAACTGAATCTTTCTCGGTATCACAGAATTTTAAAGAATGGACACCAGAAAAATTTTTATCCTGTGGGGTTAGCTACCAGCCCTAATACCATAATGAGAACTAACACTGAGAAATGCACTTTTAGCTATTAACAGCATAGCTTATTGTATTTCCATTTATCAATGAGTGCTATCCTCAGGGTACCTATATGCAATCTGAAAGAAATCACAAACATAGCTCTCCAAATATGCCGTGACTCATGTCTCACCACACTACCTCTTCATATACTCTTCACCAGAAGAACAGGCTGGGAAGGGCCACAGTCATTGATTTCAAATTCTGCTTGATTGCCTAGTTTATGAGTTATTTGCCTGCCCCTTAAGATCTGAGTTTTCTCCACACTGACACATACAAGCCACCCTCACACACACGTGCCCTGAAAGACGTATCCTCAGATTTCATACCTAAGAGCATACATCATTCTGTCTGGACGGAGTCCCCTCAGTATGATCAGTTTCTGAAGAGAGCTTTTATTTGTCCATTCCTGGGGGAGCTTTTCCTTTTCTGGACACTCTGAGTCCACCCACTTCTTCCACCTCTTGGTGGATCCTTCCATATCTTTATCTAACCCCCGAACGCATCCATCACTGCCACAGCCTGGAAACATGCCAAAGACATAAATACATATGATGTACCTTCTGTATGAAGACTGAAATGGGAAGACAAGTACTGATACTTTTGGGGTACGTAAAAAACCATAGCCTAACCAATTACAAAGGAGTCAGGATTTATCTTAAAATACTAAATTTTATATATATATATACACACATGGATAGTATTATTTATAAGAGTTTACTTTGGTCAGTATCGCCATACTGTTAAATATCAAGATATGACAAACTTGAAACCTTGCATGAGACATTTACTACAGTAAGCAGTGGTACGAAGATCAAAATTGTGTTTCTGGAGAAGTTATGGTAAAACAGAATTTCCTCACAAAGCACAGTACGCGATGCCTATGGAAAAATATGCTCAAAAAGCAAAGACAACTCCTGTTTGAAAGCAGCCCCTGTTCTGCTAAAAATCATGGTGGAATGTATGACTTTATCTGAAATTGTCTAGTTGTAGCATGCCTCCACATATAACAGAAAAGGTTTAGAACTGAAAAGCAATTTTCCCAACCTACCCTAACGGCACTCCATGACTGAGTAGTTAAGAAGTGAACAGCACTCTTGTGTGTTCAACTCTGAATCGAAGAAGGAAATCCAATTCAAGGAGTTCTATCTCTTTACCTCTTAGAAGAATCTTGACAGCATACAAAGTTGAAAAAGATCATCGGTCTTGCTTCAGAGCCACTTCTGCCTTAAAGTATTCACCCCTCAAAGTATTACTGAGTAGGGAGCTCAAAGCAACAAAAAATCTTATGGCTGCATTTTCTAAAATGCTGATATAAGAACTTACATCTTCTTTTACTGATATTTTAAAATCTTCATTTGAAATTTATTGCAAATGGAGTGATTCTTAGATATTAGTCACTAAACTGTGTGTCAAAATTTTTTTAAAACCATACATACAGAGAGCTGAACTTCCCTTTACTTGTTAAAAAAGACACCATGAAAACCAAACACAACCTACCAGTCAAAACTTTTTTGCAGAAAATATAACTGTTGTTCATTTATGTACTGAAAGACAAATTCACTAAAATTTTAAGATGAGCTAATAACCACCGCAGTTATTTTTCTTTAGCTTGTGGGAACATAAACAAACATAAAAATATGTCTTGCACACTGAAGATAACCTTAGATAAACTTGGTCACAAATTATTTTATACTAACACTACCATAAAAGTACAGATTTCTGAATTCAATCTAATTATCTCTACGTATCCTTTTTGCGTCTCAGAAGACAGGAGAGCAAAGTGCACAGCTGTTTGCATCACCAACCTAAACCCTCCAGACTGCAAGCTGTCACAAGGCTTTGGGGAATTTACAAATCCTGAGTGGTTTTTGTTGTTGTTTTTTGGGGTTTGTTTTACACTGAATCAGTTCTGGCACATGAGCTGTATGCAAACTGAAGAAAACTCCTCAGGTTCTATGAGGGGTTTTTCTAGTTCTTCTATCACTTTATCCACACATAGTGGGAAAAAGAGACACCTTTGCCATGATACCATATGTTCTCTCTCCTTTCTGATATAAACACATCTTTCTTCCTCTATTAAAAGCCCTCTCTCTTTCCATCTAAGAATTTTTTTAATAAATCAGAAGTTTATTGTGCCCTTTACTCTGGTTTCTGTCTACTCTGTAACTGATTGGACTCACTTTTCAGCTGCCGTACAGATTTCCATTCTTCATGATTCATCCCAGTACCACTGCTACAAAAAAGACAGAAGTTCAGCAACACAGTGCTAGAAACTTAGGTGGTATGAATAAATCACTCCGCACCATGATGCAGAGAAAGCATCACCAGCTTGATTTCCCCCCTCTTTTTATCCTTTCTCTTACAGACATTTCTGTCTGCTTTTTACTTCCATTTGTACACTGTGTAGAGTGATTTCTTTTTTCCTGTCCCCCCTCAAATCAGATTCCTCAATTTATATTTTACCTTCTTCCCAAATTGTTAGTTTCTAGTTTAATTCCTACCTCTGTTATTGACCAGCTCTGTGATATGACCTCTTTTGGAGCAAGCTCTTCAGGGCAAAACCTGTCACCCAGTACAACCGAGCCCGGATTTTTTCCAGGGCATACAGATACTAAAGTTAAAAGGAAAAATAACAGCCTGAATGTGATACGGATATGTATTATTTACTGAATTCTTACTTTACATATCACATTGATTTCAACCCTAATTAAGCAACCACAAGCAGTTAAGTCATGCTGTTCATACTCAGCATAGCTTCATAAAGTCATTGCAGTATTTTAAATGAAAAGAATTACATAAAAGCATCTTTGGAACTTCTGCAATTACTGATATTGAAGCAGCAGCCACACTGTGTCAGAAACTGCAAAGCCACAAGGCTACAGGACAACTTGTCTGGGCAGAGGCATCACATTCTAGTGAAGAAACAGCAAATCCAGTAAATATCAACATCACCGATCTGAAAATTTTTCCTCACCAGAAAAGCTGTTTGGGCCAAGAAAATGAGCTTATCCTTTTCAAAAAGTCCTTGGCTTGTGAAAAGAAAAGTTGACTATGTGACAGCTTCTATCAGGTTAGAGATATGACACTGAATATCCCCCAATTTTTCAGCCTGCTTAATTGCTTTGTGGAAGACTGCATTGAAAGCATGACAATAAGTACAACTATTTTTATTTATTTGAATTCTGCTTTTTTGCTTTTCTACTTGTAAGATAATCCATTTCTGACTATAGGCTTCTAGGAAGAGCTGGCCTAAGCAGTCTGAAATGCAAGGCACTTCTGCCAAGAGGCTTTTGAGGAAACTTTCAGCAAACCAGGGGTGAGGACGGCAAACAGCAATACTCTGCTGCTTCCTTATTTAGCTCAGCAGGCAGAACCTCTCACTTAAGCAAGCTGGTAATTTTGCAGTGGGTGATCCTCCTTCCTCATAACATCAGATCATTTATTAGATTTGCCACAGTGAGTTGTTTATACAGAATCCCACAAAACTCTTCCTACCTGACTCTGTGGGATGGCTTAACAAAAGGTAGGCAAATTGTACAAGCACAGTCAGAAAACACCACCAGAATGGAGACAGCTGACAAAGAGACCTGTGGGAATGCACGGTGCCACAGACCGGCAGGAGATCGCATTGTGTTCTCCTCTCTCAGACACACAGCCCTGCAAGTGTGAACATCTGGTACAAGTAATAACTAATATACTGGGCACCACCACTGGAGGCAGAATTCTGTTCCTTGCACTCAGGAAACCAAATCAGCAAGATAAATTTTTACCTTCAGTGAAAACTGGCAGATGGGGTTGATGCTGCTCAGACTGTTACTAACGAAGTAAAGAATGGACGCTCTTACGGCTGTCGGTCTGTAATGCTCTCTTCTTCTGTGAATCTCAGCTTCATTTTCTTTGGCTTCAGCTATCTATAGGATGACAGTTGTTGTCTTTATTTTTTAACGTGCCATGATGATCCCACACAATGACGAAAACTTTCCTATCCGTACAAATAAGAATATGGATACACTCTAGAAATCTGACTTAATTTCAGACAGTAGCAAATATTTGAGGTAAGCAAGCTTCTTATCTTAGACAAACTTTATGGAATGTCTGATCTCTGCAGCAATATATCTGTTCACCTGTGAAAACATAGAAATCATATATGAATACATTTGTTCATATTTCATGCTGATACTTATTTCTTTTATGAGTACTTACTCAAGCACCTAAATCAAAAGGAAAAGAATTAATATGTGACAAATACATACTGTAGACATGAAAATGTGATTATATAGGTGGACAGCCCTTGCTGGACAGACAGGAATTTGACTATTCCTAGCTCATAGAAATGTTTCACTAAAAATAATTAATAATACGCATTTTTCAGGTGTCTTTAAGCTGTTAAAAATAGTTCAGTTGTTATTACCTTGTGCTGTATTTCTGCTGCCATTGACTTTGTTGATTCGAGTTTCTCTACAAGTTCACTGTCTAAGAAACTGCCCTGGGCAGCTGACAGGCTGAGCAGCATGTCATTCTCCAGCTGCCTGAGCTTGATCTTGAAACAGTTCTGCTGCTTGGCCAGGGCTGACTAGCAGAGGGAACAAAAACACTGTATTTAAGCAACCACAGCAAGAAATACCATTTTATAGCATTTGTGAGCTATATTTTCTATTTAATGACATTAGTTGATTTAATTTACTTTCTGAAAGAGAAAGTTTATTTTCTGTCCCAGTACACTAGAACTAAGGTTCTGGGACACTCAAAGCAAGAAGGTCAAGATCACCATGGACCAGAACTTTATCTCTCCGCTAGCCTCCTTCCTCCTCAGACCACACAAAAGGACTAGGATCTTGCCAGAGATGGCAAATGGTAATCCACATGGCAGCTGAGAAAACCAACAGTAGTACAAGGCTGGAGAGTCCCACTATGCCAGTAAGCAGTGTGGGAAAGCATGGTTGTAGTCTGTTCTGCTGGACTGACCTTCTGACAGCGAAAGAGCTTGACTAGTCTTACGGGGAGCTCTCCATCCCTATCTGACCCTCGCACCAGAAACCCTTAGACGGTACAGGCGCTGGAAGCATGCAGCCCCATGTGGAGCAATGTGCAGATGCAGAAGAAAATGGCCAGCTGTTTTCAGATCATGTTCCCAAGTACACGGCTTTCATTCTTCACGGGCTATTTAAACTCTCTGACCCAGTTTGCCCTTGCATGAAGCAGCAGTACCTCAAAGAGGTGTAGCAAATTTTTGTGGATGAATTTAGTAAATTGCATGAGGTAACTGGAAAGACACACCAGAGAAATAGGAAGTATTCTTATTATTCACTTCACACCCCTAAGTATTTTTTCTTTTTTTAGCACATAGATCACAGTTTGCTCAAAGTTGTTTCTACAACCAGCTATAAAAGTGTTTCTCTTCCTAAGTCACTATACATTGGTATGACGGCAACAGCCACAGAACTACATCTTTGCAGGAGTAAATTATGATTTATTAACTAAATGCCCCAGGTCCTAACAGTGCCATCATATTCTCTTATGGACTGGCATGAAATTTTATTTACACTTATTGGCTCGAGATCACTGAAGCACAAAGCACTGCAGAGGGCTTTAACCCTGCACTGTAAATTAAATGCAGTGCACAGAGCAAACCAAGCAGTAGAGAGAAGTGTGGGAATAAGATCACAATAAATTTCATTTCTAGCAGAGCTTCATGTCAAGCCCAGCCCTCTGGGAGCACAGATTTGAGCAAATCCGTAGAAGTACTTTCTACACTTTGCAGAATCTGACTATTAAAATCTTTCTAATATATGGTTTACTAGCAGTTACTGTATAGCAGATTCAAACAGACATACTAACACTAGCCTTAAAATCTCAGAAGGGGCAACAGATAAATCAAAAGATAGTCTTTACCTTACGTTTTTCTAAGTCTGGCCTTTCAGCACTAACAACCTCAGCCAACAGCTGGTCTTCTGACCCTTCCCTGGTGACGGTGAAATTAATGAGGGTGGTCTGAGCCTACAGTTCTGGCTTGTAGTGAGTGTTAGCCAGTTTAGTCTGAAGGATGAGACGGAAATTCTTGTTGAATTCACATTCCTTGTCTTCAATCTTCATATGTCTGGGAAGGAATAAAATGCACAAGAATGGGGACCTCACTGAATTAAAAAAACAAAAATATATTAGATTGCAAAAAATGGGTACTGCGTGATCTTGGCAGCATAGGAAATGGATACTAACCAAAGTTCAGGTGCCTGCAGCTTAAGAAACAAGATGAGGATGACTGAACACACCAAAATTATACAAAGAATACACAGAGCATTTCTTAATTGGCATAGTTTCATTTGCATATACAGCAGATACCGGTAGATTATTCACTGGTGTACTGAAGAGTTTATGGCTTAAGGGTAAACGTCCATCTTTGTTACTTGTCACAAACTTAGGAAAGCTTTCAAACAACCCTTAATGAGATAGCTGTTAGTTCTTACAATCATTTCTTTAAATACAGCTCACTTTTCCGTCTTTTGAAATAGCTTAGCAGTAAATCCTAAAAACCTAAGCAGATGCATATATTTTCAACAAACTGATAGTGACCAGAGGACAGAGAAGGGCTGGTGACTGAAATAACAAAAATCGTTTTTCAAGGCAACCTACTACAATTCAATTGTTTGCTAGGTGACAGAATGAGTTATACTAGATTTACATTTTATTCACTGAATAAGATCCCTTACTGAAGGGATGTAATTTCCTGACTCCTTGTCTTCAACGAGAGGTGCCAGTCTGTCCCACACAGCAACACCACTACTGCTGAAGTATCATTTTGGAGCCTAGCAGTGAGGCAACACAAATTTCACCTTCCCACTTCTACAGCACAGCACCATAAAAAAAATTGAAAGACTGCTTATAGACTACAACGTGTACTGTGCATCTGGTCTAATGTGAGAATGTGCCACAACTTTGTGTCATGTGCTTGCCCAGTGAGCAGCATGCTGACCTTCAGCCATCGCCTGCCACAAATAAGCACAAGTACAATATCTTCTGTACAGCAATGGCTTTGACTGTTCTCTGCCAAGAAAGGAGATTCAAACACTAGCAGCAAACTTGTGCTTAAAAAAAGTCAGTAGAGTTATACAATGGAGCATAGGTAGAAAAAAACCCTTTTCACAAAATTCAAACTGACATTTTTAAAGTCAAATCCATTTTCAAAGTCACAGAATCACAGAATCACAGAATGGTAGGGGTTGGAAGGGACCTCTGTGGGTCATCTAGTCCAACCCCCCTGCCGAAGCAGGGCCACCTACAGCAGGCTGCACAGGACCTTGTCCAGGCGGGTCTTGAATATCTCCAGAGAAGGAGACTCCACAACCTCCCTGGGCAGCCTGTTCCAGTGCTCCGTCACCCTCAGAGGGAAGAAGTTCTTCCTCATGTTCAGACGGAACTTCCTATGCTTCAGTTTGTGCCCATTGCCCCTTGTCCTGTCACTGGGCACTACTGAAAAGAGCTTGGCCCCATCCTCCTGACACCCACCCTTGAGATATTTATAAGCATTTATAAGGTCCCCTCGCAGTCTTCTCTTCTTCAGGCTGAACAAGCCCAGCTCCCTCCTGGAAGGAGAACCTCCTTCGACCTGCTGGCCACACTCTTCTTGATGCACCCCAGGATCCCACTGGCCTTCTTGGCAGCCAGGGCACACTGCTGGCTCATGGTTAACCTGTCGTCCACCAGGACACCCAGGTCCCTCTCCACAGAGCTGCTCTCCAGCACGTCCGCCCCAAGCCTGTACTGATGCATGGGGTTGTTCCTCCCCAGGTGCAGGACCTTGCATTTGCCTTTGTTGAACCTCATCTGGTTCCTCTCTGCCCAACTTTCCAGCCTGTTGAGGTCACACTGAATGGCAGCACAGCCTTCCGGTGTGCCTACCACACCTCCCAGTTTGGTGTCAGCAGCAAACTTGCTGAGGGTACATTCTAACTCTTCATCCAGGTCGTTGATGAAGAAGTTAAACAAGACTGGGCCCAGTACTGACCCCTGAGGGACACCACTTGTCACCAGCCTCCAACTAGACTCAGCGCCGCTGATGACAGCCCTCTGAGTTCTGCCATTCAGCCAGTTCTCAATCCACTTCACCGACCACTCATCTAGCCCATACTTCCTGAACTTCCCTAGGAGGATATCATGGGAGACTGTGTCGAAAGCCTTGCTGAAGTCGAGGTAGACAACATCCACGGCTCTCCCGTCGTCTACCCAGCCAGTCATGTCATCGTAGAAAGCTATTAGATTGGTCAGGCATGATTTCCACTTGGTGAATCCATGCTGAAGTCATTGCAATAGTATAGATACCAAACACTTAAAATTCAATTCATAAAAGGCGCATCAGAACATGAATAAACCACATCTTTTCTGTACAATTTTAACATTGGTTTCTTTCTAGGATATCGTAGTGCCCTGCCAGAGTCACAGACGCATATTTCGGCTCTTAACATCCTTGCCTGCTTCTGACATGCCCTTAGCTGGAAAATGTAGGCTAAGTGAAATGGTGTGATGCAAGCACTTCTGCATTTCCCCAAGGATCAGGAAGCAAAGACAGTCGCTTATGATATACTGCAAGGGAATTCCTAAAAATAGCCTAATATGCCTAGTGCTAGGAAAACCATGATTCTATAAAAAAAAAACATCAGACGTGTATGTTGTATACTACTGCCATGCAAACTACTGGAGAGAAGTTTTCCTGGCTTATACTTGTATAATAGTGAAAAAATTTAGCCTTATAGTCATGTCCTTCAGATAACACAACTTTTCTCAGGTGGACATGAATTCACCTTCAAGTTCTGCAACACAGATTTCAATTCTGATACTGTGGCCTCTCCACAACCTTCAAAACTGGCTATAGCTGGGGGGAACAAAACAGTAGAGCTTGACACAGAGAGCAATTTTGCTCCGCTTTCAATACACACACACAGAGGCAAAAGACAGAAGCAGAGATCTGACAAAAGACAACTTTTTCAGTTTGCTTTGTCAGTGGAAAAAACTTTGCTAAGGGAGTCATACTGTATTTCAAGTCTACCTGGCGATATAATAAGTTTTAGAGTTCTGGATTCAAGTACTTAGTTTATGGGTTCTCAAATCAGAGGAGTAATAAATTACCAATTTCTGTGATTATCATCTATGAAAGGCAAAAACTACATAATGACTCAGTGGGTTTTATTACTGTAGCTATTCTAGGTCTTCTGTTAATTACAGATCTGGGAAAAATAAATGTTTTGCTACTGCTCTCACACGGTTCAAGGAGTATAAGTAACAATGATAAACACAGAGGTGGGGAAACCCAGTAGAATTGCTTCATTTCTTTCAATGAAATGTATCTGTTTAGAGGTTAATTCTAGATTTTCAAGAAATATAGAAGATATAGGCAATATTTATATAAGCCTGTGATAGAAGGTCTAGCAAAAAGATTATTGCCAATAAATTACTAAAGACAAATTCTACTTTTGGTAATTTTCTGTTCATAATCTCCTGTTCCACCAGCAGAGGCAGATAGAATGGACTCAATTAATGCACCGTTCTACCCAGGAACAGACAGAGCATCTTTCGTGTGAGCTCCTGCTCACTCTTATTTAAGAACATACAATGTAAATTAAAAAGAGATTGGTCTCCACTAGTTCTTTCCTCACAGATTTCAAAGATATTGATATAAAGTTGATTAAGGCATTCAAAAGAGGTTTGAAAAGCACTTATAAAGTCCTGTATAAACTTTGAGGAATAACGGAGTTTTAAGAAAAGCAAATATAAAAATAAATATACTCCAGAAGCTAACATGAGTGCTAAACTCTCAGCTATTAAAAGTCTAGGAATTGAGAAACTTCTGGTCTGATCTTTCAAAATCTGTGTCATTGGCACAAAGAAATGCTTCTCTCTTGTGTATGTGCTACCCAAGGAAACAATGCCTAGGACTTTCAAAGACAGGATCTGAAAGACTAAAAATTCTTGAGCATAGGAACATGACTTCATATCACGAAGGGGCTCAAGAGTTTACGCAAAAACTTTTCTTAGCAGATACTTTAATGCAAATCAAAACTAAAAAGAGTACCTTTGGGGCAGATGTTCTCCAAAACATGCCATGACTCTAAATGGCAGAAAGTACAATATTTTCAGAGTGAGGAAAGAGGGATAAACACATTTTCCAAAGGAGCCTTCTTTCAGTTCCTGCTGGTTAAAATTAAAAGCTTCTGGAACCGACTTGCAAACTCCAACAAGTAACATAAAGAATGAAGTTGAATAAATCAGGTGAAAACAAGCATAGAATGGAGCTGTTACTAGGCAATCTCAGTAGGCAAACTGTGCAAGTTGGTCAAACTAGTTCAGTGGGAAAAGCACTGCCTGAAAGTTTCACAGCTGGCGAGACGTTCAAGGCAAGGAAAGCTTCTCCCTGTGGAGAAACGAAGTGAATTGTCTTGCTGTTTCATGAATAATAGTCATGCCTCATAAGAATGGAAACTTGTTCATACAAGCTACATTTGCACATAAATCAAATTCCAAGACATCTTAAAGAATCTTGTAATAACCTAATCTTGCAGCTGAAGAGACATGACTACCACTTTGTGAACGTGCAAAGCATTTGAGCAGGTGTAACAACTCATGTGAATGCAAATACAGGCCTTATGAACAATGAATTTATTCCTCTGTCTTCTCTATAAGTCAAAATGACATTGATCTATTATAGTTAATGCTCATATCCAGTGATCTCAAAAACAGTGGTGCAGAGGAGACAGGACAGGAAACACACAGATAAAATGTAGATACTAAAGCCTATCCATACCAAACCTATTCAACAGCATCACTCCTCTTACAGCAGGCAAGGGCCAAAACCCAACACCGTCTAGTATTGGCACCTGTTTGCTTTGATGCCTTGATTTATCTGGTGCAGAAAATTTAAATTTGTGCATCTTGAATAATTTTTTGCATAAGTTTAACCTAAATTTTACTTATTTTTTTCCTCGTGCCTTTCATGCTTACATAAAGCTATGTACTACAACTGATATTTTTTTGAGGTTATTTTATTCTCTTTGTCTTCTCTCCCTCTTCTTAAAGCAAATATCCTGAAATATTTTAATAAAAATCTTAGCATTTTAAAGCCATTTTGAACATAAGGTCACAATCTAAAGTGTATTAAGACCCACTAAGCAGGTTTGCAGCTCGAAAATTAAAATTAAAAAAATATCCAAACTTGAACACCTGAAACTTGTTAGGCTTCTAAATGTATACTGAGGCACTTAAGCAAGAAGTCTGATTTTCAGAGATAACAAATATCTGTAGTTCACTCTACAATCACCCACATTTTGAGGAAAATATAAATTCATACATATATTTGAAGTACTCTGAAGCTGAGAATTTGTTTTGTGGGCTTCATTCAGAAACAATACCTGAAGCTGGTGTTACAGAATATCCCAAAGTACAACACAAGAACAATCTTGGTAAACAAGGAAGAGGAGATACACTTTTATGAAGCTGCTTCACAGATCAGCAAGTTCTCTAATATGCAGGCTAGTCAATTTACTTTGGAAGGAGTACAAATTGATAAATCCCTTGCTATGCTTTCTGTCGATTGATATGATAAGATATATTTTACTTAAAATTAGGATTGTCTGAAGCTCAGTGGATTTAATTATTTGTAATTATCCAGTTGTTGTCAGTATGTGGCCATTTTATGACAGTGGTATCTACTGTGTGGGTCAGGTTCAACTGTATATCTTTTCAAACACAGAATTAATGTACTATTGATGAAACCATTACTAGAACCAAATTAAAGTCTGGGCTGATGTATTGGTCCACAGGGTGCTGTCAGACATGAAAGGAGTAATTAGTATTCATTACTTCATACTCTGCAACATTCCAATTATTAATGAACTTCAACTGCTGGACTAAACCATATCTATCACAAATACCTTTCTAGTCTTTCTTTATTAGAAAAAAAAATTTACAAGTGCCTGACACAACTACTAAAATAAACAAATAACAGAAATGAATCCAGACTGAGGAAAACTCTTCTTATTCGCTAACAAAGGGGTATATATATTACTAGTGCCCCACAAAGGAGACCTGCTGCATCTTCACTGAGCCACAGAACGCTAGGTCATGTAATGCTGCTAAAATAGTCACCACAAGAACCTGTATTTGAATAGATTCATGTGATTGTGTTTGTGTGCATGTTTACAGCTCTGCTATGCTGCACGGAAACCTATGCTAGCCAAATGCAAAACTGTATTGCTGTGACCCTTGTACTTTTCAATCCAACTTCTTTCTACTATTTTACATTCCTCTGTCTCATGCCTTAAAGACTTATTAGGCTGTGTAATTTCTGATCTCTCTTTTAGACCAGTATATTTCTAATTTTCAGTAGAGTTTCTTCACTACAGAGTCTAAAAAGCAAGCTATATCGTCTTACTCTGAAGTACTTAAATACCATTATAGAAAAACGCAACAAAATAGAATAATTTCAAGATCTCACAGAGCAGGGCAAGAGTGCATCTTCCAGGAGCTTCATGTACGCAAGGAGATTTGAGCTGTTGTGTATTGCTCAGATTTACTATCCAGGCACCAATGCCTGAAATATGGGGGGAAGGAGGGACAGAAAGCTTGGGTAATCTGTCCAAAACTGGATACCATTTTTATATAACTTATCTTGCTTATTTTTTCTTTTAACAGTCTGAAACTGTGCAAGTACTCTAAATACTCTGAGTAATATCTGAGAACTATCCAGAAAGCTTCAGGTGTATCTCTGACTTTTTATCAGAACAAACATCATATTCTTCAACATGAAAAATCTAGTTTGTTGACGTGTTGTTTGAAAACAGGAATAGAAGATAGGAACACTGTCAGGCTTTAAAATAAATTCAAATTTGAGCAGAGACAATAACATGGCATTTCAGCCTATCAGATGAAACATTTCATCAGTTTACTCTCATGCAAGCACAAATCAACATTATTCTTTCGGTGGCAGCTGCCTTGAAGACTCAGCAGTCACATTGAAAGTTTTAATGAAAAGTGATGGAAAACATTACAGACTAAAATTCTCTGCAACAAGGACTTGAGTACAAGCTCCTTTACTTTTCCTATTATCAGCCTGAAAATGTGTATCTAAAGGGATCTTAATTAGATCTTAGTAAATATTTTTGATGATATTGTCTAAATTTGACAACAATTTTTCAAAATCTAGGGGAAAAAGGGGGCATGGGAAAGAAAGTTGAGATTCATAGACATCCCCCACAAAAGGTCAGAAAATGAGGTTACCCTTCCTTGTAGCACCTGCCACTCCTGCTGCAGCAGTGTCAGAACAGGCAAGACGCATTAACTCAGCCTTGTGTTACCTGGTTCAAATCTGCATCTCCCACTAAAATGCCCAGCTACAGACCTCTGGGGTGGAGCTCACACGGCTGTAGCCCTTCCATCAGGAGAGAGAGGTCAGAACAGTCCCTGCCCCTGTATATTTGGAGCACTCACGTGGGAAATGGGCCAAGGGAGATCTGGTGCTAGCAGACTAGGTTTCTTGGTAAAACTGAAGAAAGAGCAACACCACCGCTACATCTGCCTCAATGGATTAGTTAACACTATCAACTGGACTGGTTTGATGCACGGGATGTTTGCAGCAGTATATCAGTTTTTCCTCATTGGTCTTATTTTTTTCTTTTTTTTTTTTTTGTTTTTTCTTCCCCCTTTTAAGTCAGTTCATTGATTTGTTTCATGGGGTGGCTCAACAAAGAGTTATGGCAACACACTGTAAAGTGAAGACATGGTTTTCTTAGACTGATATTGCAGCTGGAAATTCCTATATTGTTAAATCCAAATCTAGCCTGTCATTTGCAATTCTTTCCCTTTTGATATAGACGCCTAACATGGAAATGAAGTACTTTCTTTTGAGCTGAATTATAATATATACTGCTCCTTGTTTTGTCGCTTTTTTGAAGTAAAAAAAATAAAGATTTTCACTTTGTGTTGAGAAAGCGACATGCATGTCTACATTGTATTTTGAGTCCAATTTATGAATTGAGAAGAGAATTTTGTAATCTAATCAGTCAGATGTAGATACTAAAATTTTAATATCCACTCATCACCAGTTTTTAGCCATTTTAAAAAGAATTAAACAACTACACGAAGAGTTATGAAGTATCAAGCAAAATGAGGCAATCAAAGCAATATAGATCCAGTTATCACGGAAAAATTTCAATTACACAAGCATACCTACCTTCCCTTTTTAACTGTATGTCTTCCAGGCAGGGGATCAAGTATGGGATCAATAGATTCACTCATGTTTTCGATTAGTAGAGTCTCTCCACAAGCCAAAGCTCTTTCAATGGTCATCAGAAAACTTCATATGAAAAATAAAAAAATATTAGATAAATGCTGGCAATAGAAACATTTCTTTTATATAATAGAATTGGCAAAGTTTTTCTAAAAGAAAATGGCTAAACCATGCAAAACTGTTCACAAAGAATTTCCCAGTGGTTAAGAGTTCAACATTTTTGAATTCAATACCTTTACACCTATGCTCTTGCTAGTCCTTGTATCAAACAAAAAAAATTACTGCTGGGGCTTTTCTTATAACCAAATATGAGGATCCATCCTCACACTGAAGACATTAGAATTGACATTGAGAAGCTGGGGGACCACATATATCCTTCAGATTTTGTTATTTTTTAAATTATATGTTTTTGTGTTATAGCTTTTGGTGTATCCTCATCTACACTATAAATGCTTTCTTGAAGGCATTGCATCTGAACGACTTGGAAGAACTCTGTTGCAGCAGGCACTGAGAAGAGAGTAGATAATTGTGGAAGGATAAGTAAGCCGACAATATAGCTTCATGCAGAAGGCTACTGCAGGGTATGAATCAAAATCACAATTATCTGTGAGGGTTGGAATAAGAATTTTAAAAAAATCAGGGCAGGTGAGGGAAAAGAGTTTGTTCAGAGGAGCAGACTACATGATAAATGATTAACACTTCATTTAAAAACAAGGCATTACTGTGACCATTTACAGCACTGCGTAATTGTGTGCTGTATCTGGAATTCAGTAAAATAAACTGAGATAGCCATTTGAAATGGAGCAGTTAAGTCTTACCTAGTTCTCTCCCTACATCAAAGTAAACATGAGAGAAGATATGAACAGATCAATTACATGCAAGTGCTATCAACTTACCTATAATTCAGTAATAGTAACAAGAATTAAAAACATGTTTATCAGCAAAACACTTGATAATAGGCTTTTGCCTTGAATGCCATACACTGGATTGACTTTTTCCCTCTGTGTGGTGCATGTGCTGTGTTCTGCTGACTAAACTGTACAGTATAAGCAATGTTGTATCATCAGGATTTGCACCTTACATATTGAAAAATTGATTTGCCCCTCACAAGAAGCACACCCCTACTTCCACTTCATTTCCTCCTCAACACTTGCAAATAGCATAAAAAAAGGTCCTCTTTCAAGCAACATTTTAAATGGAAAAAATGCTATGGATGAAAAAGCAGCAGTGATTTAATATTTCAAGTCTTCAAGTAAATGCATTCCAAAAAAACACCAATCCCTTACAAAAATTAGGGGAACTTCAGGGCAGTAAACGTGAAAGCCAATTCCTCAGCATGCACATACCCTTTCTGTCCTAGATGTACGACTTTAAGGTCAGCTCCATATTTATTCTTTATCCATTTAATTCCCTGTTGCTGGGGATCTATCACCAGAGGCCAGCGCTCGCAGTTTGTTAGAATAGTGGCATTTTCTGTTGACATCCTATCACCAGGCAGTCCCTCGTTACTCCATGCCGCAATCGTAGCATCATCCGTCAACGTGGCAATTGGGTCCAGGCCCTCCGTCACAGGAATAGGAACCTTTGAATCAGAGTGGAATATAATCATCCAGCAAGGTTACCAAGCAGCAAGACATGACTCAGTGCAACACACAAGATAACTGGGCTGATATGAATTACGGCTTTCTAGGCAGAAAAGTAGAGAGGATCCAAATGGTGTTTCAGATGCAAAAGAATATACTAAGAAATGTGATAAGAGCAGTTTATCGTATTTATAAGAGATTTTTTTAATGTGCTTTTATTTAAGACATTTACTTTATAAAAATATTTATAGTCTGATAAAGTTAAAAAACCACCACATATTATGAATTTCAGTGTATACAGATTCTGACATTGCAAATTCAATGCTCATGTATGCTTCTTAGTAGGTATTTCTGGAACATAAATCAGTATTTACCTACACAAAAATTATAAAAAAAGAGGATTCCCATGGTGTCTTATTAACATAGTTCAGCTATATGTTAACAAGGTCAGAAGGGAGAGAACAGCACCATCTCCAGGAGCAGAGGCAGCCTTGGAGCTCCCTGCATGGCACCAGCTGTGGCAACGCTCTCCTGTGAGTGCCTGTTTGCTAGGCAGGAAGCCATGATCTCCACGTGCACTTCGAGCAGCCACCAGCCAGCCACACGTGCTGGGTATTAACTTGTCACAGGCATTGACAAGGACATGAAATCTAAAAGAAGTGGAACATGTGAAATCAGTGCTTACCAAACAGGTATGGGCAGGAAGGCAAATGCCTACTGCAACACAACAGAGTAAGAGAGAGTGAATAACTAAGGTGTCCGGAAAAAAAAGTGGCTAATGGAAGCATAACAGAAGATCTATACCGGATGCCTGGAATTAAATTTTTCCCTGCTGAAGCAAAGGGTAAACCCCCACCAATTCCTCACAATGTTATCCCAGGCTTCCTTATTTGTGATTTCTGGATTTAATTCTAAACTCACAAATTAAAGAAAAGCACAGCATCATCAGTATTTAGCCTTAACTATCTTCTACTCCACTCAGAAGTGCTTTAAAAACTCTTTAATCAAAATATTCCTCCTCCCTAGACATGTACAGTCCTTAGCGCTGGCTTGTAGACTGGAGATTCTTTTTAAAGTGCACACTAAAATAAAAAGCATTTAAATCTGGTGGTTGTTTATAAAGAAAATCAGGATATATATTTAAGTTGAGACAAATTTGCACAATTATTAGTATTAATAAAAATGGCACCATACGTCTAGTGGAATTTCTGTGGCACAATGCCACAGTTACAATATTATTACAAAATACATACCAGCTTAAAATTGTCTGACCTCTGATTCTAATCACAGAGCCCGAAACAAACCGAACTTTTGATGAACTTGCTGAAAATACAAGCACAAAACAACCAACAGGCATACAGTCCCCTCTGCAAGCACGCAATGTGTTTATCTCCCATGTGTAACACATTTATCTAAATATATTAGAAGACTGAAAATATGATTTATTTTATCTCTGGACTATAAGGCAAGCAATACAATAATTTCCATGAGTTGAAATACTTCCTTGTGGAAAACACTTGCGTTGGGGTATTATCAGGGCTTCTAATACAAAATTTCATGCAATGCAAGAAAAATATTTTAATATATAGATACATCTGTTGTCTCTGTATCTGCGCTAAACTGACACTTCATGGTATAGAACTACTTGTTGTTCCTTCTAAAGAGGGCTATTAATAAATTAATGAATTATGAGAAAGAAATTGAGCAAAGGAAGCAGGAGACCTGCATGGTTGAACAAGAAGCTTCTAGCGGAGATCAGGTGGAAGAGAAAGGTCCATGGAATGTGGAAGGAGGGACAGGCCACTTGGGAAGAATACAGAAATGTGGTCAGAGCATGCAGGGATGCCACGAGGAAGGCCAAAGCCCACCTGGAATTGAAGCTGGCAAGGGGTGTCAAAAACAACAAGAAGGGCTTCTTCAACTACATCAGCAGCAAAAGGAAGGCTAGGGACAATGTGGGGCCGCTGCTGAATGAGGCGGGTGTCCTGGTGATGGCGGATGCGGAGAAGGCAGAGCTACTGAATGCCTTCTTTGCTTCAGTCTTCAGTGCTAAGACTGGCCCTCAGGAATCTCAGGCCCCGGAGGTAAGAGAAGAAGCCTACAAAGAGGACGACCTTCCCTTGGTTGAGGAGGACTGTGTGAGGGATCGCTTAAGCGATCTGGACGTCCACAAATCCATGGGCCCCGATGGAATGCACCCACGAGTGCTGAGGGAGCTGGCGGATGTCATTGCTGAGCCACTCTCCATCATCTTTGAGAGGTCCTGGAGGACAGGAGAGGTGCCCGAGGACTGGAGAAAGGCCAATGTCACTCCAATCTTCAAAAAGAGCAAGAAGGAGGACCCAGGGAACTACAGGCCGGTCAGCCTCACCTCCATCCCGGGAAAGGTGATGGAGCAGCTTATCCTGGAGGCCATCATCCAGTAAGTGGAGGAAAAGAAGGTTATCAGGAGTAGTCAGCATGGATTCACCAAGGGGAAATCATGCCTGACCAATCTGATAGCTTTCTACGATGACATGACTGGCTGGGTAGATGAAGGGAGAGCCGTAGATGTTGTCTACCTCAACTTCAGCAAGGCTTTCGACACAGTCTCCCATAACATCCTCCTAGGGAAGCTCAGGAAGTATGGGCTGGATGAGTGGTCGGTGGGGTGGATTAAGAACTGGCTGAATGGCAGAACTCAGAGGGCTGTCATCAGCGGCACTGAGTCTAGTTGGAGGCTGGTGACAAGTGGTGTCCCTCAGGGGTCAGTACTGGGCCCAGCCTTGTTCAGCTTCTTCATCAACGACCTGGATGAAGAGTTAGAGTGTACCCTCAGCAAGTTTGCTGATGACACCAAACTGGGAGGTGTGGTAGACACACCGGAAGGCTGTGCTGCCATTCAGTGTGACCTCAACAGGCTGGAAAGTTGGGCAGAGTGGAACCAGATGAGGTTCAACAAAGGCAAATGCAGGATCCTGCACCTGGGGAGGAACAACCCCATGCATCAGTACAGGCTTGGGGCGGACGTGCTGGAGAGCAGCTCTGTGGAGAGGGACCTGGGTGTCCTAGTGGACGACAAGTTAACCATGAGCCAGCAGTGTGCCCTGGCTGCCAAGAAGGCCAGTGGGATCCTGGGGTGCATCAAGAGGAGTGTGGCCAGCAGGTCGAAGGAGGTTCTCCTTCCCCTCTACACTGCCCTAGCGAGGCCTCATCTGGAGTACTCTGTCCAGTTCTGGGCTCCCCAGTTCAAGAAAGATGAAGAACTCTTCCCCACTTGCACGAAAACAATCAAAACTGAAATGAGATATTTTATTGACTGCTGTTTGGTGAAAGCATCTTAGAAAGGAAAAATCATAGAATCATAGAATGCTTTGGGTTGGAAGGGGCAGGGACATTTTCAACTAGAGCAGGTTGCTCAGAGCCCCATCCAACTTGACCTTGAACGTTTCCAGGGATGGGGCCTCCACTGCCTCTCTGGACAGCCTGTTCCAGTATTTCACCACCCTCATTGTAAAAAACTTCTTCCTTATATCCAGTCTAAATCTACTCTCCCTTAGTTTAAAGCCATTACTCGTCCTATCACAACAAGCCCTGCTGAAAATATTTTCCCCATCTTTCCTATAGACCCCCTTCAGGTACTGGAAGTCTGCTATAAGGTCTCCCTGCAGCCTTCTGTTACAGTATGGATTATTTGTTTTTATAAAAATGTTCAATCCATTTTAGATTAAATGAAAAGATTTAAGAACAATGTTTTTTTCCAGGTTCCCACTATTGAAAATAAATACACAGGGGTAATACCTATAAGCATTAGGCTGCAAGGTAGAAGGACTTTTTGAGAAAACTTTATCTGCAGACAAATTTTTGATGGAAGAGGACCGAGTGATGTTCTAGGCAAAACAAAGCTCCACACAAATTAGTGACTATTAAACTCTCGCACAAAGCATATGTCTGCAAAAAGATATCCCCATAGTTCTGAGTGCTGACTTTGGGAAGCTTGGATTTGGCTTTAACTGTATTTCCAGAGTCTTCTCAGCCTTAGCTTTGTGATTTAAAATGGGGTAAGACTTCCACACGTCACATATTTCAGAGAATAAACTACATTCCTTGTGATATAATGCTGTGATCTGTGGCACGTGAGAAACAGGAAACATTTAGGAAGGGGTGAGGAGCATTTGTAGCAGTAGGGAAGAAAGGAATGGTCCAAAGCTTCACAAGGAAGGATGCAGAAAGCTTTGCAGAGACAACTCTGAGGGTTAGAGTCTTCATGCATTTATTGAGTACTATCACAGTTTCCTCCATGTACAGAGAAATGGGGATGGGGCTTATCATAACTACATGCTCTTCCTGGAGCTGAAAAGCTAAGCAGAATATGTCTCTCTACACAGCTCTATCACTATTTGTAGCATTTGCTGCTACACAGGTGTCACAAAGGACAGAATTTGGCGTTGAGAATTGGAAAGGGAAGGGATTTTCATTTGCCAAAGAGAACTTAACTTCTCTCTCTCATTCCCCTCAAATTGTACCTGTAATCTGAGGAAAGTATGTGTGTGTGTGCATACATATATATTTATATGCACACAAACATATACTGGAAAACAAATATCTTCAAGAAGCCACCTTCAAATACAGATCTGTACTTCAAATTCCTGAAAGACAGCAACTTTAACAAACCAGACTCTCGACTGGAGGCTCCCATTTTGTACAGTAAATTTTACCTTTTGTGACTTCAGAAAAGGAATCCGGAAGTGTTCCATCAGTTCCTGGCAATATTGTTTTGTGAAGGGTCCAAAACAAGACACAACTGCTGCTGTTAATAAGACGTCACCGCATAAAGTTTTCTTTTGTGCTTTGAGGTTTTCAAGGGACTGGCTCCAACGCATGTTCTCAGACTGCAAAGCAAAATTAGAAAATGTTATCTCCTGAGCAACTTGGAAGTGACAGAATGCTTAATCTCCACATTAAAAAGCAGAAGCGCACAAAAGCACAACAGGAAAGGTACTCTGTCAGCGAGAGATATGCCTCCTAAAACTGCAAGGCTGGAAACAATCCATACTTTCTGGTGGTGATTTGAAGCCTTTGAAGCTGAAAAAACAGGATGGAGCTCTTCATCAAGCATTCTATGTCCTTCCCTCGTCTGTTTTTTTTCAGTAATCGGTGCTGTTGTCCAGACCAGATACAGTATGGCAGACACGTGGCAACACTGGCAGCTTCTGGCATACTACTGCCAGGTACAGTATGGCACTACTGCCTTGTGCAAAGTGCAGTCATTTCCAGCAAGATTCAGAAAAGGCAAGGAAACAAGAATATTAGAAGAACAAAAAAATGAAGAAAGGAGAAAAAGCTGTTTTGACAACCAAGATGTGACTTCTACATTTTCTCATGCTTTTTTCCAAGGGAAGTGGCAAGGCAGAAGAGTTGCAGGTTTTTTTCTTCTTATTTGACTGGCTTGTTTTACCTACTAGCTACAGCAGTTTTACTGAGTTAAGAGCTGTAATGATTTGGAATTTTGACAGGAAGAAAGACAAAGGTGGTCAAACACACAGGTTGCCCAGAGATTGTGGAGTTTCCATCCTGGGAGATATTCAAAAGCTTGCTGGACATGGTCCTGGGCGATCTGGTATAACCAAAGCAGTTTGAACAGCAGGGGTGGACTAGATTATCTCAGAAGCTTCCTTTCAGCCTCAATGATTGTGTCAAAGTTTAACTCTTAAAACTGTTTTCTTAATTCCACCCCCCCCCCCCCGAAAGCCCTGATTTCTGGAATCCCTTGTGCATTTTGCAGAGTTCATCTTAACCACGCTTACCCTGGGATATTTTGGATGAATAGCCAGGAATGGTCTCAAATATTGATGATTTCTTATTAGTAGCTGTATGCAAAGCTGTTATTTTATTCCAGTTACAGCATAAAGACAGCTCACTCTCTGTTTAAAATGCTGAAATGGTGACTATGGAATTTCAGAGAAATGAAAATATCTTCTTTAAAAAAAGTTAGTGTTTAAGATATGGAATAAATCATTATCTCCTTTTCAATCAGAACTTATGACATGGTATAAAAAACAAACTAGCAGTATTTAGCACATTATACTTTGATTGTTCTGTGTATACAATTCCCAGCAATGGAATGAATGTATGCTCAATTAGTTTCAGCCTGGAAAGGAAGGTAAAAATTGAACATTCGTTAGAGTCATCTTCAAACTGATGAAATTCTAGATGTAAAATTGGAATAGACTGCCATAACCTTTCTTCCTTGTTTGTATTGTTTGAAATACTCAGGATAAAATAAAAGTTGTTTCACAGTTTGTTCACTTGCATCAGGGAAACCTAAGGAAATCATTCTCCAGTGAGCAGAGGGACTGATGCAAAGAAAGGGCCAGCATGAAAGAAGGAAAGCACACTGCTGAACAACCTGTGAGGACTGTCCTTTACCCGCTGTCTGTACAGACATTTATTTTTCAGAGAAATCACAGTAATCAAAACATATTTTTCCAGTCCTTTACATGATGTAATCAAAATCAATGAAAACCACTGATAAGAAAGTATCCTCCATACTTCAGATAATTTCATGTAAAATGCCTGCATTTTGCTGGTGCTAGGTGCTTGAGAGCTTAAAAGAATACTCTGGGATGTGCTCACTCTTGAAAGCCTTAAAAATGTAAAAAATCAGTCTCAAATAACAACTCATTCTCATTTTAGAAGTAAATTTCTATGTGTACAAAACCAAAGTAACAAAATAATTGTTAAATTTGACATTCATGAAGTATACTCCATCTATATTTTTCAGAAAAATCAGAAATATTTACTGAAATGGATAAACATCCTATACTGCAAAGATATACACAGAATTCTATGATAACAGATGACTCAAATTCTTTTGTTATAAAATAGGAATATAAAATAGCCACTAAGAAAACGGAAATATCTTTAATCAAAGTACCATGCTTGGAAGAGTTAGCATTTAAATGTTTTGTATTGCAAACACAGGAACTCAATGTGTGAAGGCCTCCTAAACCTCAGTTACATTCATAAGAGATGCCCAACAAATGACAAGTAAAGGACTATTCCTGTTGAAAGCTTTAACAGTGATCTTTGTAAGGTAGCAGTTTTGTTTTGAAGTATTTTAGACATCCATTTTTGCCTACAGAAGTCATTAGATTATTCTTTAAACTATTAACTGAAGGTAACAAGACAATAAATCCATTGATTTAAAAGAGGGCTTTTTGATTTATCCATTCTCTCTTCTTGTTGTCACTGAGTGGTAAGTCATAAACAATAAAAAGCACCCACCTCGTTCTCCAAAATAGCTTTGAAATTTGAAGATTTACTAAACATAGAATGATTGTCTATTTAAATCTTCAGTAATTTTACCATACCACCCAAGCACCATAAATCACTAGTGACATTGGCTAACAAGGGTTTAAGAGTTGGAACATGCAGTGTAATAAATTTCCAGACAGTAAAAAATCACTATAATTTTATTCTAATGCATTATAGATTGCCTGTAATGTCATCCTGGCCGGGGTGACCCATTTCTAATTTTGAACAGCTGTTCAGCTTGGGAGTTAGTTAATGATTAAATATAAATTGCCTGATTTATTAGTCTGAATGGTTGAGCTTCCAGGTCAATGCTATATAGACAAAATCATCAGTCTTGATGCTTTTCAGAAGTTAACTGTCTCCTTTTCTAGTCAAAAAGAATTTATTCTTAGAGGGAAAGACTTGACGTTCTCAATTAATTCTTTTAAATATTTTCTCCCTTAACTTACACAATAAGATCACTAATAAAAAAAAATCTTGGAGAAAAACTTCTTTTAGCTATGTATAAACCATCAAATCCAAGTTGGAGACTACCTATGGGCAAAGGCCATTGGCTTCCACAGAGCTTCCAATGGCTTTGGAGGTCTGCTTGGGCAGGCCAAGAGCAGCCATCTCAGGGACCTTGGGGCAAATGAAAGTTTTCATCTGCAGATAGTAACATCAACTTCACTGTTTTTCTACCAAAGCAAAGATTATTTACCAGTTTTGTATTTCTAGGCATATTAATATCAGAATCAGGTATTAAAAAAGAATCTGTTTTAATTGCACTGGGGTTTTTTTGATTAGTCCTATACTCTTAAATAATTTTATTTCTAAACCTATTTAATCTTCTTGATTGCCAGCCTCTGCTGAGAGATTTGCAGAAACAAAAGTATTCACTCTGTGATCTTAGAAAATAAGGTCACAGGGATTTTATGAAATCCAACTTAAAAGATTTATTCAGACAGTCCTGGGAACTCATGTAGTTGTGTAAATATTTTTTGTACTTTTTATTTCCTGTTATTTACACTTATTTTTAAAAAGCAATGGTTAAAATTCTAGATCATGAATTATGATAGCATTTCTGTAGAGAGTTAGGAGAGACTGCACAGCAACGCTGTGGCTGACTTGAATGGTTACTGACCGTTAAATGGGCATGTGTTAGCTTTAATTATGCTTGTCTGCAAATAAAGGTAATAACCACACTGAAATATATATAATCTTAACATAAATACATTTCATTCTTATTTAAAAATTAATAGTTTCTGCAAAAGGAAAAAAACAAAAGCAAACAGCAAATATCTGATTGGTGCCTTCCACTTATTTACAATTTAAAGTGCAACAGGGGCAGATGCAGGGCGACTCCATCCTGACCTACAGGATTATTCAGTCTTTCTGCTCATTAACCAGAGGCTGCCCAGGCTGTCACTATGTGTTCACAGTTGTGTATAAATGTGGTGACTTAGTTATCGAGACTTCTCGCTAGCAATCATGCCAGTATCAGTTGCTTTACAATACACGATTTTTAGGAAAAGCACTTGTGGTCCAGCACATTTTACTTCTCAGGATTTTATCATGGACTTACTTGTGGCTTATCCACCCCCCCTCCCCCCAGATGATTTCTAAGAAGTGTCATTGCCTGTCCACCCCAGCCTTTTTCCCCCACACTGTCCTCAAAAATTTAAGTTTAACCTCATGCTTAACAAAACATTTCAAATATTTCAAAACTCACTGTAGCAAGAACATTCAGGAAAAATCTTCTTACCTCAGGTCCTTTGACCAGCCTGTTGGCCAGCTCAATAGTCTTGTTTGTTTGGTTCATATCATCTTGATGTTGGACTTTCTCTGAAACTGCTTTCTCGAGTGAAGCTGTGAGCTTATGCAGATTGCTATCCAGGACCTATTCAGAAAAGGGATGGGTAAATATTACAGCTTAAGGTTTGTTGGGTTTTTGGTATTTTGTGGTTTTAAAAATTTTTCTTATTTTAAATAATATATTTTAATGACAATAATTGTAGACAGTATCTTTAAGTCTGAAGGTTACAAACTTTAGAGAAGATGTTGTACTCTAGGTTCCTTCTGCAGCTCCTGGCACAAAATGAGTATGCTGACTAACAACAACTTAGAACAAAACAAAGTCAGATAGTTTAGTGATAAAAACTAAGAGGTTAACACCTTGAAAGTACTAATTTTATAAATAATCAGGTGAGGCAAGAGTTGAACACAAGAACAGGGCTTGAAAGGCCACTTTGAAAGAAGAAAAGACAAGGCAAGACAACAGAGCCTGCAGCAGGCAACTTGCCTGAAACCGTTTGCTTTCTCTAGAGAAACTACAGAACCAACAACATTGACTTCCACTGTTGAACAAAGTTTTCCCTCTCAGGTTTAATGGAAGGATTGCTACAAGAGCAAGGAGTGCATACCTCCACAAAAGCTTGGTGGTTTTGCAGAATAAAATATTTAGATTTCATCTGTGAAGTTTACTGCTTGAATTGGTGGTGTGCAATCAGGAAATTTCACAATAATTTATAAATTAAAAATATCAAATTAATTTGCAAAGGGGGTAAGATCAAATTACAGCTTAGAGCTTAATAAAGAAGGTTGGCTTGATTCTTTAGGTATAATGAGCGAGTCAATCCACTTTGTTGTGATGATGGATCTTAAATTGCGAGACTAATGAAGACCTCTGCTCACAAGGGCATTTCACAGAGATGGGTTATAAGTAAAATTTCATCAGTCTGGCATGCAAGGTGTGAGAAGAATGAACATAGAAACCGTTTTCTACTCTTTTTTTTTTTTGAGAGAGACTTATTTTTAGGCATCTGATGTTTGCCTGCATGATAACATAGACCTGACCATAGATCAGGTACACTCATCCGTCAGAGACTGAGGTAGTAAAGATGGCAAGAACACCCTCATGCAGTGAGACAAGCAGTAAGGAGTGCCCCAACATCTCTGTGGGGGTCTTTTTCATACATAACAGTCTCCTTTTTCAGAGCACTTCCTACCTCTACCTCATGAGTTTTGAATAGGAAAGGTGTCACTAGATAATATGATGTTCCCTTTTGTCATTCAGTTGTAGGTTGCAACATAAATATAGGTCTAGCAATAGCAGGATTATAGATTACATTTTATACCCCAGTACTCTAATCTCATGGGATAATTCAGATGTTTTACAAACACTCGTTATTGAGAAAGTTAGTGCCAGGGAACTATGCTCCACAAATCACAGCAGAGAGCCATTACTCTCCATAGCAAGCCTGTTGGACTGTGCCCTTGTATAATCCTTTTCAGGCACAGAGTGTATTTTCACTGTATTTAAGTGCTCTCATATTTTAGTAATAATGATTGCAAAGATAAATAATACAAATTGCAACATATCTGCCAAAAGGATGTACTTGGCCCAACTTTTTAGCCTTTACCCTACTAAACGTAGTACTTTTTCTTTTTTTCTTTTTTTGCATATAATAGGCATACTTCTTGTAATATATGTATGTGAACATAAAATCATAATTTTCACAAATATTTCTGGCAGATAACTGTAGTCTCTTTAAGGATGGAAATCTGATTTAATTTCACTCAAAATACTTGAAAAATAATTTTGCTTGTGAAGAAACAATCCTTTCTTCTATCTCCTAACCTGCTCTTCTTTCCATTTACTGCAAATATATAGCAATTGTTTAATTGGATGGACAAATGTACATGTGTGTATATTAAAACTTTAGCTTACAAGAAAGGATCAGTAGGCATCACCATCCACAGAGTATATTTTATCACCTTTAAAACATTGTAAATGTTTAAAATTACATACTTTATTAGTACCAGTCTCTATACGTTTGACATAGAAAAAAAATTGTGACAATATTCATTAAAATATTTCCCATGTTTGATAAGAATTTAATTTCTCATTTAAAGATTTATTCTGAAAGCCACAAGAAGTGAAAGGAAGTTAGTTTAACTGTGCTGTCTAGGGTGAGGATGTATTATTGATTACTAATAGCTGCACCAATTACCATCACTGAAAATTGCTGGCCACAAAAACTTCCATATGACAAATATGTACAACTCTCCTTCTCTCTTTCTTTGCCAACAGAAAGAAGCTGAATTATGTGTCAGGGAGCACAGAATGCAGAAGCAGAGACCACTAATAACAGCCTTCAAGTCTGTTCTTTAGAAAATTGGGTAGCGGACAATGGGAAAGAGACAGGCAAATAAATGACCAGAAGGCAAAAGGGCAAGAAATTAACTGAAGAATAGGGGGCAACTGAATGTATGGATTGATGCCTGGATAATGATAAGAAAAACTCTAATGACACTTTAAAGGCATTTAAAAAACACTAGCTATAAGAGTAACTGCTTCATTGCTCTTACTGAATTTGTTTAGCTCCAGAATGGAGAGGGCTACTAAAGGCTGGCATTCATAAATGACATACAAAATATCTCTCTCTTCTGTACTGCTTGACTACATGCAGATTCAGATGACTTCGCACTGGTGGAGTACCTTCTTCTTGGGGGCTTTACATACCAGCCTTGTGCAAGCTTAAAAGAAAGTTGGCTCTTCAGAGGATGACTGACAGGGCTGCACAGCACTTCTACTACTCTTTAAGAAGAGGTGGTGGGTGAGGTGAAAACTTCCCACAGACTGGACCCAGCTAGCAGGCAGCCCAGATAGAGACATAGAAGAATGTCCATACATCAAGAATGACGTTCCTTCAACTTTAGAGGACTTCTTTTTATAGACTATGGATGCATACAGCTGAATTAAGGAATAACAGCTTTCTACAGGCTGATGGTGCACAGAGGGTTATCAGCAGCTAAGGTAAATAAAACCTAGACACTTGTCATTGAGAAGTGCCTGTATTGTTCATTTTTTTCCAGAAGAAATACCAATTTGCCTTCTCTATATCTCTTCAACAGACTCCCTTACTCAGTGAATCATACATTTAAAAAGCCCAACATCAGCCAGCTGGAACTGACTGCATAGGGCAGGGATGCACGTTACAAAATACTGACTGCAAACATTAAATGAAGCAGATCGAGAAGTTACCATGGTTGGAAAAAGTGGAGGTGATGAAATTTTGCTAAATGTTAAACTCTTTGGAAAAGTGGAATATAACTGATGAATATTCATACAGCACTTCATTCTAAGTCTAAAAATGGATGCCAGCAAAAAGTCAATGTTTCATTCTGAAGTTACACCTTTTCATCAGCTAATCCTGGTTACACTACTGCTGTAAATAACAGTCCTCCCCATGGGACTTCACCTTGAACATCATGTCCTTTCACACCTGGATTGATACAAGTTTCCAGATGAGGAACTCAAGCTGATTTTAAACATAAGATTGAACAGCACAGTTCGGGATCATTGACTACCAATGAAAATCTACAAAGATATTCACTGTTGACCATGCTGTGCACGTTCAGATGAAGAAAAAAGCTGAGCCCAGAAAGCTAAGAGGAGGGTCTGTGAAAAACAACTGTAACCACTACTAAAATAAAAATCAAGCAAAGTGGGGGATTTCATGGAATTAATGAGTGTCAATTCTATTAAAAAGCAAAAGTCCAAAGACAGGAAAGGATGCTGTTCTGTACACACCAATCTGCAGAGCTTCCACCTACTGAACCTTCCTAATGAATTCAGCCTCTCATCTCCTCCGACATTTCACAGGTAGGAAACTGGGAACTAATGATCAGAGGAAATGGATCTCTCAGCCATACAATTTTCTATAGTTGAAACTTCTTGGATTAACATTTTATGTAGTGTTTGTCATATTCCCAACTTGTTATAATTCTGAGGATTTAAACTTCCTTCTAAAATTCCTAGATTGTTTAAAGCTCTGGTGCATGCTAACTTGCAATTATTATTTCCTTCTGGTTACCAGTCCCGGGGAAACTATGAATGGCTTTTACACACACGTCTTCACATTATGCACACTTTTACAGACACTTTGGGTTTTTTCCAGTCTGCCAAAGAGCTACTAGATAAGACTTAAGTTAAAACACGTAATAAAAGCTAGGTTACTTCAATCGCTTTTAAATCTTTTCTTTAAACAACATTTTAAATCGTCTCAGTGAACAAAAAATTACATTCTTTCCCATCTGCGAGTACAGTAGATAAAAAAATCATTGTTAGTTCAAGTGTATGTAAGCTTATGCACAGTACACTCCATTTGGATACAGCATATCTATCGGTACATAGATTGTGGAAATGAGTAACTTCATTCACCTCACAGCTGGAAAAAAGCATGAAAAATTAGATGAGAATCCTATTCCTAGCTGGAATTTGCAAGACATTTGAATGAACAACATTTTGCATTGGCCCGTGCAAAGAATTGCATTGTAACTGAAGCTTCTGAAGTGAAATATTTGGAGGCTGCATAGTAGAATACTTAAAAATGGAGACTGTACATTCTTCTTGAGAGAAGACATGCAACATGTGGACTGCAAAAAGCAAACACAGAAATGTCCAAGAGGAATAACATGCCTTCAAAAATAAAATTTTACCAATAATCCTCAGTAATTGTGATGGATTAAGATATGAATTATGGAAGTATATACATTTTTAAAGTTTCTTAATATATAAAAATTGAATGCCTTTTTGGTATCTTCAAATTTCTGGACTGAGTCACAGCTCAGTTAGAAGAAACAAGCCAAAAGCAATTTTTCCCGAGATGTGCACAGCATTATAACAGTCTCTTACCAGATACTCTCTTAAGTGTTACAAATATAATTTTAGCATACACATATACACACGGTATAGAAAAGTATTTCCTTTTTATTATTCTACTGCAGTTCATCTTCTTGTAAAAGACTACTGGAGTATCCAAATTTCTGGTTTAGTTTTGGAATCATGAGATGGTACACGCTAGAAAGACCTTTGGAGGTCATCCAGTCCAAATCTCAGCTCAAACCCAGTCTAACTTCAAAGTTTTCAGCCCGAGGTCTTCTTCGCTAAGGTATTACTGAATAAAAAATAATCAAGAAATATAAATAAAAAGTTCAATTTTTTCATTCTGATGTGTATTATTTGCATTTATCGACAGTGAATTTCACCAGCTATAGTGTTCTCCATTCAGCAACCTCATGAGCTCTGGAGCTTATTATTGCTATGAGCAATACATACCAGAGAATCAAAAATTACAGCTACAGCTTCTTAAAAGAGTTCATCAGGTTGATCGCCAATGGTATGAATCGGTTTTAAAAATAATAGTTTTAACAGGATCCTCCCACCATGTCAAAGAAGCCTGAAGTGGTTAGGAAAAATATTAATATTAAATACAATGTGACAGCTGTTGGCCTAACACAGGAAACACATAACTGCAGAAGGAACTGCAACTTTTGTCTGTGGTGCAGAATTCTTCCTACTAGGAACTAAGCATAGCTGACAGAAAAACTACTGCTGCTAAACACTCCAGAAAAAATCATGAGAAAATGAAAGGGGAAGTAAATAAATATAAAAAGACAAGACTAGATTCAAAGTTGGAGACTTACTGAACCGCAAGAACATTTAAAACAGGAAAAGGTTCTTTGAAATACTGTCAGGCAAGGAACAGAGATGCATTAGCGCTCTTGTCTGAGGAACACATTAAAACAATAAAAGATTCCATGAGTTTCAGGGGTGACTGCTGTGTATTAAAAATATATTTTTTTTTAAATCATGAAAAGGCTATTTTTGTCCAAAAAGTAACTATTTTCACTTAATAAACATACAGCAGTATAGATGTGTGAAATAAAACCCATTATTCTTCAGTAAAGCTATCTTCTAATGTAGAGACAAGATTCACTAGGGAGATGCGCTATGATTTGCATGGGCAACTCCAGGGTCACAAGGCTAAGGCTGTACCGTATGGAGCCAAAATACATGCTCTAGCAGCTGATGGGATTTTTGGGTTGGGGGGCAGAGGGGACCAGAAGAGGAAGAGAGATGGTAAAAGCTATCTTTGTTTACCCATTAAACCTGCATCTCCTTCTGAACAAGAAGAGCTGGTACTACGATAGCAGAAGAAATAACAGGAATTTTCTGAAATAAAGAATGAAACTCTGAGACATGATTATCTCACAGATTTCCAAGATTTCCTGTAGAAGTAAATCTTGCCCATTCTCTTAAACTGATACTTTAAGAGAAAAGAATGAGAATAATTACCACATTACAAATTTGTTCAGTCTTCATTCATTGCTTGGTATCTTAAGTTGTGAGATTTCAGGTCTAAATATTACCAACAAAATAAGTCTTAAGGCATGTCAAAGCCTTTAAATCCAATTAGTACCATACCTTTCGAACCATTTGAAGCATTCTTTGCTAAGTCAGGGTAATTAGCTTGCAGTAGAGAAACTTTTTCCACCCACCATCTCCCAAGATACCACAAGGTATGTTTGTTTCAAGAGTGCTTTGCATTGCAGTTGCTCCATTAAATGAATACTTCATAAACAACAAATAATCTCTCTCAAAAGTTTAATAGCTACTTGGTGGTAGACAATGATCTTCAATTCAATCATTAACTCATAAGACATTTGTCAGTAAAAGGCTGTAATCAAAGTTTCCACTTCTAATGTTTATGTGTGCACAAACGTGTATATGTGTTTGTCTTTCAAAATCAAAGGAGATTTGATGTCATTTTTATGATACCATTAATGACAAAACACAAGCACAGACGAGCATGAGGTTCCAAATACTTTTGTGTAAGTTATTCCTATATTCCAATAGGTCATTACTCACATAAACAGTTGGCATACATACAAAATCACAATAAATTATTTTTTACTAATCTATTGGTGATAACATGCCTAGATGGCTTTGAGGAAATTCAGTCATTTCTGATAAACAGCCTTATGTACTACCACTGAAACTACGGTATATTCTTCAGTAGGTTTGTAGGAAAATTAGTGATAATCCCTAATGAAGAAGTATCTTTAATACTTGAACTAGGAATGAAATCAATAAAAATAAAATAAATTAACAAAATGAAATAGATAAACAAAACCTAATAAAACTAGTGGTCTCAAGATATTAGAGAAGAATGCATATTAATCAAGCAGTACTTACAAGAAGCCTTTTCCTGATGGCTTCTAGCTGTTTTGTAGCTGCTGCTAATTCAGCATTTGCCTGGGCCAACGCACAACATTTTGGCTCTGCTTCACAATACACCTTGAAAAAGGCATACAACTTATGTACACTAACCAAGATGTTAGTCTCACATACATTATAAAAATTGCAAATGACTCCTGATAAAAGACTTTCAGATAATCCTTATAGTGTCTTATATACTTGCTTTAGAAACAACTTTCCACACAACAGTGAGAAATGCAGAGATTTCTTTCAATTTTGACCTAAAAGACTACAGGAGATTTGATTATAGCCTATATAAGGATATCTTAAGCAGAACTGAATGCATACTCAGTGACTTTACTCTCCAACTAAAATTAATTTATATGGATCACTTTCATGGTTTTAGAATACAGGTGGAAATCAGACAAGCATTATGCTTGAGTAGCTTTCAACTAAAATTGATTGGTTTTCTTACTATTTTGTAATTAATTGATAACCTGCTATCATACTAGGATGAATGGAGGAATCCTGCTGCCAGGTGCTCAAGGGAATCACAAGCGATAAACTCTGTCTTACACTCCGGGCAGCCGGACTCAGATGGACGTTTTGAGTGAAACGTGTACATCTGAAGGAAATTTCCCAACTGTTGCATCATAATGACAATTGAAAAGTCTTGGACCGCCACATCTCTTTTACCACTTTCTACTAAAAATAAATACATGCACACATACTGTTAAGTACTGAATACTTCCCACTTTATCTGTGGTTGCTGTTACATTTTCCCCAGTATGCTAAGCTGAGTTTACCAAAATAATACAGACCTTCCACAACAGAAATTCCCCCCATCAGGGCTATGAACTGATATACATATACCTCATTGAATTTCACTATATTGATGGCCCAGGCACAGAGACCAGCTGCTGCAAAGGATTTTGTATGAACATAATTTGGGTTGAAATCTGGATCCTTCAAGTAATGTTCCTTGACAACTTTCAGACAATTCTGAGGAATATGCTCCTTATCATAGTTGATTAAATCTTGTAAGAAGACATCAACCTGCAAGAAGAGAAGTTTCAGTGTATCAGTCCTTTTCCCCTGCAGAGAATCAGAAGCTAACTCCTACTTTCATCACAAATGCAAAACTAGAATCCTGCACGAGCTGATTATTTTGGAAACATTATACAGTACAAGGAAAAAATATTATTTCCCCCCAAAATGTGAAGTATTCACCCTCACAAACACATCCGGTGATTTTATGATTAATTTGAGGAATTTGGCAGAGATGAGACAAATATCATGAAATGCTCTCCCTTTGATTTTTCTTCTGTTTTTGCAATTAATAAATCCCAGTGGCGCTCGGGCTGGCTTGAATTTGTCAACAAAGGTACACAGAAAACAACAATGCAAGGTCGTATCTTATCCCCGTAAATTCAAACTGTGAAAAAAATGAGGTTGTGATTTAGTTTCTCTTTCTCTGGCGCTCATTTTTAGTTGCTCTTTTCCTTTCTCATCTCAGACAGTATATGATGTCCCACTGATCATTACCCTCCCCATAAAGACTTTTGCAGCTTTCGAGCTTCGGTCTTTGGGCACTTTCCCTTTATATGCCAGCAAAACCACTACTGCAGCAACGACATTAATTACAGCCATTGGTGGGTTCGTGAAGGCTTTCAGTTCTGTAAGCTTGACCTGAAAAAAGAAGATCAGATGAACAGGTACAGAATTGTGCGACAGTGGATTTGTTCCACAGAAGCTTTCAGATTAACAGTGTACAACTCTCAGCTCTCTGAAGACTATTACTAATTATTTTATGTGGTGAAAACTCGCATGACTACAGCCCTTCCCTTGCCCTGCTATCCTGTGTACAACTTGGCCAAGTAGGGGTATGGGAAGTGTAATACCAGGTCAGGTACAGCAGTTGCCAGTCCGTCGCTTTAGAGGATGCTGCCCAGAGAGGATCAAAATTTGATTGTGTTTGTGTTGTAGTTTAAATCGGGTAACTAAGCACTAGACAGGTGCCCACTCACCTCTCCCCTTTCCCCCCCAGGGGAATGGGGAGGAGAAATGGACAAAAGGGTAGAACTCAAGACTTGACATAAAGACAGTTTAATAAGACAACAATGTAAATACTAATACTACTACTACTAACAAGGACAATAATAATGATAATATTGAGCATGCAAAACAAGCTAAGTACAATACAGTTTTTCTCAGCACCTGATGACTGATTCGCAGTCAGTCCCTGAGCAGCGATCGAACCCTGGAAATCATGAATTTTGCAAATTTCCCCCCAAAAGTTCGAACTCCCAGACAGGAGACGATAAGAACACACAGAAGTAAGAAGAGCAGATAGCTTCCTGCCCCCTTTAGCTAACCTCCACTTATAAACTGAACATGACGTCTATGGTATGGAATATTTCCACTGGACAGCTTGGCTCTCTGTCTGGCCATGCTCCCTCACAGCTCCTGCACACCTGCTCATTAGCTGGATATGAGAAACTGGAAAAAAATCCTCGATTTCGTAACAACAACTGAAAATATCAGTGTTATCTGGTTCTTCTCGTACTAAATCCAAAACACAGCAGCTACTGAGAGGAAAATTAATGCTATCCCAGCCGAAACTAGAACAGCTTTGCAGCTTGGCACAGGAATGACCGTTTAATAGCCTTCAACTATCTGAACAATGAACAATATTTTTTGCAGACATGAAACTGTGTGATTTTTACCTTATTAAACGTGTCTAAGGCTGCTGTAGCAGCAACAAGAGCGGGTTCAGCTTTCAGCAGGTTGTTCTCACATTCTTTCTGTCTCAGATATACTTCTCTTTGGATTGTTGCTACCTATTAAAACAATGAATCTTAAGAGTTATATTGAAAACTAAGGCTGTAAATCGAATCAGAGATGCTTAAGCACTCACACTTGCCATGTTATATCTGTATACACAAACAGATTTTGAAACCGACTACTTCGTGTTACGCATAAAAAAAGACCTCTGCAACTCTGACACTCAAGTAGGTTTGTGCTCAGCTCTAGACTCCATCAGTTCTGCATGGTGAGAATTAACATCTTCTGTTAATAACCATAACACAGAAGTCAGCCTCATGTCTGTGCCTGTAAAGATCATGGAACAGATCCTCCTAGAAGCTATGCTAAGGCACATGGAGGACAGGGAGGTGATTCAAGACAGCCAGCATGGCTTTACCAAGGGCAAGTCCTGCCTGACCATCCTAATGGCCTTCTATGATGGAGTGACTACATCAGTGGACAAGGGAACAGCTACAGATGTGATCTATCTGGACTTCTGTAAGGCCTTTGACACGGTGCCCCACAACATTCTTGTCTCTAAATTGGAGAGATACGGATTTGATTGGTGGACTACTCAGTGGATGAAGTATTCATTCTATTGTCGCATCCAGACGGTAGTGGTCAATGGCCCAATGTCCAGATGGAGATCAGTGATGAGTGCTGTCCCTCTGGTGTCTGTATTGGGACCAGTACTGTTAATATGTTCATCAATGGCACAGACAGCGTGATCGAGAACACCCTTGACAAGTTTTCAGATGACACCAAGCTGAGTGGTGCGGTTGACACACCTGAAGGATGGGATGCCATCCAGAGGGACCTGGACAAGCTCAAGAAATAGGTGCATGTGATCCTCATGAAGTTCAACGAGGCCAAGTGCAGAGTCCTGCACATGGATTGGGGCAACCCCTGATATCAATACAGGGTGGGGGATGAAGGGACTGAAAGCAGTCCTGCCGAGAATGACTTGGGGGTACTGGTGGATGAAAAGCTGGACATAACCCAGCAATGTGCTTGCAGCCCACAAAGCCAACCATATCCTGGGCTGCATAAAAAGCAGTGTGGCCAGCAGGTCGAAGGAGGTGGTTCTGCCCCTCTGCTCCACTCTGGTGAGACCCCACCTGGAGTCCTGCGTGCAGCTCTGGACACCTCAGCACAGGGAAGACATGGAGCTGTTGGAGGGGGTCCAGAGGAGGGCCACAAAAATGATCAGAGGGCTGTTACACCTCTCCTGTGAGGAAAGGCTGAGACAGTTGGGGCTGTTCAGCCTGGAGAAGAGACGGCTCTGGGGAGATCTTACTGTGGCCTTTCAGTACTTAAATGGGGCTTAATAAGAAAGATGGGGATAGACTTTTTAGCAGGGCCTGTTGTGATAGGACAAAGGGTAACGGTTTTAAACGAAGGGTAGATTCAGACTAGACATCAGGAATAAACTTCTTACAATGAGGGTGGTGAAACACTGAAACAGGCTGCCCAGAGAGGTGGTAGATGCCCCATCCCTGGAAACATTCAACATCAAGTTGGACGGGGCTCTGAGCAACCTGACCTAGATGAAGATGTCCCTGCTCATTGCAGGGGAGTTAGACTAGATGACCTTGAAAGGTCCTTTCCAACCCAAGCTGTTCTATGATTCTATGACTCTAAGAGCTGGTGGGCCAGACCCTCAATGACAGCTGAGTTTTGTAGTACCAGGACTTCCATAAAGCAGCCACTGCTGGCTCTGGTAAAGCTCCTATATGCTCTGTGTTAGCTACCAACATGCAGCTGCTCAGGAGTGAAGCCTTGTACATAGTGAGGATAATGTGATAAAGAGCCAGGGACAGAGGGATGCACTGGTAAATCAGCTACCTACAATCATTAGAAGTTAACAGGCTTCTCAGTGACTTATGAACCCATATTATATCTGCTATTTCCACTAAAGCAGTAGTTTAACCTCCGGGTAGCTAGATCACATTTATTCTCATTGCTCCAGAGAGAAAATTTGGTACACAAAGTTCCTTTCTTCCCTGCTGCTCTGAATCGTGAAGCACCCCTGTATGTTGCTCTGCCCTTTTCAGGACAATAGCATGAAATAGGAGGTGGAAACCTGCTGACTACCGCCTTTGTGGAAAACACACACTGAGATTAAGAGAGATGAACAGGAAACAAAATAGCTTTGGAATGGCATACCAAAAACTAGTTTTGTTTATACTAATGGATGAATGTCTGTATCATCACAAAGAATATTTATCTGGGCTGTTATAACAACCGGATATTCTCCATCATCCTCCGCTGCTCAGTTTTACAAACTGAAAAGTAAGAACCAGGTACTGATGCTTTATCTGCTAAAAATGGTTTATACTTTAAATATTTGCTTTTCAAATTCTCCTCTTCACAGGCTGCTCTGATTCTGGCCTCAACAACTTTGCTTTATTCTTATTATCATGTTAAATATACACGCAGTTAACTTGATGAAAAAAATGTTTTACCTTTGGCTTACTAAAGAAAAAATGGCACTTCCGCACAATTTTGGTCGCACTCACCAGGTTGAAGGTGAAATGAAGATGGGTCTCTCAAAGACCAGTTCAGCATTTGTAAGACTAAACCTCTTCGGTTAATTAACTAACTATTGCTTAGCACAGCCTCCTCTCCTTCAGGGTAACAAAGGACAACACGCTACCACCACAATGTTGTGAGAGGACTACGCCACAGCTTTACACAATTCCTGTTCATTTCTGAGAGACTACATTAAAACGCATGTTTTTCAAATGGGTACTGCATTAACAGATTTTGTGTGATGCCCAATTTCTTTCTTGCAGAGGATACTACAACACAAAATACTTCAAGTAATGCTTTCTTTGTCATCGTGACATCCAAGGACTTAAAAGAGCAGTACATCTGTACGAAGGGTAATATACATTTACGAGTTTTTTTCTAGATAAGTTTTTAATATCTCTTGCAGAAAAACTGATGATATGAAGAATGTCCTTCTAGTAGACGTACTTATCTACCAGCTTGTGATCAAGCATGTCAGTACAGATGTGAAATATCACCTGTCTCTATGGATGCTTTGGAAAAAAGGAGCCTGTAAGCTTGTGAAGACAGATCAGATAGTGAATGCCTCTAGTCGCCAAAAGGAACCTGGAGATCACTGTGTAAGATACAAAAATTCAGAAGGACTCCTGTTTAGGACTCCATATAATACAGTAGGATTCAAAGGAGACAGATTTAGTAATGCAGGATAGGAGACCAGGTAAGGTATCTGAACAAAAAAGCTGGGGAATATTAAGGCAGTCAGTTACTTCTGTGGCGTTATCAAACTCAGGGGACAACTCAATAGCTTATGCCATTTCAGTAGGTAAGCTGCACGCATTTAATGATCTGTGTTCAAATGCAGAAGCTGGAGCTAAACAAAAGATGTATGGGAGACAGAAAGTGAAGATTTTTGATTAAGATTTTGAGACTCATGACCTTTTTCCCCCTCACTCCCCCATTTTTCCCCTTGAAAGGGCTCACTTTTAGAAAATACCAGAGAGCCAATGGTCAGTTCCAGTGATGCACTAGGGGTTTCCCTAACCAGTAGAACTTTCACTGCATCTTTGGGGTACAGGTAAATAAATCAGATTTATCAAACCAGCTTCCATCTTTCGGTACATTTGCCTTTTTCTTTTAATTCCCCAGTTTCAAGTCTGAAATCACAGTCTTCGACAAGGGAGAGAATACCAGAAAAGGAAATATCCTATATGAAACACTGTATGTACTTAATTTCAGGTTTGAAAATCAAACAGATATCATTCTAAGCAGATTTGTCAAAACTCTTGTTTTGGCTTAACAGTGGCTTAGATCAGTGACTTTACATCAGCTGGCATCAATTTAAAGTGAAATCTGAGCGTTTCCACAACTTTCTGCAATGATTTAATTATCTGTTTAAAAGCTGATTATGATTTCATTGGTGCACATTTATCTGGTAGAGTAACCCTGGAGGGTGCTCTGTATCATCCGCAATTGTGTATTTAGAAGATTATCATATAGATTTTTAAGGACACATTGCCTGGGGCTGAAGTCATCTATATTTGGTTCATCTTTCTTCTTCATACCTCATGCTCATCTCACAGGCTCATTTCCTGTCAGGTTTTGCTTAAACCAAGTCTAATTACAGAGAAAGAGATCACTATTACAGTGATCAAGATGTTAATACTTGGATCAAGCACTGTGCATTGGCAGTAACAAGACTATGTAAGAATTTAATATCCTTACAAAACGTGTTTCTGCAATTGTCAGGGCCACTTTCCATGCCTACATTTATTACATAGGATACACAGAGACACTGTCCGTAGAAATAACAAAGATTAAAAATCAATATGCATTACATTACAAATGACAAGTTACTAATAAAGTTAAATATTTCCCCCATCTCTTGTGAAAGAGAAGTGCAGAACAGAACTGATGTAGCTTTTCGGATTAAATTCCCAGTGCTTATTGGTTTGCATCTTAACCACAAAAGATTTTTTAAATTAAATATTGCATATACAATTGCAGTTTTGGTTTGGTTTATATCTTCTCTAACATGTTTTGAGACTCATGTTACTGAAATTAAAGCAAAAAAAGTTAGAACAGCCAGATGCTCCTCCAGTTAAAGTTTTTAAGGATGTAACCAGGTGAACAAGTATGACATTTACAGTAAACAGTGCTTCTAACGTGACACAGTATTTTCCATTAAAACAAACAGCTAATTTAAGTCTCACAAGTTGCATCACAGTTCTATCTCTCTTTCTTTCTTATGCTTAGTTATTCTTTGTTTGCTGATGCCCAAAGAACATATGGGACAAGATAATTTTTTTAAGGGAGGAAAAATTAAACCGAGCAGGTTGCAGATGAGCCTTTGGACTATTTCTCAAATGTAATTTGCTGCACAAAAGACATGAAGGAGCTTTTCATCCCTGTCTGCAGAAGTTTAGTCCCCTTCACGTCAATAGCTTCTACAGTATAGGGCTCTTCAATGATGGCTACATTGTTAGAAAAGCTGGAAGCACTGTGCCCTTAGCAATCAGACCATGAGTAGAGTGACTCAAATATACCATGTAAATAAAGAGTGCACTTCAGCTGAGCGAGGTGAATCACAAAAGCTGTTCAGCCTGGATCCATCTTTGCTCCTAATCCTCAGCTAGCATCACTATCATCCATATACCTGCACCACGCTCTGCATGTTTTCTACCTTTGAACTGGTAGGTCCCATTTTAAAAGGCAATGGCATCTGCCTCTTCATCTGTAAACCACTCTGACTGGCATCATTCACAGCACATGAACGGCCAGTAAAATGACAGCCGTGTTACTGCTTGCTATTTCAAAACCTTATCAGTGCCACCTTCGTAGTCAGACCCTTGTTGATTACTGCACAGATGTGTAGTTCTGCCACATTTATGGGGCATCCAGACTGACCCCACTTTTCCTGATGAGTCTGACCTAAAATGACTTCCACTCTTCAACTTTTCTTAAGTAATGCTTCATTCTAAGGCAATACCTCAAAGGTCGTAACTGGCATAATGTTGTAAAACTAAAAAAAAACCCCTTATAAATGCCAGTTCGAAATCTATAGAACAAGAAAGTCGAAATAATTTTTTAAAGGGTGACAAATTTTCATCAATTATGAAGAGTATTCACAAATTACTTAGTTGGAAGATGTATTGTCATTTGCTGATAATTTTTTTTTCTGTAACAAAAATTATAGATTAGTATTTAGAAAACATAACAACCTTATGAAATAGTTTTAAATTAATGTAGCACAAAATGACACTTTCATTTCCATTGATAACATTTTGGAAGTGCAATAAAGCAATGAACAGGGGAGTATGGTAATCATCAGCATCATGTGCTAACTTCATCCCTGAAATAAAGTGGCCCAAAGATGTGATTATCCCACAATAATCACTCTCTCTGTTTCACCTAGTTGCTTAGTGAATTAATTAGAATTGTGTTAAGGGTGTATTTTGATCATCCAAATCCATCAGAAGCATATAGAACCAACACATGAAAAGCACCACTGAAAAGTGGTTGGTAGGATGTTGAGCTATTGGACCCAACTTGTTGTGCAAGGTTAATTAATTGCACTATTTCAACTTCAAACTTCATAGCAGTCTTTAAGTCCTATATAAGATATGGATCAGCAAAAGGCTGAAGTCCGTAATTGGCATAATCCAGAGAAATATAAAGGTCTTCATTTATATCAGTGTCAAAAATCACTTTTCCCTTAATAAAATTAGGATGAGACACCAGGTCATTAGAAAACTATTAAACACCACCTAATAATAACGTCTTTAACAAACAAAACAGAAGAGAATGAAAGATCATTTTGATTGCTCAGACAGTACAGTCTTCCCTGCTGATCAGGATCTGAAAACTCTTTACAAAGATCTTGGCAACTTCATGTTTTCACAGCTCAAAATCAGGCATTAACAACTACTATGAATAAATTAAAAATTCCTCTCTGCTGTATTGCTAAATGACACAATGTATGTCAGATTTCACAGCAAAATGCTAGGACTGAATGAGCCCTTCGGACTTTAAAGGCAGAAGAACTTCTGTTTACAGCATTCCATACTGCTGGTGTTTTATTTCAAAAATTGTACTTGTAATAGTAGATGAAAATTTTAGAGCCCAGATGAAATTACACATTTTGTGTACGCTTATTCTGTGGTGAGGACTAACACATGTAAACCTCTATGCTTCCAGTATGGATGTTATTAACTAATTGTTAATAGGCTGAACTGAGAGCAAAAAGAAGAAGATTCAACACTTGACACATATTATTAGGAATGCTATTATAATCTTAAAATTCAAGGTTTGCACCTTGTAATGTTACGAGATACTGGAATGAATTTCTGGATCAATTGAGTTGTTCAATTTACCTAGAGCCTCAAAGCCTTTAGAAATCTGAAGTGCTCAGAGATGACTCTCTGACCTTTACTGTATTACAAATAGGTCTGATTCTCAAGATCCACATCCATTAAATGCTTGAATGAGCTCAGTATTTATTGTTCTTTCATCTCATTAAAACAGCTAAAAGGTTGGGAAAAGGCATAATGTAAAGAAAGGTCAAGTGGTAATCATGGTGTGAAATGCTGTTACATATGTAAGTATAATAATTCCTTAGACTTATGCTCCCTGGAGAGGAAGTTGTTCAAAACTGCTCACCTAAAAAGGTTTATTTTGTGCTACATATAGCTCAACAGCACTAAATGGGGAAATTAGACCGACCTTTTGCTCCTCTGCGCCTGCAATGGCCTTTTCTTGGCTCACTTTCTCAGTCTGAAACCCTATCTTAGCAATCAAAGCTTCAGCATCTGGATTTCTCAGTTGCACTTCTGCCTCTTGAGAAGCAAGTTTGGATTTTAGATTTTCTGCCTACAGGGCAAAAGGTAACATGTTATTTGGGAGCAAGGGTCATTAGGTATGGGTCTGGAAAGATGATACCACATGAGCCCCAAAAAGCTGAACTGAAAACAACATTCATGTTTTGTGGGTCTCAGTACTGGAAGTGTTGTCTTTTCCTTCCCCATTTTATTTCCATTTGACAGCTCCTTGTTTGTAGCTCACAGAATTTTGTTGACATAAAAAATTTAATAAGAACAACCTAACTGCTCCCACCAGGGACCCCGCAGCTCCCCTGAGACGCTCAGATGTCTGTCCAGCTGCTGAGGTTGTGTTTGTAACCAGGTGTCTCAGTGCTGCAACAAGGCCCTGCTGCAGCACCTAGCAAAGATGCAAGTGTAAAAGCAAGAGGGCATTATGGAAAAATGCCTAGTAATCACTCTGAGCAGATAACTCCAGCAGAGGTTTGCTGAAAGGTTAAGACTGATGACCAAAGACTACCTGTTAGTTTGCTGAAATAGCAATTTATTGCCTGCCAGGCGAGAAACCCGTATCAAAACACCCAGAGACAGTATCTTTCCACACACAAAGGAATTGCTTCAAATACCTGTTTGAGTTCCCCTCTCCCCCATCCCTCCAAGCATTTTATCTGATGGTGATTCATGATAAAAGGCTATTATTTAACCAGAGGGGACTCTTGTTAACCTGATCTGGATAGGGTGATAATAAAAAGAGGAAGACAAATATCAGAGCACTTAAACTTTCATCACATGGAAAGTCTTGAGGGCTCTTCTTCGGTGGACTCCTGAAATCTTACAAAATCTACAAAATCTACCTTTGCAAAATTTGACCCTTTTGAAATGAGAAGACAAAGCTGTAATACTGAGTTGTAACAGATGACCGTAAAGATCCCAAATCTCTCCACTCACTGTATTTTTCAATTTATTTGAGCTGACTTTATGTCTTATTCTTTCTGAAAACCTAAAGGGTGCTGCAATTGATACTCTTGTGTAGAGGTCCGGAGTGCAGGATAAAAATGGCTGAGTGTTCAAGGACCTGGCTAGGCAGGAGCTGCAGCTCCGTTTGCTAGCGCAGCATGTGGCACTTGAAATTGTCAAATTACCTTTTGGTCATTGTCAAATTAGAATTCGGGGAAAAAGAGCACTTCAACCATTTACTAGCATGGGATACCTTGTTTAAAATAGACTTTAAAAGAGAAGTCACCCCTTTTCTGCTGACCATTTATTTTCACAGGTCTTCAGCTGAAAAAGTGGGAATAAGTCAGCCAGCTCCCATTATTAATCTCACGCAGTAGCACAAAGATGAAACGTTGTGCAAAGACTGCAACTGAGCATTTCATTTGCAGTTTTTTACAACAGCATGCAGACTTTTTATTTTTACTAAAGAAATCACTGGATTATGGCTTGTGTTCAGCCTTTGTACAAGGGATTACGGAATACAGGATGGGGCCAGGGCAGGGGGGGAAAGGGTTCAACACAGTTTCCCCTCCCTTCTGTCTTTGTGGGCTGACCAGCCACCAATGAACTGCAGGCAGAAGCACTGACGAGGGGCTAAGTGGCACTACCCCCAACAAGGAGGTGACGACAGCCGATGCAAAAGCTCCACACTTGTTCCTCCTGCTTTCACCACCCTTCAGCTGGTCACCAGTCACGCACAAAGTCCCCATGTACAGAACCGCATCTTCTGGTTTCATTTTGCTTTGGCACTTGCTTCCCCTCCCACCCTTTTACTGAGGCCTCACTACACTCCCCTTCCCTCCAGACTTTGTCCTTGCTCAGATGGGTGGACCCTTCTTTCTAAAGACAGCTGAAGAGCTCAAAGAGCTTCTATGTGAAGAAAAAAATCAAACTCCAGTTTACAAAATCAGGTAATTTCAATGAACCATAAAAATGCCACCCCACAACTAATCAGTCTAACAAAAAGATACTGGAACAACTTTGCTTTATGTGCCAGAAACCCAAGATTATATATAAAAAAAAATGAAAGAAAAGGTTGTGACTTTCACAGTTTACCTGGAAAGCTGCTGCCTTCAGCTTCTGCATGCTGTTCATCAAGTGCTCCATGTGTCCTGACATCTCCTTGCTTTTCTTCTCTAGGAGGATCTTATAAAGTATGATTTACTCCAGGAAACTTTTCGGAGTGGTGTAATTGTATTGCCTCTCATTACGACAGTATTTGGCACTCCGCATATTCACACTGGTGTGGGCATAAGCCATGAAATCGCAAATGGATTCCTGGATGAGTGGCTGAACATACCCAAGGAACAAGAACAAATGTAAACACAGGAGCAAAGAAATGCTTCAAAAATTAAGCACCTCTATGTAAGTCAGAAAAGGTTGCATTTCTAAGGATGGCTTGTTCACAAAACTATTCTTCAGTCTACCCTAAACACAATTTTGTCAGCATGTAAAAAACATTAAAGCAAAATGAGCCTTCTAAAGTTTTTTGCATATAAATTAATTAATTCTGCACTGGCAGTCCTTAAAGTTTTCATCACCATGGAAGCTTAGTGCTTCAACATACTTTCATTTTTTTTAATAAATTCACCTAAAAACTGAGATTAAATTAGTCACTATACTGCTATACGCAGAGTTAACACTATGCGGATTTTCTATTTAACCTCTGGAAATTCTGTTTAAGAAAAATCCTGTATAGGTTAAAGAAACACAATAGAGTGGTTTCTCTAATCACACGGATCCCCACATACCTCATATATCATCAAATGCCTATTCGGAGTGAAGTACATTTATGCCATTAACTTCAGATTGAGCAGAACTGGACTCCACGATTTAGATTTCTGAAGTTGTACAACTCCCTGCTTATCTGTGCTTGTCAAAGTCAGTGATAAACTAACATAAACTGGTACAAGAGCCGGATTAGAGCACTGTGGAGTGCTTCTGAAAGCCAAGTCTCTACATACCGTAAAATGTCAGAAAATCAGCAACATTTCTGTGCTGAAGAGACCTATCAGCTTCAAGGGGTATTTGACCAGAAAAGTAGTTGTGGCTTAATGGAGTTCAGAGTTACCCCGAGCTGTGACAGCTGACACTGCTCCCTTCCCTGCATGCCACCCAGGTATCAGACCAGAAAAGCATGCCTTCAGCTCTAAGCACAACTCAGCACGCTGCAGAAGGGACCCCAGAGCGGTCCTCTGGCCCCAGGGGGCTGTGCTGGGTGCCACACAGCACTGCACGGGCTTCCACCTTCATCACAGGGAGGGAAATGCAGCCGTGAGACTGGAAAACTCTTTTCATATACTGTATAACAACCAAAATAGACTAGGCATATTTAAAACAGCTTCAGATGATCATTTTGTCATGTATTTCTGAGCAAAATGCAGAGGTAAAATGCCTGTCTTTATTCACCTCTCACAGCAAGAAGGGAGGTAGTTTTAGGACAACAGCTGAAAGGTCTTTTTCCTAAATTTTTTGAAAATAAACTATCAAATACAAGACACTACTACACTACTTTGCATTAGAGTATACTTCCTCAGGATAAAGGTGAAAGAAGAAACTCCTAAATTCAGTTTCTGTTTATTGTGAAGGACCTGTATTACTAGAATATATGCACATGTGCACATGTAAGCAAGAGTACTGTATGCAAAATAAACAGGGAAACACTAAGAAAACCCATTTAGCTCCATCACTGTAACTAACTTCCATTTTGTCCTCTTTGACTTCTAGCATACTTAACTTTATAATTTGTGGAGTCACATCTCCCTCATTTTAATGATTATTTATTGCATTCTGTACAAGACGAACCCAGTTCAATTAATCAAGGGAAGCCTAAAAATCAATTAATATGAATTAAATGAGCTACACCAACTCTTACGAAAGTCACACATAATTTACCAAAGCATTGTCAATAATGCTTAGGGAACTTTGGGAAAATTGCTCACGAGTGGCTGTTGATGCAGTTAAATGTTTTAAGCCTACATCATTAATATTACAATCAGGTTGATGAAAAAAGACTTGCCATTTTTCTCAGTGAGAAACCTCATTATTTTCTTGTGACTTTTAAAAGCTGGTTTAGAAGAATACTTATTTCACCTACGATTACAAAAACAGAAATTAAAACAAGGACTAAATAAAGAATGATCTGCATTTAGGGAAAGCAGAAATAAATTGCTTTCCAAATGAAAAAAAACTGAACATCATTAGTTGAGGCAAAGCTACCATAAATTCATCTTAAAAAAAAATTGTTTGTGAAAGCAAGGCTAGTCAGAAGGAATGGACATTTTATGCAGATTTGAGCACTGCTTGGCTTCCAACTGAAATGTGTTTCAGCTTTTTTTCTCCTTTTTTCATTGTCTGTGACACACATGCACCCTGCAGTACAGCTCTTCCTAGCAAAAGACAACCTCCTTACGCATGATCCTTATGAGAGGTCTCTACTCAGCAGCCCTGAAAAGCCCTCTAACAACAGTTTCATTTGTAAATCAGCGAGGGAAGAAGTGGGTTCCGGTAGAGCTGGAAGTGGCCCGAGACAACTTGTCTCAATGGGGCAAAATAACTATTGTTATCGAGCTTAACAAAATGGCACAGCATGGGAGACACGCCGAGCCAGAGAGCAGCTGGTTGTAATTCACACTGGTTTTCAGAAAACACTAATCGTTCCCGAACAGACCTCTTTGAGGATTGGTCTTCCCCGCATTTTCAATTTGTCACTTTCTCTTATGATAAGGTCAGTGGTGACAGCACTTCCTGACATTAACAGCTGTGGCTTTTAAAAGGGTCATTGTGGAACTACTAATTGCAGTAATTTCATTAGCATAAATTATTTATTCTGCCATTCATTTATCTCCAGGTTTTTGGTTTTTTTTTAATACTACATTGTACTTTTCAGTATATGCCCATTCAGGGTTGTAGGCAAAGGAAATTATTATTGCTAATTTAACCTTCTTTAAAAAAAAGAAAAAGCAAACAAAAAAGAGTTGATACGGTAACAAAATCTGATTTAACCAGAGTTCACTAGAAAGCATAAAGTAGGTTGAAGCCAGTAATGAAGATTAGGCTGCTACGATTCAAACCCATTCAATAGTCTTAAAGACATCTGAGCAATAAGTCTATATGCAAGCTGAAAGCAAATGTAAGGCTGAAGTCTGTTCATTCTTATCCAGTCTCTATTCTAGGCCTTGGCTGACTGACTTTTAAGCATGCACAAAAAATCCCAAAGTGAGTTATGAGTAAATTATGTAAATTAGTCATTACCAAATTGATAAATCTTAGACCTTTGCAGTTAAGTTGAGCTAGCTGAAACACACCAAGCAAAGAGCAAGAAAGACCAATGCCACTGAACTTGAATGCATCCTGCAGGCAGTTATAAAAAATGAGAATAAACCCAAGCCACTTGGAGGGGGGGGGGGGGGGAGGAAAGGGGGATTGTAAGAGGCAAAAGAAGAAAGCGAAAAAAGAAAAAAATTACTTCAGGCTTCTTCTTTGCCGTACCACATGTTGCAAAATACTATGGAGTATGAGAAACTGAAAGCCTAAAGAATTTCTTCTTGGTATGCTTAATAGTGTGCGCCATTTGGTGCTAAGCAGCGGAGGAGCAGCATGCAAGGCAGCAACAGCAAAATACTCAAAGGACGTGGCAGAGGTGTATGTTGCTGTTATTTTCAAAGGGATGGATTAAACAATCCTGACTCTTTTATTCTGTACTCAGTGCTGATATGTGAAACCAGCTGAAAGTAAGAAAGAGAGATTGAGTCACTTTAAATTTGGAGACAGACGTTATTTCAAAATACCATAGGTCATATTTTATACCAAACGAGGCACTTTTGTAAGTTCATTTAGCTCAGTATGTGGATTTCAGAATCACTGCGCAGTGTTCTTTGCTTGTGCTCTTTTTAAATGTAAGTTTAGCAATTTGAGTGCTGAGACAGAAGAGGGCTCTTTTCCTTTCTTTTCTCCCAAGAAATCAAAGACATCCGAATTGATTAAATTTGTGATACTCTCCATTTCTCTCCAAATATCTCTAAACCCACTGTCTCTTGTTCTTAACCTGCACATTGTCCAATCTCCTTCCAAGCGAAAAGGGGCTCATGGGACTTGCTTTCAACTGGCACCATAATTAAGGAGGATCACTTGTTCTTTCTGTTCAGATACTTTCACACAGGGCAGAAGGGACGTTCACAGCATCCTTCATAGCACATACTGATGCTGCAGTTCACCATTTCCCTGCTGAGCTCAATCTGCCCCCCTTCTTCCCTGGATAAGCTGTCTCATCCACAAAAGTACCTAGACTTGGTTTGAAGATAAAGAAATGGAGAATTGAAGGCTTCCTCCTCAACTCCCACAATCACCATGAATTTTTTATGGTTTTCTTTCACCATATAAACCCAGAAAGTTTCCAGGTTTTATTAAAGCAATGGGGATAGGATATCATATTTATATTAATCTTTTAAGAGGAAGAAAAGAGATCATTAGCTTAACTTCAAGCTATCCTAATTAAAAATAATTTGCAATATGGTTATAAAGTGATGAGCAAAAAAATCTATCAATTACTACTGCTGTAATTTTGGAAATTCTGAAAAAGGACAATTAGGAGCTAAGTGTCAATGCTGCGAAAATAATTACTCAGTAATAGACCTCGCAGCACTCATCATAAGGGACAGCATGATCACGGTATGTTTCAGAAGTCCAGGCATACATGAGCCCTGGCTAACAAGATTTCTCTACTAATAACAAACAAGATGCTTTCCTGAAAGATCTAAAATGCAGCAAGTGAAACGACGTATTAACACACAAGCACCAGAGATGAGAGAAGGAGAAGAGACCACCTCCCATAAATCTTTGACAGAGAGGGGATGGCAGACTGCTGCTAAGATTCCCTCTTCCGCAGGGTGGTCCTTTTCCACCCAGCCCCTCTCATTTTTTTGATATCATAATACACCTTTGCAACTCTCCCGTCCACCCTCCCTTTACTAACTATTTTTCTGCGATCGTTCTCCATTCACCTCCCTTTTACTCCTCCTCAGACTCTTTGCTGTACACGTCTCCTACCTTTCTGGCTCAGTTTTGCTTCTCTTCTGTCTCTCTTGGTTAAGTCCCCCTTCTCTTCCCCCTGACAACACTGTAATATTTTCTCTGTTATTTCAACACCTCTGTTCTAGGTTCATATTTTCCATCACTTTCAAATCCTTCCCCTGTCTCCTCCTAATATTTTTTGCATTCTGCTCTCTTATCTGTTGGTCTTCTCGTCGGCTGCACACACAGACGTGACTCAGACACCCAGCACTGCTTTATGTGCGTTGCTGACATAGAAACCTTAACTCACTCTCAGCAAAGTGTCACGTCATTTTGTCAGTTGCCATTTATTTCGCTTGCTGGGAACTGAACAGGAAAGATGTTTACCAGGAGCAGTTAACACCCACGTGCCAAAGAGACTCATCAACAGCTGCTCGGATCAGTGGAAAGCTTTCCTAACTATCCACAAAAGGAATTATACAGGAACATAATCCTTAAGTTAAAAAAAAAACCACGAAAAACAACTCACAAAACGGTTTCAATATTAAGAGCCTAAATTCTGATGACCACATGTATTTTCAAAGCAGCAAAATACAATTAGTTAAGGATCTGAAAAAAAAAAAAGCCAAAACAAATTCGGTTCTCTTTTCTCCACGTAATCCTATCCGTTTCTGTCGAACCAACGGGAATCGGTAAGTTGGTATGACATTAAAAGTTAAGGCCGGCGGCTGCCACAGCCCCACAGCTCGGCGGAGACCCACAGCTGTCCCAGCGACGCCTCGGACCCCGGTCAGCAGCAGGCGGTGCCGACCGAGAGGGCGAGCGCCACGGATCTGCGAACACCTCCCTCGCAGACCGACAGGGGGCACTCGCGGGCCTCCGGAGAGCGGCTACCTGCGCCGGCCCCGCCGCCCCCCGCCCCGGCCCCGGGCACCACTGCCGGCTGCCCCGGCTCCCTCGACTCCGCGGCTTTTGCTTGGGCCTTCCCGGACATCCTCAGCCTCTCGTGGGCACAAATCCCCTACACAAATAAACGGTCCCAAATGCAACAGCGCTCCAGAACGAAACGACTGCAACCCCCGCTGCGGAGAGACAGAAAATCCTTCCCGGCTCTCTGTCCGTGAATTGCTCCGCCAGCAAACGCCTGAGCAGTCTCACTGCCAGCTGGACAGTGCTGTCCCGCGCTGGGCGGGACACCAGAGGCAGCTTGTTAGAACTCTTAGCAGAATATGACAATATTCCTTTTCCCTGGAAGGAAACGCACTAACGCATGATTTGTGGTTTTTTTTCTGAAAACAAGCAATTCACGCTCAAGATCAATCAGGAACAAAAAGAGAATGATCGCTCAGATATTAACACTCCAAATGCATTTGCCATGTGGTCACAGGGGAAATTTTCACCTGTTTCATTGCTGAACAGAGGGAAAACTCTTCTTTAGTTAGTCTGGACCGTGTACTGCAATATTTCAGCCTCACCTGCTAGAGCACTAGTGAATATTTTTAGCCGTATTGAAAAGGGTTAAATAACTCCCATATCTCTGAAAAGCCTGGAATTGAAGGGTTCTGCAAAGACAGTGCTATGATTTACTTGCCTCTCTTCCCCGCCCTTCTCTGCCTGTGCTAGCTCTCTGAACTCTGCTGAAGGAACTGGGCAGTGACGCGCCATAAAAATTCAGCTTTTAGCAGGGGTGAGCTTGAACAACACCGAAGGCAAGGGTATGCAAGAAGGAGTAAAAAAGAGCATTGTTTTTTTTCAGCTTATTCAGTTACTGATCTTTCAATGATCTCCGTTGCTTTCTCAGAAGACTGAGGAGCTTGAAACTCTGTACCTCGACCCCCTCGGCTTCCTCAATGCACCTCCTGCTGACGGAGCGCAGGGCCTCCCGCGGCCGCTCACGAAACCAGTCAATAGCCGTGCCGTTAGCGATGGCTGGGAACTTCCGAGCTCGCGCTCGCAGCGTGGCACCGGCCGGAGAGAAACACAGAACGATCTGCGGAGAGGAGGGAGGGAAAAGAGAGAGAAAAGAATCACACGGCAAGTCGAGGCGATCAAAGAAAGGCACGCAACGAACCATGGTCCGGCGCCAGCCAGCGCACAGCTGAGGCTCCAAACCAAATTTGGCAGCTAATGAAGTTTGTCGGCTACCTTGGGCAAATAGATTTTAGTCCCTTTCCACTGTACAAACATAGCATAGCTGCAGCTTGTTTCCCCTCTCTCCACGTTGGTGTCAAGTTACTCGGTTTGGTAGCTATAAATAATAATGCAGCCACAGGGCCTGGCTGGCACGCAGACAGCCGGAAGGTGCACATTCAGCTGGTCACGGTGACACAAACCCGGTTCTTGAGTTGCTAAATCTATTCAAGCCACGTCTTGCCACTTCAATACGCACTACAACCCTGGGAGAGGAACGGGAAGAAAAGGAGATCTGGATCTTGGTTTGTATGTGAAGTTTTAGGGACTGTTCTCTACAAAAGTGGAAAGGAATGTCGAAACAAGGGTAGGTTAAAACAGTCAAAGAAAAATAAATAAATCTGTGACTGGCTGTTAGTATCACCAGGCCTACCCAAAGCAACTGACATTTGGGAAGGAAGCATTATTCTAGTCTCTCAGTCGTATCTGTGGACCTACTTACTGCCATTAGCACATGTTTTGGCCACTGTGTTTGCTTTCAGCTCATTAGCAAAATGACAGACATTATGGTGTTCAGACAGGACTGGAGTCTCTCCTATATGCTTCTTACTAAGTGAGCTGTTTTTGCTGTACAGGGCTTCTCGAACCATATCACATCGATATTGTCAATTCCAATAGAAAATTCCCAAATTGTATCAGAACAGATTATCGTTTCCCCAACAGCCACAAGAGCCAGGACAGAGCCTGGCCAGGCATGCTAGGGAAGCGACAGGTTTATTCCGCTTTTGGAGTAATTGGGAATTGACATTAACTATTAAGAGAAACTGGATGAAAAAGGAAGAAGAGCAGAAAGTTGAAAGAAAAGAAGGAAAAAATGAGTGAAGGAAGGAGGAGGCTGACCCGGGACAACACTTCACTGGGTTTTAAAGCAGTCAGAGAGGAGAAAGAAAGTGATGAGTAGATAGCAACAGTGGAAAAAGCTTCTGTGATATCTGGAAAGAATACACGGAAAATGGAAAAGACTTGCTACTATCTCATAATTTCTAAAAGTACACCTCTGCACTGGAAAACGCAAGACAACAATTTCTGCAATGACCCTTCAGTTATGAGCAAAGATGAGTGAGTTTAGGTAGAACTAAGTCAAAACAAGAAAATCTTTTAGCACCATTCAGAAAACCCTCTCGAAGAGAAACTGTTTCCTGAGACATTTATGCACTTTTTAAAGCTTGGGGTTTATGCTGAACCACAGGCTATGTCCTTTTTTTACTCCCACCCTTTTTAGCAAAATCAATTAAGAAATGGTCTCTGATCGCAAGCACTGGTCAGGCTGTATCTCACAAAATCTTTTTCCTCATGGTTTCACAGACTCAGTGGAATTTTGAGACTATTGAAGGCTTCAGATCAATGACACCGTTTTCAGAAGGGTGTGATATGGCCAAGTGTAACAGCAAGAAAAGCACAAGTGGTCCCTTCTTTTTGGGAGCCATGGTGGAAGCAGAAAAAGTGAAAGGCAGAAGACGTGTGAAACAATCTTAAAAGAATGAAATAGAAAGAACTGAATAAGGCTAAGAGGAAGAAGCAAGGAAGGCAAACAGAAGCAATGATAATCTCCCATATTGTGACAGACAGGAAGAGAAATGATGCAGACTAGAATACTAAATGGAGCATAAAATAGAGAAGAATTCACTGAAATATCTACTGGTGAGTGAACCATAAATATTCAATAAATTAGAGTCCCCAAGTCCATGCTTTAGGATGCACTGTGAATTAACTGCATGTTCTACTATTTTTTAATCCATTTGCTTCTTTCTGTTTCTAAATGGAGGGTATTCACTAGTACCTATTCCATTTCCAACATGCTGGCCAGTTTCCCAGAGCTACGAGATCTTGTAGTACCTTTTTTCTCTGTCTCATGGAGTGGGATGTAGAGGACTATTTCATATTAAAACAGAGATTTGAATTGCTGTCATTCTTCTGGTCCCCCTACTGAACTAGTTTATTGTCAGAGAAAAATACCTCTTATATGAACCTAAAATTCTGCTAACCACAAGCAATTTGCATGTTTGTCTAGGAAGTACTTGAGAATATGTCAGCAAGAGAAACCACTGGTTTTATATCACTTGTGACCTTTGACTCCTGCAAGAATTGAAAACAGCAGTGCGTGTTCTCATATTTGCAAGTAGATAATGTTCTCCCCCATCTTCAAGAATTAAGGCAGAAATGTAGACACCCATGCAAAACCACAACAGAATCCAGGTTGTCCAGGGATGTTAAAAGACAGGCCAATGAGCAAGCTGGTCTAAGTTACAGAAGAAAATGTCATCTACTTCAAATGTGTCCAGCACAAAGAGGCAAAGGGCAGAAATATCCACGTAGAAATCCATTCTAGCCAAGTGATGAAAACTACACTAAAACTGCACAAAGATCACAGAAAGATCTTGGAATTTACAGAAAAATTTTATCAAGCTAACAATAAAGAAGGGGAAACACCAAAGAAACAATCGAAAGAATGCAAGAATAAATGGTCTCCATCCCAAAACTCTGAATCAGAGAAGAAACATACATGAAGAATCTGCTAGGTCTGTTTCGCAGTTCTTAAAGACACTGGATGCTTATGTGAGTTTTCTGAAATTTCTTCTGTGTTCTACCATGTAGCCTTCAATTAGACATTCTCTCTCCCTCTCATTCATGTCACCTCACTTTCTGATAAAATTCTATGTTCAGCTGTAGTATCAGAGGCATGATGAGCATGCTGATGCCTGGGGCACCTCATTTTCTCCTGTCTTATTCCTCTAGCAGCCACCTTCTCAAATCTGCATGCTGTCCCTGCTATAGTAGTAGTGGTAATGGAGAGCCTAGAGATATCTGTCCCCGCTTTGATGCGCTTCTCACAAGCACCCTTGCTATAGCAGTGGTGCCAAACTGAACCTATCACACCTTTAAAGCTGCAAATAGTACACAGCCTTGCTACAAGTTACTTCTTCTACACCCTCCTACACTGCTCATATTGCTCATATTTGGACTCAAGTCTCTAACTTCTGGACTGTAAGAAGAGACCAAATCAAAGTCTTGGACCATTTGCCAAACACAAAACAGAATTTAGTGCTTTCCTCAATCTTGTACCCTAAGTAATATTTTATCCTCCCTAAATATTAAAAAATTGTTTGTATGGAATGAGTACTATTTATGCCCTATTTACATCAATCTTATGATGAACTTTAGGGGAGAAGGTGCTTGCTCTAACCAATGTCATTTGTTAGGAGTGGTTTAAAAGGACTACTTCTATATATAAGAAGGTGCAATAGTTTATATGAGTTGTGGATCCCTGAGGAGATAATACCGACTTTTCAGGATTATTTACTTTTAAATCTATGCTAACATCTAAATTCTGGATTTACTAAGTCATATCCATACTCATCTGTTCTCTCCTTGCCCTTGGCCACCCCTCCAAAAATATTTCTGAAAGTTTTAAAGAGTACATTCTAGTAGTAGTATGTTCTACTCTTTATTCTAATCTCATGTTTATCCAGTACAGTACTACTGGAGCTCCTGCGGATAACCATAGGACACAAAAACCTCTCAACAGTTAGCTTCCATAATAAATGAGTGCAGAACAGGAGGTGAACAGTGACAAGTGAAGACAGACAGGAGAGAAATGGTTGAAGCAACAGCGCATCTAGCACAACTTGCTAACCGTGGTAAGCAGGTCCTAGTGGAAGTCTTGGCAAGAAGTACCAGACGCACACTAGTCTTACCAGGACTAAGCAGCTGGAAAGCCCAACCAAGAAAAAGGAAATATACTTGAGTAAGTATCCTGGACTCAACTGTCATAACATCCCTGAAAACCACTAGTTTAAAGGCAGGTGAACTTAATACACGTGAAGTAGAGATACAACAGTCTTTTGCTCGCAATGCAGTCATATTCAAATACCTAGCTGTTATTTCACAAGTGCAGATTACAAAGCAAAAGGTAACACTTGAAAACAACTGCTATGAAGGCTAAGAAAAATGGGACTAGATGAGAGGATCTGCAGAAGCTAATAATAAAGAGAACAGCAGCAGATCTGAGTTCTAGAAACCTTGCAGAAAATGAAGAGAAACAATTAAATCCAATTTAAAGGTAGCCAGAGGTAAAATCAGTTGCCTACACACAAACTTTGTAGATTATCATGACAGGATGAAGTTTAGAAGAACAATTTCTCAACCCTTTAATAAATTACTTCTAGGAACAGCGGGATTTAGAACTCAAATTGAAACACACTGTTTAAAATTTCCATTACTTTTCTCTAAAACTTGAAGTTACAACTGAGTGATTTTTGCTATATTGTATTGTTAGGCAGGAAACACCAGCACAGCCATAGCTATAATGTAACACTCTAATTAGATAACTATGTCTTTGCTAATTATTTTTGTGGACATCAAAAAATAGGATATATCACATACTTGAAAAAGTAGTCATAAAAAGCAGGTAACCAGATCCTCATCATGGCATAACCTTTCTATCTCCTTTAGCTTTAGAGAAGTTTGGTAAAGTCACATCAGGCAAGGATTTGATGCGGCACGTTTTCAGGGTTCATTTCCATTCCCACCAGTGAATTCCCAATATTATAAAGGACCTTATACACTGCTTGCTTTGCACGCAGAATACTGAAGATGCCATGTGATCTGATAACAAGAAAGCTGCGAGGAAAAATGGGTTATTATTACTGACTACAATTTGAGCAACCTTTGCTTGAGCAAGGAGGTCTTATTTTGAAAACATTTATCTTCTGTCCAGGCCACAAACTACAGTCTAATTTGACAGAGGAAACAACAACAAAAAAAAAGGAATAGGAAGTGTTCCGTGTAAGAAATGCTTTATTTCTTGCAAGACAATAAGGATATAAATATTACAGTGAGGGTATTTCACATAGAATTAGAAAAACTTAGGAAGTTCTCCAAGACAGATACATCCCTTTCTTTGAAAAAAATTTGGCTTGAGAGGGACTATGCCAGAGTCTTTCATCTGACATTTTTAAGATTTAAATTTGCACAACTCAGTAATGAAGACAAGCAGTGTGGACAAAAGAACTGGTATCATGTGAAATTAATATCAACTTCCATGCAGCATTCACCACTCCTAAGAACACAAAACCCCTCTTTTCTCATATGTCCCATCTGAGCCTCACACTCACATGTCACACTCACTACAGATGTGCCTTCTACACTATATTTTTCAGCTCAGCCTCCTCCTGCTTATCTCAGATATGCATGCTCTCTAGGTTCCCTGAGTGCTTCAAACAGAGCAAGACAGACAACAGTATATCTTAATACTAATGAACTACAGAGCACCTTGGCACACGCTTGACCACTGGTCTGACAGGGTCCGTCCTATTTAAGTGTTATCACACTTGCTTGCTTGGTTTTCCCATGTGAAACTAAGCAGTGTTGCAGCAGGAGTAAGGAGCTGTACAGACAAGGAATCATTCCTAACCAGCTCTATGCTGCCACCATCATTTGATGAGCGGAGCAAGGGAAAAGCTAAGCCACGTGGATGCCAGCCATATTGTGCCACTAGTCCTCAGGACCACAAAATACACCTCATAAATTTACTAATATAGAAGTATCCTTAAAAATCAGCTCTCTGAGTACTCAAGAAGAGATGGCTGACATCCAAATGAGAAAAGTCTGTAGCTTTTCATAGAGAAACAGGAACTCTGTAAGAGCCTGCCAACTGCAGAAGCGGCTGGTTTGTGTGCTACAGAACTTAGGAATCCTCCATAGCTTCTTGGCTGCCTGATGACATAACTGAGCCTTCATTCGGTGGTAGGGTAGTAACTGTGTCCGTCTATCTCTCATCCACCTTCCTCCTTGGTGGCAATTGGTTGGTGAGTTCAGAAACTAGTTGGGAGGTGAGACTGATCAAGTGAGAGACAGCATGATCAGTTGAACCCGTATTTCCCATTGAATCAGACAAATATAATCACGTCTGGCATTAGTATAACATGGAAGCAGAAACCCTAAGAACGTGGTTCTATTTGGCTGGGATTAAAGCAGTCAGGCTGATAGGCATGTGTATTTGTACCCTCGCAGGAAAAACCATGAGGCTTGGCCAAAAGCTGAGCTGTGATGGGGCTGCACAAGTTCCTCTCAGATTCACAGATAAAAGCAGTGTTCTGTCAGTGGTGAAACAGACCACTAGGAAAATGCTAACGTGTCCTGATGAAAGAAGACTTGGAAATGATTTAAAAGCAAAGTAATAGTAATAATATGGACAAGATTGCTTGTGGTGATGCAGCGCACATGCCCTGCCTATGTTTGACATTAATTGTGGCTGAAACGTGAAACTGCTTTACTGCTGAGTTCCTTAGAAAATGGGAAACTAGGTAAATACTGACAGGACTGTGCAAGGAGAAGACCATTGTAAGGATGCAATGACTAAAGTGGTCCAGCCAAATCTGCCTATTGGAAGTAAATTGGAGAAATAGGTTCCCCCTAAAACCAGCAAACACGGTTCTTAATGCTAGGACTTCACAATGGCCACTGAGGGACTGTAAACTTTGAAACATGAGGAAAATACACAATGAGGAAACTTGTTCAAGAAATGGGAGTAAGTATTTGTAGTAGAAATCGCAGTTTATGAAGACAACTGGTTGCACAGGGACTAAGTCACAGAGGTTCAGTTCAGAAGAAAAGCCATGTAACACATGTGGCTTTAGAATATATAGTAATGTTTAAGAGCGCTGAGGAAACTGAGATGAGCTAGTAGGAAATATAGAACTCAGAAAACAAGCAAAGATGAAATGCTGTAGAAAGCCTGTTTACTGGAAAGAGTACATTTAAGAATATGTTTGTGTAGGATGTGGGTTGCAAGGCATTTAAGCACGGCGTTCCCATTTTTGGGAAAATGCTGAAAGGTTACCACAATGAAAGGAATAAAATAAAATCAGATGGGACTCCAAAGACAGCAAGACTGACTGGCCATGTCTCGTATCCATGCTTTTGAGAAATAGGTGCTTCTTCTGGCCTTTACTTTCACAAAAAATTTTGGTAATGGGCAGAGTATTTAAGAGTGATTACCGCACAGACATTCGGGATATTGAAAAACTTCTGGAGCTTCAGTAAACCACTGTGAACCTTAGAAACTTCTCAGCCTATGCAATGCCATGCCTTTGCACTGTCAGCACATTCCTATTCACAATGTCTGGCCATCAGCTTTGTTTGCTTAAGCAGCATTCTTCCTGTTAATTTATTTCATCATTCATCACCAAAGCTTTTGAAATCCTCAGGTGCATACATGTCCTCGCACACACTTCAGTTGTGGGCCCATATTTTATAATGGTGCAATCCACTGTCTTTGACATACTTCCAACTTACACTGGCATAAATTTACATCTATATACATGGCATGTTCTCAGTATGTTAACAGCAAGATTGATCGCAAGTTCCAGACTGAAAACAATCAGAACAAAAGCAATGCAAAACCAAAGAGCTATGACAGTTCAAGGAATCACAGCGTGTAGTCTGGGTTCCTGAGCTACAGATTCCTCATCGCAGACAGAACTGTAGGGTATAAGATGCCAGGCAAGCACAAAGGAAATGTGGCTTAACGTAGGGTGCTGGGTTTTTAAAACGAAATTGAAAAATGAGACTATATCACTTCACTAATCTTTAACTGAAACTGTCTAAATTCTCCCTTTTGTTCTCTTTCATATTTTATTAGTCTTTAACTCTTCAAAGCTAGGAAAAGGAGGAGGCGATAGGTCACCCAGCACTAACTAAAAGTCCATACAGATATCTGCCAGTGTGTTAACTCATGAAATTTGTGTCTTCTTTAGTACTATAATGTCTCTACTTTACTTGCCTGCAACTTGAATAGATATCTCCTGTTCTTGCCTCCAGAAGTGCTAATTTACACAGTGGGGGACTGGTGAAATGGTTGCAAGGTAAAAGGTGTTTGAAAGCTGGCTTTCAAAAAGCCCTTAAAAAAGAAGAAAAGAAAAAGAAGAAATTGTTGGGGGAATAAGGAAAACACAAAGGGAAAGAAATGGGAAAGAAGAAAATGAAGAGAGATATTAGACATTGTATTTTTTTCCTGTCTTTTCTTAAAAAATGTACACAAATGCAATAGTCATGAAACAGAGACAAATAGCACTGTCTAGAAATACATACACAGAAGGTAAGCACCACTATTGACTGTGTCACTGAAGTCTGGAAAAGTGAAAACTTGTCACACTAGATCCCATACAAGTGTCCACCAGCCTTTAAGTTACAGAAGAAATTTGTGGAGGGACAGAAGTGATGGCAACAAAATTAGAGATAGAAGGGAACATCAGCAAAACTCAAGCAGGATAGGAAAAAGAGAGAAGATGAGAAAAAAAAAAAAAGAGAAACTGGTATGTTACAAAGTGTAAGAACCTGAAAAAAATCTCATAACCAAATGGGAATGATCTTTAGGTCAGTGGTGGTTAAACACTTCAGAAGCAGCAGAAAAAGCCCGCACAGAAGACTACTGTGGAATAATCTGCTATGGGAAGGCTCTTCTCATCCCCAATCAAACAGATCAGTATAATACACAAAGTATGGGGCATATACTCCTTCCAAAACACTCTCTTTCTAAAGCTTTAATGGTTTTCAGACCTTCAATTTTCTTATCAGCTACATACATGTTTCAGATGATGTATAAAATTGAAGCCTGCATAAATCAAAAATTCCTAAAGATTCCACTGCAAAACCAGTGTTCCCAACTTCTGCTTTCCAGCTTTCAGAAGGTAACTACAGCCAGCCTCAACAACATTACCTCTAAAATGGAGTTCTAAGAGAGATAGTTGGTGCAATTGCGGTATCATATGAGCCTGTATTGTTAAACAGCTTTTGAGCTGAAAACAGCTACGTGGATATTTGTATTTTACCAGTTTCAAATGGCATAGGAAAAGTAGAAAGGATTAACACATACTGTGAAATTCAGAATTACTATACGTGTAATTAGGGAACATATTTACAACTGCACTAACTGCACCACTAGCTCCTCATCAGCATCTCACTTCTCTCTGAAATGCGTTGTTCTATTCAAAACCTAAGATGATGAAACTAGATGCAAAGCAGCTATGTGACTTTCCTGTGAACAGACAGAACTCAGTAGCCAGGCTACTACAGGGGTAACGTGAGAGAGGCAAATTCGGTGTCACACGCTGGGGAGGATGTCTTTCAAGAGAAGTATGCCAACATACGTGGCGTTATAAGACAACTGAAATATGCTGTAACTTTAACCAGTTCAGTACTGCCTCTCTCCCCTGAGATATGCCTTACTTTTAACTGCAGCCGCACTCAAGAAGAATTTCCAGCAGCTTTCTCTGATGTCCATCAGGCCCAGGACTCGGACTTCTTTTCTGACTCCTGTAACTATGCCATCCACATCTTCATCACTGAACAGATCTGGAACCTCTCCTGTGAAAATACCAAGGGGTAGTTAGGGGAAGCCTGACACAATGCAACCTGAGAAATGATCTACGCAGTACAATGGGGTTTAGGTGCAGAACTAGAGCTATGCTATGATAATAGATAGATCAAGTAAAGAAACAGTTTGTTCCTGTTCATCACACCTTTTCACCTAAAAAGAACTATTCTTTTTATAAGGCAGAGGAAACTAAAAAAAAGACAAAAATATTTGCCCTGATAGGAAGTTCACTCATAAATTGCATATCCCTCAGCACAGTGGTTCATTTTTTATAGGCTGTTAGAAAATTGTTTTCCAGTCTGGTTGCAAAAATAAATAATAATTTAAAAAAAAACTTTCAAGATGCCGTTCAACTGTACAGAATAGTATTATTCCCATTTTTCTTCCATCCTATCTCCAGATCCCCACAATCAGAATCCAGATTCTCTAATTTTCAAAACATGGGTGAAACTGCATAGCTGTCTGTTACACTTGTGCAGTCACAAGGATATTTCTTGAAATCCGTGAAATCATATTAAAGCAAACATGGCATTTAGGCAAAGAGAGATTCTCATCTCTCCACAAATCAATGCACTTCTGCACAATAAGCGTTAGCAAGTCATCTCCTCAGCGGGCAATGACTTCTTAAGCAAGTTAGACTCAATGCTCAAGTTGGATGAGTTGACTTGGCCTCTCTAAAAGCTCCCCCTACAAATACCTGAAAGAGGAATAATCTTTTTAAAGTTCAGTGAAACCACAGATCATTTGTCATTGGAAAAGATCTTTCAAAAAATGTGTTGGTCTAATCACCTGATGCCAACATGTCATTAATCAGCACAAGAAAGCGTTCATCTGGAACCTGGGCATCTGTCAGCGAAAACACTGTGGGCATGTTCTTGGCACCAGTCTCGATGTACAAACTGGCAAGATCTACCTGTAAGGAAAGGAGGCAATCACTCATACTCTGCTAAAACATTGATACAGAAAAAGTGTGAAATGCATGTTAGTGGATGGCAATGCATTGCTGACTTCTCCTTACTTTTCCCATTTTATTTACATATCTCTAATTTGCTGCACAACATCCCAACAGAAAAGTAGTTTGCCTCTAGTTTCAATATCAAGCACTGAGGTTTTCACAGAATCACAGAATCACAGAATAGTAGGGGTTGGAAGGGACCTCTGTGGGTCATCTAGTCCAACCCCCCCGCCGAAGCAGGGTCACCTACAGCAGGCTGCACAGGACCTTGTCCAGGCGGGTCTTGAATATCTCCAGAGAAGGAGACTCCACAACCTCCCTGGGCAGCCTGTTCCAGTGCTCCATCACCCTCAGAGGGAAGAAGTTCCTCCTCATGTTCAGACGGAACTTCCTGTGCCTCAGTTTGTGCCCATTACCCCTTGTCCTGTCACTGGGCACCACTGAAAAGAGCTTGGCCCCATCCTCCTGACACCCACCATTCAGATATTTGTAGGCATGTTTTGACATGACCTAGTGATAAAGATCAAAACGGACTACTTAATCAAGGAAATCCCCCCGTGAATGTACTAAAAAAGGGATCTTGCAGCCATGAAAGTCCCCAGCAAGAACAGCCATAGCCATACCAATAGCGTTTGAGAATTGCACTGAAGAGTCAGATCCATTCTAAACTGTGTTATTTCTGCAAAACTGTTTTTTTCAAAACAAACAAACAAACAAAAAGAGACTGAGTAGTGCATTGTTACTTTTGTTTTCACACAAGGGTGGCCCAGAGAGAGACATGGTATGGGACCATTGTGCTAGCAGTGGTACAAACATGGAATGCTTTTCGGCTTTGGGTTCCAGAAAAAAAACAACATACATAAGTTGCATTCCAGTGTGGTCACATTCGGAACACAGATTAAGGCCAATACTGGCTGATATGAACAAGTTGCCCCATGGTCTAGCAGAAAGCAAATCCCCGGGCTTGTTAACAGAGGTGAAGAAATTTCCTTGCTTGGAAACAGCATGGGGGAAATGACTACTTGAGCCCACATCTTACACTGCACATCATTTGCCCAGGGAAGGAGAGCACAAGTTAGACACTACGTAAGATGCTGAAGAACACTCAGCACTTCTCCAAAACAGAACAGCATGTACCTCACTCTTGAAACTCATGTCTTGAGCTGCACACACTGTGGTGGTTTGGCCTTGGCCCAAGGCTAACTGAAGGGCTTTTTGGGGACGACCACCATCTACCAAATTTGGCCATAATCAGTTCCTCATTTAGCCTCGTCTGAGATTCAGAAGCATCGCTTGTTGTCCACATGGAGTGAAGAGGAAGAAAATGTTCCCTCCTTCCCTGTTTGCTCACATAGATAGGGCTCAGCCTTGCAAGGTCATAAAGTCTGTAAGCCTGATGGAGCACCTCACTCAACTATATTCTTTATCTTTGCATAAACAATATAACAATAAAATGACTCCCATGCCACAAGGACAAAATTTTGTGTGGTGTTCACCTACATGAATTTTCTTCCACTAAATCAATACACATGGAATTACAGGCACAAATTTGTAACAAATGGCTAAATTTAAACACCAGAACTCCAACCACATCTTTGTATGTGTTGAGTAGCTGCCTTGGAAAAAGTGGAGAAAGTACCAAAATTCTGTGAATCATATAAACAGACACTAAAATACCTTTTCACCACTAATTTTTCAGAGAATGAGAGGTAGAGCTGGAAACCACAGGAACCACAGGGGTTGTTAACTGTAAATTACACTGCTTCACCTGTGATTTTATCAAGCCTGTGTAACAAGGAAACAATGCATTCTTGAAGTAGCAGACTCAACAGACTCAATATCTATTTGTTTACCCTAAGGTCCTGGATCCCGTACTCTTTCTTCAGTGTGATTTGGAAAACCTCCAGGGAGCAGATGTACGCTGCCAGCCTTGACAAGCTTTGTTTACCACTACCACCTACTCTAATTAGAAGTGCATAACCCCTAGGGGCTTCTAGGATATGACTGATCCAACACCTGATGACAAAAAACCACAACAACGTTACATAGACTTCAACAACCTTCTTAGCCAAGTGTTTCATTTTTTTTTTATTGCATCAAGCTTTCTTAACTTTTCTTTTACTTCTGTCTTTTTTTGTCTGTGATTGTGGCAATGTGCTCCTGACACCTAAAGGTATGTTATCTTCATGTCAGCATTTTGTTTCTTTCCAATACTTGAGCAAGTGGAAAGAAAAGCTGTTTTCCTTTGTCAAATATTGAAGGTCTGCACTGACCTCTACAATGACCAGAGCTGACTGGTGGCTCGTTCTTTACATTGAGCTGCTCCAAAGCATCATTCCAAGATCCTGATGGACCCTGACTGGACTCAGATTAAAGACCTAGTTAACTTGAAGGGAGGTTGACTGGGCCTTAGGAGAACATGAGAATTTCACATCTGGCAGTTTGCACCTCAGAGGCTGAAGGATGATGAATAACTTCAGGAAAAATATGTGTCAAACTTTAATTCACTCTTGGAATATCTAACCCAGACTACTGAAGGCATGCTTTTATTTGCTGATCATGGAATATTATAGGATGATTGAGGTCAGATGAAAATCTGGCCCAAAATTAAACAAAATTTAGCTGCTAGAATTTTCAAATGTGAGCACTGAGGTAATTCTTTCCCCCCAAAATTACATTTGAGACGTTGAAAGAGATCTCTTGCAATTGATATTTTAATAATTTATAGAAGCATCTGAAAATTATTATCAGAATTTCATTTTTTAAAATCAGATGTAGGTTCTAAGGGATTACAGCCTAATATCAGCAGACTAGAGTTTAGAGACAGTACGTTGCACCTTTTGCTTCACTTTTCTTCCAAGTATCTATGAAAAAAAACCTCAAAGCAACACCCTCATTCTCTTTATGTCTCATGCCACTGAAAAAATCATCTCTGAAAAAACACCGATGAGAAATTTCTGAAATAAAGGGATAATGTGTCTAATCTGGTTGCTTCTAATAAAGAGGTAGAAACCTGTTCAACCAAAACATTACTGGAAGCCAGTTCTCTTTGACCTCACTGTAGAGCTTTGTCAGCCTTATTCATAATTTCACAATGGATCCATAAAAAACCCCATAAAAGGTGTGAAAAAGATTTGCAGGATTTAATTTCACATATGCTTTTCTAGGACTGCCAAATTGTAAGGCTAAGACACCCTGCCACTTTGTTTGCCAAACTGGGATACTGCTCTCAGTCACTAGACTTCAGAGAGAAGATAATGGCTTACCAACATTTTCAAGCAATGCTAGTGATACCCGAGAAGGCTTCTGTCTGCGATTCTGATGATTATCACATCAACCTCTAAATCAGCAGAACAAATTCTACAGTCCCTATGAAAGATCCATATGATTATCTTTGTAATTTAAGCTCTTTTTTAATCCTCTTGGAAAGAAACTTCTACAATAGACTGCTTTGTCAAGAGTGCCTTCTCTCAAATAACTCCTGCCTGAACATGTGCAAAGTGAAAAACGATGACACTTAAATCCTAGTCCAACTCAGTGAGAATAAAAGGTTCCAAGTTAAATGATTTGACACTGCAAATAATAGAAACTGCTTTAACAAAACTAAGCTCTGCCAGCATGGGCCTCTGTCTCTTTCTGGAAACCACTGATATTATACATGACCAGAATGACTGTACATGTTGAAGAAAGTATAAATAATGACAAGGAGCAAGCAACAATGAAATCTGTGCCTCGCTTATTCAGCAAAATCTTCTGAAAACTGGCTGGAAAACAAAGCAGGTGTAGCTAATCAGATTTCAGAAACAGAAACAGATTTTGGGCCATGATGGATACTAAGATATTGCCCGACGTGAGAAAAACAAATTACATTAAACTGAGATAAGGTGAGAATACATATAGAAAAAATTTATTGATAAATAAAATCAAATTTAAAAAAAAAATCTGTGATGACACTTAGAAGTCTGGGCTGGTTTAGGTTTAAAAATGTACAGGGCTAGGCAGCAAAGCAACTTCAAGTCTGCCATGCATTGGCATCATTTAGTATATACTTAAGGTAATACTTGTCCTTGTTTTGAACTTTCCCTTTCTTGGAAAATAAAGATAAACATTACTTTTCTTGTAAAGGCCTGTTACATCATTAACTAATTAAAGATAAGGCAGACTATCTACAGCGTTATAGATTATCTTGCCAACCTCAGAGAATAAGTGGTGCTTATTTCTGTGCAGCGCAATAAAGAACGAATCTCTGTTTAAACAAACAAAACCGAGGTTACCTTGAACAATGAGCCACAATCTACTCTTCCATAATGGCACCAATAACGTATATTTAGCAGAACTACTGCTTATGGTGCCTCACATAAGCCTTCCATTGAGAGTGAGTGAGTCTCCAACACAACCATCTCTGAACAGTAAAAACCAACAACTTCATGCAAACATTGGCAGTATCATTATGAACTACTTGCTCCTTTTATAGATATTCCACTTAGACATGCTGCATGGCACCCTCGAATAAGACTGGGTTCATAGAAGCATGCATTTCATTGTAGCTTTCTAGGAACTCCTCAAGTATATTCCTCAGTGATTCCCACCCTCTCACTGGCTTGTAGCAAGGGTCTGCTCTGCCGTTTGCAAAATGGCAATAGATGAGTGGAGACTTCAGCAACACTTGGTCTTCCACATTCTACCACACAGTAAGAGAGAAAAATAACAGTTAAAAAATCCCCCAAACACAGCACGTGAAAAAGTTTTCATGAAAAATAGTCTATTAGTGTAGTGATCGATGTACCCATGCATCTATGCCCTGAAAGACTAAAAGTAGGTGCAAGTATGGGCTCAAAGCATTTGCACAATATGTCCAAACAAGCTCCAAACAAATTATTAGTAAAGCTGTCTGTATCTTTAATTGTTCATGTTTAAACTAATTAAGGAAAAAAATCAAGGAAAAAAATTAAGGAACAGTCATTTTTTTTGTGATAGGAAGTCACTGCTCAATCTAGGTTCAAACACACCCAAATATTTTAAACTTCCCATTTGAGTGTCCTCATTCCTATCCTTATTCTATTTCTTTTCACTCCTTTTTTACTGGAAAATAGAAATTAGAAAGGAAGGGGAAAAAAGACTTATAAAAAAAGCTGAGGTTTTCCAGTTTCCATTTTTTGTCAAATAAATTCAAATACTCCCTCCATCTCCATCCCTTCCCACCTCCCCCCCTCCCCCGCCAGTCAGGAAAACTATTTTCTTTTTCAAAAATCAAATATACATGCATTTAAGATGTTCATTTGAGTTCATGTTTCTGCTGCTTTGTCTGCTGCAAAATGAGCATGCATTTAAGCGAAGCGTTTTTGAAGGGCAAGTAGAAACAGTGTTGTGGTCCTCACTAGCTAGTTCATCCTTGGTAGTGGCACCAACACACATTAATTCCAGAATGAACTGTATATGCAATAATACTACATAATATGTGACATTATTTTGTCTTCCTTGTGCCATGTCTGATACAATGAACAATATTGAGAAGTACTATATTTCATTACATATGACAGGTTAAGGAAACGAGGCATACATAACAGAACTTACGTGAGAACATCAAGGCAAAGGAATATACTTGTGTCCTGGCTTATATTTGCAGTATTTCCACTGTGAAAACCAGGTGGTTGTATTATCCCTCATCCCCATATAGCAGAAAGACCAAAACAAAACCTGTATACCTATTTATATGTTTCGCAATTTACAGTGTCTTAACTGTTTAATAGTTTAATTCTGATAACAGATACTTTTATTTGGATAACCAACAGTGCTCACAGTTCAAAAAGTACCTGCTGTTTTACTGACATGCCCCGAAGCCCAAAGAGAGACTGCAATTTAAAATTATGTGAAAAATCACTTAATTGAATGTTTTAATATATATGCATACATATACATACCTACACACACTTAGTACTCAAACTATTCAGGAAAAGAAAACTAATACAAAAGGAAGAATTGGTAAAGGAAAATGAAAGTATCTTATTTTTGTGGTTTGAACCACAGAACCAGGAAACAGAAAACAAAGACCGCAACTTGTTTCCATACATCCAGTGAAAGACAAAGAGTCACGTCCACAGATATGTTGGTACATCCCCGTTCCTGAGAAGGCTCCAGTGTTTGCTCTGAGTTACTAACAACACCACAACAGAGATAACTGACAGTCCTCTGCTAGTCAAACATTACAGTCAAGGTAAGAATAACCACCTCTGATTCTTCTCAAGGGGGAAGCTTCCTTGATTTCCCCTTTTCACTTACTCTGGTGCATGGTTTTCCTCCATAAGGAAGATGCTTGCACTGTGGGCTGAGCATAAAAAGATAGTGCACTGCTGCTGCTTACAGTTCCAGTAAACAACAGCTTTCACTACCCAGTTTTTAATTGCTGGCATTAGGCAATATACTTTGAAGCTACCAACATACCTCAAAATACTTGTGCATAGCGTCCATCATCATTTTATGAAAGAAATTTCAGTCTTTGTCTTCCACCAGTTTATCCCCATAGACACGTTCTGATTCATGAAGCCAAAGACGTTGAAGATCATTTGGTTGCTGTAAACACTTGTGTGTAGCACACAGAATGCCCTAAAGTTAACATAATATATATATCCTTTTTAAAATGCTGTCATCTGGCATTAAAATAGGCCACCCTGCAGAATATCAGTTAGTGTCCCTTAAAAGGCGCTAATCATACTGAGTAGATACCCAATACACATCGTGCTTGCAACTATATAGTCTGTAACATGAACCAGAATGTCTATAAATTAGCAAGTTCTCCAGCCAACTAAGCATGCATCATGTAATTAAAACAAATGTCTGCTCTCCGCTGACTAGCACACTTAGGTGACTCGTTATGGTTTGAGACCCTGGTGCAGTACAGGATGCAGTGAAGCATCAGCACTGCCAGGATCTTACGTGTTCATTGGCCCTGTTTTGCAACACCACTCAAGAAAACAGAACACAGTTTATCCTGACAAAATCAGCACTTCACTCAAAACTTCCTTCCTTAAAAAATTCCATACCAGGATGGGTGCAAATGTGCGTGATGGGCCAGTGCACCCCCATCAAACCAAGCACATGTTATACAGGGCAGTATTAACAGCAGACCTGACAAATCCTTGCCTCCTTGCTCACAGTTCATGATGATCCATGGGGTGGGCAGGCAAGAAAAATACTCTGGAAGAGAACAGAGCTGTACTCCAAGGAACAGGACAGCAGGTAAACCAAAACCAGGACCAGATGTCCCTGATTTTACAAGAGGGACCCAGATTTGCTGACCATATTATATCTTTTCCTCATTTTTCTCTTTAATTCCTGCTCTGATGCTTGGCTACCAGTTTCAGTGTCTGATTCAGAGCTTCTTCAAGCTCTTTTTCATTCTACCTAGTCTCTAGACAGTTGTTCCTCCCTCCAAACAAATGCTGACTTTCTCTCTCAAAATAATAAATAAGCACAGCAAACTTTGCAAACCATTGCTCTATTTCCACTAAACATCTTTTCTTTCTCGGCTTTCTACCCCTTTCATCTACTGGACCATAGTCACCTCAGGGGAGGAACTATCTCCTGCTTTGTACAAAGAGCATCTGTTCTTCATTAGTCCACTGGCCAATATACATCATTAAATAATAAAGACCAGCCATAATAGAGTGTTGTTAGGTAGAAAATTAACCCATGATATAGACCTGGAAGATGCTGGAGAGGTCTCTTATGTTAAAGATATAGTGGAACTTAATAGCAGTTGGAGGGAAGTTTTGAATCACCGCCTGGTAAAGCCATATGGCTGCTTGTACTATGGCTGGAATATTCTTGATTACTGGTAGTGTAAAAGCATGTTTCTGGATGTGGAAGCAAACTACCTTGCTGTAGATGGTAGTCAGTGAATCTGAAGAAGGGAAGTTTAAAGCAAATACTGAAAAATGTCTCTGAAAATGAAAAGGGAAAAAAGAGATGAAGATTCTCCAGCATCAGGAAGCAAGTAAAAGTCAATGCAGTGTTAAATGACAATACAGCCTAGTGAAAATACAGTTACTTGTGCATCACACAAAGTACTTCATTTCTAGCCTTATCCTTGATGCAGTTTCACAGCAGTTGCATGTCTGGGTATGAGCCCCAAGGGGAAATCTGCCAGGCGAAGGACCACATGAGACTGCAATTGCTATGAAGTTCAGGGGAATTTCAATATCGTAATAAATATGGTGTGTCTCTTTCTGTTTAGCTATAGGAATGGCAGGATTTTGAACCTGTACTAATTTTCAGACACTATGCCTTCTCCTATCCCTTTTCATCTCCTACCTACTGTAGTGAAAAGCAAAATAGTAATTATCTCACGTATTAAATACAATATTGCTATAATATGACACTTCAAACCATACCTGGAGTCTAGGATTGATAGTGAAGCTGCCAGCAGTTGGATTCATACAGCCAATATACTGACATTTATTAATTTCTTTAATAGTTAGCTTCTGCCTATCATACCTGTGAAAGAAAATGTAGCTTGATTAATATTAGTGACAAAATACTGTACATTTTCCAGGCTTAACCTCAGTTGAAGAATCAACGTTTCTGCCCTATGGGAAATCTGGAATAAAATGGCCATGGAAGTATCAAATTCAGGCTGACATTTTAAAATTAAGAAAAATCCCACAATTTCCATCACGTAATATTGTGTTCAACATTTTTGTTGAAATGAAGATACTGCATTCTCACAAAACATTACGATGATGATAAAGAGAAATTTTAATTAAACTCTCTCCAAACAAACTTGGATGAGTACAACATGGTCAAAGGAATCTCATATCAGTTTTAGAATGCACACAATCATCATAGATAAGAGCAGACAAAATTAACACATCTCAGTCAGAAAAAAAAAAGCAAATATCATCATAGAGTATCAGGTGGCATGATTAAAAGATCACTCCTTTTTTTTGCGGCATCATCCAATAGATACTGTTTCTGGCTCTCCATATGACACAGCTCCAGGTGCATTAAAAGGAGGCCACTTAAAAAAAAATTAATTAAAAAAGATTGAGGCTTTCAGTAACTGGCAATTTGAGTTCTGATTGCACAAATCTGAAGACAGAGGCTCGCTTCTTTAGAAGTTAGTGTACAACTGAACTCGGCCAAGTAGGTACCATCTTTAAAAAAAATACTGCAAAAGGAAAACTCATAAATAATGCAGCCACTCCCTGCTTAAATCAACAGATCCTTCCCAGAACTTCATAGTATAATGCATTCTCTTTCTTTCTAAGCATTTGCAACAAATTCTACTCTATTTTAGAATTCTCAAAGGGTGATGTTTTAAATTCTTGTTGTAAAATAGAGATTTTTAATTTTTGACTTGGCTTTCTTTCAGAAGAAAAAATTGAAAACAATTCAAAAGAAAGAAGCATCAACCGTTTTAAGCAGGAGCGACTTTTAAGATCTGAAGTTTGAAATCTGTGTGAGAAAACAAAAAGATTCCTGGCTAGAACACCATATACCTCTGGGGTGAACACAGACCGAGACATCAGTTTTGCATGTCACTGAATTAGACGTGATTGATTTCACTGAGCTAGAGATGCTTCAGGTTTGAGCAGTCACTTTCTTTTTTCTCTTTCCATCTTGTTCCTGAACAAGATATTCAGCTGATGCCTGGCATTATTCCTTCATGAGGTGAAGCATGACCTAGTGAAAAGCTTGCACGATTCAATTGAATCTGCATTAAAAGATGCAAGAACAGTACAGACATTATTGCCTCAGCTTGGTCACAGTTATACTCAGATCACAGCATACATGCCAGTGAAAAGAAGAACCTTCTGTGAAACAAAAGGTTTAAGGGTATGGGTAAAATCCTAGCACACATGGTGAAGAGGCAGAGAACTGAGTAGATACACGCAGCCTCCTAATACCACTGAAGTATGGCTGGTTTTGTGCATGGACTGCTTGCCTATCTGTCTGTGAACCAGCTTTTAACAATACACAGAAAAATAGCTATGTGTATGTAACTTTTTTTTTAACTGTCCGATTAATTCTCTCCTTTACTCACCAAATCATTCACAATGTATTCTTTGTATGGCACAGGTTTTCTTCATGTCACATAAAAATGACATGTTTGTACATGAACAAGAATCAAATATGCATTTATAATAACAATGAAGTATTTACATAAGATATAGAACTTCCTGTAACAGAACGAAATCAAGTACTACTCAATTGATTTTAAACTGAAAATTTTCTTTTTCCACAGACTCTTGTGATAGGATACTAATATATTTTAACTGCCAAAAAATGAAATTGTCCTCTGGAAGGTAATAAGGGAATTACCTTAATTGCCAAAATCAACTTAATTCTCCTTCAGTGGTCATCTTCTATGGTTTTCTTCTCATGGCAGAGAAAGAGCATTTGTTTGAACCAGTATCATAAAGTTCCTGTGGATTTTGTCTGTTGTCTTTACAGGGTGATAAAAAGATAGAGGGTAGCGTAGGCTAAACATCTCACAAGCTGCAATTTAGGGAGTCAGTTTCTGCGTCTTATACATCCCTGTTCTCATCAGGTCAATCGACAGGGGCAATGTGCAGCAGCTCCATCAGGAGCAGCTGAAGGATGTTTTCCTTCCTAGACTCTCTATAGCCCCTTCACTTTCTGCTTCTCTTCTAGAACTGTTTATAACCTCCAGGGAAAGCATGCTTTTCTGTTGAAGCAATTCTCCTAGAAGTTTTCTGTTTCTATGTGGTTTAGGGGTCCAATTATGGACCACAATACAAAAATGATAACATAACATTAAATAAGAAGTAAATGCTCACCAGTGTCCATAATCTATATGTTGCCAAATCAATGCATGAGGATGAACCGTTCCATATCTATCCACTTCAGGCATATTCAAATCATCAACAAAATATATAAGTTTCTTATTTCCTACTGGACCATAGTTATGACCAGCTTTTTTCTCCAGCCTTTTTTCAAGCATCTCTGAAATGTAACACAACATACATAAAAATTATTACCATACTAAGCAATACTAAAACTAAACAAAATCAAGAATTCAAAATCATGCTGGCCAAAATTTATGGAATATTTCACCACCTACAAGGGTTTTTGAACTACTGAAGTCCTTAGTAATCAGTGAAACTCACGGGATGTCTTTGAAAAAATGTCACACTGGGATTGTGAATTCCCGAAGAGTCTTGTTGATTTAGTTGGTTGACTGCTTCACGGTGTTTGAAAATCTCTCTGCATATCCATCTGCATCCTTTGGAAGTGAAATGCTTTGAATGTGAAATCCCCAGGTATCCTGACACTCAACAAGTTTATCAGTGAAGTAGATTATGTTCTCCTTCTCTTGGGAAGGATTAAACAAGGACTTTACAATATGTAAAGTGTAAAAATAGAAATGATAAATATCATTTAATCAGGACAGTTAATCAGGAAACTAGTATGGCATCTCCCATACTAAGGCATATTAAGCTGATTATATTAAATTTCAACCTATTCCCCAAAATGAGATGCTTACATGATGCTGAATGTAGATCATCAGATAACAAAACTGCTACAACACAGTGAACAAATTGATTCAAATACCCTTATGTATTCATCAGAACGATAAAATCTTGAGACATAAATTTTGAGTTTTTGAGTTTATACAGTTTTTATCCAACTGCAATTCATTCCCTTAGAGGTGTAAGGGAAAGAATAACAACAGAAAGCACCGAAGTCATCCTGATAATACAGAAGAAAAGCACTTGTAATAAGCATTATTAAAATGTTGAATGTCGGTATGATGTGATTGTCAACATTTGCCACTTAGTGAAGTATTCCACAGATTCACAGGAAAGGATTTATTGTCCATTGAAATTTGATTTCTAATTGTGCTGTTTCTATTTTGTGCATGGAAATAAGAACCTGCAGAAATCATTAGGAATTTATTAAAGCAGAACTGGAAACTAACAATCATCTCCTCTCTCTTCATTCCTAGGTCATATATTTTTGTTGTCTAAATGATCACATAAACGTTTTGCACAAAATGAAACCACAGTAGTGGGTGGACTCAAGGAAATCTTTTCAGCATGTCCCAGTCACTGGGGCTCTCATCTTTGGTGAGCAGTCTAATTTCAGAAGTTCTCTTTGCCTCACTCAGAGCAGGAATTTGAACCAAAGCTGGTTACAAAACATTTAGGGAAGATGGTGGTTACAACCATTGCAGCACAGGAGAAAATTTAATTCCGATTTTATATGCATGAGATTTCTCACTCAATACTGCTGGGCAAGAGGAAAAAGATTTCTCAAGAACTTTGCCTGTCTAGCCCAGATTTTCTTTTTTGCCTAGTCAATAGTGTTGTGAATTTGGGCTATGCCTGCTATTGGTTTTGAGATGACCAAGCCTACATTTTTTGTGCCTTTAACATCTGTCAAAAAGAGAGTGAGGAAGGAAAAAAACAACCCCCAAAACAACGATTATCAGTTCCATGTATAATAAGCGGAATAGGAAAAACCGCAGACTACAGACTCTTTATTTTTCCATTATAATAGACTGTATGTTAAAAACCTTTGGGTTAGATTAACAAAAAAAGAAATGTAAGCATGTGCTTTTGAACTTGTCTTGTTTTTTTAAAAACTGGGCAACACGTTCACAAGAGCTTGTAGGAAATGTAAACTGCACTTGCACAGGGACAGCTGAAGGCCGTATGCCATAGTCCTGCCATGGTTCTGACTTGCAGCAGACTTCTTGGTTTCTTAGGCAAAGCAGTATAAACATATATATCACTGCAAACAGTTTCCATTAGGACAAAAGGAGTATTGTGTTGTCATCTTAGATTCTTCAAACAGTGAAATAAATCATCTGCAAACCTCAACAGTGATTCTGTCTGGCCAGTTCAAGAAAGGTAACAAATGCTTCCAAGGACATTTCCGTCTAGCCACAGTCAGCGAAAAGGATGGTTACTGACTGTGGAGAGGAAAAGTAAGCAGATAAAAAAAAGGTGTGCTGGAGGACAAGACAGAAATGTAGAATGACAACATATTTACAACTGAATGATCATAAATCTGGGAGAAAAAAGCCAGGACTGCAATTATCCTGCTTTTCTACCACAAAAGGGGAAAAAAATTTTGCAAGAACTATGTGCATATGAAAGGTTTAAAGTATCTTAATTACCATAAAAACTTAGGTAAAAGAAGATTTTCTGCTTCTTTTAGCTGAGGTACATGCATACCCATACTTTTAAACCCAAAATTAGGAATAGTCCTTCCTTCACCTTATCTAAAAATTAAATAATGTCCTCAAATATAATCTATTACTCCTATTATTTTAAATGCTGCCTTATTGCAGTACAATAAGTAAATATATTGTACCAAATTCCATTGTACATAAATATTTATGCAAATTTCTTCTCTGTAGCACTTTTCCAGACTTTAGCACTATTGAAGACCCCAAACTTAATGTACAAATATTAGTTGGCATTAGAACCTGCCTCCATCGAGTAACATTTTGAAATTCTCTGCTATTCTAGAGGCAGAGTTGGTGAGTCATATGCCTTGGGGGAATGCTAAATAAAACCCAATAGTACATGCTATTCTCACCCACTGTAGCAGACACATCAAAAAAAGTTACAAATAAGATGGGAGCTAGCATAAAATACCGCAGATTAGAAGTGATACGATCTGCAAGAAAAATCTTTCAACCTCTGAACTATAGAAAGACCATGGCAATGTAGTGAATAACTGTACTTCAACACGTTCAGGTCATAAGCTCTTTCTTTTGAACTGAGACTTAATTTAAATTGCTCATTTGTGTAATTGTGTTGTGAATACCTCCTTCCATTAAAAAAAAAAATCCAACAACTTGATTGTTCCAAATAATTGCTTAGAGTGGTAGCCTAAAACACCTAAGGAAGGCATTTCAGTGTATCACTTGAATGCATTTTATGGGAAGAAGCATTGGCACACATAAACACAAAAATAACATAAAAGGCAGTTACTCTGAGCTATACATGACAGTAAAAAATCATTCCGTCACAACTCACCGAAGAAATGTTGTAAACACAATGGGAAGCCAGCACGATATTTTCCTTCCTGGATTGTCATGCAGTTCTTCACACGCTGTGATTAGCACAGGGACTTGTAGCAGAGCATTTAAAAAGAGGGACTTCGCTGTAAAGCAGTGGACAGAAGGAGGAGTTGCAGACAACCAGAGTCCACTTCTTCGTTCATCTCTTAGTATTTCTTAGAAGGAGCGGTGGATATTTTACAACACCGACTTAAAATCTAAAGGAATACTACTAACATTACACAGCAAATCCTTAAAGGTTCGTAAACCCTAAAATTTTATGCCACAGTACAGTTGGTGGGTGTGATACACTTGCAGAGAAAGCCCCTATGATGCTGACTTCACCTATTTCATGTATTTCAGAAGTTTCCTGCAAGAAGAATACACACCCTTCGCTGCCTAGCGTCTCCTTTCATCAGCTTCTCTTTGCAATGGAAAGTGTTATGCTTTTGTGACACTAGAGTGCCTCGCTCATGGTTGCTGCTGGAATGGCAATCATTAGCTAAACAAATCCCTCTCTGGTCAGAGGAATACCTGAAAAATCTTTTAAGGCTGACTCCCCATTAAAGGAGCCGTAATGGTTTACATTGGTTCATGGTCTTGCTCCGATGCTTAGCAGACTTCTTATCCTCAAAGCTCTCCATTTATTTTGAGTGACAAAAAGGTGATTAAGTTCTGTTAATGCAGGATTCTAAGTTAATGTGAATTTGGAAATATTCCAAAGAATAAAAAACTCCTAACTGTCCTTTTTGGTACATCTACCGGCACAATGCAGAGACATTTAGGCTAGTCAAAGCTGGCTCAAGGCTGCATGTTAACATAGGTAAAGCCAAATTTTCTCTTGTCCACAAGCACAGAGCAACTTGTGGGAGCACAGTGTCACTGACGGCTTGCACCAAACAATTTCACCCTCCTCCTCTCCTCCTACCGGCTTCAACTTCACTAAATTTGCCACTTTGTGAAGCACTGATCTTGCCAAGACCCAGGCAATGACAGTAGCCAACAGCTGTATGAGATTGCAATAACTGCACAATATTTTTCACCTTTGCTGTTGAGGGAAGATAGGTTTCTTGCATCTGTATGGAACTCACTCTGGAGCACTGCTGATGTTGTATAGTAGTTGAAAGGGATGTTAGCTAGGAGGTAGCCTTCAGAAAGAGCAGCAAGCCTATTGCCCACAAACACCGTTTTTCCTGCTCCAGCATTTCCAACAAGCATGACTGGTTTGCCTTTTATTAAGAGTAAATCAATAAAATATTTTAGACGTGCAGTTTCAGATGTGTGAACAAAGATTGCCTGAAATTGAAAAGAGGGAAAAAAAAAAAATCAAACACTTGCACAACAGTTTAGTTTTAAAAGCAAACAGTAATTTCTGTCTCTTTCCCTGGCTAGGACTGAATTCTAAAAAGCAACGAAACAGGATACACTGTTCTCTAGTTCTCAGACGTAATTACTGGAACAAAATGTGCTACTGGATTACTCTTTACACAGCATTTCTACTTGAAAATTTGTATTCAATTGCTTCTAGTAGGAAGATATTGAAACCAGTTTGTAGCTGAAATGCATTGGTTTCATCTCAACCTTTACAGAACACCAGTCTCCCAAAAACTGGTAGAGAAACAAAGGCTGGTGCAACAGGTAGTTGGTTTAATTTTTCAATTAGTATTTCCTTTTACTTTTTGGCCTGGTTTTCAGAATACATAAAACTGTTTGGGGAAGTAGTTGGCAACAGATTAGACTTACTTACTGTGAGTATCTAACACCATTGCCTGATAAAGCTTTCTTTTCTATGCTTTGTATTTTCCTACCAAATGTTAACCCTCAAAGGGAACTTGTTACAAGATAGCTGATAATGGATAATGTCTTTTGATCATCGCTCCATGTTTCTATGCCCACAACTTCTAACCTCCCCAGGAAAATTCCTACTCATCTAAGCATTTAAAAAGAAAAAGACCTACAAGTTCATGCAATCAAAACGCAATGAAGCATTTGAGAATATTCTATATGAAACACAGTGAAAAAGGAGCAAAAACAACCAAACCCCCAAACACAGGCAATTACAATAGCTCATGATTTCTATTTATCCACTAATACGTATCATACTATCATGACTTCTACAATTTGTATTCCATAAATATGGCTCTAACTCTGTAAGTGGATCAGGAGCATAGTGGAAAGGTGATAAAGTGATTTGCTTACCCTAGACCTCATACACTTCTGTTAGTACGAATGGAATTTAACTGGCAAAAGAACACCTGTGCATAAAGCTGGCAATAAAAAAATGTGAAGGCTTCAATTTGTGGTGTACTGTTGCTGTGGTCATTATTTTCAATGACTAGGGCCACAAAAATGATCAGAGGGATGGAACACCTCTCTTATGAGGAAAGGCTGAGAGAGTTGCGGTTGTTCAGTCTGGAGAAGAGAATAAGGTCTCCAGGGATGTACCTTATTGCAGCCTTCCAGTACCTGAAGGGGACCTACAAGAAATCTGGAGAGCGACTTTTGACAAGGACATGTAGTGATAGGACAAGGGGGAATGGCTGTAAACTGAAAGAGGGTACATTTAGATTAGACAGAAGAAAGAAATTCTTCACTATGAGGGTGGTGAGGCACTAGAACAGGTTGCCCAGAGAAGCTGTGGATGCTCCTCCCTGGAAGTGTTCAAGGCCGGGTTGGATGCAACTCTGAGCAACCTGGTCTAGTGGAAGATGTCCCTGCCCATGTCAGGGGGGTTGGAACCAGATGATCTTTAAGGTCCCTTCCAACCCTTACCATTCTATGATTCTATGATTAAATGGACCTGGAGCCTGAATTTCTCCTACTGTAAAAAAACGGTATAAACCACTAACAAATTGAATATGGTATGTCTTCAGCAGTGCTTTTTTAAAAAAAAAATAAAATCAAGAAAAGCAGTGCTTGATCATTAATCCTCAACACTTGACTAAAGGCACGTGGCCCAGATAGCAGGGATTTATCCAAATACATCTAGAGAGTGTTACTTTCGGGATATCAAAGAAGACATCAGAAAGGATGACAAGACTTCAAAACGTTCCTGCATGTAGCAATGCTCAGTGTGTGGTCAATGGTGTGCACTGTACCTATAGTGGGGCATCTGGATCCACAGCAGGACTTGGGACCTTATCCACCCAGGGTAGGAACTTCCTTGTCTCTGGATCAAGGTAATAATCGAACACTGTGCCCTGGGACGGAAACTTCACTGCCTTCATCTTCTTAAGCCACCAGCAGTTGAATTCAGCTTGGTAATTTGAAAGCTACAAAATGGTGCATTAATTGTTTACAGTATTATTTCCACATCAAGCCATTCATATGAAGCACGTATGAAAAACACACATACACATGTAGGTTGTGATGAAATAACTAAGAACATCAAAGCAATATCTTAGTATTGTCGTGGTTTAAGGGGCTAAAGTCAGGCCTTGTGGTAAGAGCCTGGGTTGAGTCCAGGTGTCAAGATGTGGACGATGGGGGGCTGCAGGGCAGCCTCTGTGAGGAGAGGCCAGGGGCTGCCTCATGGTGGACATGGCAAGGTCCAGCCAGCTCCAACTGACCCTCAGGTATAGGTGGGATGCTTCTGGGAAGGTGTATTCAAGAAAGGGCACAAAGACTGAGAAACAGCAGAACACCAAGGTCAGAGAAGGAAGAGGAGGAGCTCCATGCTGCTGGAGCAGACGCCCACACTGCAGCCCATGGAGAGACCATGCCGGAGCAAGGGTAAATGTGTACTGACTGTAATCCTCTGTCCACTTATGCTGCTTGGAGTGAGAGCGTGGAAGAATCAGGGGTGAAGAAGTGAGGCTCAGCTTGAGGGCTGGGAGTGGGAAAGGAGGAAAGGTTTTGTTTTAATGCTTGCCTTTGTTTCTCATTGCCCATATTCATTTTAACTGGCAACAAATTAAATTAGTTTTCCCCAAATCAAGTCCGTTTCACCCATGAGTATAAATGCTTACCAATCTCCCCATCTTCATCTTGACCCACACTTTAGTTTATTTTGTTCCCCTCCCCTGCCAAGGGAGTGAATGAGTGAGTGGCTGGGTGAGTGTTTGACTGTTTGCCAAGCCTAACCCACCACACATCCAGCCCAAATATTTTATTTCCTAAAACTTCTAAATTTAATTTAGATTTATATAGCTGTGAGACTACAGGAATGACTTGCTTCACACAAGACCTTCCTAAGTATCTCCACAGAACAGCCAGTCTTTTTGAAGGATAGGAAAACAGATGTTAACGTGATGTTGATGCAATAATGTATTGCTTCTGATTCTTCAACTTATTCAAGGTACTTCTTTACCTATGGACGACGCATGTACAAATTTGTTCCTTCACAATGACTTAATCCAATTTAAACAGCAGTAAAGCCAACTGTATTTTCTTAGTCTTTAATAGGGGAGTATGACTAGGTATTTCTGAAGAAATAAAGGTCTATATAAGCCAAACACTGATAAGTAATTTTAGAGTTTTAGAGCTTTCTAGCATCACAACAAAAAAATCTCACTAAGGGGAGTGCATTATACTGCCTTGCTTATATCTACATTTCTCAGTATAAATCCAACAGGTGAGATTAAGCATACATCTGTGCAGCCCTTCACTAGATGCTTTAATGCTGGTAGACATGACCAACTGGTAACACTTCCCTGAGTAAACACAGCTTCTCTATGCATGTTAAATGACTCTGCACACAGTCTCGCACTGTAGGCAGTCAGCTCCCTCCGGTTGAGTTAGCTCATTTACAGATGAGCTCTGATAGCTAAAGTACACAGTACTACAGTTCAACAAATAAGACGCATGGGCCGTTGCTCTGCACCCCCATCAGTATTAGTGGGTGGAATCCTGCATATACATACACACACACATATACATGTATTTCTATCTGTTTAAGTATGTAGGTAGGTGTGTATACATATTATATCTGTTTTTCAAGCACAGTGAGATACTTTCATTAACTCACCTGGTCTTGAGAGAGTGCCCCACCAAATGCCCAAATACAAGCAAAGACAAAATACATCTCATAGAGCTCTCTGGGGCAATCCACTGGCACATTTTCAGGGGTCAGCAAACAATCCAGCAGAGAACAGAGTGTCTGCAATAAATAAATACGTGAAGACAGTGACCTGTGATTCTTACTCCATATGAAGGAGACAGTGACCTCAAGAAGGTATTTAAGTTTAATTAGTGAGACTACAACTCCTTGCTGTTCTTCCTTATTGTCTAGGAGCTCCTGTCAGAGGTCAAAGGCATGAAGAGGTCTTCTGATAAAATGTACCAAAATACCTTCATTCTGCACTATGCAAAGCAAGGTACATGAAGATGATGACAGAGTTCAGGTATGTACATTATGGCAAATTCTCAACACTCATACTCAATAATTAGTTTTCTCCTCTCACATTGACTTATTTAGAAGCAGTGAAACAATCAGAAGAGTTTAGAACGACAAGGCATATTAAGTAAATTTAAAATGTCAATGTAAGGCTTTGCAGTATCAGATCGTTTATATACGAAACAGAGCTCAGCTCCATTCTTTAATATTGTTTAATAATGTAGGGCCTCATTATCAGAGTATGAGAGTAACTAACGCTAATGAATTCAGTGAGCATTTAATTAGAAAGGGGCAGAATGCTTGTACAGAAAGATGAAATGGCTAGCCCTAAGCTACCTAAGACATTACTAACCAAAGATACACAAGAACTGAGAAGTCAGGTTATTTTGTGCAGTGCCATAAACACACCACATTTCTTCTTGTTACAGTGGACCATTGCAATATGAAACCTCTGGATCCCAGCAGGTCTCCAGATTAAGGGTCCAGGTTTGACATACAAGAGCCTCTCAATTTCATCTCATGTACTTTTCAGTTACACAGTAATTTTAAGCATTTTTACTCCTGCATAGGACCACATGCTCAATGGATGTTTCAGAAATACTCTTTCTTAAAATATGAATAGTTTTAATCCTACTGCGTACCTGAACCATACTATTTTCAGGAATAGAATTAACAGTTTTAAATCTTGTTCTGAGTTGTTCTAAATAGGGAGGCACATATTTATCAAAGAGAACAGTCAAGTTCGCCTTGTCAGATTGGTATCTCCTTGTTTCTATCCAGCTGGCAACGTACCTGCAAAACAAATTGGAAAGCAACCAATTTTTTATCAGAGAGAAGCTGAAAAAGTACGAAATTTCTTCCCATTTTGATTTGTTCATGCAAAGGTCATCATGCTGCTGGATTTCTAAGAGCCATTATGATAGCTAAGTACACTGGCATATACTCTTTTTTCTTGACTGCATTTTTTATTCCAAAGAGGGCAGGAAGAAAGGACCCAGATGACAGTTGGCTCCTGCTTTCAGAGTTCTCGACCACCTAAAAGCTGCTGGGAGCAAGGATTCTGTTTTGGTTTATGTTGTTTGAGAACGGACTACTTAAAATACCAGTGTTTAAACTGAACAACAGACTGAGGATTATGTGACACCCAAGTTCAACATAACTTGCATTGCAGATGTCTACAGCACTATACATAACCCAGTCTGGCTGAAAAATCTGGCTACATGTAATTGAAGACAAAAAAGTAACCTTTCTCACCTGCTAGTTCCTATCACAACCAAGTCTAGAATTCCTTATCATTACTCTAACTACAGCACATGCTTCAGGTTAGCAGTCACATGCGTAACTGTCCATATTCCAAAGGATTAGGCAATTTTATCACCTGCTCGTGTTCACACAGTATTAGTCAACACAGTCTAAACCGATTATTTACTCATTCACAGCTATTCTATTTGGACAGTTTATTGCCTACTGTTTCCATCTCTACAATCCTCTGTTTACTGTGAGAAATCATATTGCCTCCATATGTCCTCACCAGTCCTCTGATCTTCATCCCCCTAGGTGGGCAGCTTGTACAGACTCATGCTGTTTAATTAAATTCTCCTGCTGACAAGATTTCTCTGGGAAATAAATGCACTGAAAGTTGCTTGTCCCAATGGCATACAACTAACACAGACAGGCAAAACTGAATGAAATGTTTAGAACACACTGGAATGCTGCAAAACTTAATTTTGACATGAAACAGCAGTAATGCTGCTTAAAAATAAAAAATTCGACAAATGTTAAAAAGATTCACTTCTTACCAAAATTCATAAGAACTGTTTTGGATTAGCTCAACAAACGCAAAAGGAAATGATCACATCGAACTGGTTCAAGTAAATGCATTGTGCCTTGAGCAACTAAATTCCCTTTTATACATGGAAACCCATATTCTTTAAAAAATGTTGTTCTCATGATTTATTTGCATGAAGCATAGATGCAAAACAAGTTAGAAGAGCAGTACTGTGATCCAAAGGAGTAAGAGAAACAAAAAGCCAAGCTGATGTACACCAGTGCTCCTAACAGTATCAAAGATGGTGACTGTTAATAAAAAGCTGTCAGAGAACAGTAGCCAAGTTATTCACTACTTGCTACTGCCAAATTTGCATTACAAATCCCAGACAGTCGGTTCACTACTTGTATTGGGTTTGTGTGGCGAGGTTTTGTTAGCAGGGGGGCTACTGGGGTGGCTTCTGTGAGAAGCTGCCAGAAGATTCCCCCCATGTCTGATAGAGCCAGTGCCCGCTGGCTCCAAGACAGACCCGCTGCTGGCCGAGGCCAAGCCAATCAGTGACGGTGGTAGCGCCTCTGGGGTACAGTATTTAAGAAGGGGAAAAAAACATTTGTGTAACGGCAATTGCAGCAGGAGAGAGGAGTGAGAACATGTGAAAGAAACAACTCTGTAGTCACCAAGGTCAGTGCAGAAGGAGGGGAAGGAGGTGCTCTAGTTGCCAGAGCAGAGATTCACCTGCAGCCTGTGGAGAAGACCATGGTGAGCCAGGCTGTCCCCCTGCAGCCCATGGAGGTCCATGCTGGAGCAGATATCCACCTGCAGACCATGGAGGGCCCCACGCCAGAGCAGGTGGATGCACCTGGAGGCGGCTGTGACCCTGTGGAGAGCCCATGCTGGAGCAGGCTCCTGCAGGACCTGTGGACCCGTGGGGAGAGGAGCCCACGCTGGAGCAGGTTTGCTGGCAGGGCTTGTGACCCCGTGGGGGACCCACGCTGTTCCTGAAGGACTGCACCCCGTGGGAAGGGCCTACGCTGGAGCAGTTCGTGGAGAACTGTCTCTTGTGGCAGGGACCCCACGCTGGAGCAGGGGAAGAACGTGAGGAGGAAGGATTGGCAGAGACAACATGTGATGAACTGACTGCAACTCCCATTCGCCGTCCCCCTGCACTGCTCGGGGGGAGTAGGTAGAGAATTTAGGAGTGAAGTTGAGCCCACGAATAAGGGCAGGGTAGGGGGAAGGTGTTTTAAGATTTAGTTTTATTTCTCATTACCCTGCTCTGATTTTGACTGGTAATGAAATTAATTTCCCCGAATCAAGTCTGTTTTGCCCATGACAGTAGTTGCACAGTGATCTCTCCCTGTCCCCATCTCGACCCACGAGCATTTTGTGCTATTTTTTCTCCCCTGTCCTGTTGAGGAGGGGGAGTGACAGAGCAGCTTTGCTTGGCACCTGGCATCCAGCAGCCAGGGTCAACCCACCATGCTACTGCCTTGATTAATCAGTACATAAAGAGGGGAAAATTAAACACTTAACTGATGGTGAAATTTTCTGCACTGCATATTTGAGAATATACATAGCCAATGACTACATCACCCCACTATTATCAGAATAAAAACTAGAAGCAGAATTAATATAAATAATGGAGTCTATTCCCATTAATGTTCAAGATGTATCTTAAAACGCTAGATAGTATTATCAGATACTCAAAAATTCCACCCCAGGTCCTGGGTGTTCAGATAGAGAATACCAGCTCTGGACACCATAGCCAGGGTAGCAGCTCTTAAATGGTGTACCTCAAACAGCAGCCGCATTGACGGAGTCATAGGGACACGTTCATTACTTGTAAGGTTCAGGACCTAGAAATTATCAGTAAATTTTTCAGCAAAAACAAGCTAAGATACAATGTCTAACAAGAACGTGATCAGGGCAAGCATGTGTTTATTATAGCCTCACAACGGACAAAGAATTTTCTGTAACACCATGCACACATACTATTTTTTGAACGTAGCTAAACAAACTTTATTTGAACGTGGCTATATTTTTTTACTTCAGAAACACAGAGGAGGACAAATTCGAAAGGTTTTACTTGATTGTGTATGAGTTTTCCATAGTTTAATTCATTCAAACAACGACTAGCCTGCTTCACCAATGTCAGTTCTCCTGAAAGCTGCTAAAAGCAGGGGAGTTGAAGTCTCTGACAATGTCAATGGGAATAAATAGAAAATTATCCAGAGCAGGAGCTTAAGCTTAGGTGCTCTGAAATGTCCCTTGGAAAAGCCACTTTTTGTTCATTAGCTAAAGGTATGCTACGTGGCCAGCCCCTGACAGGCACCTTGCTGAGTAACTAGAGACTATATCACTAGACAGGTTTAAGATAGGAAAGCTTAAGAGAATGGGCTAAACTACAGTCACCTTCCTAAGGTTACATTAGATTTTAGATTTGGATTTCATTACATTATAGCATTTCAGACAGCAAACAAAATTGGTTTAGCTGTATAATTAACAAGAATGTAATAAGAAGTCTGGGTACTACTGCTAGTAGTTAAACTGATTTATTTAGATTTCCTAACACTAGCCTTCCTTACTACAGTGATACGCAGACTTCACTCATGGAATCTTAAATCTATTTTACCAAGAGGCTTGCCAAATACCAGTTTCAACACTCTTATGATTGACATCTTGAATTACATCAATTCATACACTAGGAGGCACAATCACCCTTACAGTATATGTAGGCTATTTTAAGCCTTTTAGTTGTGCAAAATAGGCAAGACAAAATGTGTTACTCAGATGCTAAAATATTACATTATAGTGAAACCCAAAGAAATAATAAAAGAAGAAAAAAAAAGAAGAAAGAAGGAGTGCACACTGAAAAACTATCTGCAGGAAAATAAAGGAAGAAGAAAATGCGAAAATTGGTAGAGGGGAAGCCACTGTATTTGATTCTCAGTTGCTCACCTTGTTATCATCCATAACAGTGTTAAGCGACTCAATCCACATAGGATCTATATCTCCATCTAAAACTAACCATTTTGGCCTCTCATGAGTAGTATTAGCTTGCTCACTCAGAAGAGATGACAGGAGACCTGCAAATTGTATTTCAGTAGAACCCCATCACTTCAGTGCTTAAATAACAACTCTGCACAGCAATTAAATCTTCAGAAGACTTAATGCATCACTGAAACAAGAAGCTTTTGTAGCATGAAACCCATACTTTTTCCTTTGCTTGCTTATTAGATGGTTATTCAAACTAAAAATCAAAAATATTTTCAGTGAACACTTGATACAGCAAAATGACTGCATTTTAGGTAATAATGACCTATTTATGTTTTGATTAGCGGAGAGTATGTCATTAGTCTTAATGATGTGGACCAGATATGGGAGGGTTCACAGGTCTGGGGAGAAAATAACTCTCCCTTTAAGGCAGGTGAATTAGCATTATTCAGGCTAGTATTTATCTGTCTACTAGCATCCTGCCCTGCCTCCAGATCTTTCCATAACCACCAGTGCTCTGCATCCAAAACACAGAAAAATACAAGGATTTGATCTCTAACACCTTCTCCGAATTCTGGCATTGTCCATTTCTTATGGAGAACGATGCCACCAGAACTGATCCTAGTAAGAAGAACTGTGTGTTACTTGCCATCTTTCCATTCTCGGGTTGCATGGTGTATGAAACCACAGTTCACCAGCTGTCAGAGCTTTTGGGTTAAGGTCATTCCAAACAGGCTTTTGTTTCATGTTCATATATGTGCGATGCAGAATTTTCAGCACCTGAAGAGGAGGCACAGGTTGCACGTTAGCGATGCAATTTTGATACAATAGAAATCTTTGACTTTCTTCCTGAAATGGGTCTCTGCAAATCCCTGCACTCAGTCAACTGTTCACCTTCGTTTACTCACGGCCTCTGTGCTAGTTTAGCCCCAAACTTCCATTAAGCCTAAGGATAGGAAAGGAGAATCCCATTCTGAAATGGCTGTACTCCGCAATCAATCTTCTCCAACAGAAAGTGTTGAATGGGGAAGAAAATCCAGACAGCTGCCAACATTTAGTAGCAGAAATGGATAAACATTATCTATTAGAAGTGTTTGTCTAGTATTTTGGCAATATATTCCACTATTTCTGTCTAGAAGCCTAATTACACCACCCTACTTCTCCTTCCAGAACAAAGTATTACTTACTGTATCTGTCAAATTGAATGCTCATTACTTGGTGCCATGATTAATTTTCCTTTGGGACTTGCAAACAACGCATAAAATGTAGAATTTTCTTGTAACATTTAAGCCTTGCCATTGCACATTATGTGGTTGACTGGATGGCCTGAACAGCGTGTTATTACGCTGCAGCCTAAAGGCAAAGGCAACATGCAGAATGTTTTCTTCAAAGAACTGCGGCAATTTCTTTACAATGCAAGATAGAAAACATGCTGTGTTTGGTACCTTGCTCTTTCCAGTCCCTGCATTTCCTACAACAAACACAGAGTGACGCACTGCCAGTAGCTCCTCCAGCTGAACAACCTACAGCACAGAAGGGATACACAGTGAATGTGACCTCTGTGGTCCTCTAAACAGACACACCATTATTCACAAAAATTATCTCTCCCTTGATGTTCCTGTTCCCTTTAACAGAATAAGCGGACTTACACCTTCTCAGCAGACTTGTGTCAGCTGAGCTGATGCTGCATCAAGCAACATCATTTATTTCCCAGTAAATGGGAAGAGATTTGGCTTAAATTAATGAATACAATTACCTCAGCAAGTGAGAACAAATCTTCTTCTGCTATACAGCCATACAGTCCAGTAGGATTGTGCCAGTCCAGGGATACAGAACAGTTACCACAATTTTGCCGTCATTTTAGCAGTGAGAATTCCACACTCAGTTGTGCAGCTACAATTGATAAAATACAAAATCAGTCCACTAAAGAAACACATTTCTTCCAAAGAAATAGTTCTGTGAGCTGCAGAAAGAAAATAAGTTGGTTGTTTATAGACTTCTGTCTTAGTGAAGAGCATCCACACTGATTTTCTGAAATCCAGTAGGAACAAGTCCATGTTCCTCAGTGCTTGTCTTCTGATTCACCCAGTTAGCAGGAATCAAAATACTCTATAGAAGACTGATTGCAAAGTTCATAATACCCCAAGGTATAGCTTATTGTCTTTCATCCTTCTGCCAGGATAATGGAACAAGACAGACTACAGTAGAAAATCCTTAATAAATCCTGAGATTAATCACATTTAACAAGTTTGATTATTTCAGTTTCCAATATACCCTAATAAAGATAAGGAGCGTACTATCGCATACAGCAGATGTGGATGTTTCTTGAAGGAGTGTGGGAATGTACTTCTTTAGTAGTCCAAATAAGCACACTTTTTATTTGGTCCTTATACTAACCAGTGTTTCTAAGTTTCACCTTTTTGCGCTGTCTGTAATTCAAAATAAATTAGTGTTGAAATTTACCTTATAGACAATTAACCCTTATGAGAATACATGCATACATAGATGTACATGCATGCTCTTAATGTCTACAGCACAACATGCATTATATTATGCAGAAATACCTGAATGCACAAAAGTCACATGTCGCCACGTACATTCCAAATGCATGCCTTCTTATTTATATGTTTTTGCTCCCTTACTCTTCTTTCCTCCCTACAAATAATCGCCAACCATTAATTTGCTACCAAGTACAAATGCTTGGTACTGTACACAAACATGTTTGTCAGCGTAGACAGCTTTTTTGAATAGGATATGTGCTTCCTTAGGGACGTATTTATCACATTGAGGTGCATTACTGCCACGACAAAATGCCCTGAAAAACTGAGACACTGAGGACACCTTATCAATACTGTAACATACTCAAAAATAACCTTCATGTCTAATACAACCCACTTGCAATTATTTTGACTGAAACTCTTAACGGGAGTAATTAAAGGCAATGAATTCTTTTACTTTGAGAATAAAGGTCTCTTCAGGCTGCAAGAGCCGCTCCAGGGTAGATTGTTCAACCATCTGTTCAAATTGTGCATTCCTCTTTCTCAGAACTTCCAGAGCTAGAAACAGGTCACTGATCAGGCCCGTGAAAAATGGGAGATCATCTGTCACTATTTTAGGCAAATTGAAGTCTCTTAAGGCTCGCAAAAGCACCTGGAAAAGGATGGTAAAACACACATTGCAAGAACATTAAATCCTTCTCTTTTTAGGATTCTGTTTTTATTCAAAGGCAAAACATCAGAAACAGCTCCTACTCTTAGATGCTTTTAAGTGAAGATTTTACCTGATCCTCAGGTCTGTTCTATCTCCTTGTTTCAGTGAGCCAGCAACTACCAAAACTGACTTGATAGAACGAAGTCCCCAGTCATAATGGTCCTGTGAAAACATTTTAACTAGTCATGTCAGCACAGGAGATAAAACTAAATGTTAATGTTTAAGAAGAAAACAATCTGTTTACACACAAAGTAACACCTTTTCATTCTGTTGTAGTCTTGCAGTGGTTTTAGGCCAGTGTTAGAAGTCTACTAAAGAAAAAACGCAAGAGGGTGTATATCTATTTAGCTTTTAGTATTCCAGCACTTTGATCCCTATTTTTAAATGGTAAAATTTGCACCACCAAGTATTATTGTATTCGTTGCAACTATACCTCCATGATGAAACAATGCAAGCTAAAAATTGCTGCCAAACTTCTGCTAATGTGACCTGATACTAGCAATACTTTTCTGTTTCCAGAAGAGAAGACTGGACTGACCATCAACATATTTTACAACCAGCTCCAACACCAAAATTAAAGGAAAAGAGAACCAGACCGCTAACTCGGCCTAGAGGAGAAGCCTAGAAACATCTGGTAAGTGAAGGGCAGAGAAAAAGCCTGTCTCTTCGCCTAAACCCTGCCAGTGGGAAGGCAGATAACCAAAGCAGAAGGCACAACTTTTTCATCACACATAGGCTCTCCAAAACCTCTTCCTCCTTTCTCCAGAGCTGTGGAACATTCACCTCTTTCCCTCTCCTTCCTAGGTAGCATAGAAATAGAAAGAAAAGGAGTTTGAAATATTTTGGAGATTTAAACAATTTGAACATCAGCAGCTTGTATGCCAAAGTTGCAATGGCTGAAGAGGTCTACGATGAAGTTACCACTCTCTAAATTTAAGGCTACACCTACACTTAACGGTGTTCTTCCAGCTCACATAGAGATTCCAGACAGCTAATTCTGGTATAACCAGCAGTGGGACCAGCTACTACATGAGCAGCTGGGTAAGTATGTGGATAATCAGCTCCTCTCTGACCTCTGTGTGGCTGCAGCCAAGAGTTACATGGCCACTATCTCCTAACGTTAGCATGCATCACATCCCTTATGGTGGTCTACAGTTTCCTTCATGTGCACACACTACCCCTCCTTCAATTTCAAAACTCCATCTGAGGTTGCAACTACTCTGCTGTCACCAGCCAAACTGGCTACCAGTCAGATAGGGTTTCAGAATATCAACTGCAGAGACACCTATGACTTCAATATAAATACAGCCTAGCTGGTATCCTCATATACACAAAAAAAACCCCCAGCAACAACAAGCCCCTCCAAAAAATAAACCCAAAACAAACCCCAAAAAAGGGGAGGGGGCACAAAATCAGTAGCAAACCTAGACGTTAACAATATACAATTTTAAAAAGACGTCATGATCACCTTCCATGATATTGGCACTCCACAACTGTGGATCAAATGCACAAAATATATCATAAAGAAGAAAAAATAGGGAAATATTCAACCTCAGAACAGTTCATCATCAGCAAGAAAAACTGCCATTTTTTTCTGAGGTACTAAATGTGCTGAGCATCCGCAATGAAAATGAGTCTCCACGTTTTATAAATATTACACCTAGGCAAAGAAGTTAAACATGGAGACGGTTAGGAAAATAGAAAAATTTGGAAACATACTGGGCGTAGAGAGCTTTTGCTTAGATTTAGGTAAGATATTTTTTGCTTTCCAAAATGTTGTTTGTTTGCTGTCTGACGGGTTGCTAAAAAGCAAGCTATGCATCTTTACAGCAGCCTGCCATGTGGATTGTCCGCTGTACAAAGACTTTAAGACATCCAGGCCATTTACCATGCCATGACAGGACCAGAAGTCCCTTCCTTCACAGCGTATGATCCGAAAGCCCTGACAACCCTGTTCGGAAGCAGTTTTCATTGGCTAGGATCCTAGTGCCTCCAAAGGTATACTGAGAGCCCTAAAAGCCCCAACACTGGATCAATATTTTCAAAGCTCTCTGAACTGCTGTATATTTTCTGCAGCAGCCCAGAATTTTAGTCAAATGGATTTGATTTCTCCCATTTCCATTAAAAGTATAACAAATAAGATAAGAAATAATAAACAAACAAGAACATTCTAGGTGTTGCTTCAAACTTCAATATTATTACTACCATCATTAATATTAAAACAGCAAACGATTGTACAAGTGATTTTTCTGAATTCAGAAAATGACTCCAGGACAAAGTAATCAGAGTTGAGGAATGTCCATTCTAGTAAAGCAGACAATATTGCTGTCTTAAGATATACAACATTCAAATTCATTATCTCTAGAAACATTGCAAGAATGTGTCAGGAAAACTTCAGGATATTAAGAGATAATTTCAAAATTATGCAGGCATGAAAATAAAGTTGCTTTTGCTTTCATAATGGCCCTACTTGTTAGAGTTTATGGCTTAAGGTTGAAGGGTTCTCAGAGTTCTTATGCCGCTAATAAACCTGAATATTAAGAAAGCGTTGTGAAAAATTATACACTTGGAAATGTGTAAACAGTATACGTATGGGGAAGAAATTATAAACCTTCCAAGTCTTATAAGTTGTAGATTTTTAAGATAAATATTCTGAATGTGAATTCTTCCTGGTATAACAATTAAATTTTTTAGCAGTGCTTTATTTCCATTTTTCAAACAATTCTCCACTATATTCACTGGGGAAAGCTTAAATAAACATTCATCCAATTAGAATATGCTATTTGTTATTCATAATAATTCTTACTCTCCTTTAAGGCTTTTCCCTTCTCTAACAGATAGTTATATTTCTAATATAGATAGTACACAACAGCACGATGTAGTTCAGCTATCCCAGGTACAAAACAGTGATAATATAATTTTTAATGCATAATTAATGCATTATTAATGTCCCAAGATCAGACTAAAGGGCACTTTCTCCTAAATTCATATCTGACAATTTCATAAGGATGAGTATGTGATTTAAAGTGTCTTCAAAATAACAGATAAGACTATATACATACCCTCCACCCCCCGTAATTATACAACGTCCAGCAAGCACTGTTTCCAATTAAGTATGTGCTAATTAACATGTACCAAACCCAGAAGCCCAAAGAGACCCTCACCTGTATAGAAAGCAGCTCTCTGCAGAGAGAACACAAGGTAATAAACTTCCTGGCTAATAGGCGTGCATCAATAAACCCTTCAGCAACCAACATAATTTCACAGATCAGTTCAATGTCAGGGACAACCATGGCACAGGGTCTAAGGAAGAAAACAAACCCCATAATCCAAATACACAGATCAGTATTTAAACATTGGAAGAATAAGTCACTTAAATGACTGGTGTGTGCAAACATTTTTAAAAACAGAGGTCAAGAGAGTCACAATTAAGAGTGTCAGTCAAAGCTAACAAGGACCTTACTTCAAAGTAAAAGGAGCTAATTAGGCACTGTTGATTGTTGGTATTCAGTAACATCGCTGTACACAAAGGAGGCAGCTGGGAAACACAGGGCCTGCGAGACAGGTACTGCCGAAACTCGGAGCGAGTATGGTCTGCAGCGGTGTCACTTGCCATCAACAACTGGAGGACACTGCCAGCAGCTGTACGGGGTCTGGAAGTCAAATGCAACACCTTGCCACTGCTAAAAATGCCATTATTTTTAAAAGACTTCGATTTTTTGAGGGCTTTAATGCTTTTATATGAAGCTACGGTTGCCTCTGGAAGTTTCACTGTTTGTTTCTTTTTTAAACAGAAACTTTAGTTCAAACTTTTATAACAAAACCACAGCCATGATATAAATAAGAAAGATCTCCAACTAACAAAGTAACACAAAGAAATAATGCAAAAGCTAAGCAATTTCCTCACTAAAAATCACTACTTAAGTTACATAGTAGCAGAGAAGAGATCTTGAATTTTGTGTTCAGGTCAGATACAAACCAGCAAATTTGGCCCTCAGAGCACTTCTATTACTACTGACAAATACAAATACTTATTTTGTTCCCCATTCATATTTAAATATGACAAAATTAAGGCTAGTGATTTACTGCAGCAGTATATTTCACACAGAAATCAATATCATATAGTCCAGAAAAAGAGCCAGCACCCCTCTGTTAAACAATTTTGAAGTAAACTATTCCCTAAGCACCATTTCTTCATAAGCCAAAACAAGGTCTGCTATAAGCATTGCAGCCAATTATAAAAAATTATATGCTCCTCTGCCTACCATAACCAATACCCTTCTTGCAAACAGAATAGCTTGCACAAGAAATACCAGGCTAGTAGTATTTAATATATCTTCTCTCCCTTGTGAGATCTGATTAGGTGACAAATACAAGGAATTAATCCTTCATCAGTTACCTTTCCTTTCCTGTGCATTGTACAATGGCTAAGAGCTATTACAAACATCAGCTACAGGGCTGAATTCCTGAGTCTCAAATGCTCCAAAGTTCAAAAGTTCATACTTTAATTCCAAAGGCTTTTTATTTTTTGTGACAATCAAGTAAAGGTAACACTTCAGCTCTATGTAGAAAGTACATTTTGAAAATTAAAAAAAAAACAACAACAAAATGAACAACAAAAATAATAAATGAACAACAAAAATAAATCACATGCATTTTCCATCCTCTGGTAGTCCACTGATAGATGAAACACCTGGTAGCAGCAGGGAGTGATCCCTCCTGCTCTCTCGTCAAATACCACATCTCGCTGACTGTGGAAGACGCAGCTGCCAAGGCAGCCAACTCCGTCTGAACGCAGAAAGGGCAGATGGGTTCCCCATCACCTTGTCCTCCCTTGAGCGAGGTTCTGCCCAACATCGTTCCCTTGGTGCACACCAATCCTGCTTTGCCTTGAAGGGATCTTAGGTGGCAAATAATGAGAAGGCTTGGTAAAGCAACAGCTAAGTTGCGAAATATTTAAAAAAAAAAAAAAAATCACACATGCGGGGAAGCAGGATACATCTTTCAGGGTCTCCCTCCAATGTTTGCTAAGACGCAACTACAGGGTCTTACTCAGCAACAGTCTTTGCAGAGGCACACGAATTCAAATCCTAACCTCCTCCTCCTTGTAAACAGATGTTACTTACTGCTTGTTATAAATGATTGTAATTTAGGCTGAAAGAACACGGAAGCTAATTGCTGCTGCTGCCCGGTCCTGCCATCTGAAGCAGCATGTTTGGCTGACAAGAGGATGAGACGCGCCCGAGCAAACCGCTTTCTAACTTTAGCAGACTTTGTGTCTTTCTGCAGCGAAAGCATGAAGCAGTGTGGTGTCAGGAATTCCATGGCTAAAGCAGAAATCAAACACACCAAAATCTTGATGTACTTTTAATACAGAAAAAAGTACTACCTGTGTTTCAACTTGCTCACAGAAGCAACAGTGATGCCTGGTTCTGCCCTAAGTTTCTATATTTTAAAAATCAAAGGGATTTACTGCTCAGAGAAGCAGATCCCAGATAGCACGTCCATACTTGTGCCTCCCCAAACAGCCTGGCAATGCCTTGCACCTTGCCCCATTGAACTGCAATATGGTGAGAAATGAAATTGCAGAATTGTTTTTTTTCCCGAGTCTTGATTAAATCAGTGAAAAGTGTTAATGCAAGAGCAAGGACTTCAAATGACAATTCTTTTTTTAAGCAAGTCCTGCACCATTTAAATTGAAGAATATTACCACGTAGTTCGAAGTCCACTTTGTTGGAATAAACTGGCATTGTTTTATGGCCCATCATGCCGGAGCAACCACTTGTGGAATTAATTCACTCTCAGAAACACCATTTCAATACAAACTCACCGAGCACAGCACACAAAATACAGTCAGATCTTTTAAATTCAAAACTTTCTTCCTTGAAACATTAGTGTTAACATATAAACCACAAATACTTACTTTAAGATAATGGGCTGTCCTACAGTGTCCAAAAGCATATAAAGTTTTTTGCTGTGCACTATACTTTTCACAGCTTCTAAACAATCACAAATCCAGTATCTTACTAGGTAAGAGTATGCAGCTTGATTTTCAACTGGTAGTTATGAAACACCTATGAACACATGCGCGCCTACACCCATGGAAGAATGGGATAGCTAGATAGTTTTCAAATAGTCATTTTACTAGGTCAAGCCAGCTATAAGGATTCTTATTTATCACAAAACAGTGAATGTTCTTGCACATATTTAAGTACATTCTTTGTGTTCACAGGTTGCTTTAACATTTTGAATAGATTAAAAAAAAGTCAGATACAAATTTAATTTCCCCTGTCACTAGGGTGTATAGGGATGCACAACAGGAATATTGATTTTTTCCACAGAAATTCTGAATCAAACACAAATTGCATCTCACTGCAAACCAAGGCTAGTAGCATTAGGTGACATATGTACTCATAAGGGTAGACTTGATATACCTGTATACTATAAAAGTACACTACAGCATACTGGCCTGAACAGAGCTTTGAGATTTTCAGGTAGTTCTGTCCGACCTGGGTTCATGGTAATAAATATTCCAACTGATGACTTCAATGTAATGTTTTCACCAAGGAAAAAAAAATCTGTTGTAAGAAAGATAACACAAAAGTTTTACAGTTTGATTAGATGTAAAGAACTGCATCATACAAAGCCAGCCATCAGGGGTCAGATGACAAAGGCGCTTCTGGGCCTGGATCCTGTCTCACACAATGGCCAAAAGCAAATGCCCAAGAAAGTTCACTAGAGCTGAGCAGAGGTGTTTTCCTTGGTAAGCACCAGCTTTTAGTAAACTGTGGCTCCTCTGGCCAGCACTGAGTTTGGAAGGAAAAGACTGGACTGTCAGAGCAACGAAGAGTGCATATGGCTGAAGTATGTCTATAGGAGGAATTCTCTTTTGAAACCTGTAGAATAAATGAGATTTGTAAGGATGCAGTGGGCTTGGAAAGGCCAGGAGAAAGCACTAAGCAAGCAGAGAAAGAACAAGGGACAGTGTAAACACAAGGCCTGTCTCAAAAGCACTGGGAAATCCTGGAAACCTTGAGACTTCTTGCAAAGTTGAATCCCACCAAACTCCTCACCCCTATGATGGAATGATTTCACATGGTGAGACTTGAACAGAAGCAGAGATTCAACCGCAAAACTTTAACTGGATTGTTGTAGGACCAGCAGTTCACTCACATTTATTGCTACATTTTGAAGAGAAAGTTATTTTAAGGTAGTATATTACACAGGTGATTTAGTGTTACCATCTACTCCCTCATTGCATTTACAAAGGGTTTCAGAGGAACTTTGCAAGAAGATTTTATTGGCTCAGTATTTAGAGCCTGCAAAGGACAATAAAGGACCACTGCTAAAATACTAATTTCTTTTTCTTGTTCCTAATGGCATTGTGTATAGTCCTGATTTGTACTGCCACCACTGACAGAACTTCTACCGAGATGTGACTGAATTCATCAAAGCATCCCCAGGCTCCTGTCTGGACCAAGCCTTTATAGATATTCCATACAGACTAGAATAAAAAGTGAAAGATTTAACATAATTTTCTTGAAAGCAATGATTTCCAATGTACTTCACATGAAAAAGAAACTGAACAATAATTTCCATACTGCTTAGCAGAACATCTCACCTTGTAATCCATCTGCTCGGAACAGTTGAAGACGTAAACCATCATACCAAGGGCACGGCCTAAATCTTTGGTGGTCTCTGTTTTACCTGTGCCAGCTGGTCCCGCAGGAGCACCGCTTATTGTTAGGTGGAGAGACTGGGTTGGAGTAATATAACACTGGAACGTAAGCAAAGTGATTGTTAGCATTGCAAGGAACATCTGCAATGTTGGGAGGCTTTTTTCAAACCTTACGTTTCATGGGTGATGTATTCAGAGTCCACTTTCTCATTAGAATTTGATGTCCTAAACCACAAATGTACCTCTTTCACATTCATGTAAAATTGTGATGTGGCACTACTTGGAAAATGCTTATTTTAGACATGAAAACCAACCACATCAACATTTTTTAGCAAGAAGGAATATCTTATCAGTGGTCACACAAGACAGGAAACAAGAGGCTGTAGTGGCCGCTTTGCCTATTTAAAAGACTTGAGCCCCAGAATTGTCCCAGTCAACTGTGGGCCATAAGCACTAAGCTAGACAGGATTGCTGGGTACATCTTTTTGGATCATTGATTTTGACATGAAATTCCATTCTGGAGTCAAAATATTTCCACAAAAGAAGCTTCATTGTATGTGGTGTGAAAAAAGTAATAGTTTGGACACACACAAAAAAATAATACTCTTGCTGAAAACTCCTGATTAACCTTGGTATATATACACTCATATTCTTCTTCAGACTAGACACTGAACAGATACATTAAGTTATGCAAGAAATATTTCAGTTATTTTAGAAGTAACGGACATTAAAATCACACCATTACTTAAGTATGCACACCTACATGCACACACATGCTCAAATATATTTTGTTTTAATGACGTAATAAAATACAGATGAATTATGAAAGAATACTGAACTTCTAAAAAACATTTAACTTTTTATTCATTGAAACAGATAAAGCAGACACTGTTATTAGTAACAGTCATTACTTGTCAGTCAAAGGTGTAATAACTAGCCGAGGGGTATTTCCCAAGTACTCATAAAAGTACTGAAACTGAGCATCACAAATGTTGGCAAAACAGTGTTTCTGGGCATTATCCCATCTGTGGCGTAGCTGTTACAGCCAAGCAAAAGCTCGGGAACTGGTGACCTAAAAAGCCATTGCAGAGCCATCAGGCCAGGTAGGAGCTCTTCAGATGAAAGAAACAAGACCCATGAGACAAAGCTACAGCTGTCAACAGTAGGGCTCACACCTCATTCCCAGTCATTTATGAATAATAACTACTACTACCAATTCTAAAGGCTTAGACACACCTCGAGGCATTTGTGCTTTTATACAGATGCAAATGTAATAAGATCTTTTTAATAGAGCTATTACAGCAGAACACATTGCCACTTATTAAATCAAGACCTCTCCTTACAAACAATGCAGTCTTTGCCTGGGAGCAGACATTACTTTGACCAGAATGAGTTTCATTTAACTCTCAAGCCTTGTTTCTTCTTATCTTCATACCATCTTAGAAACCCATTTTATTTCTGAGGCTGAGCAAGTCAGAAGGAAAATGGGAATTCTTTCCTATTTCAACACCCATCCAGTGAAACATTTTGTGCATTCAAACCAGCAACATGTGCCAGCCACCTTAGTGTTACCTGAACAATTTTATACATAGGGCGAGCACTTTGGTTTAAATAATCCTCCAAAATGGTAATTGCATGCACTTGTAAAGAGTCACCCCAGGAGAAGAGTGCCTTGCTCTAGAGATGCACGTGTATGCCTCTAAAAGGAGAGCAAAAGCACACTGCGAATGACTGAAGATGGAATAATTAAAAGCAGAATAACTAAAGACATTTGAAAAAAAAACCACTCCGATTGCCCAAGGACTCTCTGCACTCAGTTTTGTGATCTGAAATTTAAAGGAACGATCTGGCTGCTCGCAGAAAGCCTACTAAAAGCTTGAAGAATTCTCAGAAGTAAGGTAAAAGTTGACATCTGACTTTTTTTAGGCAACTTTTAAATTCATAAAGCAGTAGCCTGTAAAAACACAGGCAGGGCACACAGGTCTGAAGCAGGCTGTCTTCATGATTATAAATACTCCACCTCCACTGTCCTAGTGCCCACATGCAGATTCAGACTCAAACTTGGCTTAATTACTATGAAGACCTGTCAAAACCACTAAAACTGTGCATGTAAAATATAGCCAATCCAAACACATTCCTTCTGAGCTACAAGGCTTGCTACAACATCTCTAGCATCAACATCTTATGGTGCAAATGGTCATGATTTTCTGCCGATCACCTGAGGAAGCAGCACAGTAATACAAGCATTTAGCTGAGTGACCTGAAAAGATTTAGGTAACCCTCTAAGACCAGATGGATCCTACTACCATGTACTATTATTGCTACTAGAAATTAGTTCTGTCTACATCATTAATTATATCACTACAAAAAACTGGCTTGTATATACAACTTAACTGATATTAAACATGAGATGCCAGAAGAAATCCTCGTGTAAACAGATATTGAACCACCTCCAAAACAATGACAGTCCAGATGAGCACAAATACTGAAGACTGTCAGCTAGGCAGGGTAGGAGGAATGGACAGATAAGAAGATGTGCATGAAGCTGAATTGTAAATTTTGTTGTTACAATCTCCATAGAGATATGCACCAGACTCTGTAAAAATTGTACTAGTTGCATGAGAACAAATAGACTTTAGGAAAGATCAGCGACTTACATTTTAAAAAGAGGCAAAGCAATGGTGGGAAGATCACAAAATATGATATGAACGATTATACAGTTACATAGTAGAAAGACCCAATGCAATTTTTCAGGTTTCATATTAATAGGCAAGAAAAACAAACAGTTACTGCATGTAATTCTAAGGAGACAAATGTAACTTTTATTAGAAGTATATAACTTATTGGGTAGCTAGTGTGAGACAGAACTATGCTTGTACATGTTTTAAAACTCTGGCTTAAAAATGGGTGGTGCATTAGTGAGACCTTAAACACTACACTTGCTGTATTGTTTTTACATTATATACAGAAACACCTACTGGTGCTGTGTTCACTAAGACACAGTTAAAGGCCCAGAAGACAATACTCCATGCTAACAAATTATTTGAGAATCACAGTCTAAAGCCTTAACAGGTTTTGAAAACGCTTACAAAAAATAAACCAGAAGGTAATTTCACTGGACTCCCTATTTTTTTCTGTATCATATCATAAAGGACATATCAATAGCAACATTCTCAACAAAACTGTCTAGCAACCTGAAGTATTTATGTCATCTTCCTTTAAACACATCCAAAGCTCCACTTCTTTATGGCAGTGAGGTGCCATCCGCAGAGAGGTTCAGATGATCTTTCTTAGTTCACTCTTATTACAGCAGAACCACTCCAAAGTCCCCACCGCAGGCTGAGGAAGCAGCAACAGCAGGAAACAGTGCTCTGCTCTACTGGCAAGGTGACCACAGAACCACAGCCTGCTTGGATTACATAGAGGTTCATCGCGGACCTGCCTCTGCCTTTCACAGAAGCTAGAGGAGATTGCTTTGAAACAACCAAAAGGAACATTAAAAAAAAGTACAGGAGAAGGATATCCTGGGAACACGTGACAAAATTTGTCTCAGACACAGCAGAGAGAATTTACAAAACAAACAAAAAAGAAGCAAGTCAACAAACCCAAATCCCCAAAACTACGCTACCTATTTTAACATCCTATTTAATAGCCATGAACTGGACTGAAATTTGGCTAACCCTTCATTTGACCTTATTTATACTTCTGTCATTCTGTAGCCAAAAAGTTCTGTATTTTAAACTGTACATGGTGTGAAAGTATTTCTTTTATTTAAGTCTGCTACCTAATACCTTCAGGTAGTCCCTATTAGCTCTTATGAGAAATGGCAAACAAAGATTAATCTTTATCCACCTTCTCTATTACAGGGGTAATATTAGACACCTCTATCAGATTTCTTTCCCCGATAAGTCTCTTTCATATTTCGTATTTCCCTTCAGTAGATGTTCTAGGTTGGAAAAGAAAACTGAAATTACTTAAGAGTTTTCATGAAGAGAAACAATATTCACATCAGGAGAAAAAAAATTCAAAAGAAGCTGGAGGTAAACAAGGGCAAAGCAAAAATCAAACTGCAGAAGGAAACCCTTCTGAAATGGGACTACAATTGATAATATTAGAAGTAAAATGTTTGGTTGATTTTAAACCCACCAATTTTGTCTTCCTTACACAAATATGTGTTTAGTATCTTTATATGTACTGGTTACATAATCTGTTCTTGTCACACCATCATGGCTGAAGTTTGGCAGTATCTTTTCTTTTACCTTTCATCTCAGTTCAGAATAATTCTACAGAAACCCCAGCAATTAAGATGCAATAACAATGCCCATGAGATAACAGAAATGGAAGAAAAAGGTGTATTTCTTTTTTGAGTAGGTGCTACCAAGACTCTATCTTTTGAAGGCAAAAAAACCCCACAACCGTGCATAAATTTATGCATGTAACAAAAATGGTACATTTTATAGTAACAACATAGGAAGCTTATCTCATTAGTCTTAACAAAGGATTTTCTTTATGTCAACATTCTTCACAAACTTGAAAGGAGAGTGGGTTTTTTTCTTCCTTTTTCTCTCTCCTACTGCCTCTTCAGTAGGATTCTGCTCAGAAGAGCCCTTCCTGTTACTGAGATACCAGACATTGTTTTGGTTTACATATCCATTTGACTTGAAGACATAGGCATACTGTCCTAGAGCTCCAAATATCAAAGTCTGAAGTTTTTCTGTTCACAGACACAGAATAAACACAGACAATACAGTCTTTCCTATGTCTTTATGCACTCAGACATAGCTGTATCTTGGAGAAACTCTAAGAGGCAAGCTGCATATATTTGTTCGTTCACTCTGGGGCCTCCCTGCTGAGACAATCAATCATTAGCACCACATGCAACATTGATTTTATGCAATGTGAATGCTTATCCATTCAGCACTGTTCTGAGAACAATAAGTTATTGTCTCAGAAGCTGCTGATCTGTTCTTTCTGACCTACCACTACCCAGTTAGCACACATACTCGCTGGCCAATTAGCAAATATGAGGCTCAAAACCAGCTAAAGCCCTGTTCAGCTGATAGGGGATATGGGAGAGAGCTGGCAGTCTGGAGAGTTGTGTGCTAAAGGATAAGAGAGAAGGGGATCTGAAAGTATAGTGGAAGATGAAATAAAAGGGCAGAACAAGAGAGGAAGTATTAGAAATGCAACATTCAACCATAGACTTCATCAATTCTGTGGCTTATAGTTCTTTTTTTTTCCTTTTCATTGCTCCTAAATATTTAACTCGCTACACTTCTTAAAAAAACCCCAACACTTACGTACAAGGGGCAGCCAGTAAATGTATTAAGTTATTGGCTCATTACACAGTTTTGGGTCACAAAACATTCTGAAATTTTGAAAAAAACAGTTTTCAGGTTTTTTAATTATTATTTTTTCTAAATTTACATTTTTAAAAGCAGCATTTCATGCTACTGAAAGTGTCTATTTAATCTACATCCTAAAGAGGGCAAAATCCATAAAGGATATTTCACATAACTCAACATACCTGACCACTGCATCCACCCTCTTCATGGAATGGAACATAGTCCTTTTCTCTGCTGTACATCCCAAGGGCAGCATTTCTAGATTTCTCTATATTCTCTTGAAATTCAAGATCAGCAATGTTGTCAAAACGTTTGGTGAGATGATGGGTCACCTGCACCCAAAAATACCAGATGTATAAGGAAACCATTTACCTTAGATTTGTGTCAATCATACTACTTTAATGTGTATTTCTATTAAAGTGGATGACTACCACGCTAACATTTGCTACACATAATAAGATTTGGCATTTCGGCAAAGTTTAACGCAGTTCTTCGCATCTAACTGGATAATGGGAAGTCTTTGCACTAATCTTACAATTGTGTTTCTTATTCTAGTGCTTCCAGCACTTCCATAATGCCTCTATTGACCTCAGCAAGATACACTGAATGACCAGGTGATCAGTCAGCATTCCTTACATTTTAAAGACAATAAAAAAATTAACCCTTTTTTTTTTTCCATAGTATTAGAACACTTATGCCAACCGAACAAGTAAGAACAGTACTTCTGATTTCCCTGGTGGCGCAGACTGACACGGCAACACCATCTAATCATCCATGATCACTACACAGGAGGTTTTTATGGGAAAAGCTGGGGGTCACAGATAAAGTAGTGAAAAATTCTGCAGGACAAAGATAGCTCAATATAAAACTAAGAAGTCTTGAAATTTTTGTTAATTATGGCTAGTGCTTATTTCATGAATTGACAGTTCAGGTCCAAATGTCTTGTGTAACTACACACCTCTACAAAGACCATGGACTTTGAAGATCACTGTCTACACACCAGTATGCTCTATGCCTGACAACTAGAGCAGAAGATTTGTTTGGTTGCCCTTCTTATATGTGGTGTATAGCAGTGAGTGGGTGATACAAATCACTGAGATTTAGTTACATGAAGAAGCTGTGAGACTCTACCACCATGTTTGAAAAGGCTCAGTGTTCAAGCCTCATAAGCTTTTCATCCTCTTGGAAAGTATCAGTTCTTCTGTTACATGTCACACTGCATCTAAAAAGGCTTTGCCCGAGACACACCAATAACTCTAGCACTCAGAGAATTAATGGCCATGGCTGGATAGTCACTGAGGCCAGGAGTATCATCTGGCATGTAGATAACATAGTATAAAGCTTCTGAAATACATCAAAGTGCCTGTGCTGTTACACAGATTGGTCTCAAAGTGTCACAAAACCTAGCAGATTATTGTTCAAGGGAGGAAAACAGAAGGATGGCTACAAAAAAACAATGGTCAGCAGCTCAGTCAGTAACAGCCTAACAGAGACCATCGAACTTTCAGTCTTACTTATCATCGCTACGCGTAGCATGCTTGAAATTTCATCAGTCCATGCCAGAAAAATAGATTTGATGATCACATTGACCTTTTCCATTTCTATTCCTGCAAATCTACAATCCAAAAATCCACATAAATACAAGCTGCACATGGCTAAATTTACAGCAAGTGAGAGCACAGGATTTGTAACACTTCTCCTCAGAGCGATGGTTTCATCTCTCCTTGCTGAACACCTTGTACTTGTCCTAGCTGGGGAGAAAAATGTTAACTACCTCCTTTACACAAAATGTTCCTATTTGTAAAGTAAATTAACCCTCAGAAAAAAAGGTGTAGTTCTACGATGCTATCTCCGCACACGGCTAGCTGGAAAACTTGCCTTTCTGTAGATGAAATGAAGCACAATAGCATGTAAGGAGGTTCACCTGTTTTGGTTGTGTTCCTTTTGAAAGGAGAGCTTTTTCGCCAGAGCTTTTTCACAAAGGGAAAATCTGAAAAGAAAACAGAGGATTTAACAACATGTGCCTTTAATCACCCTAAAGCCAAGAATTCCCTCCCAGATAAAGAAAAAATCAGACCAAACAGTAAGACACAGCAATACAATCCACTTCTGATTTAAAATAATGACAACTACAGCTGTAAGGAACAGAAAATGTGGCAAACCTGACATGTTCTTTTCTACAAACTGAAAGAGAACATGCTCTTTTTACTCATTCAGACCAAGGAACCCAAGAGAACCAAACTGTACCAGAAAAGTCCCCGAAAAGGTAAGTATGGGTAGGTGGATTCCAAAGAGTCCAGCCTTAGAAAGTAAATGACAAGAACAAAATTTGTTACTTGTCAGGGCAGGCGTCTGCATGTATATTAAAGAAAAAGAAGAGGATAAGAGAGGAGAAAAAGGCTAAGAACCAGTCTAAAGGGGGAGAAAAACAACCACTTTTCTTAAGATGCACACATTTTCTTTTGTGTATGAAGGAGAACAAACATGAAAACACATGTTGGTATTGACACAAAAAGTAGTAAGAATCAAAATACTCAATTACATGCCTAACTGGAGAGGAAAAAAACCACATTTATTTACATGTGACATGCACTTTAGCTATTAGCTTGGTATCTCTCACAACAAAAGTGACATCTCAAAAAACAGGTTTGCATTTTGGCTTTTTGTTTAACTTCCTATTACAACTTTTTCCTGAAAAGAGAAGCAGGCTGTGACTCCAAGTATCACTGCTTCTACAGGTAGGAAGAGTGCACATCAGCGGTAAGTTCAAGGCATACCTTTAAGCGTGTTGAAGGAGAACCTTCGCTGTACACAATCCACGATCTCCTGCTGTAAGCATGAAATAAAGGCTCCTGGCTCTCAGTTTGTGGATAGGGACAAAATGAATTTGATCCAAATTGAACATATTTTTAAGACCTTTGATATTTTTTACATAATGTAATCCATAAGTAAGGAACCAAGGCCTAAAATGTAACTGATCATATAAAAAGCACTGAAAGTCTAATATGTCAGATAGCAATAAATGACAAAAATATTACCATCAGATCATCTTATATCAGTATAAAAAGCAAATGTGACCACCTGACAGCTCTCATTTCCTGACTGCTCCAGAACTACAGTTTAGAGCAATTCATAATCATACTGGAAATTTTACTTGTACCACAAAGCTTCAAATTTTTCATACACCTTTGGCTTGGTTGTAACTTCCATCACATTTTTGGTATTTGTTATGTCAGTGACCAGCTCCCATACAGAAGTGCAAGGAAGTTATTGCCACATGTGGAATTCCCCTCAGATTTTTTTCTATTTCATACTGTTTACTCTACTGGGACAAGAAAAGCACTGGGAAAACGATTTGGAAGAAGGGACCTCACCATCTCGTTTTAAGTTCTATTTCTTAAACGGGGGAGGGTGAGGGTGGGTGGAGAATCCATAAACACCTATTTTGACAGTGTTTAGACTCAATATGAAGGAAACATACAATGAACAGAGAACTAAACTGGAGGAAAGCAAATACCACTGATTATACTTTAAGAAATCTTCTAACAAGATAAAAATGACAGATTGTAACAGAGACATTAACTTATACAATAATTTGGCTCACGCGTGCAAGCCGAATGCCTTTTTCAACATGCACCATGAAAAAAATTCTGCATGTTAAACATCATGAATAACTTCACTGGTCTTAACAGGGTTCTCAACATGTACAAAACTATGAATATAGGGGGGTTTGGATTTTTTTTGCCATATAGTTAGACATGCTGCTGCCCACATTGTTAAAATTGCAGATTTAAACAATTAGAATGGTATTTGAAATTTTAAATGTAGAACCTTCCCTACATAAAATTATCATATCTTAGCTTTTCAGAATTGTGCAAAATGAGAACTTTCCCTGGCATACGTGGATTGAATTGTAGGTATATTGGTAACCCACAAGTTACTCTCTTTACTAAGCAAGGCTTCAGTGACTTTTTTTGGTCAAAATGAACAATGAAGGCACAATATTTTGTGTAAGTTCAAATGTTTAGGTTCATTGCTGTAATCACCTTTGGCCAATAATAAATAAGAGACTTGTATTTCAACTATCATTGTCCTAAATGATAGGGCGTTTGGCAGAAGGGATTTCTGTAACTCAGAAGTATCGTATCTCTATGTGACTCCAGGAGGTTAAAAAGCTAACAAAGCGTAAAGATATTAAAGTCATGCGAAGGAATGACCTGCAGAATTTTGTCACAAATCATGGTTTGTGACAATGGGTAAACCAGCAGTTGCCAGTCCATGCACAAGGAAAGCAACACAAATAACTGCTTTGATTTTAATAACAAATAATGCAAAATCCACTTCTGATTTTCCCTCAAGTAAGCCTGACACTCTTGTAATAATGTTAATTCAGTGGGTTAGAAGCAAGCCTATCAAATAAATACTCAAACTAAAAGTCAATACAGTATTATTTCAAAAATATCTATTTAATTACCCACTTTAAATAATTCAAATGCAAGATACAAAGGGATATAAAACACTAACTCTACTAACTTTGAAGTCGCTGTTGATTTCATCAAATCTGTTTGCCTCTTCAGGCAGCTGGCTTCTAGTATCTTCGGAGCCAGTGAAAATACCTTCTAGATGAGACCGCGTGTGTTGAATGTCCATCCAAATGGATATGACAGAATCTGCCATGTTTAATTTATTTTGCCAACTTCTCACTTGTTCAATGAAATATGCCACATATTTACTTTTTAGAATCATTTGCAGATGAACCTAGGTAAACAAAAAACAGTGAAAAACTGCACTCAAGAAAATAATTAATCAAATAGAGGAACTAGAGCTAAGAAGAGTTTTAAAAAATTCTCCTGTAACCTGTTATTATTGTATATCATAACAGAAGACATCTTTAAGCACTGCAAATGGACAGCATATTATTAAATGATAAAAAAAACCCAACAACTAAGAAAATATAAGCTTAGAAAGCTGTCATTTTGTTAACTCCTACATGGAGACAGGAATATATAACACATAATTTCCCAGGACTAACATCTGGAGAAAACAACTCTCTGCAATAAAGATTTAGGAAAAATGTTTTAACTAACAAAGTGTATCAAGGGAGTGAATAATATTGATATACTAACAGTGTTTCTATTAATTCCAGTGTTTCTATTAATTCTATTAAATCCTTACTTGATTGTTATCTAAAGTTTCAAGCAGCTGTTCATCTGACTTTAATAAAGGAGCTCCATTCCTATGATGCTCCTCATAAGAAAATTCAATGGCAGCCCATGTTTGGCTGATTTCTGTCAAAATCTAGGAACAAGAAGAGTAATAATAACATCTGTCTGTACATATCACATTTCATATTTTCAGTTTCATATTTTGAGTTGAGAACTTTAATTAAATTGTATTTAACTCATAGTGATAGTAAACTATACCACAGATAAGAAGTCAGTTACATTAGGCTGTGAATTTTGCTCCATAGGTAAGTCACATGAAAATATTCACTTCTATCATTAATTTATTGAAACAAAACTTAATCAAATAAATACTTTGTTACATACTATTCTGCAAAAACGGAAAAAAGAAATGGGCACCTCTTACCTTTTCAGTACCCAACTCTTTCACAGCGTTGTTAACTATATTTTGGACTTCATCTTCTACTTTATGAAGCTGGAGTCCCAGAAGGTCTGTCAAGGTAGTATCTTCTGCTACTAAAAGCCTGACCTATAAGGCAAAGAGACAGCAGGGAGCAAAATAAGCAGACAAATAAGAAAAATCACACATAAGCATATAACAAAGTTTTCAAACAGTATCCATTTAAAAAAACAACGAAATAAGTTATATGCACTCCAGATACTGGATATACTTTCAGATTTGCACCAAACCCATGAACTTAATCAGCCTAGATGAAATACTTCTTGATGCTGTTACCGTATTTTTTCATTTTTTTCTTGTACTGTGACATACTCTGTATCACAGCACTAAAAGGCAAGTTCATTTGCACAGCTGCCATTGAAGTTGATGCAAGCTGCAGACACGGTTTTTGCACACTAGAAATCTTTGGGAGTGTGGGGATATTGGCCATATTTTGTTACTGCTTTGTAAGATATCAATTTAAAAAAAAATTTCAAGATTTTCATGAAGGCTTTCAAAAGAGAACAGTTTTTCATTTCTTGTTTAAAAAAAAATCACAAAATTTTTGTGCTAGGCCTGTTTAGGAGCTCTCTGCATTAAAAATAATTTAAAATGTGCTTTTATTAAAACTGTATGTGAAAAATGCTTGGTATATTGGAATGGAAACATTCTGTTACACTCACTTTCTTCTGTGCTTTTCTTTCAGCTTTCCAGCTTCAACTTTAAAATGACTTAAAATGGAACTTCAATTTCTTTTTTTTCAAAATGGCTAAACAATTTTTTATTCAAAGTTTGAAAACCTACAACTGGTCCGTGTCATAGCCTAGGAACCAAAATCACTGGGATTCTTTCTGAGAAATTGAAATAATTTTTTTTTTGTTTCACAGAAAAATCTTCGGTTGTGTAGCTGTATGATCAACCGCTGTGCAAAACGTATACATCTCTCCCCCTCCTTACATGCCTCTCTTTTTTCTGTCTACTGTCAGATCAACAGTTTCCCTATGCACTAATTCTCAAAAAAATTTACTAGTAAGCTGATGTTTCAAGTGGCCTTTCTTTCCTCACTTCCATTTCCCTCTTCCTATCATTTCCTCTGTTGACTATTAAGAAACATTCTCTTTTGCTATCCAGGAAAGTTTCTTGCCACATTGCTTGGTTTTCTTATAAATATTTAATAGAAATTATTACTGGGAAGTATTCCCCTGTCCCATACAAGACAGAGAAACTTTCAAGGTTAGTACTGTTTTCAGGCTCAGCAGGGAGACAGCCAGGTACGAAAGAACCCTCTAATTTAGCAAGGTAGGTCTGCCTTCAGAGAATTAGGTCCTTCTGTCTGAGTAGAGACCACTAATTCACTTCTGAACCCACAAGATGCCTCTGTTCGAAACCTCAATCTCTGCTCCACTTACGTGTTGAACAGTTGGCAGCAGCAGCTCTACCACTTTCCTGACTACTGCTGCTTCTATGAGTAAAGCATGAAAGACCATCACCAGGATCTTTTTGGTCAAATACTTCTGTCACATTCGTGACCTGGTACCAGTGTCTCTGACTGCAGAATTTTGCAACTCCAATATCACCCTCAGTAATGACATCAGGTTCTTCAGCTTTAATGCTAAGCCTCCATATACATCCCAGGAATGAACTTTATCCAAAGACCGCATTTCCTAAGGAAGAAGATTCAAAGATTAAAAGAATTACATTAATTACTTGCTGTTAACAGCCACCTTGTTGATAACCTTCAGAAAAATTTAGGAGGTTTGTCAGAAAGCATGTTTCTTATTTCATGTGCAGGTGTTTGGGATCGCTGTAGTTAGTGCAAGACTAGGGAAGATTTTATTGGGGTCATTGGTTTATGTGACAGATAAAGCAAAGCCTCTGGAAGTCTGCTTTCCGGTATGGTAATTAAAGTAATGGAACTGTATTAATGCTGTTTTTACACAGTGATTTTATGATCACAGTTGGAGCGAATCATTTGCTTTACCACAGCCCTGATGATTTAAGTCTAATTTTCTTATTAATAAATTCACTGCAGATAAAAGTATCCATAAATTTAATACATTCAAAACCACCTTTCAGAGGGGTAAGAAGGACTCATATGCACACTGCAGCATGATGAACATGACACAAGTGATCAGCTCACAGGCAGCGACCAGCATCTTCTCTGTTCCATGACCTGGCATACGTGCCACAGCGCGTGATGCAAAAGCAGCAGAAGAATGCAGTTATCCTAACCTTCACCTAGCTTTTACCAGCCCTGTCACAGAATGCCAACCCCCAGTATCAGAACTGGCTAGGCACAGTCCATAATTTTGAAGCAATTTAAGCCAAGACATCTGCTGTAAGTCTGATTCTTCTCTTACAGAACTACTATTTGGGCATGCAGCCAAACCTATTTGATCCTGAATGAAACAAACATGTAATGAAGAATAAACTTTATCCCCATTAGGTTCAAGGCTTTCTTCCTTCCATACTCAACTACTATACCGCCTATGAATCAAAGCTATTCGTCCAGTGTCCTGCAAATAGCCTGGGAGCCTTTGTTGCTATTTTTGCTTCATACTTCCCTTGTCCCAGTGAAACTGTCTTCTGCAGGGCTACTATCAACAAAAGATTGCAAATACTTCAAATAAAGAAAGTGCCCTCCCTTTTAAAATGAGCACCTTTGCTGCAACTCCCAGCACTCTGGAGTTACATCTAAGAGCAGAACAGATAAACCTCTGCACATTCCACCCATCTTTAAAAATAATGACTTTCATCTGGTGGAGCCTGCCATAAAACGTTACCCTCTTTATTCTTCCACATACTGCCTCAATTCAGAGAAGTGACAGCATGGTTTTACCATGTACATCCACAGGGACTGGAAACTCATTCAGAAGAATAAAGTTCTAAAGAAAAGCCCCCATAACAAAACATGTTCCAGAACATTCAGTCTGGACATGAGTAACAAATCCACTGAAACATCAAAGTGGGTGGGACAAGCGAGGAAGGGGTGGCACCAAGACAGATCAGTTGCAGAAAGAGACAGCTACGGAACCTGCCTTGGCAAACCCTCTGAGCTCCACATCCATCTGTTCCACATTAATCTGTCTCCACTGGGTTTTAGCTCAATCATCAACGCTGCTCTGAAACAGAACGTACAGATAAAAGTGTCAACAACATTTGGTGAACACAAGCTTCTGCTATATAACAGATAAATGGATGCTGGGGGAAAGCCCATCACACAGCAACAGCTCCTGGACCTTATTTTTTCCAACCCTACGCCATCACTACCTAGAAGGCATAAAAAATAATCCAACTTCTCAAAATTCAACCCAAAATCCAAGCATTTAAACAATTTCATACTTCAGTTTTGCTAGGTATACATACATACCTACCTACCTTTCTTGCGCTGTTAAACACACATCTACATCCACTGATAATAGACAGATGCACTTGGGAGATGTGGCAGAAACTGCCCTGCACCCCCTCCTGGCAATACGAATGCTAGGCAAACAATTATGACAAGAAAATCTAGTATATATTTTTTTAACTGCCTATGAAAAACAACTTCTTGAGGTAAACAGAACTTTACAAGGCTGATTTCCTGTACAGGTCTGTTCACTGACTTTTCTGGACTCTTGCTTCTGGTCTTCTATAGATTTCTAATGTATAATCCTCAGTTCTGAGGTGGAATTTTCTGGCTTTCTGAATTTTTACTCAATGATTTTAATTATTCAAGAAAGTTATTGGTATTAAAAGCTCAAAATTAAACTACAAAAGTTGTTTCACTTTGGGATTATCTTGAAATTGGTTAATTTGAGAACAGAGATATTTTTACATTGGGTATTCTAAAACAGCAACTATAATTTCAAAAACAAAAAGATTATGAAAAACTTCAGTATTTTAAACTTTTGTTTTAAATCAAAACTATAAATACTCCCAGGATCAAAATAAAAGTATAACACTCAGAATATATCCTAAATTTATAGTTATTTTTTTAAAATCTTGCATTAATATAAACACCAATATCCCAAACTTTCTTGAGCAACCGCACTTCTTTTCGACATTGTTTCATTTGCGTGTAGTCTGGAACAGCTACTTCAAATAGTTTTGCAGATTCCTGCATTAGAAACATTTCCTTTTCCAGCATCTCAAGCTCTTGATTTGCCTTAAAGAAGAAAAGAGCAGTCAATAAAGTACAGTTACAGAATATATTGAGCTTACCTAAACACAGCATTGAAATCTACGGATCCTGTGTATATGATTCAATATAAGAAAAGCTAACAGCAATTATTGCAAAAAGAGGTTAAAAAACTGCATTTGCACTGTTTCCAAAAGAAAAAAAGAAACACACACAAAGGGCTCTATATCTGAACCATAACAAGAAAAGCTGCATAGAAAACAGTTAATTTATACTCTTGTAGCTAATCTCTTAACATTTTAAATCACTTCTCCTTATTTTAAAGATGTATATGTGTTTAACAAAGTTCCTTCATACTATTTTAAAAAGATCCACTACATCTTCCACTTCAGACTACTGTATTCAAGAGCACATTAGGGTGACTTTTTAAAAGAACATGAATAAAGAATACCAGCAAGTTCTGAAATTTTTTGTTTTATCAGTGAGCATATGTAATATTGGAAGAGAAAAAAGAGGAAAACTAGATTTGGTGGTGCTGGCATTATACCAGCTTCTTGGAAAAAAAACAAAAAACAAAAAACAAACAAAAAAAAACCCCAAACCAAAAAACTCCCCCCCCCAAAAAACCAAAACCCAAACCAAAAAAACCCAAACCAACAAAACCCCACCCAAAACCAAAACACCCCAACCCACAAATACTTTAATATTTACATAAAAATATAATTAAATTTAGTACTGAAAGATTAGAAGCAAATATGTTTTTCTGAGATTACCCTACCAAGACGAGCATATGCATTTTCCGCACCAAACTGAAAGGGAACTTCCATTTTAAATCTTTCTCCGAATTCCATCTGCTTCCCCTGATGAAACACAAGTAATGACACCTGTCACTGTTCACATTCTCATAAAAAAAAAAAACAGAGATAAAAAAGACTGACCACAGAATTCAACGTACATTAAGTAAAGTGCATTTTCTATGATTCTTCTGACAACTGCAACTTGAGAGGCCTGAAGAGGAGTTACTTTGTGTTTTACTGACACAGCTTTCTTCTTAACGGCATTCCATTTTTCAGGTAATTCCTATTTAACAAAGTAAAATTATCTCTAAAGAAAAAATATTACATATGGCAGAAAAAACATCAGTAAAATTGTGTATTAACAGTAAGGATACCCCAACACCTGCCTACAAATAAGAAATTATAGTGGAGAATTTACTTAACTATGTCGTAGCTTTTACTAGAATTTTTGTCACTTGTAAAAAAATTTATTTTATGGATCATTGGTAATCATAAGCTACTTGAACTAAACAAACTCAGTTATTTTATGTATAATCACATAAAACTTCATTCAAAAATACACTGGGAATCTTCCACACAGCAAAACAGAGAGCTCCAGTCCTGCTGCTTTAATACACTTTCAAATATACAAAGCTGAGCTGGAAATAGCTTTCTCATTCTACAGTCTTCCCCAAGATCTCTAGAAAAAACATTCAGTAATCCATGTGAAAAGAGCCATTCCAGCAGGATGAAAAAAAATACCTTGGCAGGCTCTTTGTCTGTGGCAACAGAAAGTACAAGAAAGAGAAGCCTGAATCCAAGTCACTCCACAGTAACTAGAAGACTAGTTTAAGGTATGCATCAAAAATCGTAGATTTATTTTCCTGGTCATCCCCTCAATCTGGTTTGGACTAGATAGACACAGAAATGGGAGTTCCACTGTGGACTGGAAAACTCACTGCGACTACTGAGAAGTCTTCATTTTGACTGATTAGATTATCTGATGAAAAACATTTACTGAACTTCTACCCAATTCTATTTTTCACTATTTACAGTACACTGCATCTCCCAAAACAGACCAAATAGAGGTCTCTCATATGTAGGTGCTGATCTAAAGCCACAGCTTACTAAGCTCTTTTAGTGTCAGCACCAACCACGGCAGCTGCAGTGCTTTCTCACCTAGTCCTACCGCCAAGTTTTGTTTAATTTGGTTAATTCCCCCAATTTCACTTGCTACCCAATGCAATTATAGCTGGAATGGGTGTGGGTTAGAATAATACAGAAACAAGTGGCTGAAATGTCTGAGAGACAGCATCACCTGGCAGGCATCAAATCCCAGCTTTTGTACCCACATTCAAGCAGAGCCCCAAACGACTGCTAACCATGTTAACGAAGGTGAAGCAACGTAGGAACATGCACTCACTAGAGTTTCCATATAGCTCAGCTCCTGGGAGGAGGCTTATGAATGTGAACGTGATTTGATCAATAAAAAATAATAATAGCAAAAAATAACTACGGACCTCATCAGAACAAAATGTAACAGATCTCTTTTTGAACTAATTTTCCAATATTCACATGCAACAATTCTTTTAAAGAACATAAGAAGAGCTACCTGGTTTTACAGCTGGTAATTGAGAAGGAGAGGAAAGAGGAGAATGGAATTATTTTGCATCGCTGAGATCAAGTACTGCTACTCTGGGACCATATACGCACATACGGAAACATGATATATTATTTTTGCTACAGTACCTCTAACTGGGCACAAACTTCGCCTGGCATCTTCTGTCCATAGCTTTCTCACAGTGCAACCATCTCTTTTAAAGGTTCAAAGAGTTCATCAGCAGTTGTCTGCCTCTCTTTCACAGCCAAGAGGTGGCCCATGATTTCTACCAGCACACAATAATCTCCCTCCGTCATCTCTCTTTGAAGTCCAGAATCTGACACTTTTATAAATTCTTCTAAATCAGTCAGACTACCAAAGAGAGAAAGGTATGATCATGAACAGAGTAAACCTTCCTTACCATAGTGAATAAACATGCACTGGTGCTACTAGTGGCACTTACACTGTTTAAAAAAAAAAAAAAAATTATTTATAAAATAAAATAAAAATAATATAGTTTTATTATATCATTTTAAGAGATTTTGGTCCTGACTTCCAGAAATGGCAAGTGCTGCTATTGAGAATTAACCCAACAGGATAAGCAACTACAATATCTGGAAAAAAAATTCAAAGAAAAAAACCCAACAACCAAGAACTAAAAACTCACTAAGAAAATAACAATACAAAAGCTGCAAACCCATCTCATTGAAGTAATACATGTAAGAAGACCCCAAGCTTACAGTTATTGCTTTAGTGCACGTAAACATGCACACACACACTCAATTTTACCTAACAATGACAAATCTCAAGAGATACTCCTTAAACATCCAGCTCCGTTTCTTAAGTGTTTAGCAAGCTCATTTTGAAAGGCTTCACATCCACTTTAAACCAACTTTCAAAAATTTTTGAGTCTTCAAACTTGCTTATCTGAACATAAAGATTTTCATAGTTGTCAATCTAGAGCAGAAGAGAGAGAAATGAATGCATATAGTCTTACAATTCCCTCCACCCCAAACAGGCAATTACTCTCTTGCTTGATCTTTAAATAGTTTAACAGTGGGAGGCTGTTGAGAGAATTTGTCAGTAAGAGGCATCTTTGTGGATGCTAAACCATGGCCATGGAGAAGGAATTGTAGCATGAACTTGGACTGATCCTCCAGCCAGAGAGATGCATAGCTAGCAAGAGATTTTTTGTGCTCCAAGGCTTTGCTGGTAACATTTGCCACTCTCTCCATACTCTGCTGCCTGATTACAGATGAATCAAACAGCTTGTCCATATCACTCTAGGCGTCAAAAAAAAAAGTTTTGTTATTTCGGTATGCAAGACAGTAATATCAATCAGTTAAATTTACATGCAGTTGAAAGACTGGAATTCCACCCTTGTTTCCCAGAGATCTATTAGCAGGAAAAATTACAACTGTCTCAGCTGTTCCTATTTTGGTTTATGTTTTGTTATATGAATGCATAAAACCAAATTGAACACAAACCCTTTGCAAATTGTTCAAAGCTGATCTTTTCATGGACTGTATATAATTCTGACCACCAGTTTAGTGGATGCTCCATTACTTGTCTATGAGATTAAGTTTCCACTACCTGCAGATTTACAAACTTCAACATGGTACCCAAGGTGGAAGCTCACAGCACAGGAACCAAGAGATAACTATTCAGCTAATCTAAATTAGCTTTGAGTAAAATGGGCAACTTGGTTCGGCTGCTCATGGATGCAAAAGTGTGTGAAAGCATGAGTAAGTCTTTGGAAAAGAATGGGAACTACACGTCTATAAACTGAGTAACTGAGAGAACCGATGAGGTTCAGGATTGGAAGACTGATGCTATTAAATGAGTTTACAAATAAAAATAAACTTATTCCAGTTTACAATTAACTGGATTAATTATTTCCAAACACAAGTGGAGATGCTGTACCTGGTAATGTTCTGATCCCAGATGCGCTGCTACCCTTTCCACCTGGGAAGACATTCCAAAAACATCACCCAGGAGTTCATCTACTAGGTCATAAAAATCATCACCAGACTCTGTATCTAGAGAAGGTTTAAATTGAATCTCTGTGCCATTAAGGATCATTTGTACTTGAAAAAGTGGAGCTGGCTTCAAACAACCTTCTGTGTTCTCCAAAAAGAAGTCTAAAGAATGCATTATGGTGTTATATAAACCATCGACCACAATGTCATCAATGTACTCTAGATAAATCTTCCAAGAGTCTGAGGAGGAAACTGCTCTGAAGAGCTTTAAATTTTCCTAAACAAGCAAACAAAGAAACAACAACTGAAAAGTCCTTTAATATGTGGTTGCGTTACTGTAGGTCTCCATTCAATACACCTCCTTGTTTCAGTATTATTTTATATAATTGATCTATATTGCAAAACAACACCCTCTAACATTTCTTGTATCAAGTGTGCTTCTGGACTGTACTTTGGTCAGCGTAGGAGATGGCTGAACCTCCCTGGAATCACATTTATACTAGCAAAACTCAGCGCAAGGGTGAAGGTATCGCTGCGTTGAAAAGGCTACACGTTGGCAGAAAACTATCATAAAATACAGCAACGTTGACGGAATATCCACTTTTTGTAAGAATACTTCTGCATGTTTCTTCTGCGTTGCGGTATCAACCCTTCTTATAGTTAACTAAAGATTAACAAGAAACCTTATTTTCATCTTTTAAAATAAATATCAATAGAATAAACAAAGACAATAATACAAATAAAATTAGGTCTGAAACTGAACTAAAAGATACTCTTCAGATGGTAACACTAAGATCAATGTTGATAACAGACACAAAAATTTGTTGCGGTAGACACAGAAGCAGGTACCTCAAAAAAATTAGCAAAAATGGGGCAAAGAGACCAAAAAACCTGCTTCTGCATTCACGTCTTATCCAAATTAAGTCCTTTGACTCAGTCACTGTACCATATACCACTTGTAGTCATGTAATGGCAGCAGTTAATATTTAAGGATATTATAATTCGATCGAGCATTCATAAGTAAACTGGTGAATTATCTGTTGTTTATTTTTATTTACACATATCAGGAGGCAATATTCACATTTCAAATCAAAATTATTTCACAATATATATAGTGCAAGAAACAGGACAATTCTGAGCTGCAGAAATTATTTTACCTGTAGGGATCACAGAAACAACAAAGCTCAGGGTAACAAAAATGAGACAGCAGCACTAGCATAACTGCAGCTTGCCAGTCATTTCCAATCTACCAACTGTTAAAAGCATTAATGTTCTCCTCAGACATTGCCAAAATTGTTCTCTCTTCTCCCTATTTGTCTTCATATGTCAGTCTTTAAGAGCTTTCATGCCGTTTGTGCAATTACACAAATAATTGAATAAAAATCTACAAGTCACCAAGTTTTAATAGTCAAATATTTAACACCTGTATCACTGCATCAAAATACAGCTCACTTGGCCATTACCTCAACAAGATGATGGATCTGGTAGCTGTCTTCTTGCAGCATTTTGTATATTCTAGCAAGCCTTTCTCCTTTGTATAGGTATAACAGGTATAACAGAGCTTCTTTTTTACCTTTCCTGAAAAAGAGGGCATGTTCCATCCAAGCATTCATAATCCCCTGGATTGATCTAACATTGTCCTTTGATTACTGAACTCTCTGCTCCAAATCACACACTGACTTTTTCACTTGTTTGATGCGGTCCCAGCAGGTCGTCATCACCTGACACATGCATACTTCTGCTTCTTTTAGCTGGTAATCAATAATTCTCAGCTCTTTTTCAATCAGAGGATATTCTAACTGCAGGGAAGTCTGCATTAGACTGTTGTTCAGCTGAGCAAGAAGTTTAAGACTTCCGCTACACTGTTCATGGGAAAGACACACAGGATGAAATGCCTCTAATGTCCCACACATGACATTGTGCACTTTGCTGGGCAGAACTGCTGATTGAGTGAGGTCTATAGACTATGAAGGGGAAACATCATTTCGATGTAGGCTGCATCAAAAGCAGCGTGGCCAGCAGGTTGAGGGAGGGGATTCTGCCCCTCTGCTCTGCTCTGGTGAGATCCCACCTGGAGTCCTGCATCCAGCTCTGGAGTCCCCAGCACAGGAGAGGCATGGACCTGTTGGAGGGGGTCCAGAGGAGGCCACAAAAATGATCAGAGGGATGGAACAACTCTCCTATGAGGAAAGGCTGAGAGAGTTGGGGGTTGTTCAGCCTGGGGAAGAGAATAAGGTCTCCGAGGAGACATTATAGCAGCCTTCCAGTACCTGGAGGGGACCTACAAGAAAGCTGGAGAGGGACTTTTGACAAGGACATGTAGTGATAGGAGAAGGTGGAATGGCTGTAAACTGAAGGAAGGTAGATTTAGATTAGACAGAAGAAAGAAATTCTTTACTATGAGGGTGATAAGGCACTGGAACAGGTTGCCCAGAGAAGCTGTGGATGCTCCTCCCTGGAAGTGTTCAAGGCCAGGCTGGACCAGGTTTTGAGCAACCTGGCCTAGTTGAAGGTGTCCCTGCCTATGTCAGGGGGGTTGGAACTAGATGATCAATAAGGTCCCTTCCAGCCCAAACCATTTCATGATTCTGTGAAACCATGCAGACCTTGAATGTCTCAAAACAGAACAGGCTGCCAGGTAGAAGGCAAGCTACGGGAAGGCAACTGGATCCATAGCCTGGAAGATCCAAATTGGTAGTAGCCCCAGCTATCTAATACTCAGCTGTGGCCAGCATTGCAAACTGAAATATAAGCTGCAGGTGGGATTCTGTCAGACAAAGATGGGATATTTGCTTTCAACAACAGGATAGTTAGAGCTATGCACATGCTCACATACACGCATGCAAGTTGCAAGGGCAAGAGGAGAGAAGAAAAATAAAAACACATATTACTAACACATCCCACCATCACAAACCTTTTTAACATTGTTCCTTTTCTCATACATAGCTAAATCAGAATCTGTAATACTGGGCTGGTTCAACATCAAGAGATACTTGACCTCTCTCAATAAAAGCCATTAGCTAGAAGAAGGAAAAAAAGAGTTTATCTTCTATTTATCCTTTCAGAAGCCTCAACACAATGACTTTTTGTTTGCTTTGCATTTAATCTCTGATATAAAGGCATTAGAATACCTTTTTGATGACTGGAATATAAGAAAGTATACAGGAGACATTTTAATTAGTATTCAGCAAATTAAGGATAGGGATTTAAAGGCTGTTTAATGTTTTATAACTTAAAGAACCACTGCATTTTACAGGGTAAAAGGTAACTGTCATTATTATATTTCTCCATGTGTCTCTGGGGAAACCATTTACTACTGTAGTAACCTTCTTTACTGTTCAAAGTAAGAACTCTCCCCTGAGCAGGTAAAGGGCAACTACATTTCCTGACTGGAAAACATAGACAACAAAATAAGTAAGATTTAAGATTTTAAGATTTACTCATACTCTAGAATATTACTGTCATTCTTTAGAATATAAAGTCAGGGGGAAACATCAGACACACATTTAATTACAATTATACTTACATACCTTAGGGTCAAACTTCACACTCAGGAGGCTATTTTCGGGATTATGCTTAATTAGAGGTTGGTCTAAATTACACTGGCAAATTTCATCCACCTGAACCTTCCATTCACAATAGGTCTGATCTTCGTATTGGTCAAGGAATTTCAACAACTCCACATATTGCTGAGAAATAAAAGCAGCTTCTGGACTTTCTAAGACTCTGCAAGGAAAAAAACCACACCTAATCAGTTATGTTCTTTTAATGATAGCAATTCACAAACAAATTCTTGTGAAAAGTTTTAGTTTCACACATTATTCGTTTTTAGATGAAGCTCTGTCGATGCTGGTCATTTTTAAGTGATCCATAGCTTTACCAAACTGAACTAGAGGGAAAAAGATGCATAAAGCAAGAGGTGAGAACACTGGGAACAATTAAAACTCTGGGGCAAAAAGAGGCTATACCCCCCCCCTTGCATGTTACTAGCTCTGTCAGTGGTCAACAGCTGGAATTGTTATTACTCAATAACTTAATCCAGGTGTGTCTAACACTCTTACAGGAGCTTTCCATCCTTTGTGCTGGCACCTGAAAGCATGTTTGTTGAGGGATCAGGAAAGGAGGGAGAGATGGGGCACAATTTTCAAATAACTTGGATGTCTAGGTTCCCCCACAAGTATCTTTGAAAGTCAGGTCACCATAGAACAACAATGTTTATGTGCAATATGTTAGCGTTGTCCTGAAGCACAGAAATACCTGGGTTTGATAGTTATTGACTCATCTAAACAACCATCAAGCAAACCTCTTACAGTTATTAAAAAGGCATTCTGAGACCTCTATTCAGTGCATTTCCATGCAGAACCAGGAATTTTCCAGAATATATCAGAAAATTCAATCTGTAAACATGTATGGCATGGATGTTTAAATTTACTTGAGTAAGAGATCATATTATGCTGATCACACTTGTTTAGTGATTAGCGATGCCTTATTTCCAGGCTGTTAAATTTCCACTAAATCAGTGACTATGAACACTTACAGGTGAGACAGAGACGAGGAGTAGGACCAAAATGTCTGTATTCGTTCCTTCAGTACTTTAGACCATTTAAGGCTTCCTGAAGTAACTGGCACTTTTTGTTAATTATTTCATTCCCTTTTTCCACCTGCTTATTAGAACAGAAATTAAGCCATTATGAACCAACAAGAAAATAATCTTTTTATTTTTGCATTGTGCAATACCTTTTTAGTGTGTTCATGATGTATACACCTGCAGTTATCCAGTTCTTCATCAAACATTTCCAATAAATTATTGTAATTTGGGCTAAATATCCCCATGATGACAGGTTTTTTTAGAAAGCTTCCAAAGATGGTTAAAAGCTTAAAAAGAAAATAAAGAAGAAAAAAAAGAGAAAACAAACAGCAAAGTAAGCATTAGAGTCCTCTTTCTGTAATACTCTCAACTTGAAATCTCATCCAAAATGCTTCTGAAGTACAGGGATTTGAACCGTGCTAAGCTATACTGTTGATATGTGCTGTGTGCTGATAAATAGACTACGTATTTCCAAATAGGCTCCTAAATTCTGCTAAACTGGTGAATTCTAGAATGCTAAAGAATGACAAGTTAGCTTAGATCTTAGAAAGCATGAAACTAGGATTGCCAGATCCAGGCATGTACCCCACACTCCAGATACTTTCTAAATCCTACCCCGCACTTTTCTAACCTGTGTGTTTTTTCCCCTTTTTCCAGACATATCCTCTCTCATAAGCCATTAGCCTCTTCCTCAAATGTCTCACACAAATACAAAGCCTTAATTGTATGTTAATGTTTTCTGGGGAAATAAGAGCCTACTGCTGTAAAAAGTTACCAAACGAGGCAAGCAGAAGTGAATTCTCTGAGGAAAAATAACCTTCCATTTTTCTCGCTATGTTTAAAGTTAAGACAAGTTATCTGCCTTTTGAAAGCACAGATTTAATACCGTATGTATTATCTGAATTCAGTAAGAAAATAAGTTTGGAAAGAAACCAGGTAAATGGCAGCATTAAATGCAAGATACCTATTTAACTGCTAACAATGCCAGCAACTAAGGAAAATTCACTTACTCAGAATTTGTACTGAAGTACTGACTTATACTTACCACAACTAATTTGCAATACTTTGACACAATTTGGGTGTGTTGTATCAATGTCATAAAAACATGTCTAAAAGGGACTTCAAGAGTAATTTGTCTGTGTTCCTGCCCCAACATGAGGTCTGCTACACCTATGCCATTTCCAAGAGATTTTTTTTTAGCCCTCACAGAAGGATTTTTCAATAATGAAGAGCCTGTCACGTCCCCTAGCAATCTATTCTAGTGACTCATTACGCTTGGCATAAAGTGGTTTTCCCAGACATCATACTTGAACCTTCTGCACTTTAAATTAAGTTCATTATGTTCTGAATGTAGAGAACAGACTATTTCCTTCCTGTATGCAGAAATCTTGAATGTATTTGAAGATTTATGCCTGTTCACAGAATCATTAAGGTTGGAAAAGACCTCTAAGATCATCAAGTGCTTGCTGTCTTTTCTTCTTCAGCCTCAACGACCATCAACAGATCCTCTTTCCTGAAGTGTAATGCTTATATCTGGGCACAATACTCCATCGGAGACCTCATTAAGGGTGATTAAAATTTGAGATTTCTCCTTGTGCCTTTCAGGACCACCACCCATTTGAACATCTTACTTACCTCTTTCTTAATAACATGACATCACTTACCGAGGTTCTACATATGACAACTCCTAAATCGCATTTTGAAGAACTGTTTCTGATCAGTTGTTCCCTATCTTGCATTTTAATCATTCCTGCTTAAGAACAATACATACTACTGCAGAAACATGCTCCAACTACCCAGGCTAACCATATGCTACACTGGACGGAGAGCCTGGACACGTCTGCCAGCCATGAGATTCTCCGTGCCTCATGCAGTCAAGTGCAAATACAGAGTGTTAGTGAGCAGGGAATCTCTCTGTTTCTTTGAATTACATTTTAGATGAGGCCTTAGCTATGGGTTAAATTCTGGAAGGAACCTGTATTCAGAACATCATTAAAATGAGAACAGAATCAAAGAACTCTTTGATTCTGCATCGGAAATACAGGTTAGTCAGTATTCCAAGGCAGTCAATTCACAAATAGCTTGCCTAGATATCAAGAACAATTTAAGCAATGCACAAAATTGTTCTAATAATAAATGAAGAACAGTTTCATGTGTATGGGTACTGACTTTGAATATGGATTCTAAACCTGAACAGTCATGAAATCCTACACAAAGAACTGAGGCAAGACATCTGTCAAGACCCAGGGTTTTGGCTTTTAAATTCAGTAAAATCATCATCAAACTCCTGTAGTGTTCAAAAAAAAAAAAAAAGTATAAACTGCAAGTCTTTCCAGCGGGAAGAAAAGCTAATGGGCAGCATATGGTTGCACTAAACACATAGCTTGCCTCTGTCACTGAACAAGCTTCTGAGATTTTTGTATTTCAGGTTTTCCAGTACTATTTTAATTGAAGAGCAACGATCAATGCTATCTAACAGTCATGCTTTTGTTTTGTTTTGTTTTGTTTTGTTTTTACAGAAACTGAGTTAACAAATGAAGCATTTGCTCAGCAATACAGATTATTTTTAAATAACAGCATAAGGTCTATATGCATGTGTACCAGTGCAAGATCAATATGTATATGTACTATTAGGAAGCTTGATAAGAGGGATAGCTATCTATGCCAGGTAATATTACTCCTTACTTTTATGCTGTTTTACCCTGTTAACCCTCCCGTTAAACAAAGAACTTCTCAACAAGTTTCTACAAGCTCATATTATCTCTGCATATTAGCATTAAGTAGGATATTATGAACATCAAACTTCAGCTAATCAAATACTTGAAGTCAACTCACTAAGTAAACATCATCTTTTGACTCTGACTCATTGTTACATTTAATTAGATTATCTTAAGAATCCGTAGCTACTGCATGTATTAGGCACCACAACAGTCATTTTCAATAGCCCAGCTGTACTTTCTTAATACTCAAGGTAATTAACCATGTTCACAGATGTGGACCTTTGGAAAAATAATACCATAGCAGAAAATACATGTGCATGTTAATGCAGGTTCATGCAAGGGTGAGCTCCAGCACCTTCTGCTTTGTCCTGTTAGCAACACAAACAGTAACATGTACACATAAAGCTACACTTGTTCCTCTGTTAAATACGTTAAATGTTGACCATTTCTGAGAAAATATTCCTTTTTTTACAGCTTAGTCTCATCTCTTTTCTGTTGCAAGCCACTTGAAAGATAAATAAATAAAAAAACAGAAGTACTAGTAGCCAAGGTGGACATTTAAATAAAATCCAGCGTCTTTGGAAAGGCATATCAAATTAACTTGCTTATTTAAGAATCTTCTTCCTCTCTAACCCCCTCCACCCTCAACTAATGTGTTTTTTGTTTGGGTTTTTTTTTAAAAACACACTGCACAAAACCCACACACATATACCCAAAACACGTGAAAGGATGAACTACACACACTTCTCCATGGGGAATAAAAAATTTAGATTTAGTTCTGTGACTGGCTGTATTGAAATATAGATATATTTAACACAGCAAAAATCCATTTAAGACAGTCAGTCTGAAAAGCCCACATCTGTGCCCTGAAAGCTAGGCATCCCTTGGTCCTCTTCGGGGTCAGACCCTCCAGCCACGCCACAAACCAGACCATTGCTCTGTTCTGGATTTTGGACAATTCCATCCACACATTAACCAAACACACACTGCACACTGCCTATTCATAAGCATGCAAAACTTGTGCTTGGAAATATGTGGACACTATTCATGTATCATACACTGAATAGCATGAACCCTGAAGCTTCTGACAAAATAACCATAAGATGACAGCTATTGTTTGATAAAGCTCCTGATTAGTAGTGTCAAACCCAAAAGCAAATATTTTCTGAAGAACGTGGAAAAAAAAATATTTTAGTGATGACAGTAAAAACAGCACAGCAATTGGTGCTTGATATTCCACTTGTACTTCTGTCAACACCAAGCCTGCATACATGCGTAAGAGTGGCTCAAACTTGAAAACTAATACTCTTTGACTATGTTTTACTTGGCAATAAGCTGGAAAGTCAACAAACTTACAATGCAGAATGATCGTTCAGAAACATGCTATCAAGGTTGCTTTTGTCCTAAGTCAGTCAAGTCACTAAGGAAGGACTCACTGCCTCAAAAATGGATCAGCTCAAACCATCTTACAATCTGCATCTGGCCAAACATGATAACTGCTGTAGTTTATCTAGCACCTTAAAACTGTTATTCAAGTGCCTCACCAACTTTTACATTTATGTACAGAGTATGCAGGGCATCCTCCATAGAGTTAAAGGCAAAACCAGGCAAACTACATACAGACCTGAGAAGGGGTGTCTTGAAACCACATCTCCCACAGACAAGGATGCTTCAGAGCATCCTGCTGCTTCAGAAGGCAAAAAAAAGAAAAAGCATCAGCAGGTCTCTGCCACCATTCACTTCTCCTTCCTCAGGCAGCTTTGTAGCTTTGTGCAGGGATTAGTAGGAATTTAGTGTGATTCACAAGGGATTTTATCAGGAGCAATAAAATTTGGCAGTACAGTATAGTGAGTCCTGACCTTAAGACATGGGAAGCTTTGCTATAGATTTTACAGAACTACTAGGATTTTACCCCAAAGACGCTAAGAAATTTGCAAGGCTTCTGCATGAATTAAACCTGTGCCATTCATTTAGTTCAAAGCTTGTTTATGAACATTCCTCTGGGTTTTTAACTACCTAGATTAAGCCACATATTTGCAAGAAAAATCAGTGTGCATACACACAGAATATATTTTCTACCACATGTAATACAACAGTAAATTTCTATATTTCATTAATAATTATATCATTATATATTATTTTAATAATAACAACTTTGAGATTTGGCTGTTTCAGAAAATTTGTCTATTAAAATAAGACTTTACCCAAAATATGTATTCCTTGCACACACAGCACTCTCACTCCTTTAATGTGCTGCTAAAAAGACCACGCAGCGTGCCCGAGCTCCCAGAGGCCAGCAAAGCACCAGGAGGCTGAGCCCCCCTCCTCATTGTCTGAATCCATGCAAACCCAGTATAGCTTGTGGGTACACAGGTGTCAGGAGCATGGGGAAATGGCAAGGACACAGCTAGGAGAACCAGCTGCCCTGAGGATTGGAGGGGGGAATGGGTGGGTGCAAGTGTGGAAAAAAAAATTTTATCACCCAATAGAGAAGAATAATTTCATTTAAATGAAGTTCAGTCAGCAAACAGATTAGAAAAAGCATGGTTTTAGTGCAGATTATTTGGGGTGATTGAATCCCACTTGTGATGGCGACCTTTTGGGTCGAGACGGCAAAGAAGAGAGTCGTCACGGGGTACACACGAAATGTGCAGCTGCGGCTGGAGCCGCGGCCGCCTCACCCCTGCTGCTGCTGCCTTACCTCCCCCGGCTGGGCACACGCCTGCGAGGGGACAGACCCGGCCTCTCCAGCCTCCTCGCTTCAAGAGGAATTTAATCAGTACCTCCCCGCTCTCAGAGATGGTGCCCTGGTCCACAAAGCTGCAGGGTGAAAAGGGAGAGCGAGTTTGGCTGCCGTTGGGCCAGCCGTGCCAGCTGGAGCAGCGAGCGGCCGGCGGAGCAGCCTGGCTCTGCTCTCCTCTCGTCCCCACACGTGGCTGCCCAACGCGAAGGCAGAAGGCATCCCGTGTGCTGGGACCAGAGTCTGCTTGGATGGTAGCCGGGTGCTCTAGCCAGCAGGCAGCAAAGCCAACTACATAACACGATCGGGTACGTCTTTATTTGAATTTATATTAAAAGTGGATTAAAACCTTCAGAAAACACCATTTTGCAAGTTTACAGATAGTTATAGCTATGAACTAACACCAAAATCTTGAAAATGACAAAAAAAAATTCTTCTGTGAAAAGAACAGTAATAAATATTATTTCTCTTTTATCAGCTGTTAGTGAGTACAGTGTCAGGAATTATTTTAGTTATTATCACAAAATTTTGCTAGATACCAACATTTTTAAAACCTTCTCTATTTTTCAAGTAGAAACAACTGACTTTTTATCACAGAATGGCAGGGGTTGGAAGGGACCTCTGTGAGTCATCTAGTCCAAACTGAATACAAATCACATCCTAATACTCAGGAAATAAAGCTTACAGAACTGAATGTCTGTCCTGTATATTGTATGCCAATGATTAAATAACCTTTTTTTCTTTTTTAATTTTGGGCATTGTTGGTGGGCGATTTTGTTTCACTTTATCCAAATTTATTTTATTCACTTAAATGTATTTTATTCATTCAAATTTATTTGGTGAGAGCCACCTGAATGCTTCACCACATGTGGCACTTCTAAATAATTCAGTGATCTGATCACGAGAAAGCATCCAGAAGTCTTTTCCTAAGAAAATGTACTTCTGTTTAAAGAACGAGTGGTAGATGCTAAACCCAGCTGTGTTGGAAGCCTATTTCATGCCTAGTTCCATTCAGTACTATAAAATTCCCAGTTTTACAACTACCAAGTTCACACACACTTTTAAATAAACAAGGAAACAACAGCAAAAATGCCTATGTGCAGGGTGCAATATTACCATGTTACTGTAATCTGAAGGATTGTATGTCCTTTTTCTGAAAACTGCAGATTTCCAGAAACTCTTCATTCATTCTGCAGACCTGCTCACTTAAAATTTTCCCCTTGATTCCACCACACTCCAGCTTTTCCAGCTTTTGAAATTCCAATATGTTAACGAAAATTTCCTAGATCAAATAAATAAAAATTAGTTAACAGTATTCCTCAACAAAAAAACAGTAACAAACCTGATGTTTGAGATGGTCTTTTCCTCTTTCGACCTTCTCTCTTCCCGTTTGGCAGGATGAGAAGGTAAAATCTGTGCCATCTTAAATAATGAATATGAAAAATAGTGGAGGAGTAACAGGTAATTCCAGCAAGGCTTTATCCTGGTTGAGGAACTTACAGGATTAAAAAAAAAGTGAAAATGCGTTGTCCCATAGAACATACAAATTGAACTCCATTTTAAATTTATCAGATTAAGTTAAAAAAGGCCTAGATAAAATAGAGCAAGCACTACTAAACACATACTCTCATGTATAAGCACAAGATTTATTATCACAACACAAAACATTGCTGTGAAAATTAAACATAAAACTTTCTTAGAGGAGTAAAATTGAACCCACTTTAACCTCCTTTGTAACACCTGCCAAAGTAATTTCTATGGTCTCTGATTTCACTTGAACGAAGTAATTGTTTTATGCCCCAAAGGGATGAAAATAACTGGTTCTTTGCATGTTTAGAAATGTGCAACACTAATTCTCTTCAGGTGCAAACCAGTCGCGGGTTCCCCGAGCAGAGGGCTGCAGACCCCCAGGCTCAGCATTAGGATCTACAAAGGCTTAGTGGCCACCTCACCCCAAAGGGACCTGCTCGTGCGGGGTGGGCTCTCTGAGGGACCATCCTACTGTTGAGAACCAAGACCATCAGCAAGAGCCGGTTCTTGTGTCAGGGCTGAACGTATGGGTGCAAGCAGCCAACGCTTGCAAAACTGCGGGTGCAGGACACTGTTCCTAAGCACCTGTGACGAGCTCCCCCTGCCTGAGCACCTCAACCTGTCTGTGTGCCAACGGACAGCCAAGAGCCAATGCTTTCACCCCAAACCCCTTTCAGAGACCGCTCTGGAAGGCACTGTCAGACACGGTAAGACTGGATTTCTTACTCACTGACAGTATTTTAAGGGGGTAGGATGGAGAGGCAGACTAGCTAAATAATTGCAGGGCTCAAGTACATCGTTTCCCAGCTCAGATCCCAAGAGTGCATCCCCCACTTCCCAGAAGGGCACCCTAATCAGCAGCCAGTCTAGACTCCTACTATAACTGCTTCCAGGCTCAGGAAAGCATAAAAAAAGGCCCCAGGAGCAGGAACCAGAACCTATGACTGCTCCCATCCTACACAACTACCCTAATCACAATATTAGAAAAATATTCTACACTCCTGACCTCAGATTTTTAATCTTCCTTTGCTTGTTGGCACACATTTAAAAGGGAAGGTGAAGAGTATTCAGTCTCATGCAAGGACTAGCCTAAAACACCACATTTTTTCTAGCTATAAACTGATGACTCCTCCTTAGTTCCCAGAAAAAAAAAACAGATGCAGGTGCCATGCTCAGGAGAATGTTCCAGCCTTGGGCTGCATATAAAGAGTAGCATTTTACTCAAGCAATCTCCCAAATCCTGGGAAAGGCTGGATGTAGGAAACATGTTTGTCATTTTTCTTACTGCTAATACTAGTTTGCTCCTTGCACAGCATGCAATGTTTGCATCCTGTTCAACACCCCTACCTCCTCCTATGCACTGTAATTTTGCATTCTGCATATTAGAAACTTTAGTCTTGCTCTCTGTGTAACAGAGAATATCTCATATTTCTCAGATACTATATTTATCCAGCAATATAGATTATAAATAATACCTCAATCTTCAATAAGCAGTTGAGGAACATATCAAGTCTGGAAAACAGCATCTTGGATCTGAAATCTCATGGTTTAAATTCCTTGCCATGGGCAAAGTAAATCTCCAGTCTGTTTCTGTGAGTAAAGAATGACTCCTTAAAGCCTTTTAAGGTAATTCTAGCTATTTTCAAATGCTCCAATGCTTCTTCAGGCTCTCCTTTGAAAAGATTTTCTGGTGAAAGATACAACCTAGACTAGAATATAAACAAATGCACAGCAGAAGAAAAACTTTTAAAAAGTAGCTTTCTAACATGCAGCCATACTTAAATCATAAAGTTACTTTCTACTTTATATATGAACACAAAAATAATATGTATTACCTTCTAAAATTGCTATCTTTAAATGTTCTAGTTTCTCAGTCATCTCATAATACAATCTTCACTTTTGAGATGCTCCCAAAGTATGTTCAACCTGTTACAAACCCCTCTGGCTAGACTGACCCTTAAGTACCCTTAGAACAGTGAGCATGCAGGAAACAACAGAGTAAAGAGACTTCCCCCCCCCCCCCCCCCCCCCCAATAAAAGTGATATGGGAAATGTGTTCACCTGTTTGCCATCGCACTCCTATGGCTCCTTAGCACCCCACGGGCACTAATTCTCATGCAGAGTATGTTGTGCCAGCACACATGGAAGTGCCAACACAAGTCCTAGTTTTTTTCATTTAGTAAATTAGTAGAATAGTGCCTCCTCCAAACCCAGAATCAAACCTAGGACACAAATGTGCCTAATGTATAATTCTGGACAGTATCATGAATAACCTGAAATACAGAACCAGGATCCATGGATAACGCTGTCTGCATGTAGTAAGGTTTGGGCAGAGAGGGGGAGCAGGGATGCGGACGGGACTATAGGTTGGCTTTTGCTGTTCTTTCTTTGTTGGTTTATCCCAGACTAGTATAACTTAACATTTATTACAGATTCACATCAAACACATGATGTTAATATCTTTAATTAATGCAATGTAAGTAGGGTTGGCAGGGGAGAGGTGTGGGAAATTAAAACCTTTTCCTGGTCATAGGTCACTCCGTTTCCCCCCTGCCACATTATTCTGCTTCGTATTGCCACCCCTCCTAGCTACTTCTTGCCCTTTTTTTCTCCCAGCCTTACAAACTAGGAATTATATATGGCTCCATCCAAACCTTTTGGCACCACTTCATAACCTGCTATTTTGGGCTGAGATCAGAATGCACAGGCTCTGTCCTTTATCAGTGCTTGCCTTCTAACAGAGAGCAATAATTTGCCAGGCATTCAGATTAATTTCAATGAAAATTTTATGTTAGCCTGTTAATGTCCAGCTTAAACACATGAGGAAGGAGATGGTGCAAAGTCAAAAGAGTGGCAAACAGGGCTTTGCAATATATAACAGTTGTTTGACAAAGTAAAAATAAACAGGAGATCTGACAGCTTAGTGCTGCGTGACATGGGAAACAATTATTTTTTCAGATCAAGTTTCCTTCCAAAATCTAAGAAAAATCTAAGCACAAATGTAAGCAATCAGTTCCCATCCTGCCAGAGAGAGGACTTCTCCAGTGCACAGATGTTCACGCCACAATTTTTTCCCCTGAAAAAGAGTGAAGTATGCTGTACCTGCTCATCACTTCGATACTGCTGTAAGCCTGTAACAGAGAAAGCGGATTTACTCCTCCAGGTGCTCTCAGGGGGCTCCTATTCAGCGACAGCCCTGCCAAGCCTCCTCCTACTTCTGTAAGCATGGCCCGGGAGGTGTTTCATAGGATCACAGAATCATTAAGGTTTGAAAAGATCTCTAAGGTCATCAAGTCCAACTGTCAAACCAACACCACCATGCGTGCTACACCATGTCCTGAAGTGCCATATCTACATGTTTTTTGAACACCTCCAGGGACGGTGACTCCACCATTTCCCTGGGCAGCCTATTCCAATGCCTGACCACTCTTTCAGTAAAGAAATTTGTCCTAATATCCAATCTGAACCTTCCCTGATGCAACTTGAGGCCATTTTCTTTTGCAGGAAAACAGAATTTGGTCTCTTCTCTCGTTGCCTGATCACAGGTCACCCTGGAAGCTGCATACTTGTCCCCTCAGTCAGGGGAAGTCAGGGAGGCTGCCTGCCTGCTGCTCCTAAGGGAGGATTGTGGTGGGGGCCATCTAGAAAGTACAACAGCCTGGTTTTGAAGAGGATTTTCCTGTTTCATGACCAGCATTAGTGCCTCCAGAACAGCGAATCATACAGAGCGGCTTTGCTTGCCAACATGCAGAAGCTCTCATACTCCCACCAAAATAATGGGTTTCAGTGGAATCATGGGGAAAGCTTATTGATGACAGGCGGACAGAACATGCATCAAGGCAGCTCATTCACAGCTTGTTTGCAAAACCCCTATTTTCCTGATTTGCGTAGCTCTTACCAGCATTTTTCAGTCCATGAAAGGAAATGCCTACCTAGAAACATGGTAAGAAAAGAGGCAGCAAACTTATACCAACAGCAAGGGGGTAAGGAGCAAGAACCCAACCTGAAAAGGTTATAAGGTTTCTGAAGAACAGTTTTCTTACACTAGACAAGAAACACATTTCCTTCTTAAACACACAGTATGCGAATGGTGCAGTTGACGACTAATTTTTCAGTTGAACTTCAAATTTAATGATCTAACACTGGCTGAAAATATCTATAATGCAATTATGGTGTTTATCAGACAACTAACAGACAGATTAAATCCATGTCTTTGTTATTGATGTACTGCATAACAACTAACATTTATTTATTATGTACTTCTGTGGTTTACTACCCTGACTTGAAGCTACCTGGTCAATAAGCAGATTGCAAAATTGCTGCAGCAGAACTACTATTCATGCAGGCATGCTGTAGAACTCGGAGTGGCTCCACATCAGGCAGATGGTGTGAAATAAAGGTGGGATTAAATTATGGATCTTTGGGAATTCCATCTCCTGAAAGATCTGAATGTATTTTTCCAGTGATCTCAGATACAGATCAGTATCTTGGGCTTCTACAAGTGCTGTAAAAATACAAAAGGGAAAAATGCTGCAGCTTAAGAGATGATCACTTCCAAATTAACCTAGCCTCGATGAAGAATGCAAAGTTATCCTGTACCTATTTAAAAGAGAAAGATATGTAGGCTTTAGTGGCACATTACAGCCAAAGTAGCAGGAATGACTGCAGATGCCTAGGTCACAGAAATGTGAAATTCTACCTTGGAATGAAAGAAAAAAATTCTGAAGTCTGCAACCATTTTAAAGTTGGACAGGCCAGGTCCGATCACAAGAGGTGAAATGAGTTAGTACTCTTGATTAATCTGGCACCAAGAGGCAAAGTGCATCTTGGCATTCTGGAACGGGCTGTGTGCTCCACTGCACCTTCCAGTGGTACGTTCAACGGCTTGGCATTTTTCATCAAAGGGGAAGAGGACTCCGCGTTGTCTTCAGGCTGGCTATTTAACAAACAATGACAAATTATTTCTTTTCATAGACTGTAGAAATTTGTGCTGTTTTGCCTTTCAGCAGAAGGCACACCAGGCATGCTCTGGGCTGCTGCTGGCATGGGATGACGTGGGGAAGGATTCAGACTCATACAAGCAGTTAGGTTTGGGCTTTGTTCAACGTGGATGAAGTCTGTCCTTTTACTGCTCAAAACTTCTATTAAAGTGAAAGCTGTAGAGCAACATCAGCCTCTATGGGTGGCAAGGTCCTGGAGAATGATGTCTTTCCATTGCCTGGCAAGTACTCCACACATCTCTGGCCTCAAAAGTTCAAAAGAGACATGAAAATTTTTGCACTCTGTCACTGTAGACTATTTGCTAACTAAAGCACCTGATGAACTACAGAGATTTCAATCCATTCTTCTAGTCACAGATCAACAGAAAAACAGCTTAAATGTATTTCAATCCACTAATACAAAATTATTGCCCCCATCAAGAAATCAGAATTTTAATACTGGGATTAAACAACGATGACAACAACAACAAAAAGTAAACATGTGAATATTTTAAGGTTTTACTTCAAAATTTTAACAGTGATCTTTAACTATAAGTAGAATAGGCAAGACAATACTTGTGAGTGTAAGCTATTTGCAGAGCTAGTATCTCCTAAGCTGAATAACATTACAGAAGCTGGTACTTTATTATATTCCATTAAAGTTTAATTTTATATACAAAGTAGTATATTAGCCAAATATTTCTTCATTGCTAACTGGTTGTTTAATGTCTTTTAGCAGTAGAATTTATCTATCAACAGATTTACTGCAGCTAAAGAATCAAAAACGATGCTGAAAAAATGTACGTGCTAATTGATTTTGCTACTGCTATAGCTCTCACCTATTTTTATGACAGGAAAAGTATCCACATAAAGTTCAAAAAAAACCCCATATAATGAGCCAGCTCAGCTCACAAAGGAGCTTGATTTAACGTGTATGCCCCTGCTGCCCTGATATATCTCACCATCATGACTTACACCCCTATGTCAAAACAAATTATAGATTGTTCTGTAACACATACATATAAACACAGACAAAATATACATCTCATTCACTCTACCCTTACCATCTTCTACTTCCCTGAAAATGTCCTGAGAAGGAGGATAATAGCTGCTTTCTTTGGTTTTTAAGATCTTGATCATTTTTTGAACAACAGGACTCCGAAGCTATAATTTAACAGAGGAGAAAGCAAGCAATTAAAGATCATGGTCGCCTGTCAAAAGAGCAGAAAGAGTAGCAGGCAGAACTCAAGCAACTTACAATTGCACTCAGAGAATCAATGAATAAATAAGACTCAAGCCTACTGGCAGATAAAGGCTGATCCGTGCCAGCTGAAATCCATGGAAAGACCCCAGAAGCTTTCAGTGGGGAACGAACTGGGCTCTTCACAGTGTTCGCTTACCTGACATCGCAACATCACTAATAATAAGCACGAATGAAGCAGAGGATTAAACACAGCTCCCAAAAACGTTTCTTATTTGGAAAGTAAATAATCCTGCATATCTTTTTTTTCAATTAAAAAGAGCTGTTTCACTTGTAACAAGCTATGGTTATTTTATTAAACAATAGTATCTGTTTCATAGCCAAATTTGGTAATAATTTCCTGAGTATAAACGTTGTTCTTCACCTAATTTTCTCCAGAGTTTGAGAAATGTCATGGAAAGAAATTTAGAAAAGATAGACAAGAACAACAGAATTCCTCACAGTTATATAGCCCTTCATCACTAATTTTCACAGTCCTCTAATGTTTAATTCTGTTTTAATTTGGTAACTTGTGCAAACTCTGATTACTTTGGGAAATGGCTCCAAGCTATTTGCAAAAATAAAACAACAAAAAATCATTTTGGTGTCTCATTTTTCAGAGTGGATGGGGAGAGGCAAATGCAAAGAAAGTTCTCCTTGATGTTTACAATAACATCTGAAATCACTTACTTGATAATTTATATATAACAGATTGTCTTTTCTCGTTGTCCAGAAGTTCAGCTCAGTTTGGGGGTCTGGATGCAGACCACGCAGCAGAGGTTTGGCAGAATCCTTATCCACAGTGTCATTAATCTGATGTGAACACTCAATAACCACTGATTCTATGGCATGTAGTACTGCCCTGGAATTAGGATCTTGTCTGCAAAACACAAAAGAGCCCATGAATTTCAAAGCAAGTACTGTACTGTAGTAGTACAGAGCTCTTTTCCCTTCACTCCCCTTTATGTTTAAGGATGAATAACCCTGAAATTTGGAATTTAGCTCTGATCAGAGAAAAAAATCATAAAAAAGCCCCTGAAGACAGAGCTAAAAAGGCTGCTTATGAAGACACAGATCACACTCTTACATGTATTTAGAAATCAAAACCATGGCCAAACACCCTCTCAGACATTATTGGCAGCATACCCTTTGAACAGTTCCTTACAATTATTCCAGATGTGAAAAATCTGCATTTTACTGTTTAATTTTCTAATAAGTAAGTTATATGGTAATTTGGTGTTTGAATGAATGCTGATAGTTAACATAAATATTAAATGGATTTTATTTAATATATATTTATTACATTATTATTTGCCAATGTTTACAAAAAGAGGAACTAACAATACACAGGGAAGCATTTTAATAAAATATTAATGGAACATTACAGCTTCCATGCTCCCTTTCACAGTCTATTTTTTCCCCTTCAATCAAGCTAATTCATCTGTTCTGCCTCAGTTTTCACTCCATACTTGCTCACACTATTGTGCCTGGCCCGCCTGCCTCACTGCCATGACACACAGCAAGGAGCTGACCCTGACCAGGGCCTTCAAAATCGTTTATTATTGACAGGATCATAAATCTTCACTTCTCCAACAACTGATTATCAGTCACCTCTGTACACAGTCAGTCCTAAACTGAAATCAAACCTCTGGTTTACTTAAACTGTGAGTTCTCTGGGATACAGCTCATATTATTGCTGTTTCTACAGATAATAAATGCACATCCCAATGATTAGTGCTATGCTCCTTTTTGATGCCATCTTTTAAGATTATACGAGATGCCTTTTATGACAAGAGTTCAGTTCACATTAAACACTCAAGGCAACAGAGTAGTGCAATCTATGGGAAACACATTGAAAAGGTAATTCAACAGAATAACCGTATTTTGTACTCTGGAAGCATAACTTCACGGGATTCCAAATCCTGGTGACTCTACAGACAGCTTAAATCTTGCCTTTGAAAATTAATAAACCCAAAGTACACATTTATGGAAATTCATGTTTTCATGACAGAGCAATTACACCATTTAAAACATATTAGTTGCATACAAAATACATTACGTTTTAATGCTTAGAAGAATGAAGTAATAAAAATATTATCTTTGGAACACTATTTAATTACTTCCTCATTAATGCAATTTACTACCAGGTTACACCTGAGCCTAAAAAACACCAAAAGGAGCTCTTTTTTTTTTTTACTTTTTTTTCCTCTCCTGTGTTGCATAGGTCACACAACAGTCCTTCCTTAGTTATTTTCAGCATATATTTGATACAAGTCAGTCTTTGCTGCAACTGTGGGAATGGGAAGATGAGTTTCTCCTGACATCAGTCCTTTCATAATTTGTGTTTTATTTTTCATGATTTCCACAGGATGCTCCATATCCTGGGAAATGCAACCTGGCCAGGATGTATGGTTTTCCTTATTGCTTAGAATAGGCACTAACACCTGGAGGCGAAGCGGGAGAAGTAACATTACAAACCAGTAATAACAGTAACTTGGCTACTGGTGACATACTGCACACTGCTTCATTAAACCTGAGAAGAACAAGCTTACCCAAGGCGTACTTATCAAACTCCTGACTATTTGAATCAAAGTGAGCTTTATATTTTCTTTTTCTATCAACATAAATATGTACTTGAATCTCAGACAAATTATACTGTACATGGAAATTGTGTTTTGGGACAGCATTACTTTTCACTCAGCTGAAAATGAATACTGAGCAGCTTCAGAAAAGCTGAAGATGTTTACACCACTTTTATTATCTCTCTCCTCTTTCCCTCGGAAAATAGAAAGATTGTGAGTAGGGGGAGAAGGGAGCAGGCAGAGTTCTATATCCCCTATACCCAGTATTTTCCTGACAGGAGAAACAAATCCTGTTAGTAGCACAAACCCTCCTTTCCATGGTTTAATAGCCACCAATACATACCATTTAAAGCCAGTTTACTTGCAGGATATAAGCTCATATTTAAAATTCGTTCCTAGAAATAGGCACCTGTGATATCCTTTGAAAAGATATTTTTTCTCTAATGCAAATGCATAATGCTAATTATGAATTTTGTTCCAGTTCACTCATTTATGTTAAATCCTTTATCTTCTTTCACTACATAAACACTTCCTAACTTTTCTCCACATTGTTTCTTAAACCATGTCAGTACAGAGTTCTGCTCAGGACAGCATGTAGGAACTTGAAGTACGTTACTATTTGTCATGACACTTCAAATTAAGCACATGCTCAAATCAAAGTACTTTGCTGAATCAGGCCCGAGCCATAGAAAAATTACTTAAAACTTCACACCATTAACCCAAGTGAGCTTCCTGGAGGAATGTCTTCATGGGTGTATGGACTTCAGTCACTTCAGGCCCTCACAAGGCTCAAAGTATATTATTGCCAAACATCAAAATCAACAAGTAACCATTGAGTTACAGAATTCAGGGAGATGGACCCTTGCTATGAACTCAGTTTTAGGGCTGAGTGCAGCTAAAGATGTGCAGCTACATCCATATCGTGTCCAATTTACTCCCGTCCGTGCCAGAGTGATTTACAAACAAGAACCCGAAAAATGACAGAAAGGGAAGCAATAACGAAAATACTGATGCAAGTCTGCTCTTGCACAAGTAGTTACAAACTCGAGGTTCACTTGTAGGGTTCAGTTTTGCTTGTTTCAACAGTGAGGACATGAACAGCACAGGAGAAGCCTCAGCATACCTGTTGCTTCACAATTATTACCCAACTGTGACAGGTAAGCAAGCGAGCAAAATATGAGCTAGAGAAGCTAGGATGAGCAGCACAGTGCTACTGTTCACCTGTTTTAACCATCACTCCTCTCCCGAGGCCTAATTTACTAGCCCCTGATACAGCAACAAATGGTTGCTTCAGCGCTGGGAAGCTCCCGCTCCAGCCCCACGGCAGCAGATCCTCCCCTCCCAAAAGCCTTCCTGGGATCTCTCACTCCGGCTGGTTCCCATCTCGCGCATGAAGAAGGCGTACCTTACACCGCTGGTATCCTCCCTAGAGATTCATAAGGCAGACATTAATTTAATGAGTTCACTTGTGTCTCTATGAAGGAAGTTATTCTCCCTTCACATAATAAATCCCTCAAACGTCCCGAGCTTCATAAATCTGATGGGACTGAAGTTTGCTCCAGTATGGAAAAGAGGAGCAAACCGGACATTTTGAGGGTTTATTTTTCCTTTGTTGAACAATAAAGTCAGGGTATGAGATGTCACTGGAGTTTGGAGATTAGATTTAAATATCGAGGCTATGAATGAAACTCCTTGTTTCTATACTGAGCAAGTACTAAATTCGTGTCAAAATCTCAAAACCTTCATTTCTCATTCAGTCTCTCCTTTGCAAAGGGTTTTAAAAGAGTTTAATTTTAAAATCAATTTTTAAAGCACTTTTTGCTGAAGACTATTTTTTTTGTAGCACAGTTGAGCGACAGATGGAGACTGGAAGTTATGAGATTTTTAAGTTAAAAACTTTCTCAGGTGCTACCGCTGGGAAATTTTTTGCTTCTCTCTGCAGAATATGGTAGTTCAGTAAACAGCCACAATAGTTCTCCAGATACCGTTTGTGACAACTAAATCTTAGAAATTTGTTTCCATAACACCAAACCAAAGGAGAAATAATCCCATTTTCATTTTAAGCAGAAATACCTAAAACAGCTGAATGCCTGTATCAGGTTTCACAAAAATCAGCTTCCTCAACAAACAGAGATTTAGCAATGAACGGTGAACTTGGTTGTCAACTTCCTCTTCTCTTTTCTTTATGCCAGTCACAATTTGCTCTTAGTCTTTTTCTCTTCCTTACTAATCTTTCAAAACACCTTGACCTTTCCAAACTGCCCAACAGTGGATTTCAGATGCATTCAGGTTGCTGTGCTTGAAATCCTTCTCCTTTGAAGCTGACGGGACTTTTGTCATGGGCTTCAATGAGGAAGAGATTTCCTGCTCAGCAGGAGAGTTGCGGTTCTGTCCCTGCCCCTGCTCATAACCGCTGTCTCTCAAGATCAGACTGCTGAGATAATGACCAGCCTGCAATGTGAATGCTGCTAACAAAGTGCTAAAAGACAAGAAGATGAAAACTATTCTTTTTGTCATTGCCATTGATATTTATACACACATTTATTAACTTCTTGAAACATCAATTTTTCACAGAAATGCAGGATCAACAACTAAAACTGCTCTGTGAAACCTGTTCGGCTGCCCTGGTCTTGAACTTGGGTTTCCCTCATCCCAACTATGCACATGAACCACTGAATATTGGTCTTTTCCTGAGCCCAAAATTTGATCCTGGATCTGTAATTACAAAACTTTACTCAGAAGTAGAGTGTTTCCATTTAAAAATATGTTATCTTGAGGAGCCAACGCTTTTCAAAATTTTGGGAAAGAGTCTCATATAATCAGGGTCAGGACCACAGGTGTGACTCAGGACCTGGAAAGAACAGCACAACATTTTTACATGCATTACATTGCCTTTTTGTACCAAGCGTAGATCCACCATCAGTTTAAAGTAGAGCTTCAAATGCAATTTTAAGGGATTTTTTATTGCAAAGGTAGGAGTTTGATCTGGATTACAGTCTCTCTGTACTTTTTCTTTAAGACATTCACATAGACTCAGCTACACTTCAAAATTAAATATTTCCGGTTATTCCCAGAACACCTTTCCTAGGTGCCATATTTCAATATACAGAATGGCATTCAGTCATCCTTACTCTACTCTGCCAAATAGCTGTATATACTCATCTTCCAGAGAATCTGCTTTGTAGCTAACAAACAGGTACAGAATCAGGGTCACACTTCCAGAGACCGCTGAGGCTGCACCTTAGGACATGAGATGAGACAGCCACAGACCTCTTTATACACGACTCCTTCTTAAGTTAGTGGGAACCAAAAGAGTATTTCCAACAGTGTAATCCCACCATAAATTATGTATTCATGTCCAAAAATTAACTTTTCAAAATCTTGTTTGCCAGGGCTCTGTATTGCATGACTTCGCATCCGTGCAAGTTACAGTGAATTTCACTGGTTGCTCAGAAATACAGAACCTGAATTTTCATTGAAGCAAAATACTTTTAACCTATCTGGAGAAGTTAAAAGCCACAACTGAGTACAGGCTGAACTGGGTGCAGCCTGGGACCACGCTGACAAGAGATAAGTTCACCAACAAGCACAGACAGCACTAAGTGACCCTTATGGTTAGGTTGCAGCCCACGGAATGCTATCAGGCAGAGGGCTAAGAGAGACTGAGGCAGCTCCTCAGCAGAGGGGTAATCCCCCCCGAGAAGCTCAGCATGCTCCTGGCATAGATCAGCAACTTGAGGTAGGAAACAGCAAGAGTCCTGGCCGTAGCACAAGTGTAACTTCATTGGTAGAAGGAGGGGGGGGGGGGGGGGGGGGAGGAGAAGGGGAGCTACGCTGTGCACAGCTAAAGTCTTCACAGATTCTCCAGTTGGACACTGCATTCATGAAAACAACTCATTCGCCACAAAGCACTGAAACCGGGACCAAGCTTTACACAGTTCTCATATTTCCAGTTCTCAAGACAGATGCCACAGAGCCAGTAGAGCAGAGGAGAAATCGTGTCCTTTGTCAAAGGAAATAGCACAACAGATCTTCAAAACCACATACATTCGCGGGAGGAGGAGGAAGGAGAGGATGGGAGGAAGACTGGCACTGTAAAGCGTCAGCATTTCTACTCATTCTTTTCTATCACAAAGTTAAACTGTTCTTAAAGCGTATTCAGCTGATTTAAGAAGAGATCCAAGCGCAGCCTCACGGTGAAGCACGTAATGCGAACCGTTAATGTTTTGCGCCTGCTGGCCAAACCAAGAGTTTGGAATCACCTTCAGGTTTTGCGGATCCCCCATCCCCTCCAAAAAAAAAAAACAACAACAAAGAACAACAACAACTTTTTTTTTCCGGGCTGAAGCTAAATTTCGCCGAGAGGCTACATTCTCACCGTCCCCACCGCCGGTCGCGACGCGCTGCCGACTTCCCGAAATGACGCAGCCCTCGGAACTGCAGCAAGGCGACACAAACCCTCTGCCTTCTCCCGCTACTCACCCCGGGCGGGGAACGACCAAACCTTCCGAGTGCCCTGCAGAAAGCCCACCACCACCCCGCCGCGCTCCCCCGCCCCGCAGGGGGGGATCTGCCGGGGAGGGGGCTTTAGGGACCGGCACCGGGACCGACCCGCGGAGCTTGCGGCGAGGGCTCCGACCGCTGCTCCACTCCGCTCCCCCGCCGCGGCCGTTTATTCCCCGCCTGGTGCTCACCGCGTCCCGGTCTCCCTGGGGCTGGCGGCCCCCGGCCCCCCGCCGCCACCCGAGCCGCCGGGGCCCGGGGGGGCCGTCCCGCGCCTCCCCGCTCCCCCCCGCCGCCGGAGCGGGCACGGCCCGGCCGCCAGCTGCGGCAGCCGCGGGGGCGGGCGGCGGAGCCCCCCCCGCCGGAGGGGCGGCGCGGCCGGGTGTGGAGGAATTCGTGATCGTTTACAGCGTCGGGTCCTTACGCTGCGACACTTCATCATCATCATCATCACGCCGCCGCCTCCGGGAATGCGTGAGGTGGGTCCCTGTCTCAGCATCCCCCCTCGCAAACGCCCACAGAGCTGCCAGGAATCACCCACCGGTTCGCTGCCCGCCCCGGGACAGCCCGTCAGACGGCCGCTGTCAGCAATAAAACCGGGCACAAGGCCCTGGTCCCACTCGGGTCCCACAGGACACGTCATGCTCGGCCCTGCTCCCACACAAGGATGCGAGGAAGGGTCGCGGCTGTCACGACTGCGTTTGGGCAGTTCTTGGTTAAAGTTCAGGTCATGAGAAAAGCGACTGCATCTGAAGGAGCAGCGTGAGGACAGCTGCTTTCTGAAGTCATGCTCCCTGCATAATACATATTTCCTATCGCGATTTAAAACTGCTCCTTGGTTTGCCTTTTGCAAAAGGATGAAGAAACAGGTCCCCAGTGTTTGCCTTTGCAACTTCACAGCTGCTCGAGCTGGTGACTTGTATCTGACCGAGCACAAACAAAACACAGGTATTTGCAGAATACATGTTTTCAACCCAGTGAAAGCAAAAAATCTGTAGATGTTTGGGAAAAACACCCCTTCTGTCAGCTGCAAAGAAAGCCAGTTTTCTGTGGTGTGCAGTGGGTTTCTCTCCAAGGTTTCTTCTGTTTGGTCCTCAGAGGCTTCTCGTTTCTCTATCAGCCCACGGTGGGGTCAGGGAACTTGCTGGTCAGCCAAACCGTAGGGCATCTCTGCAGATGGTCACTCATCTCAGAAAAAGTTGTTTTCCCCAAGTGACTAAACGCAACGATACCCTCATAAACTACATGCATGCTTGTGAGACAGGCAGCTAGCAGACCTCTGCGACCACGGAGTTTTTTTCAAGAAAACCAGGTTGCATCTAGCAAAAATAAACTGCTGACTATGAGTTAAGCCCTATTACCAATGCACCCTAGAAACCAGTAACTGTAGGTGGGAAGAGCTCTGGCTGCACAGAGCTCTCCTCTGCTGCATGTAAAGCTCTCCCGCAAGTTAAGCACAGACAGCGACGTAACGCCTAGCGACAGCAATCCACCGCCTGCCAGGCTGCTGGCCGACAGGCCTTTACAGCTGGCTTGCCTGCTCACTTTGTGCAAGAAGCCATAGTGCTCCTTCATGAATTTTTCTCTCATTCTTCTGCAGCACCAGGGACACTACATTTCTTCCCCTAGTTTCTTCTCTGTGAGCACCTTTGTCCTCACATTGTTAGGAAAGGGGATTACTTCCCCCTCTGCAGGGGCCGGCCGGAGCTCAGCACTGTTGCTAGGGCTGGGAGCTTGGCTCTCCCGCCAGTGCCATCCGTTTGCTTTTCATGCTTCATTTGGTCGACATTTAGCACGTAACCAACTTTTAGAGCACTTTCCACCTCTCTCAAGGAAACAGCAAGAGAAGTCTTTTCTTTCAACTTCGCTTGCTCTTCGGAGCCACTGATCTCCTCACTGCCGGGCTTGATCTACTTCTCTTTTCTGGGATCAGAGATCAGCACAGAAAACAGCTGTCCTGGTATAAGTGCAGAGGTTTCTCAAGGCTTCCCCACAGACAAACCAACCTCCCTCTTCGGTTACATCCAGAGTAGTCTACAAACTTAAATGGGCACTGGTGAAAAAGTCTTATCTATCTATCTACCTACCTATCTATCCATCCGTCCATCCACCCATCTGTCTGTTGAAGGCAAGTATTTCCCCATGTCCTTGGAGGGAAACCAAGTGCAATAATCTTTAAGGAAAATAAAATAATTCTACCATTAAATGAGGGCTAAAAATCCTAAAGATTAACCCTAAGTATCTTACTGATAACTTCTGTAACCTCGGTGACTGACATAAATTGTCCTTGAGTTTTATTTGCCGTATTCTTTTCTGATAATCCTTCTGTTTCTTCAAATCTTGTCTGAAATATTCATCAAAGAAGAAGGTCTTCTAACAGTGCAGTTCAGCAAGAGTTTGTTCGAAAGCTTCAACACAGATTTTGCAGTTAGCTGTTTTCAGCTGTAGCACAATGAACAGACGCATTCAACAAGACATGTAGAGTGGATATTTAAATCTCTTCTTTGGCCTGTCAGAAGGACAATTAACAGATAATTAACAGACACATTCAACAGTAATTTGAAATCATAATCTTAAATCTCAAGGGACATAAATTGAAAGTTGACTTGATGTACATGGAATAGGTATCAATCCCTAGGATCTCAGTGAAATAGTTGAATAGAAGTTTCTGTTCTCTGAAACGAAAAGGGTTGGCACCTTCAAAAAGTAATTTTCTGATCCTTGCTATAAACTTCTGTTTACAGAATTTTTATGAAAGCTTTGGCTAGCTAGCTCAGCTGCAGGATTACACAGGACATTCTGTGAAGTCATTTAAGTGAAGGGATTCATACAGATTATTGTGACACAAGAATTTTCATTTCTTTAATATGACAAAAAGGCAATCCTCCAAAATTCCTCCTCTGAACCTGTGACACATTTGAAATTTATTATAAGTTTTCCCAACAAATTTCACTTTTAATTTTCCTCAGTATATAATTGCTGCCCAACTGGCAGGGGTCGGTTGCAATAAATATTTGCCTCAGCCAACTTTTTTCACTGCAGGTGTTCCTGTGTATTTGCTAGACACCTCAAAACCAAGGATAGTGAATTTTCTTTCTGCAAACCACATGTAGAGCTTGAAAGAATGGAAGAGATCAAATAAAGACAGGATTAAATGTAGCATTTTTGCAGGTAATACCTCTTTACACATTGGTTTGTTGCATTCTGCATTGCTTTCCAGCTCTCTACTCTTCACATGCCTGCTACTGGGTGATCAGTCGGCTGCCACCAACTAATTAACAATCTAATACACACTAGAGTTCTTAAAAGACTGCAAAATTGTATTCTAACAGTGTGGTAACAAACTACTGTGCTAAAACAAACAGAAGATAGAGGCTATTGAACAGTCATAACTACAGGAAGAACAAAGATGCAATTGCTCATCATTACTGGCTAAATAGCAATAATAAATAGCAATCAGAGTGGTTTCTAGGTGACCCACAATGGCACACTAGTTTTGAAAGCTTAAACTGTAAAAAGAGAGGGCTAACCAAAGGTTTCAATATTGGTCTCAGAAGAGGCTCCAGGCATTTATCTCAACAGAAGGGAAATGTATAAATGTTAATGTAGAAGTGTGGATTGTGTTTCATGTGAACGCCATATTCACCTTAATACTTTTGAATTACGTAATTTGAACTTTTTGAGTAAGTTGATGTTGGAATACAGTGAAATCAGTTCTGCCCATATTTAAGAGCAGGATCTTAAATATGTTGCTATTTCATGTCATGAGCTCTTACCATTTAAACCAGAGTATTTTTATTCCATCAAGGTTACCAGCTTGATTTCTGAGTAGTTTCACACTGCTGTAAAAGAGGAGGGGGAAAAAGGCTGAGGGAAATTGATTTTTTTTCTGTGTAAGCAAAAAAATCTTTCTGTTTTATGACAGCCTGTAAAAATTGATTGCTTGTCAATGTAAACAGGTGGTAACAGATCCAGGATGATTGGCATTTACTCTGTCCATCCACAGCTCTCATGGGACTTTACTTTTAACATATTCCACTGTGTCTGCAAACCCAGCAGTTTAGAAACACTAACAAGGATTTCCACTTTTAAAGAACTTTTAGTAGCGAGTCTACTGAGTACTTGGTGACTTCCGCTGCTCAACAAGCTAGAAAGAAGCTGCCTGCATCATGTGCATGACCAGTGCTGTTTCAAAAGTCAAAAGCACTAAAAAATGTGCATTTGCAAAGGTACAATCCTACCTATTCTCCACCTCCTTCTAGCTCAAAATGGGAGCTACTACTTTACCTACTCCTCTATTATAATTTCAGATCCCATTCAGGTTTGTTCCTGTTCTTTAGTCTCGTGTTTTGTAATGTACTCCTTCATATCAGCTTTTTTCCTGCTAATTAGATATTTTATCATCCCTCTCATCCCACTCTTGAGTAATTTTTGTCTCCAATTATTTTGACTTCTTTTCCCTTTACCAGCAGCAGTAAGCTTTAACGACAGCTGTCAATAAAAATCTAAGACTTTAGGGGGAAAAGGTACACCAACCAGAATTCTGTTTATGCTCTAGCTACCTTTTTTCCTCTCAAATAAACACTTCTTCCGCATCTAGTTATGGAATTTTCCTGTTAGGAACTGAAAAAAGAAGGTGATGAAAATCTGGCATGTCTAAGTACAAATTATAACAGGATAAAAGTAAAATACACGCCTAGAAAACATTAATTCATTTGGTTTGGTTTTCACTTTTGTGGCTTTGTTCTGCGTACATGTGTAATTTTATGTATTAGTTCCTTAGATTTTTAAAACTGTAAACAGAGGATTTGTATTTGTAAGACTGAAGTAGAACTGACTAAAAGGAGTTAGAAAGAGGACAGTGTTTTATATACTTCTTGATGGACAACTCAAAAATCTTTCAAGTAACTCCTGAAAGAGGCATATGAGTCTCTCAGCAGACACACACACCTACCAGCAGTAGTTTAAGTTAGTAAATTGAGCTATGAAAGTAAACCAATACCTCATTAATTCAATTGCATTTTTTAGGTCTACAGAGAACATGCTTCTTTTAACACTTTAGTTGTTTTCAAAACCTTCCAAAACTTTGACAAACATGTCAACACCAAAAGGTCAGCCAGCTTTCAGACTGGGGTTGTCCCAGGATTTGTCCTAAGACTTTTCTTTATAATATATATGAGTAACACAAAGCTATGCATTGAACTTAAAACAGCCTAAAAATTAACACTTAACAGAATTTCAGACCAGAAGTACAAACATTTTTTTGAGAAACACCTCCTGCCCTGCAAATTTATACTCCTTTTAAAACTCTACCCTGGACTGTGCTTCCACAACACTTGGGGATGAAGAAAGTGAAAAATTCTAGAAACGCTGTAAAATGTGTTGCTGGTAAAGAAACCTTTGAATATCTACAATACACTTCATTTTAGAACAGAAACGGCTTCTTCCTAGGGGAAACTCTAAAGGTTGATATATTTTTTATTATTTTTTTAATGAGAAAGTTGTGCTAAAAAACATATTATAAAAAATAATTAAATGGTTCAAGGCTAGGCATTTTCCATACATAAAAGTATATATGCTAGGCAAAGCTTCGAACCTATGCATTATGAATCTTACATTGCATGCTGTCATAGAAGTCAAAAAAAGCCTACGTTCCTCGATCTAGCAATTTAGAAGCAGGTAATCCCTGCTAAAAACAAAACAAAAAAAAAATCCCAACAAGCTAAGATAAAACTACACAGAAAAATACCTCAGAAATGCTAGTGGGCTGATTTGAAGAAACATTTCACTTGAACAATTCCCAAATATCAGAGCCTGTTAAAAATCCTTCGCAAGCCATCAATCTTCTATCCCAAACACTTCTGGAGAAGAGACAGACAATTCCACAGCAATATGAGGGACAATTCAACATTTCTGTTAACGCAAACGACTTGCGTTACAGAATGGGCCCACGGAGCCAAATCCTCGACTCGCGGTGGTTTACTCTCTGGCTCAGTTGAAGGAAGCGCTTTCAGCAACGTTTACATCTGCTGATTACATCGCCGACCCAGCTACCATTTTTAGAGGGAAGCAGTTCTGCTAGAAAAGGTACCTTGTGTCCTCTCCCTGTGAAAGCTATCCTCGCAAGCAAGGAGCATACGCTAGCTGTTGGTCCCCACAGTATTTCCACGGGCACTGGCAAGTCTCAGGGTATCGGGAAATGACGCAAGTAGCTTTGGGGAAAGGAAAAGGAATGGGAAGCAGGGACATGGAAAGCATAAGGAAGTGAAGGTAACAGCAAGAAGTTTGGTATGAATTAAATATGAATTTTACATATAGAAAACAACACCCTAGTATTTGCTACCTAGTTGGACATAAAATTAATGGAATAAATATAAAATGCAATGAAATTAATAGCAGTGGTACTGAATGTAAAGTTGTGGAAGGAACAACTCAATTTGCTGTTACACTGTTTCACAGAGTAGAATGATCACATTCAAAGGACTAAAAGGGTAAAACAGAATGCATGTATTCACCTTTAATGTCCTTACATTAAATTTTGTCATCTTTTCTGATATTATACCACAATAGTGGCTGTGTAAGTGAAGGACTACTTATCAATAATCTAGAAACTGCTTCAAAATTCCACATATCTTGTAATTCACAATAAAAAAGCCAGTGCCACAATACTAAAGAACTGGGCTAAAAGACATACTGGTTGGTCAGATGCAGTTACTTTGAATTATGACACAGTTCAATTTCAGTTAGTAAGATTTTCTGACATTAGAATCACTGCATTCAAATAGAGGTTAATGAGACTTAAACAGGTATCAAACATACAATAAAGATAATTAATTTTAGGTCTCAGTTGGGAAAGAGGAAATGTGATTCTGCCTTGCAGTACCAGGCTAGAAGCCGCAAATTGTAAGTTCTGTCTTCTTTTAGAAGACAGAACAACCAAGTGGTGTTCTTGATACTTATTTCTTCCTTTGTGAAATACTGCTACCCATTTGCTGCAAAAGTACTGTAAGGCTTACCATCAAAATTCTTATAGTATTAAAAGAAAATTTAGAATACCATTATAAGTAGCAATTTAGTATACCATCGAAGATATTTTAGTATAACACAACGCAGGAGCCCATTAACCTTTCACTAAGAAGAGCTCAATATATTTTCTGTAAGTTGAAGTCAGTACTTTCGGGTTTCCATTTACTTGCTCTATTCATTCCCTGTCTGCAACACAATCACGACACTTCTATTATTTCTCTCTCTCAAACTGAACTATCTCTTTTTTAAAAATCTGAATTATTTATCTGTGTGTGTATGTGTTCATACTCCTTACGTTAGAAAAGTTGCTCCTTTGGTGTGTTCAGGAGTAACCGTAACTTCCATTTGCAAGAGCCGAACAAACCCCACAGAATTCACGCTGAGCTAGAATCTGCTGGTTTAACTCCCTGCTGGGAGTCTGCCAGTTGGGAAACGCTGACCAGCAAGTACAGGTCTTAATTACACAAACCCAGAAGCTGCTGCCAACCTTTCCCTATTGAGAAGCATTTGCTTTCTAGTGTTCTTCTTGATGAACAGATTATCACTCAAACCAAATTTATTGCTGCTTTATATTGTAAGTAATTAAATGAAGAAACCTTTTAAACTCAAGGGAATTTTAATAGGTTACTTGCAAAATGTTATTGCAGGCAACAACTTGTACATGATTTTAGTTCCAAACCCACCAAAAAATTATACAAATCAGCATTGTAAAAGTGTCAAATTAATGCCTTACAGGCTTTGCTGGCAGAATTATTTTCTAAATCCTAGATGTGGGGAAATGTTACTCTCATTTTTTTCCTTTTCCATTTTTTTTAGAAAAATTTACAAGTGAAATATTACTACAAAACTTTTTTATAAGGAATTTCTGCAAAACATTTACATTTTTACCATCAACTATTTTTCTGTTTCAAAATCATTATGTAGATTTAATACCCTATGCTGCACATCAATTCTTGCGGGATGACAATTCAGTGACATGCATAAAAAAACACCACAAGGCATTAAAATGAAGACTTAAATACAAATATTGTTGCAATAAAACAGTTATAAAATTGAAAAATAGGACCTAAACATCATGCTTACCTAACTTTGACAAATTAACTTTTTCTCCTAGATTACACACTTTTATTACTGCTCTCATGAAAGAATGTGATAAATAATGACTTAACACCAATCTCTAATGTAATCAGCAACACATACACAAACCTAACCAAAGAAAGTATATTGTAAGAAAAAAACTATTCTAACACTGGAGTTCTACCATGGTAAATACACTTTGCACTGATAATTACAATAAAGCAAAAATTTTAACGGTGGCAAAGGGAATGGACAGTGAAATGCCATTAAACAAGATACTATTGCACATCTGTGCCCTATTACTTACAACAGCTATATCCCACTGAGTCAAATAAAGGACATTGAAATTTACGATCCTTTTAAGACAGAAAAGTGGATTCAGAATGGTATGCAGAACAGACCGTCAAAATGTTTCTAATTCCAGCGCTAAAACGTGCACCTGCTAACACAAGTTAATGTCCTTGAGATGCTATGAAGCCAACCAGATTTAGATTTTGATACATCTATTATAGGGATTCATTGCAGATTAAAAATTACTTCAGTTTCCTATCTGCATACATAAGTATGCATGAAAAAATTATATATGAAATGGTTGTGCTGAATGCTCATAACTTCAGTTTACAAAAACTGTTAACTTCTAGGAAACGTGGTATTAATATTAGGAAAGTATTTTCTTTGCATAAAGAAATTTATAGCACTGATTGTGAAGTATAATGATAAAATATATATTTGACATTTCATTTCCTATATAATAAAATTAACAGTTAATACTACGTAATGTTCATCTGTATTAAATGTAACATCTAATTGATTCTGATGTTTAAATCCAGATACATCAGTTAAGAGTACTTTAAATAAAATATACAAAACAATGTACAAAACCCAACTAAAATTTAAAGACTCTGTTACAAGTCTACAAAAGCTTTAAGAAACTTGAAATTTATAACCACAGTGTAAAATTGTTTTTCTTTAATCTCAAAGCTTTTTATGTAAACTGAAAGTATAAAATACCTTCAGCTTAGTATTTTGCTACAAAGGGCTGGCCTAAAGTGTACACAGTGTAAACAATGATTGGTATTTCTCTTGCTTCAAAAATACAGAAAACACCACAACATTGACAAAATATTCAGATGAGAAGTATATGTTTTGTGAGGGAATGCACAAGGTATCTGTTATGCCTCTCAAACCAACAGCTACCAAACACATTCTTCCTTTTGTAATTTGCAGGGAAGAAAAAACTTATCCTTCTTGCACTGTACTTCCTTTAGTTACATCAAAAATATTTTGGTGTATAAATTTTTTAAAAAACTGGTCATGAGAATTACTACCAAATGACTGTATGTGTAAAAAGTTACATTTATGCCTACAGGAAGTAATTAAAAATCCTGAGTATGAAATATTTGGCCATCTTTCCTCCTTGTACGTACTGGAGTTTTCACATACAAAATGCAGTCTGTTTTTGTTGTCATTGTTTTTTATTTCCTCTATATTCCTTTTAAAGTGGCACACCTGAAAATGTAACCAAACCTTTGAAATCAAAAGTCGGGTAGTAAACAGATAACTATACTCCTCTTTTCCCAGTTTGTTTTGCAGTTGGAGGCTTAATGTAAGACTTGACAGGTAACAGATATTTATTACCAGCCCACATACTATCCTTGAAGAGAAAATAGAGACAGTAATATTTAGGGGAAAAGAGAGAAAATGTTTACTTTCAATACCTTTTTTGGTTAAAATGTGATAATTAATTCTTTTCTTTGGCTATTAAGTCAAAGCATAAAGAACTCAGCACATTAACCACAATATAATAACTAGTATTTACACAGAGAAGATGCTGGAGAATGAGCTACAACACTCAATTGTCTGATTAATTTCCCTTAATTCTAACAAAATTAAAACATTTAAATACTTGAGTTTTTATGATTCATGTTACCTACAGGTTAGAAATGGACCACGGATGCTTTAAAATATAATGAAATGAAATACCAAAAACTGACACAAAAGTTGCCATATTAATTTTTCTGCCTACATAAAGATACCATTACTTTTGTAAAATCTTACATTAATATCTTTCTATGGTTTTATCTTTTCTACCGTATACACTAATTCTACATAACCTTAGCTCTCCAAACAAAGAGAGGAATTAGAACTCACTGATTGTCATTTATACACACTACTATAATGTAGTGGTTAAAATTAACCTGAGGTTCACCTCAGAACCACTTTGCAGCACGCATCATCCAGCTGCTATTGAGTAATTCCGAAACTTGAGAAAAGACGGCCAAAATCAGCTGATGTGTTCTACGGGCTGAGCAAAAACCTAAAATATTTCCACTGTCTGTATTCAATCTGTATTCAGTTTTGTTGTGCCTTATGGGAAAAGGATGCTCTCATGAAAATATTACAACTTTATTTTAAAAACAAAGAACCTTCAACAGATGATATTAATCCTAGTCAAGGTCCATCCTGTTTTACAATGACATTATCTGATTTTATAAACACATTAAGATATAATATTAAAATGGGGGGGAAGTTCATTTAAAACCATTACATGATATACAGACATATAACTAAAAAAGTACAGTATGGAAATAATATTCCCCCATCTGTTTATCCAGTACATCAATTTGCGCTGTTTGTATTTTTGAAATTTTTGTCTTGTTGCACCGGTGTACACTTCCCATGCTGACCCTCCAATCTGGAACACTTACAGAAGTCATGACTGAAAACACGATTTCCTGCGCTGTAATCCACTTTACCAGCCCACTTCCATATCCTGAAAGGTATGTAAACTTAAGTGCAGCACTAGGCGTCCGTATAAATGACCCTTTCAGAATTCTTCCATGTTTGTTGAAACATTAGGGGTTGCTGGGTTTGAATCTTGAGAAATGGCAGCAACAGTGACAATTCTTGGAGAACCAAGAACCTCAGAAACTGAAGAGTCCAGTTCTCCTGAGGTAACAATAGCAAGGGCCGTTCCACCACCCTTCTTGTTCTGATGAGTTTTGACATGTTTTGAGAGATGGTCACTTCGCATAAATCTTTTAGAACATTCTGGGCACTCAAACCTCTTTTCACCTTTTTTAAAAGAAGAACAAAACAAAAATATTACTGAGAGCACTGAACACTTTTTGCTTGATCATTTGAATCTGACACTTTTCTACTCAATATCTGAAGTGTCTTTAAAAGGATACAACGTTTTCTTCTCCACCTGTCTCATTTCCAGGCCACAGGCTTTTGGCAATCCACTCTTCACTGCTAAAATGATTCTCAACAGATATTTGCTATGCTGTGATTATCTGGTAAGATCAGAATTTCAGGTCACCAGAGAATTTTCACAAACTTCTATACACCTGACAGAGTAGGATAGACAAAAGCCCTGAAAGAACTGCCTGATTGCATTTTGTAAGAATACTTTTGTTGTTATTTACATTACAGTGATGAGAAGGGAATTTGGAAACGTGAATCCCAAAGCTCCATGAGGATGTAGGAAATCTCAGTCAAGAGAGATAAATTCACCAGACTAAGAAGTCCCGTCACTGTTTATATGTAATTAGCACTTAGACTTCAGTGCTGTCTTCTGATGATATAAACTTGGGGGGGGGGGGGGGGGGGGGGGAACGACAACGACACACGATGACACACACCTTCTTGGGGCTAGAAATAAGAAGGCTGATAAAATTTTCAGTTTCTAAAAGGTCCACCCTGTAAAGAGAACTTGCTTTATCAGTTCTCACTTGAAACTTCAAGAAATTTCCCCAAAAGATCAAATCCAAAGTATGGACTATGTTAATACATTTCTGAAGGATGGAGCTAGTCCAAGTGAGGAAATGATAACCCTGGTCCGTGGCCAATCCTATATGCTCATGAAAATTTGCCAAACTTAGATCAGGCATTGGCTAATGTGCATCAGTTACCTGTGATGAAATGATCATCTTTTTCTAACATAGGTAGAGAAGAACAGTTTGAACAGATCTCACTTTATTTATTTGATTTCCCAGTCAGCTTGTATCGACGAAAACTGAAATCTACCACCTCCTCTCTTTTAAGGTTACTTTATTTACATTTAAAAGTAGTTTTCAGGGATCATAATAACTGAGATCTTTGATACCACTATGATTCAGATTTGCTGTACCACGCACAGAGAGAGGGCTGACCAACCTGTATGGGTTCTTCTATGTCTTTGTAACTCATCGCTCCTTGTAAATCGCTTGCCACAAAAAATCCAGTTGCATACAAATGGTCTTTCACCAGTATGCCAGCGCAGATGTGCTCGAAGATGAGATGTCTTGCCATAAACTTTTCCACATCCTTCAATATGGCAGATATGTTGTTTCTTTTTTCCTGGCTCATTGCTGCCTCTAAAAAGATCCAATTTAAACAGGTAAGTAATTATATACTCAAATATTATTAACTATTAGGATAAGTATTTCATGCTAATAGAGACAATTACAATCCACTGTCTAATATATAAATATACTTTCTAATAGAAAGCATTAAAAAATTTAGGCAATATAAGAAAATCTCATGCCCAAATGAGGCAAACTGTAACAAGAAGCCTAAACACGTTCTGCTAAAATTTACATTTACCTTCCTTCTCCCTCTCGGCAGTTAGGACATGAGCAGGCAACTCTTCTCAATCTCTTGCCAGGTTGCACTTCCTGGTCAGATGCTTGTTGAGCTTGCTGCAGCTGCACTTGCGTTATCTGATCAGGACTAACTGCACCAATTGCCGCATTAGCAATGCCACCTACTGCTACAGTAACAGGAGCTATTGTAGCTTGCTGTACTTTTACTCCATCCTGTCCTTGCTGTTGACCTGTAAAATAAGAAAATGTTTGTACCTCTTATTAGTCATTTCAGTAAGTGAATGCACAAATAAACTTTATAGGTTTTATAGAACAAAAATCCACCTAAAGTTCAGCAAAGCCACAAAACAAGTATTAAATCCAGCCACTTTTCTGAAGGACTTACCTGCTAGCTTAGATAGCCCTGTTTAATGTAATTGGTTACTAGAACAGCAAAAGACCGCAAATTACTGACTGATACTAAGAAATGTGAACTAGTTTAACATGTGTTTCCATTTTCTCAAAAGCTGAGATAAATGACAAAACATTAAACAAAATATTATACAGAAAGATTGTTAAATCTATTGCCAATTAATGTCTCTCTAAAAATCTTTGAAGACATATCTACATTCAGAAAACTACACTTAGCTAATTTTTCAAGTTGCTTTATGGCACATACAGAATTGTCACTTCTACTATCTGTCCTGAATCAACACTGAGCTACAAAGGAACTTTCACAAAGAAAAAGAAATGTAGGACTAGACTTGAACAAGCTAGCATACCAGAGCTTTTCTGGGTTTTTTTGGAAGTTTTTTCTTCCAGAATTCTCCACCTGGGGCAGGCTAATTCTGGTTATACATACACATTGGGGGACAAGAAGCTGGAGAGGAGCCCTATGGAAAGAGATCTGTGGGTCTGGCTTGATGGCAAGTTGAATATGAATCAACAGTGTGCCTGGGCAGCCAAAAGGGCCAACCGTGTCCTGGGATGCATCAAGAGCAGCATAGCTAGCCGGTCGAGGAAGGTGACTGTCTCACTGGAGTGGCCCCACCTTGAGTCCTGTGTGCAGTTTTGGCAGCTTCAATATAAGAAGGACATCAAACTGTGTCCAGAGGAGGGTGACCAAGATGGTGAAAGGTCTTGAGGGTAAAACTTACAAGGAGCCGCTGAGGTCACTTGGTTTGTGTGGGTTGGAGAAGAGAAGGCTGAGGAGTGACCTCATCGCAGTCTGCAGCCTCCTCAAGGGGGGCAGCAGAGGGAGATCTGCTGATCTCCTCTCTCTGGTGACCAGCAACAGGACACATGGAAATAGTAAGAAACTGCAACAGGGGAAGTTCAGATTGGACATTAGGAAAAGGTTCTTCACCAAGAGTGTGGTCACTCACTGGAACAGGCTTCCCAGGGAAGTGGTCATGGTACCAAGTCTGTCAGAGTTCAAGGAACATTTGGATGATGCTCTTAGTCATATGGTTTAGATTTAGGTAGTCCAACAAGGAGTAGAGAGTTGGACTCGATGATCCTTATGGGTCCCTTCCAACTTGAGATACTCTACAATTCTATGATTTTATTTTGCAGAAGGTAGTATATTTCCAGTCACGAAGACTGGAAAAGCAGCTTGATTGAATTGAGTGGAATTTTAAGATTGATTTGATGAATTAAGAATCCAGTTCCATTGCATAAGTTCATTGATCTCATTGGCTTTCTTGATCAAAGGAAATCAGAATTACTGTCTTGACAGTAAAGCAAAATAAAGACTATTCCAATACAGGTAAGAAGTGTAGTTCCTTGAGCAGCAGGGTAATACTATGTTGCTTAAAAAGTTAGTACTATACAGTCTAAGAAAACAATGTAACCAACTTAAATTTGTCACAGATATATGACTTCCAGTTGCAGTCTGACAACAGTGAATGCCAGTCCTGCCAGCAACAGGAATGGGTCGAAATGTCATTAGATGCTGCTATTTTCAAAAATTCAGTGCCTTCGTACAAATGGGAAATAAGAGGAAATACTACCTACTTACTGAGAGAGTGTAATAACCAACCAGAATTCCCTAGAATAATATTTTAAGACTTGAAAGTCCTCAGTATTGAAGCATTAATTTAAAACTTAGAAATCCCTTGGAGGTAACATAATTCAGAGAGATTAAAATGTGTACTCCAACTTACTTCCCAAGCATCTGTAACAGACACCATCAATGGGGATAAGGCTGAGAACACCACTCTCAAGTCTAAACTGCCTAGCTACCATGTGAGTTCATATACAACACAGCATGGGATAATGACTACTTCATTCACATGATTGCTGAGGAGCAATATAAGCTATCTTGTATAATACCATGATAACAGCCATAGATGAAACCTAACACACACCACCTAACACCACCACATACACGCAGATAGGTTAGGACTAAAGAACATGATATACACAGAACCTCCCAAAGTGACTTGACTGTCCTCTAACAGGCGCTACTGTTGGCTCCAGGAAATAGAATAAACCTGTCTTGTGCCTACGTCAGTACCAGGTTATTTTTACCAGAAACACTGACCAAATTTTCCCAGTTACCCCTCTTGGTTTCCACCTGGAACTTGCACCTGATCTGCCTAGATATGAATAAACATATATTCCTTGTTTTCTTAAGCAGGCCACAAATATTGACAGATGCTGAGTACTTTCGGTTCTCTGAAAAGAGCAAGGACAAACCCAGAAGAGATAATGTTTGAATCCCACTTACAGTTGGACAGATAGATATTAAAAGAAAAAAAAGACATTCTAAAAAAAAGTCTGGTATTTGCAGCAGAGGAACCACAGAAAAAGAATTACAGGCTTAACCTTAAGTGCAGAGCCTTCATATGTCTAGGATAGAACAAAGTCTTTCCTTTCAGAATAGTTTTGTACTGGAAACAAATTTATTTCACATATTCTAATGGGAAAGAAAAGCACTCGTGAAAATCCTTGAGGAAGAATGTGATAGGGTAAGGAGAACACTGTGGAATAAATGCAAATAGCAACATCTACTTGGGTCTAACAGTGGCAGAAGAGGACACAAGAGCTTCCAAAGAAAGTGCTAGTCCAGGGGCAATTTCTTGTCAGTCTGTCAAGCTGCCGAAGTGCTGACCAAGTGCTATTAAGAGCCAGAGTCAAAGGCAGCTGATCATGTTTGTTATACCTAATGCTCATCTTAACATGATAGTGTGATTGCTCATGTTGAAAACCAGCTGCAGTTTTTGGTTAGCCACAGGTAAATAAATTAACAGGACGAACTTGCTCAGCTTGTAGTCTTTCGCAGAACACAAACTGCTCTCCTGCCTTGGGTTAAACATGCCCAAGATGCAAACTCCTCTAATTCACAGAGCACCACTATAAATGATGAGTCTATGAACGGTTACCGCAGAAGTCTAAGATGTAGCACATATCATGGCCACAACTACTGCAGTCTCTTGTGCTATTTTCACTATCAGTCATGTTTTCAAGTACATTAATAAGAATTACCTTTGTTGTTACAGTCTGCTGGAGGGATGACTCTATCCATGTCAGAAAGTCCTATTTGAGCAAAAAAGTCCTGGGACCTAACCATCTGTGGCCAGAACACAGCTGAAGAGCATTATTTCCTATCATTTATCCCTTTCTCTCTGATTTTCTTGAACTGATATTAAAGTTTCAATGCAACTTTCCCGCAGGCTGCCAGACCAAGGCTGTCCAAGTAAGATGTGAATTGAGGCACTTAAACACAGAGGAGGATGACTCCATTTTTCACTCCATGACCAGTGCTACATCATGAATGCCCAGCACATAACTCTTGGTGGATCTGACCAATCCATATTTATGGGGAAGCCTATTTAGCATGTCTAAAAATCCAGTATATTGTGCTGATTCAAAATGAAACAACTTTCAGTGTCTAGGTCATGAGATGACCAAGCACACAAGGGTCTTCTAATACTTCTGAAGAAGTATTAGAGTACCACTCCCGACACTTATCTGCTGCAAGCCTTCCCTCCCCCACGTGAGGACCACGCCTATCTTGGAATACAGGATACAGAGCACTGAGCTACAACCTTAATTTATTTATTAAACATAATGTAGTGATACATCTGAGTAGAAATTCTTCACAATAAGGTGATAATAAAAATATAAAAGAGAAAATGCCAAAAATAAGGTTGCTCAGGCAGACAATTACATTATCTATATGGCTTCAGTTAAACAGTAATCAAATGACTGCTCTTTAGATGGCATTAACAAAGTTATTCAATTTTCTAATGTGAATGTTGATTTTTTTCTTTAATCTCACAGAGCTGTTATTTTAAACTCCCTTCCCTTGCATTCCACTTACTAAATTCACAGCAGAAGGTTCTGAAACTCTTAAAATATCACACAAATAGCCTTATTTAAAGGTCCAGGCCACAATATTCAATAAGCAAAACTCTACTTTTTGTGGTAAAAGAGCAACCGAAGGAAGCACACATATCTGATAAATATTCTTTGCCAGAGATTTACACAATTATCAGAAAACACTGGAAAGTTCAATAATGTAATTCCTTAATTTTCGTTTTGAAATCCTGAAAGAGCATCCCAACAAGCTAGCACACTAGTAGCATACAGGATAGAAACGTATATTCTAATTTTAAAGTTGTTAAACATAAAATTCTTCATTTTTGTTCTTTGACAGTAAAATGAATGTATTTTAGACCAGCTGAAAAATCTTTTCTCTTGAAGAAAAACCAGAACATTTTCACAAAACAGCTGATAGAACATGCCCTGGTCTAAATCTCAAAGTAAGCCTGCTATAGTCTTGAGTTGTATGGGATTTTGATTTTTTTTTAAAGTACATACTAGAATCCACTATGAATCACTAAGGGCTTTAATTTTACATTCTTTATACTTATTAAGGGAAGATAAAGGAATTTAATTATTTCTTAAATCAAATATACTGAGGAAAAGATACGGAAAAAACTTAACTGTTGATATGAATTTGTCAGCAGCCTACAAAATTAAATCAGGGCTACTTCTAAAAAAAGTGTACAGAAATAAGGATTTTTCAATAAAGAGGATCTAGATACATATTAGCTTTTTCTTTGAAACAAACTCTGCTTATTCTGAAAACATGTGGCTAAGATAATGTTATCCATACAGGAACAGAATGATCTCCTGAGATCTTCTAGATAGCAAAAAAAAGACCTACTACAAATAATCCATATGACTTCTTACTAGCAGCATTAAAATATCATTTTAAGCCTCCCAGAAATTCTGCTACAATCATGACATCACTTGACATTACTTCTTCCTGACACACTCCAAACCACAAGACCTGATATCACTATACTTCACCATTCATAATCAAACCTCACTAACAAGAGCTCTCATGTTTCAACACAGATTTCAGAAGAGGTCTAAACAGATCATTACATCAGGGAACAAAGCCACACTTCAGTTCATCTACGTTATTCCATATGAGTTGTCAAAGCAGTCACCAACATTTACACCTGCTTTTAGAAGATAAAAAATTTTTCTCGCATTCCCATGATTTCTTAGAATGCTTTGGGTTGGAAGGACCTTTAAAGGTCATCTAGCCCAAATCCCCTGCAATGAGCAGGGACATCTTCAAATAGAGTAAGTTGCTCAGAGCCCCACCCAACCTGACCTTGAACATTTCCAGGGATGGGGCAGCTACCACTTCTCTGGGCAACCTGTTCCAGTGTTTCACCACCCTCACTGTAAAAAATTTCCTCCTTCTATCTAGATTAAATCTACCCTCTTTTACTTTAAAACCATTTTCCCTTGTCTTATCGCAGCAGATCCTGCTAAAAAGCCTTTCCCCATCTTTCTTGCAAGCCCCCTTTAAGTACTGATGGCCACAATAAGGTCTCCTGGGAGCCTTCCCTTCTCCAGACCGAACAACCCCAACCCTCTCCAGAAATTTCTTTCCTGAAATTGTGAAACAGTCTTGATTAACAAAATCACCACTTGTGCATGAACTGAACTTTTTTGTACATGCTGTCAATTTACAACATTAAGTTACAACAAAATGTTAGTGTACAAAATGACGCTGATACCAACTATGCCACTGCATTTCATTTTCCCTCAGGTCTAAGTTCTCTCTTTCTTTTGGATAGTAATCATTTATTTGACCACAGGACAACACGCCAACAACAAGGCAACCTGATATGGTATTTATTTTGCAGATCAAGTGCAATAAGACTCTAACTCATTGCAATATTGCATATGTGATTATGACTGAAAGTAATTACAAAAAACATTATAGAAACATTTAAAGCTTCTCCAACAGAAGAACCTGCATGATTTTAGTCACTAATCTTTCCCATTTGAGCAGTTCAGTAAATGCATTACTTCTTATCACAAGATACAGGATTTTCAAGATATAGTTGTACATCCTTTGTTCTTCAGCATCATTTACTCATCTTCGCCGTAAAACTGCAGTAAAACTGCATCTTAGCAGTTACAACTCATATACACTTTCCCATACACACGAGTAACAAATTCATGCAAGAAAACGCAACAATTTTAAGTAATTACTATGAAGTCAAATTTTATGTATATACATACACACATATATATCACAATCAATTTTAAGCTTCAAAGGTAATTTGCAAGATAACTACTCCCACAACACCACCTGGATGATCAAAGAAAGCTAATGCATAGTTCCCAGGAAGTACTTTCCTACCGAGTAACTGACCACTGAAGATCATGTTTATTGGGCTTGGCCATCCATTGTAAGTCAGAACAAGTTTCTTTCTACTACATATTGCACCTGCATTCCTATTCTTGTTCACCTGAAGCAGCATGAAAAACTACTCTGAGGCGAACAGGGCAGAAAGGGAAGAAAAGGAATTAACTTTAATGATGCACAGAAATCATGAGAGTCAAGCTTTAGAAAAAATGAATCTTGGAAGGAAGAGAAATTTAAGACTAAGAAAAGGACATTTCTAGTTTCTGGTAATTAGTTTCCCAGAACAATTTGCATAGATTTCCTGTGGCTGTTGTGCAACCAGCATTCATCAGTCAAAAAGATGACAGCATTAAATGACAGCATTATATCAGTAGTGTCCACCTTACTGCAAAACCTGAGGAACATTTTGCAAAACGTATCTAGAGCCAGAGCGGTTAAAGTTGCAAAAAAAAAAAAAAAGTTTGTTCAACTGCATATTCTAAAAAGGAAAGAGAAGGCTGCAATTGACATTCATAATTCGATGTATATTACTACAGCACAGATATGTAAAGTTATTGACAGCCTGCAGAGTTCCAAAGCCCTACAAGCATTAGAGCCGACGCAGAAACTCGCCCATCCAACAACTTACTGATACAATGCAAAGGAGCAAAAGAGGTTTCTCATCTCCCTTTCCCCTGCATACATTAACTACACTCAGCTTGCAAACATCCTTTACTCAAACATTCTTTTTCCACAATGACATACAGATAATTTATAACATATTTCTATATTTACATGTATTTTTATATTCATAATACAATAAGCTTATTTATAATAATGTACTTCTTACATATCTAATATCAAAAAAATACTAACAGGCTGATGAAGATGTGCACGATCACTTGGTTTGCTTGCTTGACATTTTCTGAACAAGAAAGTTCAGCCAATTTATTTCCTGGTCTATATGCTCTAATTTTGACAATAGGGAATGAGAGAGGGGAAGGCAAAACCTGATATTCTCAGAGAGGGCACCTGTATTGATGAAACACTTTTATAAGACCACATATTCCAATACGGAAACACAGTTTTACCAACATTCTTCTTTGAAGACTTAAGATCTTACATTTAATTCTTGAAGTTCATAGCACAGAAACACCTCATTAGAAACCAGTTTCACCTCACAATTATCAGCAAAGTTGGTACTTGAAATGCTTCCCCTTCCCACTTTATGTTGAAGTAATGATGAAGTCATGCCTTGCTACTCACAGGTCAGGCAGAAAAGGCTTGTTTTACTGAGGCATTTTTACCAGGTTACTTCCACAGGCAATTTAGCTGAGCAGGTAGACTGCACATTCCTTATGCATCAAGTTCAGGAACAGTATATTAACACTTCATTTTTAAGCTACCATCACCAAGGCAAACACTCATTTTCACCAGCATTGCTTGCTGCTGAACTGTTTCTGCCACTATTTTGAATTTCAGTTTAAGAAAAACCCACAACCAAACCGATTTTGACATTAGAAGACTAAATGCTTCTCCTCTAATCACTCTGAAGCATTTGAAAAAGATACCAGTGCCATAATGTTTAGAACACTGGTTCTGCAACAATTCTGAGCTCAAGGCAACCTGAAAACAGTTGGAAGTGACCTTTCATGACTTTGTAAAAAGTATGCTAAATTTCTATACTACTCCCAACTACACTCTCAGAATACCAAGTAACACACTATGACATGGGAAAAACAAACAAACAAACAAAACAAACCTAAGAAAAACTCATGCATTTTTTCATTTTGTGGAAAATAGCCAAGTTCTTTGTGCTTATCTTTTTACTGCAGATTCCATTGCTTGCACCTTCTGTTTCTTTCAAGGTATCTGCTGCAGCTTGCTTACCAATGAACACCCACGGAAACACTGGATGTTATTTAAAAGGAGAGATCATATAAGCACCCTCCTTCAGCTCCTTTGACTTCCACACTTGGAATTTATATTTGCCAGTTTGCTTGTACATACTGTGGCTATTTTAAGCCCTTTTCACCTTGTTACCAACTACGGGGATCCCTCCTTGCTTAGCTACAAAACTTGCTGAGTGCTGCTTCTACACATACTCACTATTACATTAACAAGAGCAAGGAGACCTACAGGTTACAAGTTGTCATGAAAATGCATTTTCTTTCATTCAGCTACATAAGCGCAATATTCTAGGACTTCAGACTAAACATCTTCCCCTCCCTCAATACCTACCATATGTGGTAGATAACAGAAGACTGTAAGTGGTATAAAGCCGATTTAGATAGTTTAATTTTTCATAACACAGGAGTTTGAGAACATTAAATAAAAATGTGTCTTACACAAGAATTAGGACACAATATTGCAGACAACTATTGAACATGTAAAAAATTTACACAGACTCAAAAAAGACAAATTCACAGAAAAGAAATCCGTCAAGGATTACCAAATATAAAAAAAAAAAAGCCACTTCTGGCTCAGGAAGAATTGACCTGTAGATCACTGAACAGTGGGAAGAGTATCTGAGCAGATCATTCTTGTATGCATCACCTGCAGTCAACACCAGGCAGGGTCAGAAACACCTTTGACTCTTTTATTCATAGAATCATAGAATGGCTGGAGTCAGAAGGACCCTTTAAAGATCATCTAGTTCCAACCCCACACTGCTCAATCCCCGTATGTCATTAATAAAGATATTGAACAGTACTGGTCCCAATACAGACAGACTCCTGAGGGACACTACTGATTACTGATCTCCATTTGGAGATTGAGCCAGTGGCAGCAACTCTTTGAACACGGCCATCAAATAGTTCATCCATAAAACCCGCATCTCTCCAAGGTGTAGGACTGTGTCAAAGGCCTTACACAAGTCACGGTAGGTGATAGCAGCTGCTCTTTCCTAACGTACCAACAGTTACTCTGTCATAGAAGGCCACCAGAATAGTCAGGCACTATTTGCCCTTTGTGAAGCTATGTTGGCTGTCTCTAATCACCTCTCTGCCACCCATGTGCCTTGACATAGCTACCAGGAGGATCTGTTCCCTGATCTTATGAGGCACAGAGGTGAGGCTGACTGGTTGGTAGTTCCCAGGGTCCTCCTTTTTATCCTTCTTAAAAATGGGTGTGATGTTTCCCTTTTTCCAGTCATTATTCCCGAGTTACATGCATTTAATCTTATGCATCATTTTATTCCTGTTCAAAGAATTTGTTAGAATGTTTCAAACTCCTCTGCAAAGTTTGAAACAGAATGATTGTAATATCTAAACGATGTCTTCAGTCTTTAAACAGCAAGCTGTAAAACTAGTGACTGTCACACAAGAAGAGTTACTACAGCAGCAAAGCAAAGAGAAAGCCTTGAAAACAGGCTGAATTTGGATGCAGACAAATGAGAAAAGCCACAAGCAAGCAGGAGGGGACCTGGAGGTACTAACAAATTGCATAACTACTAATAGCGGTGCAATGAAAGTCGCTGGTCAGAGAAAAATGCCTTAGTAACTCACATTACTACAGATTATGAAACAGAAAGGCAAAGCTCATTACGTTTTTAAAGCGCCCCAATAAGAACACTTGGTATTTGACTTCAATGTCATTAATAACTGGTTTAGAGTCCACAGCACATCCCTGCACGACACTTAAAAGTCTCCAGTACCAGTACTGTCGGGCCACAGACTGTTCCACTGAACAGAAGCCATTCCTTGAGGTTATTTTGGTGGATCAACTCCAAATTCCCCAGAATTTACCATGTCACCACTCATCTTAAGCAAAATGGCTTCAATTTGAGTTGCAAGCTGATGGAATCTGGTGACTTTTTCCTAAAGTAACTAACAAAGTTTGGACTAAGTACGTGTAAAATACAAATAATATTATTCACTATTTTTAAATCAAAATTCTCTCATACACTTTTGTGTCGGACAAACAGCTCCATCATGATGTAAGAAAATTACTTCAAGACGTGTAATTAAGGTAGAGATAAGTCTGATCTATTACTTTATTTTCTTCCATAACAAATAGGGAATTATTCTGAAAAGACATTATCTCCACCACGACCACTAGATTCCCACTGTCAGTAAAAACAATGAACAATTTCAGAAAAAGCTTGCAACCTCTTCTGAAGGCTCCAGTGAAAGAAATCCTACAGACAGAACACAAAACTTTTACAGGAAATCCATTAATACTCAGCATTTCATTATAGTTTAACTGGTTTGCTGATATTCTTCAGCATCCACAAATGTTCACATACCATGCTATTCCTAAAACAAATACACCCCAAGCCCAGGGCGTTGAGAGAGAAAGAAACAGCCCACCAAAAAAAAAAAAAATTCTTTTATAAACTATATACTTTTCTTAGAATCACCTAGTACTAAAACAAGTCCTTCCACATAGTCACTTATATTGTCCATTAACACATCCAGACAAATAAAAGGGCCTGAAAATAAGCTTTAAAAAAACAAAAAAGCAATGGATACCTTATTTTAAGAAGGGGACGGGTGGCAGGGAGGACAGGAATCCTGTGAACTTGCATTTACAGCTATCACAGCAGAAGCCTTGATAAAAGGCAAGGGAAATGTGCAGTACCTGCTTGTCCCCAAGCTCATAGGTGCAAAATTCAGGAAGTCACCACCTATTAACATTAAAGGCTGTCCCATTCCACAGGGAATCATGCATAAAACAAGAATTCACACAGCACAGAAGAAACACAGTTCTCTTTGCACAGAACTAGCCTGCTTAAAGGCCATGACAGGTACTGATCCCACAGCAAGGCAAGTATTTGTAGATCCCTGCATGTTCAAGTAAACAGGGTTGCTTTTATGCAGTTTGTTGTTTGATTAGCTCTTAATTAAATAATTGTTTAAAAACCTGTTCTTAATGCTCAGATACTTAGTTTCCATCTTCTCATCCAGCTTTCCTCCACAGATTTAATTACTCCTTTGACTGACACTTTGTATATCTTCTCAGCAAGATTTCACAGAATCAGAGTGGTGTAGACTAGAAGGGACCTCTGGAGGTCATCTGGTCCACCCAACCTGCTCAAACAGAGCCACCAAGAGCAGGTTGTCTGGACCATGTCCAGACAACTTTTGAATATGACCATAGATGGAGAGTCCACAACCTCTCTGGGCAGCCTGTGGCAGTGCTTGGTCACTCTCACAGCGAAAAAGTAGTTTTCCTCACTGATACTGAATGAGTTCTCCTCAGGCCAGAAAGTGAAAGGATGTGAGAACTTCTCTGCTTTGCCCTGCTTTTTGACCACACACAGCATACAACCCAAAGTGTAATACTTACCAAGAGCAAAGTTTGAACTTTTACCCAAAAAAGACAACAAAAAAAAAACCAAACCAAAACACACTTGTTCATCTTACTTGGCTTACAGTAGAGTCTACCCACCTTGGGGACCAGAGACCTCAAGTAACACAGGTTATAAAAAGCAGACCAAAATATAATATTTACTTGAAGATTTTAATATTCCCCTTCCCATTGTGAAAAAAAAGCCTAACATTTCCACAATAATTTTAAGCTCAGAATTTTTGTTATTTCAAGTTAGTTGTTTAGAGTTCTATTGCATTACTACTTCATTTACTACTGAAAAACTAAGAAAAATGTACCTAAACTACCCTATTTTAGAAATAACTAGGAAAACCAGTGCTCATGGAACAGAAATATAACACCAGTAAAAAGTTATTTCAGACAAATACTTCTTGTGCTTTCCCCTCAAAAAAACTCAGCTAGCTGGATCAGTTGGGTTTGCTTGAAGGACAAAGTAACTTTTTTTTCCTAACAAAGTTAGAGCACCTGTATCAATGCATGGGATGAGTCCTTCACTCAGTCTTTTCCCTGACACTTTCTGGACACCCTCCGCAGCGCTCATTTCTAACACCTACTTCTACTGCTCATTTGTAGTGAATGATCCACTTCTGAGGAATCCAACTAATTTACACAAGAGTTCACACTGACTAGCTTAGGTACTGCAGAAAAAGAACAGAAATGCCAGTATGCAGATGTTAAGGTAACTGAGCAGTTTATTTTTTTTAAAAGGTTTCCTCTAACAATAGTAGCAAAAACCATTTCTAATAAAAACAACCATATCTGAGGAAGTTAATAGCCCTGATAAGACACCTTATTCCTTATAAGTGGCAAGCAAAGTTTAGATTTTAGCATGTCTGTAATTTTCTATTTCATAACCACTCTTTCTTTGAATACTTAATATGGCATTAAGGACTGCACATCACGCTCTTCACTCTCCCTTCCATGCTATCATGCCCCCCATTCCCAGAGTGTAGCATCAGGAAGTTTCACAGGAGACAAGCAGAGATGAGTAAGAAAGAAATTATAACCAATTTCTCACATTCTCAAAGTTTGTTCTCTCTCCATAACATCAAGCCTTGGGAAACGTAGAAAAGGTTGGAGGATTCACAGCTGTTAGCATAAAATTCTAAGTGCTAAGTCAGCCGTAAGAACTACATGGGTTTTTTAAAAAAAAAAGTGGCGGGGAATTCAATGGTCACAAAGTTTACGTTTAGTTAACATATGAACCCTGTATAACTAATGCTTGGCTTCTCCAGGACCACACTTGTGACTCATTCCCCTTCTTTCATCCTCAATTACAAATCTTAATCCCTGTATTTTCCAAAAAGCATCACATGCAAGCAGAGGTGCAGCCAAGACAACTGTGCAAGATGCTGTTCAGAATCTTTTGTTCTAATACCTGCTATTGCATACTAAACGGTTGTACACCATTAGTAAGTAGGAGAAAAACCTTGCATGCAGAAAGATTCTTCCTGCACCCCCAAATCTAGTCTGTTCCCAAAGCAGGCTGCCCATGAAGAGTCCCCTGCCAAAGCAGGAACTTCTAACAGCAGCAGTCAACCAGCACCTTCCCATCAAGCAAAAAAGATTTCCCAAGGTAAATTGGATTGCAAGATACGGTAGCAGCTGGTCAGCTCCAGACAACCAAAACTTCTTTTTGAACCACTGCAGCCAAATACAAGGTCAAGATTTTAATTCTAATTACTTAGATTAACATTTCTGTAACGCTTCTTAAGTAAGCCAGGTTTAAGGCATCCAACACAGCTCTTCATATTTCAACATGCTATCAGATGCCAAAGAGTACCATAGCAGATGAAATTCTCTCAATGGCAAATTCTTACTATCAAACCATGTTTAGTCTCCTCAAAAATGTTTCAACTAAAGGGAACAATCCTTTGCCCAGTCAAACATTTCTCATTTTAGCATATGATTAAAAAAAAACCCTACAGATTCACACTCAATGTGATACTAACATTTGTTTATGCAAACTGGACAGTAGTTAAACTTAGTTTTTTCTTAACAGTTTTATGCTAAAAAACTGTGTCTATAGTCAGGTTGCTGTTACAACAAGGGTTTATTACCACAACAGAAGACTTTTACTTGTATAAAGTAAAACCAAGCTCATGCAAGCAGTTATCAAACTGGTAGAGAAAACCCCCAAACCAAGTTTTACCTGAAATGTTAAAAATTTGCAAGTTTCACATAATAGAGTTGCCTTTCTGGGACACTGCAGAGACCTTGCACAGAATTTACTTTTGAACTGAGCTCTGTTATCCAGCCTAGACCCTTTTAGTAGCTCCTTTCCCAACTACTAGACCAGCAAACCAAACAGGCATTTCAAAATACCTATCAGAAGTTCACCAGCAAGTACTGATGTACAGTTACCAGTTGTTCTTATTTTTTTAAAAAGACAAGTCACAGGAACTATGCTGTGTGCAAGCATACCTTATTCCACTCCATGTGTTTGCAGAACTCAAACTTCTAAGAGAACAACTTTAGGAACAAGTGCAGAATACAACAAATAATTCCATACAAATGCATGCCATGACAGAAGATATCCCAGTTCCCATACTGTTACTTTTCTCATCCTACATCCCCCATGCAGAGATCAGGAATGCTGTCTGGTTGGGAAAAGTTTTTGTTGTTTTTTAAACATATCAGAGCTCTAACAGTAAAGTCACACGTTCAGTCCCAAAGTCTACAAGTCTTTAATAAGACAGAGAACAGGATCACTTAAGGATAGTTTATCAAATACAAAGAGTTCCTTTTCAACTGATGCAACCAGTAATATTACCTCAATGTTTAGGAGAAGTGTCAGCTACTTTAAAATCTGAATTTTAGTTATAAGTATAAGGTATTTCCTCACAGTTAAGGGTTTAATGTTTATCACAGAATATCCTGAAAAAAAAAAAAAATTGAAACTGTCTAGTATTCTTCCAATAGTAAAAAAAAAAAAAAGCCAAACCAAAACACACCCAAAACTTTATCAGACCACTCACCTGCAACACTGGTAATGGTAACAGGAACTCCTTGAACTTGAACACCTGCAGCACTCAGGTTGGCAACACTTACTGTTTGAAGATTAGGTACTGAAGCAAGCTGGGCAGCATTCAGAGTGATCGGGGTACCAGCAACAGCCACTGGTGCAATCTGGGCAATGGTTGTGCCACCACTTGAAGACACGGGGGTAATGGTTAGTTGTTGGGGTAACCCAGCATTTTGAACTTGAAGATTTGAAAGGCTTTGCAGATTCTGAACCTGTACAGTTTGCCAGCTGATCTGCCCTGATGGTGTTAAAGTTGGAGCCCTGATGAGCACCTGAGTCGGACTCACCGCCTGCAACTGAACGTTCTGCAAAGGCTGCTGCTGGATGGTCTGTATAGTCTGTCCCGACTGGAGCTGAAATGACTGTGGAGGAACGGCCTGAATAATCTGCTGTTGAGGCTGCTGGATCTGTATCTGCTGCAGAATAGGCTGACCTACGATTTGGACCTGCTGAAGGGAACCCGACTGATCCTGGACGTTCTGTAGTCCATTGGACTGAAGCTGTCCAGAGCTCTGGGCTTCGGAGTCTGCAGCAGTTGTTTGAGGTTCCTCAGTTGTCTGCTCTGAACTGCTGCCTGCTGCGCTTGTGTACTGGCCAGTCTCTGCAGAGCTTACTAGCGTGTCACTGCTAGTTAGAGATGTTGAGGCAGTGGTCGTAGAGGTGGAAGATGAAGAAGGAGACTCTGGCATTGTACTAACAGAGGCAGAAGTGACAGGCGTAGACGCTAGCTGATTTCCGTTGGAAACTCCGCTCTCAGTAGACTGGCCAGCTTGACCCGAACCCCCTCCAGCTGCCACATTGTTTATCACGGGCAATGCTAGGGTTACCCCACCAATGTTTATAGGTAACGTTGTTACAACTTGTGCCTGAGTACCAGGAATAGTTTGCAGTTGCAGTGGTATGGAAACACCAGGCCTAATTTGGACTGGAACTGTCTGATTTGCTAGGTTTTGAGCAATAACATTACCCGAAGCTGTCCTATTTGCAGTTGTGAGGATAGCTTGATTATTCCCTGCAGGAATAAGCTGAATTTGACCCTGTACATCTTGTAGACCAGTAGCATTAGATGGATTGATTTGAAGTTGTTGACCTTCTGTTGTCTGAATCTGTGGGATCACTTGGTATTGGACACTACCGCTTGGATTTTGTACTTGAATGACCTGGAATTGTCCAGGGGTTGTTGAAGAAGAATTGCCCGATTTGGTTTTTGAAGGAGACGTACTTCCATTGTTACTGCTGGAGGGACTTGCTGCACTCGAGGCAACAGAAGATCCTTGCTGAGCAACATTATTTTCTTTTGAAGCAGCAGGAGCAGCAGCAACAAGCTGCCAAGCGTTTCCAGCAAGCTGAGTTGTTACCAATTCTAACTGCTGTGGCTGATTCTGAAGCTGCACCAAGCCTTGATTTGGATCTATAATAATCTGCTGCTGTCCAGTTCCTTGAGTCTCACCAGGAGTTCCTATTTTGCTGCAAGTGGCTGCTAGCAAAGCAAGAGGTGAAGGCTGAGAATCCTAACCATAAAGAGAGAAAACAGAACAGATTCAGGAGAAGAGCAGGAGTATGAACCATTAGAAGTAAGCATTAAGGTTTACACAGGAAGCAGAAAAAAAAAGAAAAAAGCTTCTGCATAGAGACCAGTGATACAGCTCTGAATAAGGAACTATGTATTTCTGTAAATAATCTTTAAATGTAAAGCCCTCAATTATCAATGAATACGTGACAGCCGCATCCTCAATCCAGTCTTCCCCCTCCTCCAAAAAATAAAGAAATTTTTAAAAAATGCTTCTATAACATGGAAAGCAGCTATCACTGCAAAATGCAATAAAAAAAAACCAACACAAAAAAAAACCCCAAAAAACCCCCCAAAAAACCATGTCCAGGCAGTAAAAATCTTGCACCCAACCAACTATGTTTCATCCCACCCAAAGCAAGATGCCCTCAGCAGGAAACGCTGTTAGCTGAACATTTCCTTCTAAATGTTAATAGTTGGGGTGCTTCCCTGTTCGGGTGTGCGTGCTTTACCTGTGAGCCTCCAGTTTTCCCTTTTTTATTATTATTGTTGTTATTCTCTGCCTCGGGAGATTTCTCTCCCTCTGTGGGCATAGTTTCCTCCTTCTTTTGATCTGCAAAAATATCAAGTGTAACAGGTTAATTATTCACCTTCATTTGTATAACAACAAAACCTACGAGCACATCCCTTTTGCTCGCCGGCTCGTCGCCTTTACCTCTCGACAAAAACAACGGCGCAAACCATTATTACAAAAGAACGAGTCCTACAGAAACGTGGTTTGAAACCCAACCCATGGGGGCTGGAGAGTTAACACCCAGAAAGGGGAGGTTTGGTTTCCTCTCCCAGAGACAGCAGGAAAAAAAACCACCCACAACCCTCCTCCTCCTCCTGCCCCCTAAAGCATCGACGGCCACTCAGTGGCCGTCGATGCTTTAGGGGGCAGGAGGAGGGTTGTGCATGGGAGGGAAAGAGGGAGGAAAAGAGGAATGAAGGAGGGAGGGATGTGCTCGGGAGGGAGGGGTAGCGAAGAAAGGGGGGAATGGAGGAGGGAGGCACGGAGGAGGCAAGCCGGAGGGGCAGGCAGGGGAGGAGAAGAAGAAAGGGGGCACACGAGGAAGCGGCGCGGATGGGCGGAGGGGCAGCGAGAGAAGAGCGGGGTAAGACGGGGGAGCAGCGGGGAAGAAAAGGGGGAACCCGGGAGGGCGGTATGGGGGGGGGGGTGGAGGGCGGAGGGAGGAGCGGAGGGAGGGAGGGGTGTGCACGGAGGGAGGGGGTTACATACCGCTCATCCCGCATTAATGCCCCGCTGAGGCGCCGCTCTAGGGGGGAGGAGAAGGAGGAGGAGGAGGCGGAGGGTGGGGTGGGGGTAGCGGGGAGAAGGCCGGTCGCAGCCGGAGCTGGGAGGAGCGGGACGGCCTATTTTTCCACGAATGGCCGCCGCTGGGCTGTGGCGTAGCTGCCTCTCTCTCCGCCCGCCGCCGCCGCCGGCCTCAGCCCGCCGCCTTGAGTGACAGCTGCGGGCCGGGCGGAGGGAGGGCGAGCGCCGGCGGGGGCGGGGCCCGCCGGGGCCCAACTGACGCCCACTGAGCAGGAAACGGAGCCCAGCCGCCGGCCCCCCGGCCGCCCCTCGCCGCCTCGGCCGTGCTCCCCGTGCCGGAGGCAGAGGAGGCGGGGCGGGGGCGGGACGCGGCGCGCCGGGAGCCCGGCCCCGGTAGGCAGCGGGGCAGGCGAAGGCCCTCGGCTTCCTCCTCCTCCTCCTCGTCTTCTGGCCGCCCGTGCCGCGCGCCGGGCGAGAGAGGGCGTGGCCGCCGGGGCGCGCGCGCTGCGGGGCGGGGGCGGGCGAGCGGCCCCGGCTCCCGCGCTCGTGCCGCTCTTGACAGCGCGAGGGGAGGGCAGGCGAAGGGCGGGGCCCGGCCGCCGCGGGGGCGGGGCCCGGCCGAGCCCTAGCTCCTCGAGCTGCCCGCGGGCCCGCCGCGGCTCGGGCGCTGATTGACAGCGCGCGCGCGCCGGCCGCCAGCGAATCCGGCGAGAGGCGGGCGGGGCCCCGCGCGGCTCCGGCCAACCCGCTGGCACCTGCGCGCCTCGCGCGCTCGTAACTGACAGCGCGCGGGAAGCCGCGCCGCAGCTTCTCCCTCGGGCGCGGCCCCCCTCCATCCGCGCCGCGGCCCTGCTGGCGAGTTCCCCCGCCCGCTCCTTCCCCGGCCCGCCCGGGGAGGGAGGAAGAAAGGAGACACCCCGTGGGTTCCCTGTGGAAGCCGGGGCCTGTTTCCCTCGCCCTCGCTCCGCTGCTCCTTTGTAGCGGCCTCCCGAGCCAGCCCTCTTGCCGGCGCGCCCGGCTCGGAGGGCGGCGGGGGAAGGGCGGCCCGGGGGTTTCTTCCCCACCTGCCGGGGGCATCTCCCGCGGCCGGGGGCGGAGGGGCGGGCACTGCCCTCCTCCCTCCCCATTGGCTCGCCGGCCGCGGCGGGCGCGCGCGGCATGCCGGGATATGTAGTTCTGGGCTGCTGCCGCGGCGCGGGCTCGGGGCGCGCAGCGGGGCGGCGGCGCATGCGCGGGGGTGGAGAGGGGCTTCCCTGGCAGGTGGCGTTGGGTAGGCCCGGCCGGGAGGAGCGGGGAGCAGGGCCCGGCCGGGCTGGGTCAGCCCCACGCTGTGCGTCGCCTCGCTGCAGGTTCACAGAGCGGGATTCAGCCCCCAGCAGCCTGTGGTGGGCCAGGCTGGTCGTCGTTGCATTAAAAACAGATAAATTACGATCGTGCAGTCGGTTTCCTCCGGTGCTCGTACTGCCCGTTCCCTGTCGGAGCAGGCCGCAGTGTGCGCACGTTGCCCACTCACCCTGGCTGATTTGGGAAGACAGCTGGGGAAGCCGAAGCTGATTGTGGCTGTGGAGTGGTGCGAGGAATGGTGGATCTGCAAAAACCAGCGGTGTGGCAAAGCCTGTTAACCCCATTTGAATTTGGAAGAAATTCGATTGTAGTGGTACACGTGTGCAGCTTGGTCAGTTAAAATATCCTCTACTACATGCCCAAATTCTTTGTCAAGTAAGACAGAGTGTGTACTAACCACAAGTCAGTGACAAAAGTGCCAAAGAATACCAGCTGTTCAACAGTGTCATCCTACAAAAGGATGAGGATGCCCTCAACCTCCACCCCAGGCCTCCAACACAACCTCCAGAATAAAGGAAATGTAAAAATGCCAAGCCTGTCCATCGTGAGTAAGAAAATGCTCAGAAATGAATATGGTGCAGGCTGGTACCAAGGCGTTGTCGCAGTCGGAACACAGGTCACAAGCACATGCATCAGGAATGGACCTTAAAAACGCTGGATAAATTGACTGCAGATAAGCAAACACCCCCAGGTTTACAGCTCAGCCAAATCTCAGTGCCTTCTCCCAGTCGGTGCTGGGGAGCGGGAGGGGACCCAGCTGTGCCCTTACTGTCGGGGTGCTGTCCCCCACCTCCGAGCAGGGCTGGGGTGGTGACGGGACCTGCCGGTGCCCCGGTGTCATCACAGGAGTGGAAGACGGGGCCACCTCCGCCGCGGGGCCTGGGCTTGGGCCAGGGCTGAGCTCCGGTGGAATGGGCAGGGGTCTTGGGCAAGGGTGGTTGGGGCACCATAGCCTGCCCGTGCGCTCAGGACAGGTTGTGTGAAGAATGAATGGGCGAATGTGTTAGCAAGGGCACACTCTTTTTTGTTAGTGAGAGACTGGTGTTTTATGTCCTGTGGAAGCTTTTAAACTTTCACTGGATTTCCATCTACGGCAGCAGGTACAGTGCTTTTGAAAATCTGGCTCTAGCGTGCAAAGAGTAAAAGCTCTGTCTCAACTCAGGGAGTGACTGAAATGGGAGATAAAAGATGGTGGTGGTGTAGGTGGTTTCAGTAGGGGCATCATGATTTTTGTGTATTTTTACCATCCACAGTTACTCCTATACCACCTACTCTTTCCCAAATTCCAAATGTCACTCTTGTTCAAATTCTTTCTGCCAGCTTAAGCTTTCTGAGCCTGCCTCCTTCAGCATTGTTCCCGAATGAACTGGTACCTACCCTCTGCACCCTGATACTTGTTGCTCTCTGCGGGTGCTCATAGTAGTCAGCAGAAGTCACCTGTTGAATTACATGGAAGTAGGATTAGGTCTGAGGATGTATATTTGTTCATGCAGGAGTCCCCAGTGCTATTGGAACAGATGAAACAGAAGTATCAGAAATAGGGAAAAATTAAGCAAAAAGGTTTCATCACCACTTTCTTTCAGGCTCAGAACTTTACAAGCATGTTGACACCCAGAGAGAAAGCACTGCATGGAAATGCGTGGGTGAGCAGAGACCCACTGAAATGTGAGGTTCCTGGCAAGACGTAGCTCAGGCGTTGTATCACATGAGGGTGGCTGGTTTGCACAACAGCCCAAACTAAGAAAATTCACTTAGCACTGAGTCTCTACTGCCCGGCATCTCTCATAGTGTGTATAAATTTTGTTAAAGTATGTGGGTTTTTAATATTTTAATTATCCTTTCTCTGTATCCATATGCACACTTTTCTGTCTCTCTTGTTTATCACTTCTACATTTTGTTTCTGGTTTTCTAATCTTTTGGTGACGTTCCTTAGCACCATGATTTCATTTTCTTAATTTTCTCCAACTTTCTCCCCTTTGAAGTTACTTCTCTGGATCTTGCTTTTCCCGCTATTTTTGCTACTTTCTTTCCAGGTTCCAATACCCACTCTTTTCCCCACCTCAAAAATGCTCTTCCACCCCGATTCCCCACCTGTGCTTTGCATTTCTGTTTTTGGTTTTTTGTTGTGTTTTTTTTTTTTGTTTAAGCTCCCAAACTATCTTGTATCTTCTTTTATGTCACTTCCTGCTTGCTTTCTAAGCTATCCTTAGCGTTCATTGATTTTTCACCTAACACACTGACTGAGATTTTTGAACAGATTTAGGCATTTCTCTACAGAGCTCAGTGAGGCTTGTAACGCTGAACAGAGCAACACCTAAATATCTTTACAAAGAAAAAAAAAAAAAGAGGGGGGCGTGAAGGGGGAGGGAGAGACAGCTGGCTGCGCGCTCCAGTTTCATTGGTCACCCTCCCTACTGTCTGCCAGCACTTACATAGGTTGCGTTTGGACAGAGAGAGAGGGGAGGCCAGCAGCTGTAAACAGCACAGACAGTAATGAGGTGGTGGCTTCACAAAACTGTAAATCCACTTGTAGGGTAGCTAGTATTAGATCAAAAATGCTGCAGCCCTTAGACACAAGATGCTGGACTGGTATAAGACCACTCTGTTTGACTCAAGGTGGGGGTGAGAATATATAAATAAACGAATGAAGGAATAATTTTTGTCTGGCAGGGTTATGCAAGATCAGGTATCCGATATCTGCATTTCTGAATGAACCTTCTTCGCCAGCCCAAAGGCTCTTTTGCCAGTTCCTTCATGCTCCGTTTGTGCTCTTGATGCTTTGTCATAGTGCCCAAGTGTTTGCAGGGGGTCACTTTCCTTGTGTATATGCAGGTTTGGGTGCATATTTTTCTTCTTTTATTTGGCCCCTTGTTGGAATTCCGTGTTTTGTTGTAAACTGTCTTGGCTCCAACAACGGCAGCTTCGAAGAATTTGGTGACAGCATACCGTTACTGATCAGACAGAGCCTGGACCAGAGCCACAGTGGAAATCGTGTACTTGGCAAGCACACTCCCTAGGCGTTGTTCCACATGATCCCAAGTGGACCGAGTCAGAGGTATTTGACCTGCTTGGATTCTGTGGAAAACATCTATCGACAACACCATGGGAACTCAAGGAATGAATTCTTCTGTAGTGTCGTTTCTTTGCAAATGCATCAGCCTGGGGGACACTGAACAGCACAGGACTGGGTTAAGAATCCTGCCTCCAGGAAGACCCGATGGTAAAAATGAATGCTCCAGTTATGCCTGCCATGGCCCTTGCTTGTCCAGGCCTCAAACACAAATCTCCCTTTCCCTTCTACCACTTTTTTGCCCATTGCACCTGATTCTCACTCACCTGATGTTCTCCTAGGATTGTCTCACGTCACAACTATGTGGTAGTAATTATGAGAGAACAGGTATGTCGCAGACACTGAATCAAGCATTTATTTATTCTGAACATATTTTATGCAATAATGTGAGTCTAGGCAGGGCCCATGCACTCCCCACCCCTTTACCATATCAGCCCTGACCAGCGGGCAATGTTCCATCAGGCATTGTAAAACTGAGCTTTTAACTTAGGGTGGAAAAGTGGAATCCACTTGACATTACACAAGTCATCAGACTTCATTCCTTGTCACCGCTGTGATCCAGGACTTCAGCGTGTCCAAGGACACAACATGTACATCGGTTTCAGGACGTTCATTGGCGGGCTTAGTCAAAGATGTGCTTTTTTCACCACCCGGAATCACATCACCCAGCATGAAAGTGATGTGCATGCCTTAAGGGAGGGATCGTTCTCTTCTGTGCACTTTACTGTCCCTGACCTATTGCAAATTTGAAAACTAAAATAAAATCTTGCCCAAGTCTGTTTGAACTCAACGGGCTACTTGACTCTACTTGTCATTATTGAGTGTCTTTGGCTTCTCTTCTCCTGTCCCTAACTTCTGACAGATCTAAATCTCTACAGACATCTTGCCTTCTCCTTTCCCCTACGCCAGAGTGCCCCTGTTGCCAAGGATGTGACATAAGCTGCCGTCATCAGTGCTAAATTAAGTAGGGAAGGAAAAACCTTGGGATGCACATCCTCATGATTAGGAGATAGATACTGTTAAATATGTAAAAAAAATTGTAGGAAGGCAGTGGCTAAAATCAAGTCTGACAGAAGATCAATGATTTTTCTTAGAGCTGGACAAGCACGCATCCAGCTACTGTTTGAATGCAACTTAAGCAGTAATTGAAAAGGTCTCAGTGGAGATTGCCAATGGATGAGCTCATGAGCTTGCATGTGGGGGTGCAGGCACAGTCACCTGTGGCTCTTGATGGATCAGTCTGTTGATCTCAGCGTGCTGGGAACTTGGGGGATCAGAGCCTGCTTCTGTCAGCGTGGCTAGGAAAGAGCTGCGGGACACCCAGACATCATGCTCCTTGCTGAATCACCCAACATTGGCTTTGTCTTCTGTGGTTATCTACAACAGCAGACAACACAATTACTCTTTCCTTTTGACGTAGAGCATGGAGACCTGAATACACAGAGAGTATTTTTTCCCCTTCAGTGACCCTGATGCAGCTGAGAAAATATCCAAGAAAAGTCTGCTACCACTTCTTATCAAAATGGTTGCTTTCATTTCCTAAATAACCTTGCTTTCTGTTGATTTTCCAGTCCTAACATGCTGTCAGCGCACTAATATAGTGGAAGTATGCTTTGGGTCTCCGCATAGTTATCCTCCTCTACTTGTTCAACAACACGCTTACACTAGTCATTACATCACCAAATAAGGGCTGAACTTATCACAAATCTACCGTTAACATTGTATGTCCCACTCTGGAAGTCTCATTTCACTGCTGAGCCACCCCAGCCTGCATTTGCAGAACTCTTCTCACAGAGCCAGGCACGACACTTGAAGGGATCCTGTCTTTGTCATCAGTGACATTATCTGACTACACAGAAAGTCATGCCTGATGTAACTCCAACTTTGCTGTCTCGTTTTACGTGGCCCATTGTGTGCAGGAAACGACGCTTCTGGCTCAGGAAGTCTGCGTGCATCAGCGCTGCCACTGAAAGCACTGCTGCCGTGCCCAGATATGTGCTTCTTGCTGAGTTCATCTTGCAGAAATGGAGAGGCGCTGATGGTGGGTGTGGTGACAGGTCTGTGGTATTTTACAGGAGTTTTTTTTTAAGCTGTTGCGTACTTCAAAGACAGAAGCATGATCCCTCTCTCCTATTCCCTGCAGTGAAACAGGGCTGGCAGCTTACAAAGTACCAGGGGATGGGAAAGTGGCATGCAGTACAGCCTAGGATACTAGTTAACATGGCTATGATACACGTAAGCATAAGCAAGATATCCTATCTCTGCATAAGTTGCAATTTGTGATCCAAATTTTGTACATGCTACCAGTGACCCAGTTCTGCACAGATCTTGTATTAATAAATGTAAAAAAAAAAGTGCTGCATGAGAGACTTGTCAATAACAACACCAGTTCTTGTTTGAGAAAATCAATTAATATACCTGGAAATTGAAGTCTACAAGTACAGCAGAAGTGTGGGAGAGTGTGAGGTAGAATTTTTTCCCCTGAACTCTTAATAGAAAACTGACAAAGCAAGCACATTCCATAGTCTCAAATGTATTTTCTAATCTCGACTCTTCGATATGATACAGTTTTACTTTAGTGAAGTTTCTGAGGTGAGAGAACTGAGAGCATGAGCCATAGACTCCATTTTTACATAGATATATGTCTCAGTTCATTTTGTGGTAGAAGAATGACCCTTGTAAAAGAATTGCACAAAGAAGAGTACAAATGGAAGTAAACTATAAGTAATAGATCATTTCAAGTACCCAGGATTAGTGGCTCAAATGCGACTGAACGGTACGGCTAGGAGTAGCAAATTCTTGTTTCCACAAATGACTGCTTTAAGCAGTAGGTAGCTTTGCTGGTGCACAAGAGATTTAATCGTAAGTAACAAACGAGATCTGATTTAAAAAGTAATTACTGCTGACTCCCTCTGTCACAGAAGCTGCAAAATAGTGAAGATTAGTGTAGTGATCTTAACTGCAGAAAGAGTGTCCAAAGGCATAAAGCCATGGAACCAAAGGCTAAATATTTAAGAAAATAAAACCCTTAAAGGTACATGATAACTATTAAGCACACCACAGGAGAATGGTAAAAAACCAAACATATTGCATTAGACACTTTATTCAAGTAATAAATAAGCCTCCCAGGAATCAACAGCAGCCCCAGTGATGCCAGGAGCGAGCGTCATGAGCAGTGGCAGCTGAGTCCTGTAGCTGATGTGTGTATCAGAGGGGCTCTGTGGGGAAACATAAAATTCAAGTGGCCAGAAATAAAACCAAAAGAAGATAAATATTTTGAATCAAAGACCTGCAGGCGTCAAGAGACGCATTAAACTGTCTTGAGAAAATGGATCAAAGTCAGCAGCAGATCTGACCTCTCTGCAGATGTTACTGCTTACAAGGAGCAGACCACCAGTGCATGAGTTTCCTTTTGTGGATAAAAAAAGGCAAGTCGCTGTCAGAAACTGGCATGAAAATATTTAGTATTAAAATAAAAAAGCTAATTTAAGTTACAGGTTTCTGTTTCTTTGATACTACAACAGTAGCTAGAGTGAAAAAAACCTGCAGGAGCTCATACTGTTTGCCTCTTGCTTCAAGGAACGAAGAATCTCTGATGAGTATTTTTCTAACCTCTTCTTAGAAAACTGAATGGTGGAGATTATACCACATCTTCAGGTGACCTATTTTTGTCCATAGCTATCCTTTGAGTTTGAATTTTTCCGGTTTTCGGCCTAAATCTTTCCTGCTGCAATTCAAGCCACTTAGGTTTTATCCAGCCCTCAGTATCATGAAGAAAAATCAATGGGATCCCTGCTTATGAGAACCTTTTACATATTGGAAGGTTGTTATCATATCACCCCCACACCTGCCATCAGCTGCATCATTTAGAGCAAATGTATCCTTTCCCTTTTTCAATCATTCTCCATCTTTTAAACATCTTTTTTTTTTTTAAAGTTCTTTTTGTACTATCCTATTAAACTACACCAAACTAAGACTTCTGAGAGGTGATTTAGGAAAAACAGTTACTAACCCTGTCTTGCATATGACACATCTATTAAAACGTCCCGGGGTGAGTTTTTCTATTTTTGTATCAGCATCACATTGTTGACTCATATTCAATATGTGGTTTGCTGAAACACCCAGGTCTCTTTCTACAGGGCTGTTACTATTCTCCATTTTGTATTTATGCATTTGATTTTTTCGTGCCTCAATATAGTACTTGGTACTTGTGTTTACTGAGTTTCATTTTATTGATTACAGACCACTTCTCCCATTTATCAAAGTCATTTTGAATTCTAATCCTTCAGCTCTCTTGCAGGCTCTTCTGCTTTGGCATCATGTGCAATTTTTGTAAGTGTGCTCTCTGTTCCATCAACAAAGTCACAAATGAAAATGTTGCATTGTATCAGATCTTGGCTAGACCCCAGCAGATTTCTATATTATATATCCTTTTTGTTTGAAAACACAATATTGGTAAGTCTTTGAGTATTTTCTGCAAGCAATTGTGTACCTACTCTGTAGCAATTTAGCCCAGAACAGAATGTTTCTGTACACTGTCTATGACAATGTCATCTAACACAGTGCCTGGAGATTCCCTGTAGACAATACATGTAATTTCTACTGCGTCTTTCACTGCAGGCCAGATGATCTGTTAAAGAAGGAAAATACAGTAGTTCAACAAACTTTTGTTTGCAACAAGTCTTTGCTGGCTGTTTCTTTTTCACTGACCCTCCAGGTGCTTTTAATATGGCTGTTCAATAATTTATCAGAGTAGTTTTCTTGATATTGAAATTATGTTGACTGCTGATTCCTCCTTTCTTTCTGAAGATAATATTATATTCTCCTCTGTTCAGACTCATCCGTCTTCCATGAATTCTTGAAGACACTGATGGCAATGAGGTGTTATGAATGTTTTAATTCTAGAACCACTCCACAGAAGATTTCTGAGGTAAATATTTAGATAACAAGCAGACGTAGAAATGATAATTCTGTGATTAAAATGAATATTTGACTCAGTATAAGAAGTAAATCAGTTAAACATTGTTAAAGACAAAATTTACAAGACAGAAAAGAATAAAGTAGAATAACTTATTGGAAGTAAAATTGTATGACCAATGTATTAGTATTTTTTGTAACTTTAACAGACTTTTCCTTCTAAGTATTGCCAGAGGGTATTATAAGAAGCTATTTACTTATTATTTTTCTTTACCAAAGCTACATTATCATAACATGCTAGTTGCAAAATTGCTTACTTGAAAGTTGACTGGCAACAGATCAATGTGTGAAAGGAGTTCAAAAGGTGAAAAAAATGTTAGGATAGAGGTAGTGAGCTACAGAAATACTGAAATACACACTGTTTGCACACAAGTCTATGCTCTATATGTGAGGAAAATGTTAGGATACAGGTAGTGAGCTACAGAAATACTGAAATACACACTGTTTGCACACAACTCTATGCTCTATATGTGAGGGAGCAAGTAGAATGCATTGAGCTTGGCCTGGGGGCAAATGAGGAACAAGTTGAAAGCTTGTGGGTTAGAATTAAGGGACAGGCTCATAAGGGTGACATTACAATGGGTGTGTACTACAGGCCACCTGACCAGGAGGAGGAGGTTGATGAGGCCTTCTACAGGCAGCTGCAAGCAGCCTCACAATCACAGGCCCTGGTTCTCATAGGGGACTTCAACCACCCTGACATCAGCTGGGAAGACCATACAGCTAGGCAGGCGCAATCCAGGAGGTTCCTACAGAGCACTGATGATAACTTTCTGATGCAAGTGGTGGAGGAACCAACAAGGAAAGGCGCGCTGCCGGACCTTGTGTTAACAAACAAGGAGGGACTGGTGGAGGATGTGAAGGTCAGAGGTAGACTCGGCTGCAGTGACCATGAAATGGTCGAGTTCAGGATCCTGCGTGGAGGAAGCAGGGCGATAAGCAGGATCAAAACCCTGGACCTCAGGAGGGCTGACTTTGCCCTCTTCAAGGAGCTACTGGGAGGAATCCCGTGGGCCAGGGCTCTCGAAGGCAGGGGGGTCCATGAGTGCTGGTCGCTCTTTAAACAACACTTCTTCCATGCACAGGAGCAATGCATCCCCCTGAGAAAGAAATCTAGCAAAGGAGGTAGGAGACCTGCATGGTTAAACAAGGAGCTTCTAGCAGAGATCAGGCAGAAGAGAAAGGTCCATGGAATGTGGAAAGAGGGACAGGCCACTTGGGAAGAGTACAGAAACATGGTGAGAGCATGCAGGGACGCGACGAGGAAGGCCAAGGCCCACCTGGAATTGAAGCTGGCAAGGGATGTCAAAAACAACAAGAAGGGCTTCTTCAACTACATCAGCAGCAAAAGAAAGGCTAGGGACAATGTGGGGCCGCTGCTGAATGAGGCGGGTGTCCTGGTGACGGAGGATGCGGAGAAGGCAGAGCTACTGAATGCCTTCTTTGCTTCAGTCTTCAGTGCTAAGACTGGCCCTCAGGAATCCCAGGCCCCGGAGGTAAGAGAAGAAGCCTACAAAGAGGACGACTTTCCCTTGGTCGAGGAGGACTGTGTGAGGGATCGCTTAAGTGATCTGGACGTCCACAAATCCATGGGCCCCGATGGAATGCACCCACGAGCGCTGAGGGAGCTGGCGGATGTCATTGCTGAGCCACTCTCCGTCATCTTTGAGAGGTCCTGGAGGACAGGAGAGGTGCCCGAGGACTGGAGAAAGGCCAATGTCACTCCAATCTTCAAAAAGGGCAAGAAGGAGGACCCAGGGAACTACAGGCCGGTCAGCCTCACCTCCATCCCGGGAAAGGTGATAGAGCAGCTTATCCTGGAGGCCATCATGAAGCAAGTGGAAGAAAAGAAGGTTATCAGGAGTAGTCAGCATGGATTCACCAAGGGGAAATCATGCCTGACCAATCTGATAGCTTTCTACGATGACATGACTGGCTGGGTAGACGATGGGAGAGCCGTGGATGTTGTCTACCTAGACTTCAGCAAGGCTTTCGACACAGTCTCCCATAATATCCTCCTAGGGAAGCTGAGGAAGTGTGGGCTGGATGAGTGGTTGGTGAAGTGGATTGAGAACTGGCTGAATGGCAGAACTCAGAGGGTTGTCATCAGTGGCGCTGAGTCTAGTTGGAGGCTGGTAACTAGTGGTGTCCCCCAGGGGTCAGTACTGGGCCCAGTCTTGTTTAACTTCTTCATCAACGACCTGGATGAAGAGTTAGAATGTACCCTCAGCAAGTTTGCTGATGACACCAAACTGGGAGCAGTGGTAGACACACTGGAAGGCTGTGCTGCCATTCAGCGTGACCTGGATAGGCTGGAAAGCTGGGCAGAGAGGAACCTGATGAGGTTCAACAAAGGCAAATGCAGGGTCCTGCACCTGGGAAGGAACAACCTCATGCACCAGTACAGGCTTGGGGTGGACCTGCTGGAGAGCAGCTCTGCGGAGAGGGACCTGGGTGTCCTGGTGGACGACAGGTTAACCATGAGCCAGCAGTGTGCCCTGGCTGCCAAGAAAGCCAATGGAATCCTGGGGTGCATCAAGAAGAGTGTGGCCAGCAGAACGAGGGAGGTTCTCCTTCCCCTCTACACTGCCCTAATGAGGCCCCATCTGGAGTACTGTGTCCAGTTCTGGGCTCCCCAGTTCAAGAAAGATGAAGAGCTACTGGAGAGAGTCCAGCGGAGGGCTACGAGGATGGTGAGGGGACTGGAACATCTCCCCTACGAGGAGAGGCTGAGGGAGTTGGGCTTGTTCAGCCTGAAGAAGAGAAGGCTGCAAGGGGACCTAATAAATGCTTATAAATATCTGAAGGGTGGGTGTCAGGAGGATGGGGCCAAGCTCTTTTCAGTGGTGTCCAGTGACAGGACAAGGGGCAATGGGCACAAACTGAGGCACAGGAAGTTCCGTCTGAACATGAGGAAGAACTTCTTCCCTCTGAGGGTGACAGAGCACTGGAACAGGCTGCCCAGGGAGGTTGTGGAGTCTCCTTCTCTGGAGATATTCAAGACCCGCCTGGACAAGGTCCTGTGCAGCCTGCTGTAGGTGACCCTGCTTCAGCAGGAGGGTTGGACTAGATGACCCACAGAGGTCCCTTCTAACCCCTACTATTCTGTGATTCTGTGATTCTGTAACTGGCCCATTTTATCCCCTTACCCCTCTACTGTCCTACTCTTGTTCCTTTCCAAATCAACTAAGCGTCTCCCTTTTCCCACCTTTTGTTCTTCCCCTAAACATCCTTTAGGAAGTCCTGTATGATCCCAGACTGCTTTTCTCCTGCATCCCTGGGTAGTGACACCGCTTTGGTCCAAAAGGTGGTCCAGAGAGCTGCTTCCTCACCGTGCCTCATCATGATGGGTTTTTCACCTGGATGCTGGGGCTGAGGCTCTGCTGGGACAGCCTGTGGGGGGACTTGGACAAGGTGTTCTTTCCTCAATGGTCCTTGGTTCAGGTTCCTTCCTGCCTGTCCCTCTGTATCCCTGTGCTCCTCTGGGCTTGTGCAGTTGGGCCTTTGGTGGGCTGATGGCCCTTGTGGTGGGCCTGAGGGTAGCCTGGCAGGGTATGATTCGGGTTCCACCATCTACCACTGTCTCTGTCAGCATCTTTATGGGTGTGCAGGTGAGCTTTATCCCACACAGGTAAGATTTATCATGCAGCTGAGCACAGAATGGCTCTTCTGCTGCAGATGGGACCCCATATACTAAAAAAATAAAAAATACAGTTGTAACTTTTCAAATATAACAGTTTTTTGTTAGTGGAATTCATACCTTTCTGGAAAGCACCCACTTACTGTTGGCCTTGTAAGCAAAGCTATCTCCATTTGATGTTGTGGGTTGTTGAAGGTCCAATGATTACTTGGATCTGTTCTTTCTTCTGTTTTAAGGAAAAATTGTCAACAAACCAGTGAAGAAAATAACATATTTCATAATTTTTTTCAGTATTTTTTAACTTGTTTTTGGGTTGAATTATGATGGAAATGTAAAAAGTGCTTTCTGTTTTATGAAGAGTTTTATAAATTGCTAAGATTCACCTCCAAAGTGTTAAAAGTCGCCTTCTAAATCATAACAAAAGTCTTCTCTTTCAATCAAGTTTTAGGTATTAAGAGAGAAAAAAGAAAATTTCTTTTGGATACTCCTTGGAATTATGTGATTCTATAAGATGCTGTTGCTAAGAAATAGGAGAGTTTCTGCTTGCCAAAAGAATGTGGCCATGAACAGCTCTCCATCTGACTTAGAAAAGCACATTAATTTATAGCTGTATGTTTAAGTTTTTAATTTAGAGCACACGGACAGTTGCCTGACATCAAAGGCAGCTTTTCCTAGGCTGCGAATTTGTTGTACTTTGCTGTCTCAGTAGCTGCACGTTGGAACAAGCAGCTCACAAAAGTGGGCAGAGCCAATTTGACACCATGTAGCCCATTTTTTTTAGTCTTCAGATGAAGAAGAGCTAAAGAGTTTTAATGTCAGAGTTGTATCTCCTGTAACGGTAGGTAACAGCGCTGAACTAGCTAGATGCATCAATAGCCTTCTGCTACTCTCTAAGCTGAACAGGAAATCTAATTCATCTTATGTGGTTTCCTGCTGAAATACATATTTGCAATGACAAAAGTATGAGCACTGCAAAATTCAGTTACTAGATAGTGAAAGATATCTTTCGTATTTTATTTTTTTTTTCTACAATGAAACATTAAACTTGCCAAACAAGTGACTAGCCTCAACATAAAATATAATATGGAAATCATTGCTCTACCTGCTTGAAAAATAATAATTAAAAGATAATTAAGAGAGATACAAGCTTTCTGTTTTAATGTGTATATTTTGCATTTTAAAAAATGGAAGATGTCCTCACTGGAGTAAAGTCTGCCCCCAAACTTTGCAAGGGCGCCTCACAGCTCTGGGGTGAGCACTGCTGTGCTGCCTAGCTGAGAAGACTAAAGAACATGTATGGAAAGCTAAACTTTTTGGGTGCCATAAAGCCTCCCGCTGTGGGAATGCAGGTCTTTAATCGCTGGGGAGAGGTGGGGGCAGAAAATGGCTGGGCAGCGGCTGCTGTAATCACACAGTGGTGCAGATGGAATATTTGACTCCTAGCAGCAAAACTATTTTGTCAGTTTGACAACAAATTGTGCCATAGCTGGAATTCCCTGGTCCCCGCGCCTACTCTGGCACTACCTATTTTTCCTGCTTCACACAGAGAGTGACAAGGGGAGTGACAGGGATAACCAAAGTCAAACCTGACCCCTTTTGTTTCACGTGACCAGCCTATGCTTTGTGCAAAGTTCCTGCGGTCTCTCTAAAGCTGAGGTGGCCAGCCTCGAACACAACAAAGCAGGAAGCATCTAGAGAAGCTGAAAACCGGCACAGCAGAGCTTATGCCAGTTTGATCCTTTTTGCTATCCTGTATCAGAAAAAAAATTGGGATTCCTTAGTTTCAACTCTTATTTAAAAATTATTCTTGTTTTGCCAGAGTTTATAATCTTCCAGTTTTAGTAATAGGACTTCAGAAGCATTTAACATTTATGCTTTCTCTCAGTTTGCCTGTTCTTGACAATACCACTGTCATAGTCACAAAAGCCATGATTTTGTAAATCATGGTGATCTATACCAATCTTACTAGTCATTGCAGCACCAATCGTTAGCAACTACACTGCTGCATTAACGATAGTCTAATGAAAATCTACTGGGTTCAGCATTTAGTTTTATGTGCTGATTCACAGCCACATACTTAGCTGCACCGGGTTGATCTTCAGCTATGTGGTTTCACAACTATCTCTTGCCAATTTGAGAAGGCAGTCTTCCAAAAAGGGCAATTCTCCTTCTCGCCCCGGTGTGCGTCACCGCTGTCTCCCTTGTGGTAGTACTGGTGGTTGGGTGGCCATGCAGTGGCTCAGAGAAGCTCACTTAAACCAGCTGGAAAAAACAATCACAAAAAAGGTACTTTCTGAGCTGGGTCAGCAAACTGTTTCAGCTGCCTGTGCTGATGAAGCAGCACAGTCCCAACACAAAGGGAAGGTGAGAAGATGCCAGAGACCAGAATTGCACCTTTCAGCAGCAGTGGAGATCAACTACACGAGACATGAACCCACGCCTTAACCATGGGCTTAGCAGAATACATCTGCACCAATTTTCCTTGCTACTGTGAGGTCTTTTCTTCTCTCCCTCCTTCATAATAGGATCAGCCATGCTGTGAGACTGCACTGGTAACAGTTGAAAAGAGATGCATGTTGTGTTTGGACCCTTGAGCCATCTTCGCTGGCAGCACGAGCCGCACGAGTACCTCATGGCTGTTACTTCAGCCCAGGTTTCAAGCCCAGACTCCACATTTATCCACACTGGTTTTCACTTCAACTTGTATATAAGGGCATTTTGACTGATGTGCCAGGAGGGGAAACTGAAGTAGGAGGTGTGGATCTGAGAAATTAGTCTGACCTTCATAGGCCACATGGGACAGAGTTAAAGTTACACATAATAAAGAATTAAGCCCAGAATGAGGGATGCCTCACAAGGACTCTGCATGAGACATGGTATACCAGCAGTGTCAGAACATGTGATGGCCTCATAGGGATTTGAAAGGATATAATTTGGATTTCATACAATATGTGGTTGAACCTATACATAAGTAATAGGGATGAAACAATTACTGTTACTTCTCAAAACATTTTTGAAAGTTGGTTCTCTGTCTACCATGTTGCTGATACAGATATTTACAAGGAGAGGAGAATGCTGCTTTAACTAATACAACACAGTTAACATTCCCTGGAGAGTTGCTGTGGCATCCAGTACGCTCTTTGGCCTTGGTCCCAGCTGTTTGTCACATGCCAGAAGCTGAACTGAGTGATCAAGCACTGCTATTTCACTGGTTTTACAAGGCTCAAGGTATTCTGCAATTTGGAGAATCTCCTTGGCTGGACATTTGATGTTGTTTAAGAACTTTAAGTCTAAAGTCTGACAGCTTTTTTTTTTTTTTTTTTTAATTACAGACACTTTGTGATGTTTTCAAGAAAAAACAGTGTTTGATCAGCCCAGTACTTCCCAGCCACACGCACAAGTTAAGGACCATCATTTCTACCTCCTGGTATTTGGCTTCTGGGGAGAGGATACTTGTGCCACTAGCTGTGCCTGCAGTCTGGGGAGAACCTGTCAAGGCTGCTGGTAGCCCAAGTGTCTGGTCTTCTGGTTCACCAGAAGAAGACCCCAAAATCTGATGAATGTGTCTGGGATGTGACTCACTCCAGAAAAAAAACACTGAAAGTATCACTTTAGCATGAACAAATCTGCCCTGTCTTCTGACCTTTTTAGCCTGTATTTACTGTTAATGAAGGAACACGCTAAAGACAAGAGTCAGCAGTGAGTGACAGTGATCTCGGTGACCAAGAACGCCGTACTCCCCAGCCCCTTGCTCCCATGCTTCCTCATCCATGTGTTCCTGTCCCCTCAAGCCCCCTTCCTTTCTTGTTCCAGCTCTGACAGCAGGCAAGCTTTGCTGTAAGTTGATCTAACTCACTGCTGGGTTGCTGGGTTTGAGTTCCGCTGGTTTAGTGACTGAAACTGGTTCCCAGAAGTACCTCATTAGCTCTGGAGCTGGCACACCGTAAGCAGCAGGACTGGTTATCACTGGGGCAGAAAGGATGGTGGGAAGGGCAGGGAGCAGTGTGTGCATCAGCTGTGGTGGGGTATTAATTCAGCTTATAGGAGCTGTGAAACCACCCCTCGAAGCTGAACAGTCTTGTCTTGCAAGAACAGGCACTGACAACACCTATCAGTAAGGTTCTGTAAACTGTGGTTAACAGTGTTGCTACAATTACTAATGTGGGCAAAAACTGGAACGTAGTGTTATTCAAGTCTTCATTTGCTGCATATACACCACTGATAACAGAGTAATATGCCGTTGGAACATAATTGGAACACTTAGGAAAGCTTAAGCTATTTATAGTATTTAATAATTAACTCAGTAGTAAAAAGTAGACTGATTGTAGTGTTCATTTTCTTAATTATTACTGCTATTTCTTAATTAATAAAGCAATAGCTTATTTTTGTATAGCATCTTTTTTGCATGTTCCCATTTTGCATCAGATTTTAATCAAGATCTTTCTGTTTTTCATAAAAATCCATACATACCTACATACCTACATACATTCTGAACAATTCCTTGAGACTCTACATGTTGTAATCTGTCAGAGCCCCACAAGACTCATAGAGGGCATCTAAATGCTTGTTCCAGGATGTGTGAGACACCTCTAATTTCTGACATTCCTATGCTCACAACACTCTGGTAAAATTGAGGAGTGTTATTACCCACAGTAAAACTGGGATATCAAAGCACAGAGATGTTAAAGTCTGTGTTCAAAAATAGATATTTAGGTGCATGGATCCCACTGGCTGACTTACATAAGGTGGTAAGAGCAGCCTTTGTGGAACATGCACTGAACTTAAACCTGCCAAATCCAAGAGGATCTTCCTTACTACTGGACTTTATTGTCAGTCGTGGTTTAGCCAGACTGGACGCCCAGTGCCTACCAAAGCCGCTCTATCACTCCCCCTCCTCAGCTGGACAGGGGAGGGAAAATACAATGAAAGGCTTGTGGATCGAGATGAAGACAAGAGAGATCACTCAGCAATTACTGTCACTGGCAAAACAGACTCAGCTTGAGGAAATTAATTTAATTTATCACCAATCAAATCAGAGTAGAATAATGAGAAATAAAACCAAATCTTAAAACACCTTCCCCCCACCCTTCCCTTCTTCCTAGTCTCAATTTCACTCCCCAATTCTCTACCTCTTCCCCCCCAGCAGTGCAGGAGGATGTTGAATGGGGGTTGAAGTCAGTTCATCACATGTTGTCTCTGCTGCTTCTTCTTCCTCACACTCTTCCACTGCTTGGGGTCCTTCCCACAGGAGACAGTTCTCCACGAAATTCTCCAACATGGGTCCTTCCCACGGGCTGCAGCTCTTCATGAACTGCTCCAGCGCGGGTCATTCCCATGGGGTGCAGTCCTTCAGGAACAGAATGCTTCAGCTTGGGTCCCCCACGGGGTCACAAGTCCTGCCAGCAAACCTGCTCCAGCCTGGGCTTCTCTCTCCATAGGTCCACAGGTCCTGGCAGGAGCCTGCTCCAGCGTGGGCTCTCCACAGGGCCACAGCCTCCTTCAGGCGCATCCACCTGCTCCGATGTGGGGCCTCCATAGTCTGCAGGAGAATCTCTGCTCCACCATGGACCTCCACAGGCTGCAGGGGGACAGACTGCCTCACCATGATCTTCTCCATGGGCTGCAGGAGAATCTCTGCTTCAGCGCCTGGAGCACCTCCTGCCCTTCCTTCTCCACTGGCCTTGGTGTCTGCACAGTTGTTTCTCTCACATCTTCTGACTCTCCACTGCTGCAATTGCCATTACGCAGTTTTTTCCCCTTAACTATGTTCTCCCAGAGGTGTTGCCACCGTTGCTGATGGGCTCAGCCTTGGCCAGCGGTGGGTCCATCTTGGAGCCGGCTGGCACTGGCTCTGTCGGCCGTAGGAGAAGCTTTTTGCAGAGTCTCACAGAAGCCACCCATGTAGCCCTCAGCTACCAAAACCTCTCAGTGCAAACCCAGCACATGGTCTGATTAAAATTGCAACAAAGAGTTCATTTAAAGCTGGGCTTAGAGTACTTTATTGAGTATGTAGAAAGATTTTCATGTAAGGGGAGTTTTAAATTTAGGTCACGGGAGGTCAGAAAGGATATAAAATAGCTGCTGATACGTATGATGCCTTTTATGACTAAGGAAACTGAAAGTTTTGAAAAAAAGTAATATTCATGACATCAAAACCAAGCTTAAATTAAGGAATACTGGGTTATGATGAAGCCTTGATGGACTGAAAAAAAAAAAAAGAGACTCCAGATATTAACTTAGCAATGCTTTTGAACAAGTTGTGTTTGTTGTTACTCAGAAAGCCAGTGTGGTGGCAGCCTGTGCACCTATTTGGAATGTAAAGCATGAAAAAGAAAAGGAGAATCAGTTTTACAGTTAAGTCTAAACTGTTAAAAAATAGGATGCTGTTATCGTTGTGTTATTGGCTTTCTTTGCTATGTTAATGTTAAAATACTTCTCAGTGTTTCAAATCATTCGTGAATATAACCATGGCTCTAAATTTTGTAGCTTTATTTTATATAAAATCAATTTGATGGGGATATTTAGAGGGGGTTTGCGTGCATTTTTTATAGTTAAGAAAGGAAATTAAAAATGGAAATACATAAAGTGTGGAGAAAATATTTTCTGACATGAAAGGAATTCTTGACGGGACTTCTAATTTCCTATGCTAGCTGTAGGAGACCAGCCTAAAGGAACAAAAAGATTGAATTTCTGACAGGTGACACACAAAAAACGTAGTAGATGATAGAATATGCTTTATTCTGACATGCCTTGTTCTGGGAGTTTTAGATATCACTGGTAACAGAATAGGACTTTGGAGCTGTGCAGGATCTTCCCCAGGCCTGTCTATGGTGTGCAGATACACGCACAGATTTGTTGACATTGCCTCTTGAGAATGGTCCTAAGATTGACCTGAGGGTCCACTCTCAGGATGCTCGGAAGTGCTGTCCGTTGGTAGCCCACAGAAGTCAGCAGACAGTTTGTGTGAAGCAGCTTCTTGCACAGCAAAGTAGAAAGAGGGGAAGAACGCCACACATACAGCCTGTTGGAAGCCACTTTCAGACTGATATATAGGTGGTTTCCCTGTGGATCTTCAGAATCATGTAACTATTTGTTACTATTTTTATCTAAGCATCACAGTTATTAAAGCTGGACAATATAGACAACACACACTAGTCTTACGTTACAGAATATAGTTTTAGCGCAATAAATCTATTTATATTTTCATAATACAGTAGTTGGCTTTTTGTTTTGTTTTATTTTTTATTAATAAAATTTTATTAATAAAACTGGTTTTACGAAATGCAGAGTGTATAGAAAATAAATGTTTAATTGTTGTTATTTTATCAGTCCTGTGGGTAATGTACTTTCTATTCAGAATATTTTGGTTTTATTTGGTGCTATAATAATAAAGTATTCTTTTCAGGATGTTCATCTTATTTGATTTAATAAGTGAAAACTAGATTTAAATGCCAGAATTGAAGGCTGGTATTATTAGGTAGCCTTGAAACAACAAAAAAATCTTAAATACATGAAACTTGCCAGAAAGCAGCAATATACTGAAAAAGAGAAAAACATGTGCTGAACATATGCAGTGGGGTTTTTTGTCCTTATACTTGTCCAGGTTAATACTGTTCCAGCAATTTTACAAAGACAATCTGTTTTCACTGTATTTTGTCTTTCTTCCTTCTCATCAGTATTATTCCTGGCAATGCTAGCACAAGAAAACTCTTACACATATGAAAAAAACAGAAGATGAATTTTCTCCAGGGTGTGTTTCCATAAGCCTCTGGGCTTTTCTAACATCTCACTGCCCCCTGAGAAGGGGAGATCTTGCTCCTCCTGTGCTCAGAGGGCCTCCTTGCAAGTCTCTCTTCTATAATCACTGGCAGTCACCACACAGTCCTTTCTCCTTCTCTTGTTGCTCTATTACTCATCAGTCCCCTCCCCAAGACAACTAATACGGAATATGCTCCTTTTTTTTCTATTCCTGGGCTTGTGTGCTGGTTTACTGAGCTGCACAGGGTCATAGGGAGGTCTCCAGTGCTACCTATGTGGTGGGACCGGGTGACAGGGAACACAGAGGAGGGGAAAGACAAGGACACGCTTTCTCTTTTCAGTGGAGAGGAGTGGTTTCATCAGCTCATCCTGTTTAATGTAACTTTACCCTCCAAGTAGGTTTAGTGAAATAAGAAAGAGCTTTTTTTTCTAAGTCAGTTAGGGTGAAGACAGAGAGGGGAGCCGCTGGTGGTACTAGTTCTCTGCAATTCTGTCAATGCACATGCTGTCAGTGCCAGCTCTTCACAGAAGCCTGACAAAGTTTTGAGGACTAAGCAATTCTTCTCCCAGCAGTCTTGCTACCTACTGAGGGTATGGTGCAAAGCACAGTAAGCACCTACCGGCCTGTGTCTTTAGTCTCTGGATATTACATAGCCGCTGTTCAGAGCAACTGGGAAAGTGAAATTACAAGAAAGTATAGCTATTTTTTAGTTTCTCTAGCTTCTATTCCCTGTGGGCTGTCATGGCTTGCCTCTTCCACCAAGCATGCTAGAAACTGCAGCTCCTCCATCTCCTCACAAACTAACCTCTCATCGCCACGCAGGGTGAAGGCCTGTGTGGCTGCAGGCAGTGGTGAGGTTCAGGCATAGGTCAGTGAAGGCATGAAAACAAGCCAAATCAAAGCCAAAAGCTTCCTAGAGATGTTGATGCCCCAAGCCTGTCAGCGTTTAAGAGACATTTGGACAATGTCCCTAATAACGTGCTTTAACTTCTGATCAGCCCTGAAGTGATCAAGCAGTGAGGCTAGATGATCATTGTCGGTTCCTTCCAACTGAACAAAGAAACAGAAATCAAACAAAACCAAGCCTTAGTTTAGAGCAGCTGATCATCCGAGGCATGTCGGGCTGACCGGGGACACTCTTGCACAGCACGCTGTGTAAAGGGGACCTGCCCAGGTCAGCTCGTTGGCCCCTTCCAGCTAGCTGCCCTGCCAACTTCAGAGAAGATACAAGAAGTGGCTAGGTTTGTAAACAGATAGTTCTTTCAGATCTAAAAAGATTAATTTTGCACTAATGAAGTACTGTTAAAAAATTTGGCAGTTTTCTTTTTTAAAGAAAAGTAACAAGTAACAGTTGTTTAAAAGGATATTAAAGCTATCAGGAAGTGCAAGTTTCAAGAGACCATAAGCGATGTCACTTGTGGCTGTCAGACACCTTAAATAGGTGTGATTAGGCTTGAAGGGGAAGAATAACAAGTGTGACTTTTTAAAATAAAAAAGCCAAAGGCTTTTCTTTTCATCATTGAAAAGATAGGCTCCAGTACTTTGGCATTTAACAAGAGTTATTTTTCTGTGTGCCTGGTTGAAAGGAAGAGTGAATGAAGAGGGAATGAAGAGCTCGGAACCCAGATCCTTCTGTTAGCTTACTGAGGTGGAAAAAAGAACGGTTATTATGAAGAAGAGGTAAGTTGCAAGTATATCAGATTGCAAACAACACAAAAGATGATTTTCTAGCGACAGATAGTGAAGCCAACTTACCAGTGTTTTCTGGAAACATTATGTTTTCATTTTATGAGGCAGATGCTTCCAGAGAATATCATAAACATTTTCAGTTACTTCTTTGGTGGCTATAAAACCAACATCTAATCGTAGACAGATTGACCTAACCACATTAAAAAAAACCACAAGCCCCAATTCCTTGAGCTGCATTCAGTTTCAGATTGCACTATTTGGACAAGGCAAATATGAAGAGTTTTTACTTAATTTAAAGTAGTTCTTAATTTTGTAATTTTGTTAGTGCTTCTCTGCTTTACTCAAGGTAGGACATACTCTCCAAAGTAGCCTAGGCTAAGACCAGTCCCAAATTCTGATCATGGTGCAGATACTGGGATAGGCTCTGATTTGCTGTGTAAGTAAAAATCTGTTCAGAGTCAGTAGAAGCCTGCAGTTTTCTTGTGGCTTTCTCTTGTAGCCTGTCTATACCGGTCAGGCCAAATGCAAAGCAGAGACAGACATCATAGTCATTTTGAGTAATGGTAGGCTTGACCAGGGAGGTGGAGGTGGCAGAAGCTGAAGGACGAGGAAGTGATCTGGAGAAAATGAGGCACAGAAGGGCTGTTCTGACATGGCCCTGGGAAACTCCAACCCATGCAAACTCACCAGAGGACTCTTAGTAACCACATTCTACCCGTGGGCTGTCTGGCTTTCCCTCAGCAAGGTGGTCAGACCAACCTTTCCTTAGCCACTGTGCTGTATTTGTTGCCACTTCAAAGAAAGGCAACCTAAACCTATCTACCGCTTGAAGTACCCAGACCCAGGACAGACAGCCCCTTGGGAGAAGGTGCTTTAACATTTCCATATATGTGAGAGTGATAACAAGTATCTTCTGCAGGAACATCCAGGTGGATGAGGAAAAGAGATTGAAGACAGTTAGGTAAACAATGGATTATTCTCCTTCAACTGGATGGTAGCATAGAAACATCAGAAACTATTTGGTATTTCCATGGTCACAGGCACAATGTGGCCACAGATAAAAATAACTCCTCTCCAAACAAATTTTGCAACAAATTGTCAGAACTGAAAAAGGAGCTGATAAACTGATGGCAAAACAGAAATCATACGGTCCACATAAATATATCATATTAGCATGGGTGCATCCTGGAAAACTGTATGCCACAAGCAGGTGAAGTATGTATGAAAGATGATGGATGATGGATAACACTACTGCAAACATTTGTTGCCTCTGCAGAAGCCATCCTGCCATTTTGTATACTTTTCATGTGTGTCAGCAGCATAAATGTTGCAAGATTTTTGTTCTAAAATTATTAGAATTAATGTTATTAAGCATCTCAGTTTGCATGCTGTCTTGCATTTGACAGTCCACCTCAGGCAACTGATAAAATTACCTCAGCGTAAACTTCACTAGGTCTTATCTCAATATTTTTTCTATTTTAGTCATATATGCAAAATAAATTTTCCATCTATTCAGGTAAGAGAAAGAATGTTTTTTTCTTTTTAGGGGTGGAACAGTTGCTGCAAATGGTTTCATCAAAGTAAAGCAAACTTGGCTAATAAAAAATATAAAAATGATGTTTTCTGTCAGCCTTGGGCCTGCACCTATCTTTACACAGCATAACATATAGAGCTAATAGCTTTAGATACTTGGGCCTTTTATTGCTAGTATTTACTATGTGATAGATATTTGGGATAAGTTCCTGACTAGCATGTGAAAAGACTGATACACAAAGAAGTTGACTATATAGCTGTGATTGATTGATTTAACTTACAAAAGCTATTCAAACATACTTTTAAAAATGTTAGCAGCAATGCGATTAATTTCTGAAAGAAGCTTGTAAGGAAATGATTTTTTGTCTGAAAGTTGCTCCATAAATGTAATCAGTTGTTTGGCATCAAATCTGTGAGATACTCCGTGAATTTCTAATGTCTTCTTCAAAGAGTTACTACCTTCTGGTAGCCTGGATCAAAGATTCTACATTTGACTGTAAAATTGGGAAAGGCAGTCACCAAAACTCATGTGCATATCCTTTCCTGCACTAGAAAATAATCGACTCAATTTGCTGTTATGCTTTTTTGCTGACAAACTGAATAAGGAAAATAATTTACTTCAAAATAGAAACATCGATCCATTACCTAGAATAGACCACATTTTTAGATTCAGTCCTCCTCCCCATTTTAATTTTAGAGTTCATTGTTGGTACTAGTGGTTTTAAATAGGTTGGGTTTGTGGCAGAATCCCATGTACACGTGACTTCTGGCAAAAATAGCTCCTGGCAAAAAATTACAAAAATGGAGACCAGCCTAAAGCTAGGGTGAAAACATCTTCTGTCTACAGACACTAAGTGCAGAGAGTGAGTCAGTCTGGAGAGGGAAATTTAGGGAGAAAGGAAGGCAGTTTTGCAAAAAGATGGCATTATAGTCTCTAGAAATCATTTTCTAACGCATCTGCGGCAGTGACTCAGTAGAAAAGAATGAGCAATAACCATCACTTATGGCTTCTGGACTTTCCTCCAAAAGCCTAACCTTGGCTCTAGGAATAGATTGTACTTGCTCTAACATGCACCCACCAGCAGCCATCCCACCTACTCAAGGCAGGCACAGCAGATCACCATTCCAGCACAAATACCAGGAAAAATATGTCATACTCATCTTGGGCAAAATCCCCCAGTTGTCTATTAAAAGCATTTGCATTCATTCACTGCGTGGTGATCTATGTTTGAATTACTATTCTAGTGAGGGAGCTACAAGTATGTGCAGTTACTATGCTGTATCTGTGGTGAGGACGTGAATACATTTGACCCTATATTTTCTGATGTTTTAGTGATTGGCCTTTTCAGAAACTGCGTTAAGCAAAGTAACCAGTTCTGGGTCAGAATTAGCGTAGTGAGATCTTGAAGCAGTTCAACTGCGCATGCAGAAGGACTGGTAATAGTAGGATGTTAGTACACAGATACTGGATTCAGCTCTTCAGGTTGTAGGAAGCAAATAAAAGCTATTGGTTTCTTCATTGAATCTCATACTCTTTCCTTTTTCTGCAACCTACCAGTCATTATCAAGCTCTGAAGGCAAATAAAGAAGCCATCTTCCTTGAAGCCCTAGCAGGAGAGAATGACAGTTCTTTCCAATAGCCGTCCCTCACAGTCTTAGAGGTCACATTACCAATTAACAGCCCATATGCATTAGCTTCAGTTTAGTCATATGATTTATTCTGGGTCTTTAGCGTGCATCTTAGACTTTTACTTTACTGTAATTGCCTAATTTAATATTATTAAAGCATTTCCTCCAATGTCAATCTAAATATTATCATCTTGCTGAAAAATAGTCAGCTGATGGCAAGGTGACCTCTGAACCATGACTGTGCAGGGCAGCAGAAAAGGAGTAGGAGAACGAATTGAGGCTGGGAAAACCATTAAAAGGCCTTGCAAAGATGAAGCAGAAGATGCAAAAAGTATATGATAAAAATCTATTATTTTATTTTTTTCCAGAAAATTTGCAAGATGGATGGGACCAGGACAGTGGTAGACATGTCTGAACACTGACACTTCCCTTAGCAGCCCGTGGGGTGAATTCTGTGAAGAAAGAAGGAGTGGGTCAATGTTACCCATTTTACCTGATCTGTCATTCCTATAGGGCAAGGAGCAGCAGGGGAGAAGATGAGTTTTACTTAAAGCATGTGTTACCTCTGCTTTTCAAAAACCAAGGTACAGCATGAAAGCCGTACAGGTCCCTGGAAGATCTATGTCTCCACCTACGGATAGACAGGTGATAAGTACTTATGTTAACTGTATAGCAGTCTGGTCTTCAACACTCTGTTACTTGGTATCTCTGTATGCATTAGGCAAAATGCAGCTATAGACATGTACAGACTAATCTGACGGTTCTAGAGGGCAGTTATTGTACCCCATGAAATTCTACAGAACTAGGAGCATCCTGATCCATTTCAGGAGCTGCTTAAGCACTTATCAGGAACTGGGCTTTGTTTAGCAATTGAGACTACTGTGAAACTGGGCTTTTTGCTTGCTTATTTGTTTAGAAACTGCTTTTCTAAAGGTAATTGAGAAATTTTCTACCTTAAAGTACATGGGATCTGATCCAAAACCCAGCCAGGTTACAGAGTTTATATGGAAATGCAGTGTTTTGTTCCCTTTAATCTCATCCCAGCACAGATGAGCACCACCAGTTCCCATTAAATCCAATGCAACCACAATGACAGTCAAAACCACTCAGTTGAGAATTGTCCCTCGTAGAGTAGATAAGTGGTAAGTTGTAGCATAATGTTCAGATAATCTTTAGTACTTAGTAAAAGCTGCAAATATGGCCTTTTGAAATAATGTTTTCCTTCCTGAAGTGGCTGTAGTCCTAGAGACATTGTTTGGCAGTGTAGTAGTAAAAAGTCTTATTAATATGCCTGTGAAAGAAGTGGTATACAGAAAGATTTTTAATACACACTGCCACAGGAAAATTTACTAGCTGTGTACTTTCATGAGTCACATATGTTGAATATAGTATTTACGATGAGGTGAAGAACCACGATATCTTAATAAGTAAATAAAAATTACTCATGCTGTCTTTTTGCAGTTAATATCTGGCATAAATCTGGAATGAGATCCATAGAAATTTCAACACCAAAACCTGAAATAAAAAAATAATAACCTGAAATTGCATACTGCTATTAAATTGCAGGTAAAAATACTGTATCTTTAAATGTAATTAGCTTCATTCAAATTCTGCGTACATAAATGATGAATGTGCTGCAGGACAGTATGAAGAAAAAATAAATAGATTAACACATACTGCAGATCTTGGCACACAGTGTTAGTTTTTCTCTAACAATTTTAGATATAGGGGGATTCTAACTAAGGGATAAAGTCTGAATTTCCCTTAAAAAAGAAGTCATCACACTATAATTTTTTACTTTTCTTTAAAATACTTGAAAAAATGTAAATTCTCTACTTTAAAGCATATGTAATTAATTTCCATCTTTGGCTATCTTTTATTATTCAATTTCTGAACAATGAAAGCACTGCATAGTGAAAGCATTTGTGACAAGCAAGAAGAGGAAATGTGTGTTGTGCCAGTTGTCCATATATTACATGATTTAAAAACCCGAAGAGACCAGGAGCCACATTACAGCCTATATTGGTACTTTAAAATGTTATTGTGTGATTTTTTTTTCAGTGCTGGAAGAACGGGTGATTCTTGTTTCATATACTGTTATTACCATCAGAATAAACCTATAGAAACAGACACAACTAATCAACTGATTAATAGATACAGGGCCAGGGGCAGTGCTATAGAAGAACATTTTGGATCCGAGGCAGGATGTCAGTTTGCCACACCCAGCCTTTCTTCACAGTGCAAAAAGGGAGGCGAAGATGCTTCTCTTTTTCATTACAATGTTACTGAGATAAATTGTGATTTAGAAGCACCTGGGTTTCATGCACTCAGTGTGTTTATTCCACTTTGGTGCTGTTTTGAAAGAGGTGTTGGTAAACGGGGGCTCCTCTTCTACTGTCTTGCATATTGTCTTGGATGGAAGTGACCATTGTGATGATCCTAAATAACACAGTCCTAAGGTTTCCTCAGATGGCTCCCTTGGACTCTCAGTATTTCTCTGAGACTTATTTTCTTGGCAGGTATTGATAGGAAAACTTAAGTGAAGCCTTCAGGCTCCCTTTGGCAGGTTGCTCATAACCTCACTCAAATGGAAGGGTCAAAGAGTGAAATGAGAATGAAACTGTAGGTAGAAGAGGCCTGACAAAGTGTTTTTAGGGAAAAAAAAAACATTCATGGGTAAAAAGTGGCCTCTGCACCTTTGCTAATTAAGTCCCAGAGAGAGCATGAATTTGGGCTGTATGCAGTGTGCAGCCTTTGGGCTGGCCGTACTAGCAAAGAAATTCACCTTACAAAACCTAAATCAACCTTCCCTAGTTCCCAAAACCTGATCAAACTTTTCAGATATGGCTATCTTCAAAAATTGCCTCAGAATTGGGCAGAAGCCTTTTTATCTCTGAAAGTGTGTATGAAGTTAATTTTTATTTTCCCTGGATGCAACTTTACAGGCCTGGTTTTTTTTCTATTTAGTTTATATCTTGCTATTTTTATCACTATTACATTTGAAACTGAGCAGGCTGGGTGAAAACTTGTTCTTGGCTGGCTTTATTTTTCTGCAGACAAAAATTGATTTTACAACATGTTGTAGATAAGTCCATACTGAGCAAGTCTGCTGAAGTTTTGTTTTCTAAAGTTTAATATAGGAGTCATTTTTGATTGCTGTTTCATATAATTAAAGCTTCATGCTTGGCAAGCTGACAGATGAAAACCACAAGCTTACCAATTAATTAGAGAGAGGTACCAGAAATCTCACTTTCCTGATCTGTATCTGCCCCTTCCTGGCAAGTATTGACCTGTGATGGAGAAGAATGCGTGCAACTATTAGCATATGGTATCATGAAGAACCGCTACTTGATAAATATTTTTCATCAATATCATAATTATTAAATATAGAAACATAATAAAATAGGACCAGAAGGGAGTTCAGGGTAACGTTACCTGTCTCAACACCCAAGGAGCCAAACTGTCACTGCACAGCTGTTTTCATGAGTTGTTTCAGGGCCACTGGTTTTTCAGAGAGAGTTGACCAAGGAAGATTTCATCTATAAGTGCCAGAGGTGTTTCTTGTTGCTGCTTTTGAAGGAGGAGCTTCTGAAAGGACAGCTGGGACGTAAATGACTACACAGGCTGGAACGAAATTGAGCAAGTGGATCTGAAGGTAAAGGGAGGACAAGGACATTGGCAGACTACGGTCAGTCTGGGAATACCACCTGGGGACAGGATCATGAGACAGGAGTGGTGACAGAGCACCAGTACAGTAGTGAGCAGGATGGAAATGCATGAGAATGGTGAATTAGCACATACCATGTATGCAGAAAGGGTCAAACGTGGCCCTTTTTTTTAGGCTGTGTTCTCAAACTGACATAACCTCCACACTACTTGGGATGAAAGAGCTTCATCAAAAGTTTAGAACATTAGAGACTAATATAATGCCAGCTACTTATTTGAAAGTTGTTATTTTAAGCATAGAGGGGAAAGAAACATCTAATCCCATATACACTGGTATTGGCAATATTGTTGAAATGATGATGATAAGTAAAGGTAGTGCTGATTCACCAATCTACATTATGAATCCATAGGATTAAAAATCTGGGATTAAAGTCCCTACAGTAACAGGTGGCAACTACAAGTCAGCATGTGAGGGAACTGACTAATGGACTATGTATATGTGGAGAGAATGAAGTGCAGAAATATTTTTTTTAATTGTCTTTGATAGCCAGTACCATGCATTAGTACAGAACAAGCTTTTCTTCTTGTTGTGGCATTTGGCAAAACAGTTTTTACAAAAACATTTTCACTGGAGGCTGAGATCTGTATTTTATTCCCACAAAAGGGTGAAACTCATGTATCAGCCTGGTAGAATGCAGATAATAACTGTACATAAAGCAGAAGGATGAAGTTCAAGTTGCCATGTCAACGCACTGGTATCTATGTGGAAATGTAATGGGCTGTTGACAAAATGTCTTCTTCTGGCTTAGTACCCACCAAGGTTCCCCACTGAGGAACTTTTAATCATTGACAAGAGGATTACATCAGTTTCACCCTGCTGTAAGAGAACATACAGGAAGAAATTACTGTACTATAGTTTCAGAGTAAAGCAAAAGACAATAAAGATATTTACAGGGAGAGTGCTGGAGAAGAATGACACCAAAATGCAAAAGCAAAACAATTTCAGAAGTTTTCTGGCAAAGACTAACCTTCAAGCTTGTGTTGTACCTTGTTCAAAAGCAAAGATGTAGTTGGGGTTTTTTTCTATGAAACTTTTCACCACTTGTAGTCCCACGAGAAAGCAGCATTTTGAAGCGATTGAGAGGATTCTCCGAAGTCTGTTGCTCTATCTGCTTTTCACAGGCAGGAAAGCCAGTGTTTGTGGATAACCAGATGCTCAGAATGGTAAGTCCTTCCTGTGGTTTTGTTTGCAAAGCACAGATACAAACTGTGCTTGCCCAAGTTTATGCACGCACATACAAATGCTGAAAGCTGTAAACCTGGCCTATACTGTACTTTGGCAACAGGTGTTGTTTTTCTCAGATGTAGAACTACGGTACAAAAATATTAAAAAAAAAAAAAAAGTGGGAGGTACTGTAGGGAGCACTGACAGCTTGCAAATACTTTTTGTTTGGAAAGAAGTGGAAGTGCAAAGAAGAAGAATGGCTATATTCTGAATGTAGGTCTTAGTATGTCAAAGAAGTACCAGATAGATTGTGTAGACGTATCCGAGTAAAAGCCAACAGTGATTAACTGGAGATCCTGTATTTTAAAAAAGAGGGAAAAAAAAGAGTTAAATATATTACTTATTAGGAAGCCACTGATTCCAGAACCAGAGAAAGTGTCACAAGAGCAGAATAACTACAAAGAGAAACGGAAGTATTCACCTGTCCACCATATACAAAAGATTGCAATACCACCAAGCAAACCAGGTGCGTGTTTTCCTGTCCTATTTCACCAGTCCCGGAACAGATATTTCACTGATAGTCTGAACATGTTCTAGACTTAATCAATATTCAGGAATCACGAAAAGGAAGAAAAAGATTCACAGATTCATTTTGATCTTTGAAGGGCTTAGTTCTGTGTTTCTCTGTGAGCTAAATAGCTATACTGAGTCCAGTGCGTTGTCATATTGACTTGTACAGTTATGTTTATCCCTTGGAGTCAGCACCAACATCTTCTGCAGCTTTTAATACAAAATTAGTTTTGTTTTCTGGTGCAGCTGACTCAAAAAAATTTTGGGGGGCATAAGCCTATGTAACATACAAAGTTATGCCATCACTCGCTCAGAATTATGTATGATAATATGCACCTAAGTAAAGATGAGTCAACAGCTCAGGAAAAGAAACATTATTCATGAGCATACATATTAAATCAAGTGTCTATATGACGGAATAAAGTGAGATACATTGTGCTCTCACTTCTATGTAGACTGTCTTTGCAAGGGAAAAACTTGTATCTGTGTCTTCACTTTGAACTCAGTAAATGCCCTCTGGATCAGTTATCAAAGAGGAAGGGGACTTCTTTACAGTCGTCTTACTAAAGGAATTACAGAGCTCTTCGAGGAGGCGACATGCTTTTGAGTACCGTAACGCCCACATCAATAATATTAAATAGTATTTGCTATTAAAGGGAATCCTGTTACAAATGAATTTCTGGTGTAAAACTCAGATTCCATCTAATCTTTTAGTTGGTTTCATTCCTTTGAGACAGTCTTGAATAGAAGCATTGGGTTTGCTCAAGCTGTATAGCATTTCTTTAATGCCAGCCAACTACAAAGAGGATTTTGCTCAAGATCTAAGAAAAGGATCTGGAATTTGAGGTATTCATTTGGAACCTTTTCAAATCTGTTGTTTTCTAGTACTATGAAGTATTCTCTTTTTTCTCTACAAAAATAATAAATCTTTTCCAGAGCTGCCTTTAGAGTCGAGTTTTACACCTTCTCTTTCAAATCACTAATAACCTGTAACTAAATGGCTGTCATGTCCTATCCTTAGTTGACAAGGACATTTTGTGCATGGATGTGTGCACTTTCACACACAGAGAATCACAGAGGAGGAATGTTGGAACAGATGTAGAGTGATCATCCATCCACACCCTGACTGATACATATAATACGTGTGTTTTCAGGTGCACTGTATATGTGTTTGTTATCCACATACAAGAAGATGTATCTTTTCCAGATTTGCCATTTTTCTGCTCACTTTTTTTGTAACGGTGTTTTTTGAGAATTAGTATTTTCCTTGTGTGTAAATAGTAAGCCATTCGACACCGAATTAATAAACTGGTTATATTCTGCTCAGAGTTCTTTTTCTTCAGGAATCTTATCTGCTGGAATATAATTTGTCTGGCATTTGTGAGACAAAACGCCAACTAAGTATTCAAGAAACCTGTCAGTTAAAGAAGAAAAAACATCAGCTCTTGAACATTTTCCTTCTACTTTACGTTTCTCTTTAGAACTACAATCACTTTTATGAGAACACCTAAAGCAATTTAAATGCTATGTGAGGAAGAAAACCTCTGATAGGGAATAGTCTGGGTTTGTTTTCTGATTAATATTGAAAGGAATCTCATCGTGTATTCTTGTCTATGCATAGTTTATTCTTGTAAGTCATTGAAAAGCAGGAGACACTTCAGCTCTCCCAGCTGATCATCACAATGAAACTGTGAGATGAAAAGTGATCTGAATAATACTTTTCAATTTAAAATTGATTGTACATTGCTGAACACATGTGCTAACACACACTCACTGTCCTTTTCTTAGGACTTGATTATGAAGTCATTCCAATATTGAGATTTTTAGTAAAACCAATACCAGGAAAATTGTTTTGGGGAAAGTATCCCCAAGAATGTAGTAGATTCCAGATTCCATCTTCTGAGACAATTTTACTCATTAATATTTAAATGAAAGTGTTCACACTGGGATCTACAGAGTGTTGCTAACAATTCACAGAGAGGAGGCTTGTTCAGTGTAGCTGCCAGGTAAAAACACATTATACTTTCTGTAAAACTCTGCCCATGTGTGCAGTTGCAATTGCTGCCAGAAGAAAGTTATGTGACCATGACGGAGTGATGTAAACAGCACAAACAAAAGTGAATGGCAGGTAAAGTGTTTCTATGCAGTTCTCAGTGGGAGGAAAGGAGGACTCAAAGACCTTTCTCTGCTACCAAAAGATTTAAAAGTCCAATTTCAGGATACCACTTCAAAAATCCATGAAAACTGGACTGTCTATCAAAGTCTCCTTAAGCAAACTACTTTCCCATTGCAGGCAAAGAATAGCAGGCATGAAATGTGGCACGTATAGCGAACTGAGGAAGAGGAAACATTCCCTGAGGGCAATTTCACCCGTAAATCACCAGCACGCTGATCTACCTTGTCTCCGGCGTAATAGAATGAGTACCCATACACGTACACCTTTTTTCCCTCTCTGAAAATTGTTATTTTCTCGCAATCGGATGCACCAGGCCCTGGGAGCGGATGGAGGGATGGCCCTCGGAGCGGGGGCGGGCGCTCTCCGTGGTGCTGGAGAGAGAGCACCCGCCTGCGGCAGGGTCGCGCGACAGGACCGTTGCTCTGACTTATAAGTAAATGTTAGCAGAAGGTAAGAGGCTTCCACGCCAGGAGTCTTCAACACTGTTTCTGCTTTTCTAGTTAGTAAGCAGAACTAGTAATTTAGGGGAGCATATGGCTCGTTTCTTTTCAGTTGTACATTGGCTCTGCTGTAAACAGGCTCTCTCCCTACAAAAAATGCTTTGTGAAATATGAATTGCACATAAGGAAAACTAGCCAAAGAGGCTGTAGCAAATGAGAACAGACAAAGCAGTGGGTCTTGTCGTCAAGTGTGTGAAATGAGAGTTCAAACTACAATCGGATAATTTAGCAGAGAAAACAAGGTCACCCTCTCCCTCTGACTGAGCAAGTGAGCAGAGATTTGGGCAGTAGTGTACTAATTTTCTCCCCTACACCCCATGTGGGAGACTGTCACTGTATTTCTTCTTTATCCAACAAAATAAGATAGCTAGAAGAACCAATACTTGGAGTATCCCAAGGTAGATGAGCTCTTTCTCACAAGACTGGTGGCTGTGGATGTAAAATTGAGGTGTGGAGAAATAATTGGCTGCTTCTCTGAAAATGAGCTGAAACATGCAAAAAAGATGGACCCACTTAGGAAAAAGATACCAGGAAAGAAAGTGTGTGGACAAAATACTCTGTTTCTTACGCAACTTGGTTGTGTGTCATATTAGTTCTCCAAAGGCAGTTTCTTTTTTTCATTTTCTGAATACAAATTCTGTGCCCGGAATACTGTGTCCAGTCTCCTCTTTTGCTGATCTCTGCTGCCATCAACTTTGCTGAAGTCATCATTTGTTCTCATGGTATGGAATATTTAAAAAGTAAGAATGTTATAGGTTCATGGTGGAAGGTACAAGGTGAGACTAAGGTTTTGGATGAATATTTTTGTATACAATTCTGAAATGAGCTTATATTATACTAATATAATTACAATGTACAAGTCTTGGAGAGGTAAGTGGAGAAAACAGAGCATGGATTAACGCTTTGTTTGCATGGTGGTTGGTGTTGTCCCTGACTTTTGTCACTGATTATTCGACATTACTCACTTGAGCCCACTGACAGACAGTCTCTTCAGTGCACTTGCTTCTGAGGGCCCCGAATTCCCCAAGAACTGTGTCACGTTCACCAAGTAGATGATTCAGATGCCTATTGTAAAGTATTATGAAAGAGTCATTTACAATTTCTGTCTACGTGAAGTGTTTTATAACTAGAGGAGAATGTGAGGCAACATTAATGAAGCCTAAACTGTCATAATTTATAAATGCTGACATACCCTGTGTTGTATAAAGTTTTTTTACATTTATTTAATGTCATTAATTGCTCAGGAAATAAAAGTAAAGCAATTAGTACCTCTAAAAAGAAAATGTACATATAAAAGTAAGACTTGCCAACACAGCTAGAAAGCTAGAAAGGAGGGTATGAAATACCGTAGCTCTATGACATCTTTTTATTGCACATTCTGTGCCACTGGCCAATCATATTTCACAACACAAGTAGTAATTCACATCTACTGTAGTGTGTCACACATAACAGATTAAAGAGAAGAAGTCCTGTTTTCATTCCAATTGCACTTTCAAATCATCATTAGCAGCTATGATCCATTACTGGGAAACTACTGTCAAATGGTGTAATAAATCAATGGGTCAGAAGCACTCAGTACTCTGCATGCACATCACACTTGCACCTTTTATAAATGTTCTTTTTTACACTGTATCACTTGTAGATAAATACAGATGTGCCTCTATGGAGTTTATTGTCTAGTAGCTCCCTCCATCCTAGTCTTTTAAAACAAAAATCTTTCAGCTTTTGGCCCTTGTTTTCAATTGTCTCCTTTCAACATAATGCATAGGTTGCCTAGGATAAATTATATTCTGTACCCTGCATTAGGAAGATCAGACAAAATTCCTTTCTGGCAATAGAGTAATTGGCAGTAGGACTGCAGAGCGTTTGCCATAGACACAGGGTAATCCAGAATGCTTTCCAAATGCACAGCTGAATGGGACCACTCCAGACCAAAACTGAGGAAAACCTGGATGAGGGAGAGTCATGGTTTGATCAGGCAGTGCTGATTCTGCATATTTTTACTAAGATTCTTTCAAATGAGACAAAAATTGCAGAAACTGATTGTTCTTTCTGCATATAAGACACTGATTATTCTCTACACATGAAGCATACCCTTACACCAGATGGCTGACTTAGGTCTTGCATGGATGTAGGCCAGATAGGGAAAAAATGGAATGAAACAGGTATTTCTATGACATGCAAGCACTTCCTCCAAAGGCCAAGAGTGCACAGCGGGAGTATGTCAAGATGTCACTCCGCTGGTTATGGGCGCCATGCAGTTCTACTATATCAGCTCTATTCCACCAAGCTGGAAAGGCAACTTGTTCTTTTGCGTTCAGTCAGCACCTGCTCCACTTTGTGAGCTGTCGATGGACACTGTGTGATTGAAAATTGTGTAGGAGGGGTTTATGGTAGAGGGCTTTGGGTCACGTGGATAAATGAAACCCTGTACTTAAGAAATGGAATAGAGAAGGCAGTCTACAGGGGAAAAACAAAACAAAAGGTATACTACCTATGTGTTAAAGTAAGTATAGCCACAGAATGAGTTCCTCTGGTTTTCCACGGCTTCATGACCATGAACAAAGTTAGGTTCTAGATGAAGACCAGGGACCCCTTTGCAGTTCACAAGCGATTCAATGACGATTAACTATGTAGGGCAAGATTCAACCCAGTTGGCCTGGGTCAACTGGTCACCTCACCTACCAGCATGGGCAGAAGTTCAAATGCTCTGTCATTGTCATAACTTGTTTACAAGTTCAAATGGTCCCACAAATAAATAATTGCTGATAAGTGAAAATGACAAGGAGGGGAAATTATTTACCTTTACCTTTACTCTCTTATTTATTTATTTATTTATTTATTTATTTATTTATTTATTTATAGGAACCACTATACATCCAAATTTGATGGTTTCTTATTCATCACTACTGGTATGTTAGGCAAGGTTTCCATACCATCTAATGAAAAATTCTATAAAGGACTTCTATTCAAAGTGACTGTTCTCTTCAATCCTAAGCACATCATGAAGTTAACGTTTGGATAGTTTTAGAAATAAAAATGAGGACTGTATCTGCTGGGACCCTGTGTTTTCACTGTTCTAGGGAATTTGCTTTTATCCTTGTAGACTGCAGAATAGAAATATCAAGAAACACCTACACTGGGTCATTCTTATAACATTTTACATTCTGTTATGATCATTTATCTCTCCTTTAAAGGTCTGTACAGCTGAATTTATGAGAACAAGTCAGACTGGTGGGAGAAAGAATATGAAAAAAAGAGCCTCACATGTTTTCTTCTTTTTTCTTTAGGATGTTTACTAAAATATTACTTCCTATGAAATGTGAGCTAAACATTACTTGCGATGATGTGCTCTGGGATTAAGAACTTTTTTGTTCTAGATTTTGTTGATCTGGAACTCATTCATGACTTTGCAGTTCATATGAATTGCAGGTATTCATGTGTATGTATACATATGTAAAATTTCTTTTGAGATGAAATAAACATATCTTTAAAAAAATCGAACAGCATAACTGAGTTCTTTTGCCAAGATAAGCATACCCTTCAGTGCAAAGGTGTGACAGTGGTGACACTACAGGTCAGAGTATGTAAAGTAATGCTCATTATTCTGTAATTTTTCCCCAAAGACTGTGACCTTCAGTGAAAATAAATAACATTTTGAAAGCAAAGGTAATGCAATTATTCATATACTGTTTTGGATTAGTTGTCAGAAAAGCAAATATTTCAGTTTCAGCTTGAAAATCAAGCCATTATTTAACTTTCAGTGTGCAGTTCCCATAGTAAATTCATTTTTAATGGGATGGTGTACCTGGTTTGTTGTTGGTAATGCAGCTATAAGAAATCTGAGCTGTGCCTCATAAATCAATCTGAATGGTATGCCATAAGACTGCAATAAATTTATGAGCTGCCTTAAAAAAAGAACCTGAGCATGTATTATTTTATGTGTTGTACATATCACAAGTCAAATATTTGAGTCTAGAAATACAACTGTGGGAGGTTTTAAAATGGTAAAATCTCATTTGGATCACCTGGAATCCTTTGTGTTTAGTATATTGCCAACCTGAAACTGATCTTTGGGATCCCTTTCAGATTTTCTGGAAGATCTGGCTGTGAGCCGCTTCCAGGTGATGTACATTTGTGCTACTGGAAAATCTTTACTAAGCGTAGCTGTGTATGTGACAACTCTCTCTCTGCAGGTCATTCATTTCATGGATGACAGTAGAGTCCCAGAGTTATATGACACTGGCCCCTCACAGAGGCTTTTTCTTCTGCATCTTGATGATTAATGTGTGATGCATACAGTAGTCAGAATGATGAGAAAGGTGTAGAAGCCTAAAAAGGTGTAGTAATCTTTTGCTAGTATTTATAACAAGCGATGATGTAAAAATACAGAAAATAAAAATGCATGCAGTTGCTTAAATTCAAAATTATGATGACTTTTTGGTACTGTCTATAGACATATTATAAATTAAACTTCAAAGATTTACAATTTCTAAGAAATACATGGAGACTAGGATATTCCATGTAGTGGTGATGAGACTGCTGATGGCAGCTCAGGTCCAGCAGGCCCAGTGCCCAGCTGAAACTCATATGCTTGCCCAGACTTAGCACAACTGCTGCTCGGTGCCCTTGTGCTCCAGTGGCACGTCTATTAGTTGAGGGTTAGCAGTGGCTCTGTGCATGTGCTTGTGATATTGCGTTCAGTGAACATGCTTTTGGGCAGGGTCCCGTGTTGAGGCGTTCGGGCCAGAGCCTGCAGGTGCAGGCGGTTCAGCATCTTGGCCCTGCAGAGCTGCCAGCCCCCGGCGTGCCGTGCTGGAGCCGTGCAGGGGAGCGATGTGCCAGCTGTGGCATGGCCAAGCTAGGAAACCTTGTGTCTGGGGCCTGGCTGGAGTCCTTCTCAACTGGCGTTGGGTAGCTGACAGCAGTGTGCATTTGATGCCAGTTTCTAAATTTTCTGAAATGCAGAATTGGTAACGGCACTGGGTGAGCACGTGGAGCAGCATCTTTGCTGAGACACCATCTTTGGACAGCTGCAGCCTCTCCCATGGAAACAGAGGGAATATTATACTGGGTCGGTTTAGTGACTAGTTCATGCAAAGCTGAAAATCTGACAGAGCAAGCAGTAATGATGTCATTATCCTCTTTCTACCTACGGAAGGTGAAAAAAGATGGAATTTACTAATTCTAAAATCCTGAAGGACATGCCAAAAAAGGAACTTCTCAGTTACATGATGCCTGATTTGATAAACCGGAGAACAATATGCTGTGTTGGACTGAACTTTTCCTCCCTTCCTCTTGTGCATGCATGCCTTGAGTTAACTATCTCAGGTTCTGTTTGGCGCCTATTTAAAATGAAACCTAATTTTCATTCAAGCATAGCTGGTCCAGACCATAGTTGAAAAATCTGTCACCTCTTATTCTGTAAAGAGTTAAAAATATAAAAACTAGTATTGTGAATTAACATGCTAGATATGTGATAGTTTAAATAAATATTCGTGTACATACAGTATCTGATGTTGGTTTATACCAAAGAAACATTCTGTAAGGGAAGAAAATTAAAACTTTATTGACTTTCCAGGTTCTTGAAAGCCAGCATCATGAGCGATACTGGTGGTAAGTGACTTTTATATGAATCAGTTTATTCAGGCAAACATATTTGGGCTAGACCTAAGGAGGTAAAGTATGAACTGAAGTTTCCAGACAATGAAAGACTCAAACACCATTATTTGTATTTCAAAGGAGTGATTAATTGGTTAATGCTTCATTTTTTAGGATGCACATGGAAGTCTCCTTTTTTCAGCATCTGGATGGCAAACCTAACTCTGTGACAAGATTACTCAGAACAGGTCTGCATGTTTTACATCCTGCATGTTAGTAACCTCCAGGTGTTTTGCATCAGTTTCCCTCCAGAAAGCAAGAACTTAGAGGAAATTATAATCCATCATACCTAAATTTTTATGCAAGTTACTGAACATCTGATTTAAATCATGTAGAAAATGTTGACAGGTAGTGAAATGGAATTTCAGTATTAAGAGCTACAGTTCATTAGGTTATTTAGCACACTGACTAAAATACTAAAATGCAAAAATATGAAAATACATCATTGGTCCTGCTGTACAGCTGTATTTCCATCATCAATTACTACAAATCAAAATACTTTTTCTTGGATTTATGTATTTAAAGAGTTAACAGAGATTCCAACAGCACCACACCTGTTGTGTGGTGCACATTGTAGCTACTCTGAGAAAACCAAAAGCAATATGACTTCATTCACAACATGCAGAGTCTAAATGCAAAATCCTACAAGGTAGCACTGCCTGGAGCTGAGCAACAGAGTATGTTTGTTTTGAGTTGATGTTATTTTGGCACAGTCATCTGATTTTAGATCAGTGAAGACAGTGAGCAGTGAGGGTATTTAGGTATAACCTCATTGATTTTTCAAAGGTTAGCGTGATCTAGTTCAAAGAAATACACTTTTAATGCTGAACAAAAGGTAATATCAAAGTCAAAAAACAGTTGCTATAAGCAGACTCTATCTTCCAGTTGAAAAACAAAGTCTTGCATGTTTCATGATAACTTTGCCATGCACACAGGTGTTAAGCAAGACTGATTAAAAGAATATAAAAAAAGAAAATTGATTAAAATGGGGAGCGAGACTCTTGTGCTCTCAGCAGCGATAGTGAGGCATGAGGTGAGACTCAGGAGCCACCATCCAAAGAAGTATAAACCATACTGTCAGCTGTTCCCCACCGGCTGCCACTGTGTGTACAGCTACGTACATAGTAATGGCAAGGTAAACAAAGGTCTCCTTCCTCTTTCATTGAGGACAACCCTTTGTAGGGCTCTGCTTTTCCGCTAGAGATGCACCCAGGTGCCCTATACACAGCCTGTGAGAAAACAGTGGGTTTGGCTGATAATTACCTGGCTGGTTATCATCATTAGCCTCTACTAGTATTCATACTTCCCCTGCTCTCTTTTCCATGAATATTTCCTTATCCACAGACAAAGAACAGAAATTCTAATAAGATCCAAGTAAAATTATGCCTGATTTGTGTATCAAAGGAAGCATAGTCACATCTGCAAGACAAATCTCTTCCAACCTCCACATCTTCCTTACAAAACTGGCAAAACATTGTCTTCTGTGTGTCCTCCTAGGACTTTTTCTACCTTTGAAATGTAGGTGATCAGCTGCACCTCCTGATGTTCTTTATGGTGGTGAAACCTGTCATTAATATTTTAATAAGTCTAGTTTTACAGAAGACATTTCCTTTTAATCTCTTCATGTCTTTAAAACAGAGTTTTGACAATATCTGCAGATTGCCTGTCCTATCCCTCTCATTCCAAAAAAAAATTTATATATGCGGAAACTATTTTTTGAGAGAAGACACTAAAACCGGTTACTTTCCTCAGGTGTTTTGAAAAGTAACCAAAGAAATCCCTCTAAAAGTAAATATTTTAACAACTTTCCAGTTTTTCTTTCCTCAATATCTTGGTTTTTTAGTGCATGTTACTGGTCACATACCTCCAGTTCTTCTGAAAAGGCAGTTCTGAAGGAAAACTTACTGGATGTTGTGAAGAAACAATGTTTTTCACGAAGTGTGGTCTCAGTGTAGCAACATGGATCTGATCTGGCAGAAACAGCAGCAGAAGACATTCTCCAGGCTATGAAAACCCTCCTCCAAAAACTGTGGTAGAGCAGAGCCCAAGCCATTTGGGTGCTTCAATCTCATATTTCCTAATTCAGCAAGTTTGGATTTCTTGTAAATTGAACTTTCACTAACTTAGTTTTGTGAGTTTTTTATAGATGTGCAATTTCTGCTTTTGAAAATAACAACAACCTCTCTTAGCACCTCAATGCTACCTCGCAAATATTTCTTACCAATCCTACTTCTATTTTAATATACTTTTAGTGTTCAGTGTATTTTTTAGATTTTAGGTATTCATATTTTTAATGTCAAATTTCCTAATTCTATGGAAAATGGAAAAATAATGAAGTAATCTACTTCAAATAAAATATGTAGATATTTGTTCTCTTCTTTCTCAGGGGGTATGACCACGCTTCATTGCAGACAGCATAGAAAATACAGTTTTCATAAGTAGGATTAATATATGAGGATTAAGGCCAAAACTCATTTTAATATTGTTAGATGGTAAGATTACTCTCAGTCTTGAAGCTTTGCTCTAGACTTCCATGATCCCCACTTAAATAAATGTGTACATTATTGAAGTACAACTGCCATGATTATGGTGGTTATTTGATCAGGTGGGCCTACAGGCCTTTATTCTGAGGTACTCTTACATTCCTTTGCTTGCCTCTGGGAGTGGTAAGGATGTTTTGTAAAGAGTGTGAGTTAAAATGGATCCAGTACTTAGTTGAATTAGATCCAGTACATTTCAATCATCTCAGCTGTGTTCAGTTTGCAACCCCATGTCTTCCTCTGAAGAGGCAGATGTCTGCAGAATTAATTCTAATTCTGTGACAACGACTTTGTTTTTGTTATTTAGCTTTTCTGGAAGTCTTGGAAATAGCCCTTCCATGCGTTGGTTTCCTCAGACCACATGTTGAAAACTGTAGCTAGTCAGTTGAAACCAGAAAGTAATGAAGATACTCAGAATGGAATTCACTAACTGGAAATGAGGTTGCCACAGTAAAGTTATACCTGCATTATCAGACTTAAAATCATCTCTAGATTTTTATGAATGGCCAAAAGTGATGTTAATATTCCACTTCTGCAGCTTTGCCACAACAATGCACCTCAAGTATGAGTCTATCACGTAAGCTGTGCAGCACTATCTTCGTATTACTTGAAAAATAAGATAACATTGACCAAGAAAGAGAAGAGCATGCAGTGCATGACAGAACATCCACTACTTCAGAAATGAGTGTTTTGATGGAGCTGCGTAATCCTGCAGCTAAGCCAGACCTATTCTGTTTAACAGAAGAGCTGAAAAAAAACCCAGCTCTTGAGGTAATAGAAATGTAGACACTCTAGTTTGGTTTTTCTTTTATCACAATGTACAGAGACATGAGATATTATTGCATACAGCTGACAGAAGTGTTTTAAATGAAGAACAATAGCAGTGTGCAAGATAAATTAAACAATTTTTCATTGTGTAACTGTCATAGATCTGTCATGATTTTTTTCTATGTGTGAGGATTGATTGCTGGCAAATTTTGCAAATGGAAGGCAATCTTAATTGCAAAATATTAAATTCCTTTCTGTATTTTCAGAGGAAACGTGAATATAAATTATTTTTATTTAAACATTATGATTTCCAGGCACAATAATGAAAAAGAGAGAGAGAGGAAAGCTTCTCATATTTTGCTGACATCAGCAAGGTTCTCAAAGCACTTTGCAAGGCTGAGTTGAAATAAAGCTCATCAGACCAATGTGTTAGGCTCATAGTATTATCAGTCCCGTATTACAGCTAGGGGAACAATAGAACAGAGCTACAAAGTAGAATGCATGACAGTTAGAAGAACCAACATCCGTTTCAACTTCCTTGAGGGTTTTGCCAGTTCTGTGTTTTTTAATTATCTCTCTCTCCCTTTAAAAAAAAAAGCAGCAGAGCAGCAGAGCATTGTTGCATAAAGACAATCAATGTCTCGCAATTCAGTATGCAGCAGTGGGGGCAGCGACCATCCTTGAAGTGTCTGGAATTTGAAAGAACACAAATATGTGTTACCGAGTGTAAACTCTGCTGGCATCAGCTGAACCTCCAGACAAGTGTGGTGGGACCAAAGTACCAGGCGGATACAAGAAGCAAATCAAAGTCTTTACCCTGAGAAGTGATGTGCACAGGTCAGAGGCAGACCTACATTTCCAGGCTGCCATTTCCATACCCTTGAGAAGAGGAGTTACTGCTGAGCTGTGTAGCAGCCACCACCACCATCTGTCTGCTGGGAAAGACTACCTAGAACTTGCAGGGCTGGTCACTTCACAGGTAGCTACGTGGTAACATCTCTGCCTGCTCACTCTAAAAACAGTCAGAACGCTTTTCTGCATTAAACAAGGAACTTTCTAAGAGGAAGGAGGGGAGTGAGGGGATTACAACAGAGGAAGGAGTATCTGACACATCCAGCCTCTAACCAGGTGCACTGCTGAGTTCCTGAACATAACATAGTGTCTGTATTCACTGGGTTTACAGAAAATCGTTGCCAGGAAGGAGCTTCCTTTCTTTCCTCTTGCAGCATTTGAGGGGTGATTAACAGTGCTTGTACTTTCAGTGCTGCACCTGCAGGTAGTGAAGAGATGTATTCACAACAGCAAGCAATTTCACAGCACGAGCACTCAGAAGCATTATTTATTATTACCATTCTAGCTAAAAAGTCTGAGGATGCAAAACAGTAACACATACAAGATCTCATTACTCATCTGTAATTTGCATTTTTCATGGATACAAACCTGGCTGGCTAATTGGGAAGTCATTTGACTTGAGACTTAATATACTTTTACCTTTTGATGGATTCAGCATGAAGAGAATATATTGTGTTTTCATTGCTTAGAGCCAGGAGCAATTTTCAACTTTGTGTTTTCTCATTTCAAACAAGAGAGAAGATTTATCTGCCAGAATAACGGATTGGTCTGTCTAATTCAGCATACTTCCGGCAGCTGCCACCAATGCTGTGGCTGCTGCTGACATCCTGCCCTTTCCTGATATTTTTGCTATCAAAGAATACAAAATTATACAAAAATGTGCAGTGGTAATAGAGCAGGGGAAAGTCCTCTCTGTTCAGTGCAGGTAATGAGCATTGCAATGAACGAATTCAAACCTCCAGTTGTTGTATCTTCTATGACTGGGGTGAACAAACGGGTGTTCAAGCATGAGTGTGGCCTTTTGACAGATGAGATCATCCCCTATTCCACCTCCAAGCATTGGTTGCCTTTATTTCCAGAGCTACTCATATTTAAACACACATAAGCAGGTTGCTCTTTCTTTTATGTCCGTAACTCAGAGAAGGGTCAGTTTTGAATTGAGAGAAACACAGATACCAGACCGGGACAGCAGCTGGTTGAAGAAATGCTGCCAGCATGAAATATGACCCAACATGCAACTGCTGACTCGCACAGCATGGGTGGAGGATCTCCAACTCTGCAGCTATTGCCAATGGAGGTGTTGGACTCATGTCATCTCCTGTCATGGCTGACTTGCTGGGTGGAGGGTGACCACAAGTAATTATAGAAAAATAGAGATGAACATCTGGAGAAATCTAGTCTCACCCAACAACCACTGACATGGTTTGACTTTCTAACAGCTACAATGTTGTAAATAGGTTTACCCCTCTAAATTGCCCTCAAACCAGATCGAATCCATTTTTCAGTTTCTCCTCTCCCTCCAGAAGGAAAAGAATGCTGCAGTTTGTTTTGCCAGTTATGTGATCAACATCTAACTGTGAAGTGCTTTACAAAAATAGTGGCCTGATGCACACCTGCAAAGACTGGCAGTAGGTTCAGGGGATACAGATACTCCAGTGATACCTGCCCAGGCCACACTGAGAAGCGTACCTTTTTCTGCACTCTGCTATGTCAAACATATCTTGTTGCTCTGGCTGTGTCTCACTTGCTCCAAGAAACTGAAATTATTAAGACACAGTAAAGAAAAATCAGTGCTATGCAATCTACCTCTTTACATTCCAGTTTGAGCGACTGTACTTTTATTTCTTTGTCTCTTGTGACTGTCTTGATCACAGGTATAATACTATGATATTACTGTAATATCCCCAACATCTTACTACCTTTTACTTCATTCATGCAATGAACAGTACAACCCTGGTGAGAGGTGTGAAAGTGTCATACTTACGCTTTAATAGTCTGTGAACCCTTGAGGTCTCCGATGTCATTCTAACAGCACACCAGGGATGTTGCCAAGCAGAAAACACCAGTCATGTTATAAAATTAATGTTTCTTAGTTGCTTGTCTTTGTTTTACAAAACGCTTTCCTACGCCTCCACATCTCCATAGGGTGCTATTCTAGCAGTTTGTGCTAGAAACTCTCGTATGCAGAATCTGCCTAGTTCAGGCATGTAGCTCAAAACTGAAACTTAAGCAATTTGAGGTTAAAAAAGCGGTGCCTGAACTTTTCAGTCAGCGTGGAGAGGGAAATATCTGTCAAGGTTTCCAGAGGGAAGGTTTCCATAGGGGAAATCCTATCCATTTTCTGGAGCATCTGAACTGAAGCTTGGAGGAAAAATGGTTAATATCTAAAATATGCCATAGATAAACCACAAATACAGAGTGAATATTATCCATCTTTCCGTGTGACACCATATACTAGGACCCAGTATGGGTCTGGTAAGGGCTCAGATAAAGGGACAAAGCTTACTTGTGGTTTCATTACAGACAAGATGTGGAGAAAGGCCCTCCAGATGGAGACAGCCTGTCAAAAGGCTGAAAAGATGGTATCATAGAATCATAGAATGGTTTGAGTTGGAAGGGACCTTAAAGATCATCTAGTTCCAACCCCCCTGACATGGGCAGGGACATCTTCCACAAGGCCAGGTTGCTCAAAGCCCCATCCAACCTGGCCTTGTACACTTCCAGGGAGAGGCATCCACAGCTTCCCTGGGGAACCTGTTCCAGTGTCTCACCACCCTCACAGGAAAGAATTTCTTTCTTCTATCTAACCTAAATCTACCCTCTTTCAACTTGAAGCCATTACCCTTTCTCCTATCACTACATGCCCTTGTCGAAAGTCCCTCTCCAGCTCTCTTGTAGGCCCCTTCAGGTACTGGAAGGCTGCTGTAAGGTCTCCCCAGAGAGTTCTCTTCTCCAGACTGAACAACCCCAGCTCTCTCAGCCTTTCCTCATAGAAGAGGTGTTCCATCCCTCTGATCATTTTTGTGGCCCTCCTCAGGACCCGCTTCAACAGGTCCATGTCTTTCCTGTGCTGAGGGCTCCAGAGCTGGACACAGGACTCTGGGTAGGGTCTCACCAAAGCAGAGGGACAGAATCCCCTCCCCGACCTGCTGGCCATGATGCTTTTGATGCAGCCCAGGATATGGCTGGCCGCCTGGGCTGCAAGCGCACATTGCTGGGTCATATTGAGCTTCTCATCAATGAACACCCCCAAGTCCTTCTCCTCCGGGCTGCTCTCAATAGACACCAGCATCTCTCCCCTCACTGTGACACAGTTCTCAGGGAAAAGCACCCTCTGCTTCTGAAAAGAAGTGATGCATGGGTGCGAAAAGATCTGCCCTGTGCATTTCCTAGACATATTTCTTCTTGGAAAGCTTATTTTAAAGTCTAGTTAGAAGATAAACCTTGCGTGAAGGTTCTGAGCTATATATAATCTAGTATACCAAGAAAACGCAGCCTTCTGTGTGTAGCTTGGAGATATATTTATTATCTTTTGTTAATGTTCCTTACTTATTATGTACAGAATAAAATATTATATGTTACAGCAGAATATATGTATGGAAAAAATGCCATGTTTTGGCTGCTATGTATCTCATTTAAAATGACTAATAGAATAGATATTTTAGGGGCAGGTACAAGGAGTACAACCTACAGCTAGTTGTTGGCTGTATAATACTTTGCATTCAAGGCACAGCCTGAAAGCAAAAGTGAGATTTTTATGGAGATGTGATTGCACTCACACCATCTGCCTCCAGCGTAGTCACTTCTCTCAGGTGCTACAGAAGGTCTGCACCCTGCTTCTGATTCCACTCAGAAGAGTGAGCCTTGCTTCTGTTCAATGTTACCCAAGAGTTCAATCTCTCCCTAAAAAAAACCTCATCAGTGGTGGTTTTGGGTGTATCATATATACTCAACACAACGAAATGTGTTTGTGGGAGCTCCAGTGGTGCGATTGCGATAGCGATACATCAGTCGAGTGAGTCAAGTTGTAAAAGTATAGTGACTCATTTTGATCCTATCATTTCAACAGTTCGTTATGTACAGTGGTAAAATGTATGATCTTTGAAATGGTAAGAAAAAAAAAAAAATTGAATATTTCCTGTAAAATAGCATATCCATAAACTACAGATAGTAGTTGAACAGTTACAAATAAAAGCAGAGTGCCCTCTTGTGGCTACTAGAACAAGTAGAAAACACAGGAATACAATAAATCTTTTGTGTTGTTATGGGAATATTCTGCAGTTAGAGTCTTCTATACTGGAAGTGATTTCTATCTATTAAATCCATAATTTTTGAAGGAGCTTGTGAAAACTATTCTGGTAAACCAAAGAAACCTTATTTTAAATATATACACTCCAAAACATTTTTTCCCTTCCAGTCTGGCAACACAATACTATATTATTTTTCATGAATGTGAGACTTTCCTTAAAAAAATGTAAGGAGTATTGATCTGGTTACTCTTTTTTCAATAAATATTTTAAAATTAAGTTTACTTTTCAGTAGCAGTTACCAAAAATGTGTATGAAACTACAGAATCATTAAGATTTCAAATAAAATAAATGACAATCAGTATGAATGCTAACCTATATTGTTAATTCTCCAAAACACTCTTGTGGGGGTTTTTTTTTGGCATTTATTCTGTCTGCTTTTTCCTTCCACAAAAGATGTGTATGAGATATTTCATTTCACAACTGAAATGAGTTTAATCTACCTGGCAAAAAGAAGATTATATGCAAAAATGATATTGATGAATGTACTTTAAAAAATTTTGTATTACCCTATTCTCAATCTAATAACACCTCAGTTTCATGAATATATGGTTTAATTATAACATTAGAAAAAAAAAATCACATTTGGAGAAAAAATATAATGCAAGCAAGAGGCAAGACCATTGAGAACAGAGCTTCTGTATTTTTCCTATTTAATTTCCAGAACTTTGGCTTAAGTCTATATGTTTTATATTAGGAAATTAATGTTAAATTCACTGCATTTACTAACAATTTATACTGATTCAAAAGGTGAATTGTCTGTATGTTTTATACTTACCACCGTATTTCTGACTACACAGACATTCAATGTTAGAACCTGTTTCTTCAATGCTTGGTGCTGAAGTCCTAATACAGTAAAAGAAATTAAACTACACAAGTCTTTTTTTTTCTTACTACATCTTCAAATGGCTACAGAAGAATGCAAGTTGGTCTTCCTTTATTACAAAATAGGACAGAACAATTACTTCTACAAATGAATCATTATCTGTACAATGATACAAACACAAGATAAATTGAACTATTTAATTAGCTAACATTAAGTATACACTATTGTTTATCGCAACATTCACCATGAAGTGTGAATCTGTTCTCAGCATTTCAATAAAATGTGTAAGAGGATATGTTATTTTATAAGACATTTTAAATTAAAATCAATCACTTTCAGTGATGACATCCTCAACCAATTAGTGTATGAAACAATCTTAAGTATACCAACACTCTCACTCAGCTACGAATGAGACGGGAAAGGGAAAAAGATGAAAAAAAAAAACCCAAACCAGCCAAAAACTATTCTCGTCCTATGAATTCCTGCTCAAAAACTGCAACAAAATTTACTGTTTTATCAAGGCTTGTTGGAACATAGTTTCAAAGTGTCACCAGAAAGCCAGGCCATTAATTATTCTGTGTCATGCAGAGACAACATGGGAGCTAAAAGCTGCACTCAGCTGTTTTGCTTTTTGGGAGAACACAGTAGGATTAAGTAATCACCATTTACTACAGTTTTTGTTGCTCACTGTGTTCTGTGGCATTTAGCATTTGTGTTTCCTTCAAGTCTTTAAAGATATTATTTTTCATTATATGAATAGAAATGTGTAGAACTATGTCTGGGATGGTAGGCACCAATTGACAGGATTATGCATACCCATGCACATGCAGGGAAAGAAATTGCTTTCAGCTAGCATTGCCAGGTATGTAGCTTTCTAATCATCAGTATTATGTGTAAATATTTAGTAATGCATAGGTTGTGGTTTGGGGTTTTTTTTTGATACTTCTGTATTCTAATACCAATCTTTAAGTGAATACCTTCACTTTTGCAAAATTAGCAAGTTTTTTTTTAACTGAAGCATTGGAAAAGATGAAACTGTAACATTTGCTGTGTTAGTGCTTTAATATGTTAAAGGAATATGTTTTGATCAACAGAGGGCACTCTATGGTTTTCAAAGGAGCCTGATAGAAGCTTAAAGGGGTTGAGTAGGAGATGACTGAGTGTGGTGTTCGAAGAGTCTTTAGTACTGGTCAATGTATAATTTATTGGAAATGCTACTGATTTCTACAATAACACAGAGTACAGGAATGAAAGAGAACCTAATCATTTGATAAAGTCAGATACTAGGATTAAGCCTGTGATGTAGACCGTCAGCTCTTAGTTACATCTTCAAAATTGTAAATGATGTGTAAAAGTTGTAACATACTGCGAATTAAAAGTGTGCTTACTCAGTAATGGTGAGTTTTACCCTTGCTGGTTGTTTAAAAATGATGACTTTGAATATCGTAAGTGCAGACAGGTCAGACACCACTGCTGTTGCACACAGGATGTTTCTTAAAGTCCATAAATAGTTTAGTTTCTTGGCGCCAGTCTAACTTTTGCTATTGATTTTACTGACTATTTGGATTGCTGTTGTTCACTTATTTTCAAATCAAAGTCATTGCATTTAAATCTGGAACTGAAAGGGGAATTACTTTACAGCAAATTAGATGGTTTTAGGCTATCTGTCTAGAGTGCACTGAAGTAGGCTGGAGTAATCTGATAAAGATGTAACACAAAATGATTCATTCATACAATGCAAAACTTGACAAATTACTGAATACCTCATTTCAAAGTAAACTGAGATTTTTCAAATAGAATGCAAGTTGTGGGAATATGGCAGGAGTACTGCACTCAGAACTATCATGCATTAAGGTAGCAGGCATGTGTTTGTACAAAGTAGAAAGATCCTGCTAAAAACCCTAAAAATCAAATTGGGAAGGCAACGATGCACGCTAGTCCTGGAGAACACAGGAGTTCGGCACCGACACAGTTTTCAGTATGTGCTAGATTCTCTGCAACAAAGTCTGCAAGCGTGTAATCCACATGTAAAGGTGGACGCACATGTGTTAGGCAGTATGGGCATCTCTAGCTAGAGATAAGATACTAAGGGTGAAGGCAGAGAAAAGTGCAGTATAGTCCTCGTTTAATCCGTTCATCCATATTAAACCCCCAGAGAATTACTGCATTATATGTGTTTGTAATTACAGACAAGAGAGCCAGTGAACTACTAGTCAAAGTTTAGAGGGCAAGTTCTTATCTCTTTGCCATGTCTAAGAGTGTGGAATGAATTCAGGGATTTCATTGAAGTTGCTGGAAGCATATGTGGATCAGAGCCTAGCCCTCACAAGGAACGAGGATTCCTTTATTACAAACCTGCCGAGTAGAAGTTAAAAGCTGTTTTCTGTGCTTTACACTTATGTTTGCCAACAGCTGTTTCAACATTTATAAACACGATTCCCACTGGCTGCCAAATAACGATAAATTCATTTTTTGAGTTGTAGGCATAAAAATAATTATGTCTGATTAAATCTATTTACACTTTCACATCTTAGAAATCTGTAATAGATGTGGATTGTTGAATTGTTGCAATATATTATATCTAAACAAAAATTACGTGACGAGTTCTGGGCAGGTTGTCTTCAGAAGGTTACAAAGTGATAATTTATTAGGTACAGTCAGGTGGTTGTATTTCACAGTTTCATTCCAGCTAGAGTCTGCTGTGTCTGGTAAGCAACAGAACGACTCGGGGCAGCATGCTGTAGGAGATTCAGGTGTTCTTTCTGTCTCCAGCTTCCTGTCAGTGAGTGAACTGTTTTAACATTGTAGATACCCAGAAAAACTCTGTCTGTAGGAGAAGGAGACTTTCAGAGTGCTGCTATGAAATACTGCTTGTCTACAGAGTGTGTTTTCCCCCCCTGGAAAGTTAAACTGCGGCTGATGTTGCTGAACACTTGCTCCTGCAAGGAAATGTGCATTCAACTTGTTCAAACATGAAGCATGCGTGATGCTAGCAGACACTGTGCTTGCGAGTGGGGAGCTACAGAGACTGAGTTTTGCTTCTTCTTCCCGCTGAGCACATAATGCCTTTCATCACACAATATTTAACCTTACGTGTTCTACCACAGTCCTTGGTAACACTTCATTTTAAGTGTGCCAGTATTATTAATTCATTTGGTATTCACTGTAATAACACTGATCATAATTAACTCATTCTGTAGTCTTGTGCATGTCGTAGGTACTCACATGGAATTCCACTGTAATTCAGCATTAATTAAGGTACCACCTAATTTTCGCAGAGAATCAAGAGCATGTGATCTGTCTTGTGAAGTAACTCCCTTAACATCTCAGAGTGGTCCAAATATTTGGAGTGTATGGGTGTTGTGAATATGTTGGATATATTCCCTCTCTGAGTAAAATTGTGTATACTGTCTGGATAAATTGTGCAAGAACAGCATTGTCTAAAATACAATACACACAAGCCTACTCTGTATGTCATTATGTAAAGTATATTGCAGTGCATTTAATACAGACAAATGTGCTTCTTCCTACTTTACAAAACATGCAAATAGCCAGACTGTCTTTCTAGATCTTAAAAGCAAAGCTATACAAGAAAAATCTTTTTTTTAAAAATCTCTGTTTAGTTTTCTAAAACTGTACCCCACATATATATATTAACACATAACAGCTGAAGTAATATTGTCATATCAAATGCCGCGTAGCACCTTAATCAACCTGCTTGCTGCAATGGTGTTGTGAACTAAATAATCTCCTTTAATTGAAAATGGGCATAAAATTGTTATGGTTTTTTTTAAAGTATGCTGTAAATCTGAAAATTAGTATTCTGTAAAATAAAAATACACGTTCAATTTCATAAAACTTTAGTGAAGTACACATACAGCTACATGATGTGAGTGCATCCCTTAAACTAATATTTTCAGGGATTATTAACTTCGTTGGGGAGAATTATTCTAGGCAAAAACTGGGCAGACAAGGTATTAGCCTGCAAACTGATTGACTGTGCTACGATTCCTTGAACATTTCTTCAAAATTGCCCACTTTTGCTCATTTTCTATTGATGGAGAGGGGAGATATATGTAAAATGTATCTAAATACTGTGTGTTCACACAAAACCAGATCATTATCAACAAAATATTTGGGATGTCGCTTTTAGCTTTTTTGATATTCCTAGGTGTGTGTGGGAGTAGACGTGAAGCTTTCAGTTTGCTATGCTAAAAAGCACCTCGGTTATAAAAAGCAAGTTTGAAAACTGAAACCAATGCCATATGATTTAGGCTGTTGCCTCATGTCTAAATCATATTCATTAAACTATCAGTCCACAAAGTCCTCTGAATGAATTTCTCTTGGTCTACATGAAGCAACCAAGGGAATTAAAAATAAACAGAATTCAGCCAGTAAACACTTTAAAATTGTATTGATTTCTTTTACAGTCCAAACCTGTATTGTGGAACACTCTCACCATTGGAAATCAATGGCAAAATTTTAATTGACTTCAACAGGACCAGCATATCATCTGTGAAATTTAAGGTTGAGTCTGTGCTATATTTTTTAACTCACTACACTGCAAACTGCAGCTTTAATAAAGACCTACTCTTCATTAATAAGTAACTATGACTCCTATTAGCGGTAACAGGTGTTATGTACTAAGTGGAAGATGTATTGCAATATTCTATACAATATTATTTACTGTGACAGCAAATATGAGACATTTAAACACAGCATAGTGAGATTTAAGGTTATATTTCTTAGAACTTGCAGCATTTTAAAAATTTCAGTATGAAAGGCAAACAATTTATTATTGAACACAGAAACACTGAAGAAATATGATCTTATTTTAGGAAAAAAACTGCAATATTCAATTTATAACTTCTTAGATAGAAGATCTGTCACCCTGGCTTCTTTGTGTGCTGACAGCCTGCTTTGGAGACTGCAGGCAAAGGTGTTTAGGTGCCCATCATAGCCACCAGTGAGTTGTTCAGAATTGTTAAAGTGAAGCCCTGAATTCTGCTCCCTAATTTGAACAGGTACACCTTTCACTTTATGCTTTCTATTTCCAGAGTTTGGGGTGTTCATTTTCTAGAACAACTAGAACTCATGTCTCCCAATCTTGTTGGATTATGTAGTCCGAATTTATTTAAGCAACACCCTCCTAAGAAGGGAATTCACTTTGAGAGCCTCACTGTTGCAAAATTTTTTTTTGGCTTGTCTAGTGATTGTCGCCTCTTGATAACTCCCAGAGCAAGAACTTTCAAAACCCATTTGATTGTGTGACTAGGATAGCATATTTCATTTAGTCTTGAATTTATGTAGTGTTTCTTATATGGAAGGAGGAGTGGATCCTGAATCATGCAGCTCCGCTCTCAGTTTGACCTTCCCAAGGGCCATTTGGTTCTTTATCACCTGGCGCAGGATCTAGTCATCTCCTTGGAAATACTCTGGGTGCAATTTCTATATTGACGTATTAGGTGTTTTCTTATTATTTAGGTGAGCAAATCTCTTTCCTTTCTGTCAAATTTATCAATGCAAAAAAATGCAAAATATTTTGTTGGTCTCAAAAAGATTCAGAGAAACACTTTAAACATAGGAGAGAGATCCAGATGCTTCTTCTCCAGGTGTTTTCTGTTATGCAGTGGTAGAGCAAAAAGGGACTGAGGGGCATTAGGTATCTTTCCTTTAGCTCCTTGCTTATGAAAAGTAAGCTGCAACAAGAATTAGTTAGACTATGTATTTTCAAAAATACGGCAGAGTACTGGTGTCAATAAAAGAAACCTGTAGTTTACACAGAATTAGATACTGCAATCAGAAAATAATACTTTCTCTTCATAATCTAAAATAGATTAATAAATGTAAACATATGATAACTGTAAAGTTGTAATAATAGAAATAGTGGAAAGAAGGTTAAACAGGTAGGGTTGGTATGAAAAGAAAACATTGAGTTAGAGGCAATAGCATAGAACAGATTAACCCTTCAAAAATCTCCTACTAAAGTAGCGTTTACCATAGTGGGCCAGACCCATCTTAATACAACATTTAATTAGAATACTTACAACCTCAGCGTCAGCACAAAAGGATCATTCTTTCAAATTAAATAGAAGGAACCTGAATACAACATTGACATATGTTTTTTCTTCACGTCTGCTTTGTTTAGTTTCTCTTCACTAGTGGAAAAACTGATTTTTCTTCTAGATAGGTATAGTTGTTTATTATGGTAACGATAATTAAAATAATGATAGCAGTAAAAAATGATGATATCAGAATACAGACTAGAACTGAAGTTATCAAGAGCATGAATTACCACATCATGTAAGTAGCATCTCAGAAGTTTTTAAATCACAGAGAGGTTGCATCAATTAGATTACATCAATTGCCAATGACATATAGGATGCAACCAAATATTAGTAAGTCATAACATATTTAAATTAGATCATGAAATAATAAAATGTAGACCAAAAAATTTGCTTTTGCATGCCTTGATTTGTATACATAACTTAAATAGATATCTCTCTAAATCAAAAGGAAAATACTACTTAAAATATATATCATCTTTGAAGAAACCAAGTTAGTAACTGAATATATACCATAGTCTCAAGCTCGAGGATATCCTTAAGCAATCACAAAGCTTCCTCAGTTCCTCTTGGCTTAACCACGTGACATCTGAGTTCAGGATAGTTACACAGATGAGTAACATCTCTATTGCTCTTGCTTGGTTTAGGATCTGATCTCCCTGTCTGTGCTAGATGAAGAAGGTCTCTGAACTCAGATTTTGGCAGATCAGGAAGATTTTCTTGTCAAGTTTTCTTGACCTTGTAGAATTCAAGGGTGCCACTTTGCATGCAGAAGCACACGTATTTCCCATTAGGTGGTCAATTTAGACTCTATAAGAAGCCACATGAAATGAATTCTTTGATATTTGTATGTGTGTGACTTTCAAGAGCCTAAGGCTATAGCCTCAGCACACTGCTGAGGAATGATGCATGGCATGTTTACCTTTTAAAAACCCAAAATAAAGGATGATTAGATCTTTACCACGTTTTCTTCCAGAATTATAAGGCCTGTGGGTGAAACACAGATGAGAGAAAAATGATGCAGCAGTTACAGTATCACCAAGTAGTTGAGGTTGGAAGAGGTGTCTGTAGATGATCTAGTCCAACCTCCTGCTCAGAGCAGGGTCAGCTCCAGCAGACTTCTCAGGAGGACAAAACAGCAGCTCTGGGCACAAGGACAGTAGGTTTTCATGACCAGGCCCCCTCAGCTGCTGTATGACATCAGGCCACTCATTAACTACTTTCTACCTCAGAGGCCTTATCTGTGACAGAAAGATATTCTAGCGCAGTTTCTAAACTTTCCCATAATTTCTACAAAAACTCCTTTCCCATAGCAGTGGGACATTCTCCTAAGATTATTTTAAAAGTTGCAGTAAGACTTTAAGACTACTTAAAGCACTTACATGCTACAATTCAACACTGTTTTAACTCCTGTCTTCACAGGGTCTGTCAATATAAATTCATCCATTCATCACCATTGGAGGAGAGTTGAATGAAACTAGTTGTAGTGCTGAGCATGAAACTTCTTGCAAGGACGTTGTGAGCAATGCTTCACAGCAGTGCTGTCAGCCAACACACATTATGAGCCTACAGTAATTGTCCATGAAAGCACCATGCGATGGAAGATGGTCATTCCTGTTGGACACTTCCACCATGCCCTCAGTCCTAGCTGCATCTGCCTTAATTTGCACTCATTCTCAAAAAAAAAACAGAAGAAACAAACCATTTAAGGTGCTATATATCCACTTGAGAAAAGGCCTCTTACATGTAAGGCCAGTGTTTAAGCCTCAGCTCCCCAGGAATGCAAGGCCAACACTCAGATGAAATCCTGGTATTTCAAATATCAGCCACAATAAAAGCTCTCAGAATTCAGGTCACGAGCAGGAGGACTTTCGCAGTTGTGCAGTAGATCAGGGTGTATCACATTGGCATTTTAGCTGGGATTTGGAGTGTGCTTGCATAGCAGGTGTCCCCATTGTCCTCAGTGAGCCTTTGTTTGCCTTGAGGTGCAATATCTGCATAGCATATCCCTTTTGAAATGGAACTAAACTGGAGACTGCATTAGCAGAGCAGCTAGTGCTCTAACTGCTAGTTGGCATGCAGACCACAGGACCAGACTAGAGCACATCAGAGATGAAAAATCGCCCAAAGTGTTTATAATGAGATCTTCAGGTCCTCTGCACCAACTGTTCTGCTCCACACAGCTGCTCTTCTTGGCCCAGCACTCCTTGTTGTGGGTATAGCCCCTAGGGGCTATCTCTGTTGATGCCATTTCCAAGAGGGAATGAACTAAGTTGCTTTCTGTTACAATGATTTCTTGCATCTTCTGCTCTAGCAGCTGCATAGGTTTGGAACAGGAAACTGGGTTAAAATACTTCTAGGTAGTCATCCTACTTTTCCTACCACATCAGTTGTGAGACCAGTGGGTGAAAAAGCCTCTAGTCAGAACAATGTTTCAGATGCCATTTTTTCTGAGGACTTGTCATTGAAGTATACTTTATATGTATTTAATCCTTATGGTTTTAAAAGACCAAAAGGGAAACATGCAATTTTCCTGCAATTTAATGAAGAGAAAAAAAGGTGAAAGGGAAATGGACAGTAACAAAACATAAGAACCAGAAAACCAAACCCAACAAGCAAACAAACAAACAAACCAAAGCAAACAAAAAAAATCAAAACAAAAAAAAACAACCCAAATGCCAAAAACAAACAAAAAGGACTACAGGGCATGTTTGACCTGAAGTTGTGAAAACAAAATCGTAATTTTGGGGCCTGGGCTGAAGCCTTATTGTAAGGTTAGATAAGAAATCTTTTGTCATCTTCAGGAGCAATGCAGAAGTGAATTTCATTTTTATTTGCATTGCTTAGCAGGGATAACACGGCAAGTAGTAAATGGATCATCATTTCAGTTTTTAGCTCCGGAGTGTTCATTTACAAGAATTCCTGAAACCAAGCATACAGTCAGTTGAAACACATCCAATTCCTATTCTGGTTTTCGTATGATCTTAAAGTCTGCCCCATACAAGCCTGAGTTCTTCACCTTATATTGTATTCCCATTTTTCCTTCTATACCATTTCAAACTCCCCATTATTAATTCAGGCCTTCAGTATCACCCAGCAAAGGGTGAGGAGCGGCTTGAAAGTTCCCTGTTGCAGGACTTCACCATAACTTGCTTTTCAGGGTTGACATGATAAGCAACGTTTTCAAAATTTCTTAAGATATGTAAAGATGTTATTAGATACCCACTGGGGTTTATAGACATGCCTCAGTGCCACCGAAATACACGGGAATTACATTCTTAATCTACTTTAAATTTTTTAAAATCACATGCAACATATATCTTTGTTTAACCACGAAAACAGCTTTGTGTATACTTACATATTGTTCACAAGTGTCTAGCACTGGATATGCCTACTGCATATTGCCCCTTCAACATCATCTTGAAAAATACAGCATTAAAAACCAAGTAGCCTTTTCATTAGCAATCTTTAAGTTGATGAGACTCCAATTCTTATAATCCATCATTTCAAAATCAGAGTATATATTGCAATGTACTTTCTTATCTTGTTTTTTCAGAAAGATGAAACATATCTTACATTACTTCTATTACAATTGACTACATCCTTTATAGCTATGAAAGAATGGCTTGAAACACCCATCAATAAGAAAATAGTTTAAAAAAATCTAGTTAAGTACAATGTAGCAATAACAATAACTAGCATATGCAGTAGTCAAGGATTCCATTAAATTGTACGGTGCTTCAGAAAAGCAAGCATTTAAATCAGTTGCACAGAGCCACAAAATAGGTTTATGCTTCTGAGAGGGTAAGGGAAAAAAATAAATAAGTTTGACAGAAGGGTAACTCAGAATAGTTGATGAGATGGTGGGCTGAAAAAAAAAAAGAGTAAGGTGTTCTCCCCTCATAGAACGGTTATATGAGGAGTACGGTGCTATAGGGGTGTGGTGGTCCTTCAAAGGGAAGGTGGCTATGGAGCAAGTCTCTAAAGAAGTCATTCCTAGCCAGTGGCAGAGCCATGGCTGGAGAATAAGCTGCTGCATTTGGTCTGAAGCAATTATCTGACTGTAGTCCCCAGGGTCAGGATCTGCACCAACTCCAGGGACTGATGGCCAGCTGCAGGTTGTTTCACACCCTGCCTGAACTCTGCTGGTGAGGAACGTCAATCTCCAGCCGCCTGAATGACTGCTGCTTGCAAAATTTGTGAGGTCCTGTGTTAGACGGGGAGCTAAAGCTTGAGGTGCCAGCGAGCGTCCGTGACTCCTCACGCCTGGGAAGTGCGGTCCAAAATTCCCAAGGCCCTTCAGCTTCCTGGGATCAGCCAGCACAACAGCCAGAAACTCCTGCCTCCGAACTCAGCAGAGCAGAGCACAGGGCAATGGCCCTCCAACCCATTCTGAGCTCAGACTAAGGGTCAGCTCCTCCTCCCACATAAATCAACACCCTACATTATTTCCAGCCCTCTCACTGCTAAACGGGAACCGTGTGGCTGGGACCAGAGTTTCCTTATCCAAACCAAATGAGGAAAACTGACTTACTAAAAAGGTCACTCATTTCAACTTTCCTGACCTGAGCAGCAGGGACAGAGTTAGGTCTTATTTGTGAGACAATTCCAAGAGAAGCTGGTTTTCAATGATCACCATGCATTTTAGTCCTGACTTTGTTTTTCAGTCATACTGGGACTAATTTTGCATGTGACCATGTGCAAGGACACAGCTAGGGTGCCAAAGGGGGATTGTAATTCCAAACAGAGAAAAGATTTTCTTTGGGATTGCTTCCTGAGTGTCTCTCCTTGTGGTCCTCAACATGTACAGCCAGGCAACAGTGGAGAGCTGGGGCCTGGAGCTGCTTATACTGTCACTTGTTTGTAAGATGATGGCACTAAGTGATACGATAGTAGCTCCTACCTTTACCCATCTGTGCCACACAGACTTATTTACCAGATAGGCCACAGAAGGGTTTGGGATACTTTGCATCTGTTAATGCTGCCTACTGCTTTTCTGTTGCATTAGTTCGTGTAAGGTCTACTTCAGCAAAGATGCAGTTCACAGTATTTGTCACTTACTTGAAGTACGAATGAATATGCTCAGCAAACTTCTGAAATGTCCCTTCACAAGGTAAAATAAAAGTATCTTTGTAGCCATCATTAAATGTCTTCACCACAATATTTACTACTACAATCAGGACAAAGCAAATGGATGTTTTTGGCAGCAAAAGAACAGTCTTAAAAAGACACAGAGTACTGTTGTTTTCCTTGCAAAGTATAAAATTCCTCAAAAATTACATGGTGTCACACAGCCTGCCATAGCTTATAAAAAAATGATGCACTGCCTTTAGTTTTATTAGGAAAATTACACTGTGTTAACTCTTTGTGTCTTTGAGGGCACATCTCTGCATTGCACAGTAAAGCTCACTCCAGACAGATCCGTGCCATGTACACGGCATGGGGTAACACTGTATGGAGATACTCGCTCTGGAAAGACTGTCTCAGAGCATTTCATCGGCACAGGCAAAGCCTGCGGCCTAGGGGCTGGGAGCCAGACTTCTCCTGGTCTGGGAGGGGTAGGGCTCCAGATAACGGGGGGGGGAGGGGGCTACAGGGGAGCCTTGCTGTTGCTGCTGGGGAGGTGGAGGCATGGCAGCAGCGAGCGAGGCTGCAAGGGTGAAGCACGTCTGTGATGCCTTCCTCAGCAGCATCAGCCAACTTGGGTTTCGTTTGGTCTACGGCATAAACAAAGTATGTGAAAGAGTAGCTCTCAATGCCACAGGAAACTCCTTGAGCTGTCTGTGCTTAAACACAGAATCACAGAATGGTTTGGGTTGGAAGGGACGTTACAGATCCTCTAGTTCCAATCCCCCTGACATGGGCAGGGACACCTTCCACTAGAGCATCCAGCCTAGCCTTGAACACTTCCAGGCAGGGGACATGCACAGCTCTGGGGAACCTGTTCCAGTGCCTCACCACCCTCACAGGAAAGAATTTCTTTCTTCTGTCTAATCTAAACCTATCCTCTTTCAGCTTGAAGCTGTTACCCCTTGTCCTATCACTACATGCCCTTGTTGAAAGTCCTTCTCCAGCTCTCTTGTAGGCCCCTTCAGGTACTGGAAGGCTGCTGTAAGGTCTCTCCAGAGAGTTAATTCTCCAGGCTGAACAGCCCCAACTCTCTCAGCCTTTCCTCATAGGAGAGGTGTTTCATCACTCTTATCATTTTTGTGGCCTCCTGTGGACCTGCTGCAACAGGTCCGTGTCTTTTCTGTGCTGAGGGCTTGAGGTCTGAACACAGGACTTCCAGGTGGGTTCACACCAGAGCAGAGCAGAGGGGCAGAATCACCTCCCTTGACCTGCTTGTCACGCTTCTCTTGATGCAGCCCAGGACATGGTTGGCCTCCTGGGCTGGGAGCGCACATTGCTACGTCCTGTTGAGTTTCTCATCAAACAGCACCCCCAAGTCCTGCTCCTCAGGGCTGCTCTCAGTCCATTCCCCGCCCACCCCGTATTTACGCTTGGGATTGCCCCAAACCGTATGCAGCACCCTGCACTTGGTTCACCTTGCATGCAGCAAGTTATTGCGTGTTGACAAAAGATTATGTTACCTTCTTGGTGCTTGTGATATCAAGGTTAAAAAAAAAGGTAGCAGCTACTAATTACACTGGACCTCTTAAAAATAGATTACATCAATTGCCAATGACATATAGGATGCAACCAAATATTAGTAAGTCATAACATATTTAAATTAGATCATGAAATAATAAAATGTAGACCAAAAAATTTGCTTTTGCATGCCTTGACATCAAAATAGAGATGTTGGTCAATAGTAACAATCAGGAAATGATGGAACTAACAATGCAAATAGTAGCAGCCAGCTTTGGTGATCTGGTTCCTAATTATTTTTTCCAGATATCACTAGCTCCTTGAAGCAGGATGTTGTGTAATAATCTCAGCTGGCACTGAAACAAATATTTCTTTTATGAGCTGAGATTCATCTCACCTGACTGTAGATGTCCCAGAGGCAGATGAATGCTGAAGTCTCCACCAATTATTCCTGGTTTCATCTTAAGCTAGAGAAGATAAAGAGGAGCAGTGGCCACAGAAAGTATTTATTTCACACAGCTTAGACATTTTTCTTGGTTTGGAGTAAATCCCTACTGGGAGTGCTTTTTACTCCTCTTTGGCTATAAAGACAGCTAAGGATGACAACAGCAGACTTAGATACCCAGCTTTAGAGACGCCAAAGAGAGAAAATAAATCCCCAAACTTAACTTCTAGTCCTAAAGGTTACAGAGAAATTTTGAGAAATATGAACACAGTATGCCCTTAAGGATGAAAAGCTGGAGGCTAACTGCAAATCAGTCTATTACATTTTTAGCCATCTTCATGATTCTTGGAGGTCTTATGAAGAATTGCTTTGAGACTCTATTAAAATAGAGGTCTAGACTGAAGGCTGGTGTGAACAGCCAGAAGTCCCTGACAACTAGGAGAATTACCCTGCCTTTCGCTGGATGTTTACCAGTAATTGCTTATTTTAAATCCAAGTGATTTCTTAGTAACACACTTTAAAATTTTTTAATACAATGACCTCTTTAGCTAATAACTTCGATCAGACATTTGTTTGCACTTGCTGCACTCATTGTTTTTCATAGTTGGTGACGAAGTTCCTGCTGTCAGCATATGAACTCCCTATCTGCATGTGCTTAATAAAGAGAGATCTCACTGCTGATGTAGTTTTGTTCAGATATTTTCAATTCTGCCTTTAGCATGCAGTCACTCAGTGTTTAAAATAAGACACTGAAAGAGGCTAAGATGTAGCGGCACTTGTTTTCTGGTTCTTCACACATAAAAATTTCAGGACTAACAGCTTCACAAGCCTCTTGAACCAAAGACATTAGGCCTTAAGTTTCTGTTGAGTCTGCCTCTGAGCACTGGGTTTATGAAATCAGTAAGGAACTGTGAAAAATGTAGCAGTACACTGGTTAGGACAAACATGGAGTCCTTGAATCTCAAGGTTGTTTATACTTTGATCAAGTTCTGCATTTTTAAAAAAATATTTGCTATTTAGTTTTTCTGTATGGACGGGGCTTTGAGCATCCTGGTCTAGGAGACAATGTCCCTGCCCATGGCACGGGGGGGTTGGAACTAGAGGATATATAAGGTCCCTTCTGACCCAAACCATTCTATGATTCTGTGTTTCTATGCATTCATTACCATTACGTAGTAATAAAATCCAAGAACCATATCCATGCACAGAAAGCAATTTAAATATTTATACTATTTTACTTCTAACACTATATTTTCAGGAATCATTGGGTACTTCAATGCAGACTACCTGCCTGCCAGACGTGTTCAGGAAAGGGATCTTGCAGAGAGCAGCCACACCAGCCTGTGTTTGTTTTCTCTGTGTCAGCTCTTACGGCCACCAGAAGAGCAGATAGGGCATGAACCCAGATACTGTTTAAAAAAATAAAAACATAAACAGGATCAACAAAACTGTTAAAAGATGGAACCCTGGCCAATGTCTGAACTAAACTCTGACTGTATGTATGGTGCTGCAGACTTAGGAAGCCCGCTCATGGCGAGGACAAAGAAGGTGGGATCAATGCTCCCCCAAAGCGTACGCAGTTGTACATACAGACAGTTTTTCAAACAGGGAGAAGGGACTTCAGTAACCTAATGCCTATGTCTGTGTTCTGGGCCCTCTCCTGCTTCGAAATCCTGCAGCCTAAAACTATTTGTTATCTGTGACATATCAAAACAAGCACTGTAATTCCACCTTTAAAAAAAAAAAAAAAAAGAATGGACACATCTAAACTATAAAAAAGCAGAATTGCCAATATTCCTCATTGGCACAACTTCTGACATCAATGGGAAAATAATAACACAGAAAGGAATTAAAAAGAATTTTTTCTTAAGAAAAGACAGTACTAGAGATGGCGAGATTTAATGAAGGGGAATGCTTTCTAACCAAGAAGCATTGCTACACTATCATCACAGATTTTTGCTGTGCTTTTCAGAATGCAGCCTGCTATATTGATTTGCTATGCAAGTTTCCAGGGAAATGCGGGATCTTTATGGGAGAATATGACATGAGTATGACACAGTTGCTGGGTGCTAGGGACGTTCATTAAGACATTAAGGTCTTTTATTAACTTGCAGAAAAGAGTGAAGTTCACACAATGTGGATGAATTAGAGACTGCCATGGAGTGCTAAGGTAGCACAACCTTTTCTATCCTTTGTGTAAGAGAAAGAAATCAACTCAGAGGACACCCATCCTGCAATCCATGTCGTCAAGGAACCTCTGCCCTAAAATCAGAATGGGTGGAGGCATCCACAGAGAGAAGGGACAGAGCCACAATTCTGGGGCAACTGTAGCTTCCAAACCAGTGTTTTATTGAGGATTGCAGGCCTCTTCCTCTAGTCTTTTTCTGAATACTCGACTGAGTGGATTATTTTAGATTTACATCTGTTCTACCTTTTTATGAAAAAAAACCCCCACCATGGAAGTGGCGATTAAAAAAAAAAAAAAATGAAGTGACATGCTTAATATTAATGATAAGTGTTAATAAATTCAGTCAGCTCCTGTACAACGGACATAATACTCTTGGGCATCCCTGCAAGAAACAAAGCAGAACAATTATGAGTCATCAAATGTATTTGTCAGAGGATTTTGTATTGTAAAAAAAAGCCTGTTCATGTTAGCATAGTGCTGAAAGACAAGGAGTGAATTATAGCTTGGAAAGTGATGGGATAGATATAAAATCCAAGGGTCCAGAGGCCAACTGACTATATAGGCTCAGCTGGAGACAGAAAATACATGTTATGTATTTTTTCAATGGATTCTTCCATTTATCCTGTTAAGAAGTAGTGACTCCCCAAATCAAATGTGAGTTAGGCTGGAATTTTAATCGTACTGGAAACGTTGCCACTGCAATTGGTATTTGAAGCTCTCCTAACTGATTGTTATGCTATTTGTTCTGCTGTGAATGCAGAGAACCAGCAACACAGAAACAGGAGCTGTGGATGACAGGACAGGCACAGCAACACACACGCAACTACGTGAAACGTGTATTGTTCCTGATGCAGCGGCACATGTGCATCCTTCCTTCACAGATGCCAGTATCAGAGGCACTCCTGGCCCTGTTCTGATAACCCAGAGAGTTTGTAGTAACCTTCTCGTAAGCATTCAATATCATTTGTGTAGTTGTCATTGCTCAAAGAGCGCTCTGAGAGGTGCCTCTAGGGGTACAACAGATAAGAATCTCTCTGTTGGCATTCTAACATTAACGACTAGAACTAATTTAGAAAATGACATAACAATCTTTTTACAGTATCGTAGAAGAGGTTTAATTACTCTTTGCACATTTTTGAGGAAAAGAAACATGGCTGCCATTGGAGATTTTAAATTTTTTTCAAAGAAGACATGAGATAGGCAAAGAACGTAGTTTTATACTCACATTCAGGGTGTGATTTTAATATAGTTAATGAAGACTTTGAAAACTGATGGGTTGAAGCTGAACTTTGGTTAGAAAGGAACTGATACTCTCATCATTTAACTCCATTTGTAGGCTTGCAGAGCATCAGGAGGCTTTAATCTATGTTGCATTGGAAGTTTCAGTGGGTGTATGTTTATGTTCTGTCCCACAGGGAAAAATTAATTTTGATAATAATGCAGCTCTGAATTGACAAGAATAATTTTTTTTATAGATCCGTTGTAAGATTAAAAGACATAACTTCAAGAAAAATTGAGGACCTACTGATTGTGTGCTCATGAATTCAGAGATCCAGCTTTCTGCAAAGGCTTGCACTAGGTCCTGGGTGTAAGTCCTTGACATAAAGCTTTGGTAGGACTTAAGGCCTTCTGCAATGAAACAGAATTTCAAGAACATGTATAAAACATCCAGTTTGATGCAGGAATATTTTCTTGTTACAATGCTTTACTGAACTTTTTTTTTTTTTATCAGAAAAGGAAAGTCAAATAATTGTGTGAATTGGGCTTTATATCCAAACTAAACACTGGAATTATATGTACACTGGAGTTTCTTGTGCTTACAAATCAGGGAAGAAAAATCAAAGTAGGAAGAATTATGGTAATTACAGATGCTTCTATCCCAGCAGCTGTCTGCCCTCAGATGGGTCAGCTGTAAAACTGGGATATTGTTTGGATGGTCTCCAGGCTATCCAAAAGCTCTTTGCAATAGAATTCCTTATTTTAAGCATGTTTTTTCTTCTTGAGAAACTATTAAAACTCCTCTGTGGGCCTCTGTGACATCTTGTGGGAGTTCCAAGTAGAATTTTAATTTTCAGAAGTTTTCATGCACTGATTTATTTCTTTGTAATAATATTGTTTCATTATCATAATAGGATAGGTTAATTGTCATCGGTGCTTTCTTCCTTATCTTTTGTCCCATGAAAAAATAGTGCTGGTGAGAAAGAACATGAAGGGCTTAGTTAAACTCCATCATGTTAGAATCTCAATGCAGTGCTGTTCTCAAAGTTGTAATGCTTATCTGACATACATGAAAGTAATGTATAAATGAAGAAAAATAAAAGTCTACAAAAGTTTTTTTATAATGATACCAAATCAAATTACTGTAAATTCAACTGAAGAGAAGATTTTATCTCTGTAATCTAGCTTGTCAATACAATTGTTCAGTTTCTTGAAGCTAAACCATCACAAGAATGTTTTAAATTAAATCTTCAGCAATAGGAATGCACTCTAAAAAGACATAAACTGGATTTCAGTATAGCTTACAACTGTGAACCTCTACCAGCTCTGGTGGAGCTTGTCCTAATTTAAGCTGACACACTGTTAGAGGGATTCTCGTCCCATAGATATTCACTCACTGACAGTGGGATTAATGTCATCTAACTTTGGTTGTCAAAAAGTTGTGTACCTACTCTAACCTTCTTATTTAGACTCCTTCTACAGGCAATGGAGAGAGACAAGCACCTCCAGAGGGCACTTTGTCTTAGATATATGCCACAGCATAGGATAAATCTTTTCTCTAAGTGTCTTTCTCTTCAGAGAGAGCCTAAGACAACTAGCAAATCAGACACTTAACTTTGGGCTGGCTAAATACCCCAAATACATGAAATCACTTCCACGTGATGTCTCTGTTAGGCAAGTCAGCAAGCATTTTGACAGCTAAAAATGCTACTTGTCAGCCCTCGAGCCAGCATACAAGCTAGAGGATGATGGTCCTGCAACAGGGATGTTAGAAGGTGACATATGCCTCGAACATGTTTGGGCCTAATTCTCACTCATTGCCCAACATTCCCTTTGGTGCACTTAAAAATCAATCCCTAAATAAAAGTTGAAATAAATCAAGATATCTTCTACTCTTGCACCTTCCCCAAATCATTGGTACTGTTTTAATTGTGAGAATTGTAGCAATACTCAAAAGATGGTGATTGTAAGGATTTTTAAAATGTTTCCCTATATTACAGTTTAACTGAAAAAGTGGTTTTGATCAGGGAGGGAAGAGGTGAATCTTCTAAAGAACAGCTGAAGAAGAGCAAGAGCAGGGGACCAGGAAGAGCTCCGTGAGTCAGTGAGCCCAGCTCTGTCGGGGCAGGCAGCTACACGGATGTCAGCAACCAGGGCTATCGTTTCAGCTCTATTATGGTGGCATGCAGTCAAAGCTATGCCACAGGCTCAAACAGCCAGCATAATCCTGGCTGAGATTTATGTTGCCCGTGGAGACTAGCTATGGGAAAAGGCAATTAGCACAAAGCCAGCATAGAGAGTAGTGCAGCTATACTGTTCCCTACTATAGATACGCCATTTACACATACAAAACCAAAGATATATAAAGGCATGCTATTAGCCAGGCATTCACAAAAGCATGATACATACATTAAAAAAAATTATCCATAGTTAGTTCCAGTGTTCGCTGGTAAGATTCCCTGCAGATCTGAATACAAAAAAAAAAGTTCTTTGTGTTGTATAAAAGGTAGTCCTATGGCATTTCTCCAACAGTTTCAATTCAAGATGACCGAGAATATGCAAATATATGAAAAAAGTAATTTTAGGCTTATAGCTAAATAATTAAAAAGCCTAACAACACATTGGCTTCTAATATGATTTCCCTTATTATACAGGTGTCTCTGTTTTGGTTTCCCTGGTTAGATATACCGGTATGTTTAGTAAGCAATTTATGAAGGAAATACATGCTTCTGCTAGGCCTTTAAATAACATTACAGTGATTAAAACGTGTTTAATAAGAAAATATGAACGTAGATGTAGTTCTTTACAAAAACCCATTAAAAAAGCAGTCAGCTGAAAGTCTCTGGATTAGTTACTTCAAATGCTAAAATATTTTTCTATTCTCTACACCTTTCCTGGTCATTTACACCTATGTAAATGTGTAATGAATTGAATGTGCTGCTATGATGTAAATGGGGTAATATGGGCTGTTAGTAACAGTTCATTTAAATGTATGGTTGTTATTATTTTTTCTAATCCAGTGAATCTGATCTGCCATTTCCAAACATCTTATAGTACCTCCCAACCACGCAAGCTATGTAAGAGTGCCATTAAACTTGAATTCTCCCACTGGGATGGAGGCTGGATACAACTGGACACTGCCGGTGAGTTACTGAACAGAGAAAGAGTTGGGAACTGCCACATCCAAGTGAGGGAAGCTGGAGTCCTTTCACAAGAGGGCTGGCTGAAAGGCTCATGAAACAGGTCCTAAATCATTGCTATTTTCAGCCCTGTGTATGAAAATAAACTGACTCAAATTTCAGCGTCCCCTTTGTAAACCTGTATGAATGCTGGAGCTCTTTCACACCTTTTCACTTGTGTGGTTGGATGCATGAGTGGCATTGTGGTCACAGCAGCCAAAATTCATGACTGTTGTGTTACCACTCTACTTAATGTGCAGATTTAAATACCTTCACAGGATGGGAACATGTGTCATGAAGTCTGATTCTGATTTTGCTTGTTTATAACAGTGTTAATTCACAGATGCAGGGGTACTCCTTGTTTAAAATAGTGTCTGGCAAGAATCTGCCTTTGATTCTACATGCACAAAGTAGAATTTAAATAAAGACCAAAACTTTTTGTGTATAATATTCTCTAAGGCAAAGCAAACTCCCATATCACTATAAATATAAGCAGGATAATAAATTTAAATACCTGTAAGTAATAAAGTGTTTCAATAATGTTTTTAATGTTAAAACTATAATTATTTATCAAACTAATTAAGGTACTTTGCAGTACTTCATGTTTTAGAATTTTTCGTTCAAATGAGCAAATATGGATAAATAAGATACTTAAAGCTGACACCAGTAGTCAGAATACTAAACTTTCCAATGCAAACTCTTTACCTCAACGCAACACATGGAAGAGAGGATACCTCGCTATTTTTCCAAAGAAATAGTACATACAAACATATGGCACAATACTACAGTAGTAGCAGATGTGATGTTATCAGGGTTTGACAGCATTTTCACATACATTATTTGTAAGCAGAGTTAATCATTATGTACAGGTGGTTTGCCACCTGTTTATTTCAGTTTCAAGCTGATTTATACAGCTTTTAAGGCAAATAACACCCCCCAAAAAAATATTACAGTTTTGCTTGTGTATCAACTAATACAGACAATTTGATTTCACTTTCTGCCGCTCTGCAAAGACACAGCTTCTGTCCCACTTCATACCCGTGTTTTAGCTGGTAGGTGGTAGGAACTGCAGTTATACTGTCAGTAACAGATGGTGCCAGCCCCTCCAGAATGAATTTTTACCTGCTGTATGAATAGTGGCAATTCCATCACTTACGTTTCTCTGCTGTGTCTCTACCTCTATATTTCTGTTTGTACACTATAGACCATGCGAAAGAGCAGCCCCCTTTTACAAGCTCAGACTCCTCTTCTGCAGGTATTATATAGACCAATTAGTTAAGACATGTAAATCCCAGTTATTTCTTGGGTAGTCCTGATACTTAGCACGTGTAAGTTGTAAGGTGTCAAGAAATGCTAACAGTTTTACAGCAAAGTAAAAACAAAGCAAGGATCTCATTGCACCTGCAGGTGGGAATCCCAGCATCAATGTGAGTTCAGTGCACATAGCTACATTTATGCTAATATGACAAGTGAAATTAATTCTCACCCTGCTTTTGGACATATTAGATCTAAATTTCAGTCTAAATTTTGCATTCTTTGGTTACCTGATTGAGCCTAGTATTGTACCCTGGGGTAAGTTATAGCTGTTACTGACCACTTTTTTGATTATTCCTCCCTTAACTTGGGTTAAAGATCTAAAATTGATAAACAGATCTTGTTCCTGTCAGGTATTCTAAAACATATCAAACTATCCAGAAACCTGTTAATATTAATCTCCTCTTCTTCATTGCTACATATCCCCTACTAGCTTTTAGGGATGTCAGTAGTCATTTTGATTTACGCCAGTGCTCAACTGAGATTGAACACAGGGGAGCACTGATCTGGGAGTGACACTTCAGGGCTATGGAAGAGATCCACATTTCAAATATCCTCCAACCTCTACGTTATCTCATCTCATCTTTTACCTGCTTCCATCACCTCTATTTATTATCACCTCCCAAACTTCTGTCTCTGTATTTCCCAGCTCAGGATGGGTCCATCTTGCAGATCCTCGCAACAGCTCCCCACAGTTTACGTGCTGGTAAGGGCTACAAAGGGTAAAAATATTCCCTTTCCCTCTAGCTCTGAGATCTTCCTCTGACGCCTCTCTCTACAAAATACATCCAAGATGATGCAAAGTTATCAAGTTAGGTTCTGTCCTGAGTCCGTTCTGTGCTTTGTGCCTTCTCACGAGCAGAAGGGGAGACAGCTTTGTCTCTGCTTACATGGGGATCATGATTTTGTAGGAGTTAAAGTAACATCCTGGTATAGACCTACAACACACCTTTGCACACATCACTGCTGACTGCGTTAGAAAAACATTATTTGGGCTGCTGAAAGCTTTCTCAATCTGGAAATGCCAAGATTTTACAAAATGGCCTAATCCCATGGCCTTCCGTGTCCATCCAGTGCAAAAATGGCACCCCAAAGCTGAATTTCTTTATCCAACCATTTAATTATTGAGGGTGTCAGAAAGAACATCACATTCAATTTTGTGTGCAAATCTGATGTTTTAAGAGTTGTTTTTTTCCTTATATGCGTGCATGTATGTGCATATTCTGCAACAGGCATCTCAGCAAGGCGTAAACCTTGCAGCACTGCAGGAGGCTGCTGCTCCCTCTGATCAGAAGGTAACTACATCAGCAGGAGATAGGAGGAGGCAAGAAATGCTTGTATGTGCTGAGGAAAAGTTCAGCTATGTGCGCTCCGAAGCCCAGGCAAGAAATGTAGCGCTTGCTAGGTGCAGTGTCCCAAGATGACATATTCAACTTTGCTTATCGTTAGAGCTCTCAGGTCTTCTGTGCTCCCGCTGAAGTAGCTGCTAGTAATAACGACTTTGTTAGTCGAATGGATCAGTCTTTATAACTTTGCAATCAAGGTTTTTTTATAAACATTTTTGGTACGCTGCCAAAGCTTTTCTGAAGAATGCAAATGTCAGGAGGGAAGCAGTGATTTTCAGCACTTGGTCTCAACAAATGCTTAGTTAAAAACAAGAGTGAAAGGAGAGTCAAGGCACATTTTCCCTGGCCCCTTATCAAATTTCAGAAACCTGCCGAGGTAGGCAAGGTATAAGCGCAACAACTTAAAGGTTGCAAAAACTTTTTATAATCTAGAAGATTATGTTTCCATTTGATCTTTAACAACATACAACAGGAGCTGTGTCCTTCCTTTAGAGCTGGATATTGCACTGCAGATGTAGACTAAGAGAGAAAAAAAGGCACCCAATCGTTGATTTAACGCACCTGTGTAAAAAAAGAAAAGCATTTTCTATTCAGTTCTGTAGGACTGACCCACAGGTGGAAGGTGACGGGGTGAGTCTTTGGGGAATGGCACTACTCGGGACAAAGCTGTGGCCATTTGCAATACAATGCTACTCGGACACGAGCTTTACCTCTCTGCCCATCATCCATTCTATCTGTGTGGCTAGGAGCTGGAAGAGAAGGCAGGGGAGGGATTTGGCAGAGGGGTGTGATGGGGTGTTGAACAGAATTACATGAATTACAGAATTACAGATGTTTTATTATTCCTACTTGAAGTGATGGAGTAGGAATAGGGATGACGTGATTGGGGAAATACATCTAGTGTCTGGAAAGCAGATGGGCTGATCCGAAAGTCTTTTGCTGCTGAGAAGGGGGGGATGAGTGGAGGTGACAAGTACATTCATCTTCGGTTTGCTTGCCTGATTTGCTGGAGGATCCCTAAGGGTTAAGTCTGTCTGATAGTTTCAGAGCTCATCCAGAACATTTTCATCTCGGTGCACCTGAGAGCGGACGTTGGGCATCCCCTGGATTTGTGGGATTATTCTCCAGGAAAATGGCCCTAGCATCAATTCATTTGCATGGGATTGAACACAGGTGGAATTCTACTGGCACATTTTCTTTTTTAAGTAAACAGTCTGAAATGGATTTTCCTAGTTAGAATAGTATGTAAGCCCTGTAGGTTAGTGTATAGGTAACATAGGTGGCCTATTTTATTGCAAGCTGTTAGCCCTGTTGAGAGGGTGCAAGATTCGTTTGATTGTACCTGACTATCATCTCAATGTGTCATTTACCTTACCGCTTCTCCATCACCGCTCCCTGTCCAAATATTAGTAGGTGTGTTTACATATTGTAAATAAATGACCAGAGAAAACATTCACGGCAGCAGTCAGTTAATGAGGGGACGTATTTAATTGAAATCATGAATCTGACTAAGTTCCTACTCTGATGTGATCTGACAAAAATGATCATAGGATAAAATTGCTGCTTGCTGATCCCCACCTATCTTACATCTCAACTTGCTGGAAGATTGAGGCAAACTGCACCAATTTACTGCTCCCAACTGCCTGATAATGGACACTTTGCTGTGCACTCTCCCTTCATTACAGCACAGGTCAGGGCTGTTAACAGGGGCTCTTGCCACTTTTGACAGATAGTCACTACCAAGATGAATGGCACTAGCCACATGACCACTTAGTACTATGCTTTTCCTTTCTAGCACCTTTAAAGCACATATATTTTTTAAAAATTCACTTCATCCTTTAACTCTTTATTAACTAGGAGAATCAATAGGAATTGGCTGAAACTGACCTCATGCAATTCTTCTAAACTTAATTGGGCACATCGCTATGAGTACATCTGGGCATTTGTTGCATGCTAGTAATGAGAGATTCATTTAAGCATTTATTTAAAATTCCTTAAGGACTTTCAGACAATTTACTCCGATTTACTGTACGTACTCTAGTGCTAGGTTTTCGAATGATTAAAGGCATAAGGGCTGCAAGGAGTAAATCAAAACAATAATTAATAAACTTTTTGCCTTCCTAATGAAAATCTTTGGGCCTGAATTTATGGCTTCTTGAAATGTAAAGTATTTCTATTTTCCAAATTTCCTATGTCTGCTTTTGACACTGTCAGCCTAAATATTAACAGTTTTCTGTTAATCAAATTCTTGTTTTGTTAACAGACTTGGGAAAGAATACCTTAAGCATGCCAAGCACTTAATAACGAAGTTGCTTAGGTGCATTCAGTTAGCTGGCACAAATTATTTCTGAGACAGTGCCAGGCAAAGTTTGAACACGTGTTTTTAGTTAGCACTCCACATTACATGACAGATCAGTAAACAGCATTTAGTTTCCAAAACAGCAGAAGTGGTTAGACAGAGAATCTTTTTTAACAACCGATTTATATCACTTTATTTTTTTCTAATGCTCATTTTTGTTAAGTCTCCCAAATCCCTATGTTTGGAAACAGAAAATCATTTTTTTGTATCAGCCAGATGTTATGCTCTTTGTGTGCCACAGATCAGTGCTAGAAGCTGACCAAAATGTGATGAGCCAAAGCAGGATCTGGGTGCGGGAGATCCTACATAACCTGCAAGTCTTCCAGGCTGTGGTCACTTAGTGAAGGGACTTTTGTGAACCGAAAGCTTCAGTTGGAGGATAAGCATATTTTGGGCAATGGGTGTGCCAGGAACATCAAGCTGATTTTTAAGAGCCAGGTATGAAAGTTTTGGTGAAACTGATATTTCACAGACAGCTACCACGGAAATTCTCTGGCCAGCTTTAAGTTACTGCACCTAGGTGCACCGTTTTAAGCAGTAAAATGCAAGAAACTGCACCAAATCCGGACACACGTGTTGATGTGCCTTCGAGTATAGTTCAGAAGCACTCAGTTCTCCTATGTTCTTTGGCAGACAGCTGGAAAACAGGCAGGTCTGCTAGTGAAGACCAGTGTGTTCTCCAATCTGATGAAGATCTGCTTTCCTTTTGTGACATCTATTTACCTCTTCTTCTTTGTTCAGCCTCTGTATGTGTCCTTCCTATTTCAGCTTTGTGTTGTTCTTCCTCCTGTACAACTAATAGGGTCGAAACCCTGAAAGAGCATACCATGCAGCACATGCAAGCAAGGAGGCTCCTGTTTGTCTCCTGTTTCCTCTTCTCATTTCTCCAAATCCCAGGGATCCAGCACATGACTGGGAACTTAAGGTTTTCTTTCTGCCTTTAATTCAAGGTAGAAGAGTAAGGTTTTATGGCAGTGCATGTCTCCCAAGAGGCAACAATAGTGTATATGTCCCTTTTTCTCTTTCCTGCACAGGCAGTAGGCAGTGCTGCTGGGATGAGAGAAGTAGGTATCGAGGAGAGGACTCACAAGAGATGGCATCTTGCCTTGCTAGGGAACAGGTAGGAAGCCCTTTCAACCCTGGATGTGAATATTGTTCTCTCCTGTCTGGATCTGCAATTCCAGGGTGATGTCCAGACCCTGCTTCTTCCATCTTTCTGTTCAGTGTAGCAAAACTACTGTCTGAGCTGCTCCTCGAAGGTGAGGTGAGGTTTGTCACTGCTTTTGGTAGAGCGTGTGGAGAATCAGCATCTTCCATCCCTCTGGCATACGCAGCTGTTGGATTTTCACACCCTGTCCCAGCAGCTGCTTCGTCTCCTGTGCAGGCCTGTGCGCTTCGAATATCGACTGCTGCTGAAGGCAAGAGGGGTGGGATCACACATACTATAGGCCAGGCCATTTTTTCTGGCTGTAATTACACTGACAAAACTTTTCTTCAGACTATAAACAAGAAAAATTGCCTGCAATGTTATGATTCCTCTGTATTTTTTTGTAAAAAGAAAAGCATTTTAAGTCTTCTGACTTTTTTTTTTATATGTACACAGAAGTGCGATGCTCCCGGGATTCTATAGGTTACCACAGTGTCATTACCCAGCAGGCAGAGACCATTGCTCTAAAGACAGACCTGTGTCCAAGGCAACACATATTTCAATAGGTGTATTTTCAAACATATACAAGGGCAATCCCTTTATGTAGTGTTTGCGCTTTAACATGATCATGTGGCCTGTGACACGCAAGCTGTGACTGCCACGATCTCACTGCTGGTGTTCCATGCTACGTTTCCATTTTGCTTGGCAAGGAGGACGCCATGCGGCATGGGTAGCCTTCACTTTTGTTCTTTCCTGTTTTGTTGCTTTCCTTAATCTGAAACAAATGCCACTCAGATGGAAAGCACGTCTGCTCTCTGTGCATGGATAAAAAAGTGTAACAATTATCATGGCTTCGATTAACAGCAACAGTGACCCGAGGGTCGGGCATTTCCTCAGCATTAATGACTGCCCAGGTTAAGGGCCTCCTGCTCGACGTCAGGTCCTCTACTCTCCCAGTTGGTCATTAACAAGCAGAAATGCCTGCTCTCGGGGTCATTTTTGTTTAATTAATTAATGCAGACTATAAAACAATTTTCACATAGTTTCATTCTATAAAATCTCTGGCAATTGAATAGTATCTCTAAAATGAAAGCATGGAGAAGTTATTTTGTACTATTTATTAATATGCCTGCTTAATATGATTACATAATTAACGACACAGGACAATTTCAGGAAAAGATGTAATAGAAATAATTACACTGAACTCTCAGGCTTTTAGGGTTACAAGAAACTGTCACTCAGTTTACACACAATTAATGTTTTTCTCTCTGTGTAATTCTTGATCATTTCACTGTGCTTTGCTTGTGACAAACAGTCAAATTATGTGGTTACGACTGCTATTAGATCTACATTGCATTGTCTAATTCACTTTGCCTCATGAAATTAGATGAATTATTTAACACATGATCTGTTATTCCCTATTAAAATTAATTGATTTTCATGTCAGTTTAAAACTAATTAATTGCCTAGGGATATTCTCATAAACCTCATCACATAGCAGAAAGATTATTTTATTTCTTATCATTTCTGATAATGATCTTTAGGATATGATACCTCTACGCCTTCTCACAGTAGAAAAATAGAATTATTCCAGCATAGGCTTTTTAACTCTTCTACACAGAATGTTTTCAGGTGTTCCATGTCAAAAAAACCAAAATATGTAAAAGTTATAAATGACCTAAACTGTAAACAAGGTTACTTTATACTGTCATGAATGCAACAAAGACCATTGGCTGGTCCAAGATTATAAATTTTCTGAAGATACTTGCTGACATTAAAAAAAAAAAAGAAAGAACGAAAGAAAAAAAAGAAAACAATGTGACCACAGTGGGTTAATTGCTGTCTGTCTTCTTGCTGGTAAAAGGAACGGTGAGGTAATCTCCTCCCCAAATTAAAGCAATACCTTGACAGATTAAAAACCAAACAGTGTCATCAGTGTCATGTTAAAGTGGAGAAAACTATGAGCAGTAGCTTCCGGGAGACACATTTAATGTGTCATTCCTCAGTGTTAATATTTCAGGGAGTTGTCCAGCTGTGTCTGAATTTTACAATTAATTTTATTATTTAATTCTTTTATTCGGTTGTCCTCCCTTCATCTCCCCTCTCTCCCCAGCTCCTTTCCCAGCCTGGTTACTTTAGTTTTGCTGAATTCAGCTGCATCGTTTGGTATATTTAACATTGTTATGTTCCTATAGACGTCTGTAAAACCCCATTCGGCTCTTTTGTCTGTAAGCAGCTCCATTGCTTCATGCAACACAATTCACCAACTCACTTTTAATGCTCCTGATTGCAGTGCTCATCTAAACCAGTGGCACTGGCATAAAACAGTGGTCTCCAGCACGTAGCATTGACACAATAGCTTCCCAGGGTTTTGGGAAAGCTGCTAATTTCACCTTTCAGCTGAGATAAAGTGCTTGCACAACAGAAGCAGTCCAACAGTGTTCCACAACATTAAAGTTCCTAGGATTTCAGTTGAATAGACTTTTTCTTTATTTATTTATTTCTACAGCTCACTCCCATTTTATGCGTATGATTGCTATTTACCAGGAAACAAACATTATTTATACCTCGCGTTTTAAAATCTTGAAAGGTTATGTGTTCCCTGACTTCCTTATAGCTCTGACTTCTAATGCATTCTTTGACTTTTCTTTCTTTCAACTCTCAGAGAAATAATTTCAAGCAAGGCCAATTATGCTTCCTTTAAACATGTCTCTGCATTTCATTCCAATCCAAAAAATGCAATGGCACAGTGAAAATTAAAAACATTTGAAGGAACAAAATAATATTTTACTATTGTTTTCATAGACTTATTATGCATAAGCCTACAAATATGTCTAAATAATACTTATAGTATAATTTTAAGCAGTTTGCAAAGCTTGTGGAATTTTACTCTATATTAGCATTCTGAATTTCTAGGAATTTTAATTCAAACAAGGAGGAGTCACAGCCCTGTTAGAAATGTTTGGCTCAATACATGAAGAGTAGTGCAATGGCAGCACGGAAATGCCTGTAGCTAATCTGTATACTAATATCCAATCTATGGTCTTGTTTATAGGTTTCTTTCAGACTACTGAAAAGGTACATTAGGTTAAGGGGAGTGGCTATTCCTCCCAAAACCAATTTGTCTGATCTGCTGTCTGGTTTGGGTTTCACAGCTGTTCTTTTACAACTACCATCACCATAGGATCCAGATACTTTCTGCATAAACTGCATCATCAAATGAGTGATGCTGAGGGACTTAACGGAGTCCCTGTGAGTCCTTCACAAAGGTCAGTATCACCTAGTCCTGCTAATGGGAATGCCTGAATTAGACAATTCATTTTTTCTGTTTTAATTTTCACCATCATTCCCCATTTGAATTGTGGTGGCAAGTCTCCACAGTCTCATCTTCCCTAAAAGTCACGCTGCAGCTTGTCAACATTTTGTCTTGTGGTCATGCAAAAGTGCTTCACCTTGTACTCTGAGCTGCATTGTCCTGGATAAGCACAGCCGGGGACTGCCCTGGTAAAGATCTTAAAAAGGACCAAGGACCTGACATAACACAGTAGTTTGTCCAGAGAAGAAACTTCTTGCCATGCTCTCTACTTTCTGTTTTCCCTGGTATCAGCTACATCTTGCTGACGTCTTTCCTACTTCTCCTCGTGGATGCTGACTCCTCATACGCAATGCGTCCCATTACCAGGCTTCTGCAAGACGTAATTGTCAGATTGCTTTTGGCGAGGTCTGTCGTTTCTCTGCACAACGGTAGAAGGTCTCCTGTGTTTACTGGAGAGATCCCTGTGGGTTTTTCAGGGCGTTTTTCGCACACCACACCGTTTCTCTCTGGTTAGACAGGGTGAAACAGATATGATGTGTTAGCTGCTCCAGTGGTCTGGAAGACTGAAGCAGTAGTAGTTTGCAAGCAAAATCTGAGGTGAGGAGGTAAGTCACCAAAAAGAGGTGACTTACATCACCAAAGCTACTGCCACTCTGCGCTCTTTCTGACAGCCAAGTGGCAGCTGCTGTCTTGTAATAAAGTTGGTTGAACCCTAGTGATCTGTGTCTCGAAACAGGGACAAGAAGCTTTCCACAGGAGACATGAACTTCTGGAGGGCAGAGGAGGCCAGTGAAAGTGCTTGGTCCTTGCTGACTCCATTTCCTTTGGACTCCATCTCTTTGCAGGTGCTGGGACTAGCTCAGGGGATCGTGTGAGATCTTTCCGCAAGCCCAGCTCCATGCCAGGAAGCAGCCACTGGACCTGACCTGTGAGCCCAGAAGGCCAAGGCAGAACGGGGCTCTCCTCTGCCTTGTACGGGATGAACAGTGCCACGTAAAAGGCTGATGTCCCTTCCCAGGAAATATGAGGTGTGAGGGAGAGGAGGAGCCCAAGACACCTGTAACCTTCATCTCTAGGAGGTACAAGGACTGCCCTGACTGTGCCAGAGGGGCCTGCCCAAATCTGAATTTAGCGACAGCAATGGAACCACTGTTCCCCTATCAAAAACCACCAGTCTCTGCAGTGGGATGAGGCATTTCTATAGCCTCACAGCAGGGAGGATATACCCACCTAATAAAGCCACTGACCAGATCAACGTGGTAAAATGTAGCTTATATGTTATCAAGGCCCAAATAACTTGCTTGGTATTATTAGTGAAAATTAAGATTCCACCTACCTAGTGGCATCCCAGTGGCAGAAAAGCTCCAGGGAAATACATCTTTGTGAAAGATACCATGGAAAATTCGCATTTTTTCCTACACTCTTGTATTTATTAAGCACACTACAAAAACTTAACTTCATATCACCAATTTGTGTCTTTAGTTTTCTTTAATAATGCACAGCTTTCTAATCTTTATGATCAAAAAGAAAGGCATCATTTTGATTATTTATTTTTTATTCAGTAAGTATTTGTATAACATATTCAAGAAGGTATTTACTAGATGATTACTATTATTATTTATTATTTGCATTGCCTTAACAGTTAGTACAAAGCTTATTTTCTGAACTGTAAATGAGAAAATAAAAGTGAATTCCCCATTTAATTTTAACAGTTCCATCACTCCTGTTTGTACAGTTACTTCTTTTATTATACTGGAAAATAGAGAAAAGCCATATCTGTAGCTAGAATTCCTCTATCTATTCCAATATTCAATAAGAATTTTGTGGACATGGTGTAAACAACAAAAGGGTTTTGTTTCTGAGAGACAGAATATAAAATTAAATGAAAAATTTTGAAAACCAGGATAGAGGTATTCAGAGACAGATTCCTGTTTGAGGCTTCTTCTATTTAAGCTGTATCAAAAGTTTTAGGATCATTTCTGGGTCCAAAATGCTATGCAAAAACAAGTCACTGTGATAATTTTAGTCACTGCTGAGGTGATTCCTACGAGAAAACCAATCTGTTGTGTTAATGTGAGATTTTTCTATCAAATTCTTGAAGTAGAAATTTACTCTGGTCCTTCAGACACCAAGCAAATTCTTTGCTTTGTTAGCGTGGAGCCAAATATCAAGACTTCTCTGTGTGCACAGTTTACCGGGAAGAGGTAACATGGTGGCAAATAAAGTTTTATGTCAGGCAACTTGGAATGAAAATTCTCTAGCAGTGAATATTCAAGTGCTAAACAATGAGGAGCAGGCTGAATGTTGGCTTAGGTGGCAATAATAATATATAAAGGACAACAAATATAAAACTTTAAAACCTTACAAATGTAAAAATATATGTACTTCACCATCATACCCAATTGCCAAAAAAAAAAAGAAAAATCTCCATACACACCCAGATGCATAAGCTTGCAAAGAGAACAAAGACTGCTATAAATATTCCAAGAAGCCAATAAAAAAACTAGGAGTGGTTAGTTCTCCTGCGTAATGGGCTGCCATAAAAGCTTTTATTGTTAAGGGAGTTACTTTACTAAGAGCTGTATGAAGAAAACTGAATGAATGTGAAAAATTGCATGCAATAACCTGAACTGAAAGATGATTATCAGCCTTTGAGTTCTATGCTTTTGAGTGGGTGCTGCTGTTAGAAGATTGCCGTTGTGGTTAAAGAAAAGCTTGTTTTGTACTACTATCCCTCCTCCAGGTGTACAGAGAGTCAGTGTGTTCTTCTCTGGTGCCTTTGTCTGTCCATATTAAATGTCATTTTTTAAAATTGAAGGGCCTGATCCTGCAGTTTTGCTTTCAGGGAGCACTTCTCCTGTGCGTTGGAACATTTCCATTGAAGTAATGTTTAGGATTTAAGGGTCTGATGGCCCGATCCTGGAAGGAGAAGCAATCATGATTCGCTGTGACAGCAATGTTGCACTGAACAGAGGAGAGTGTTAGCCTGCAGGCCAGAGTTTGTAAGAGGAGCTTGACCTAAAACCACAGAACTCGTTCTCTCGTGTGACTCAAAGGACTGATGAATCCACCACTTCCCAGGAATAAAAGCAAATTTTCTTTCTGTGACTGTTTTTTTTGCTTAGCAAGGTATTTACAAGTACACCCAGCACACACATTGGCAAAAACATAAAAAACCCAAAAGCTGTTTCTCTTGCAGCTGCGAAGGAAGGAAGTAAAAGATGTGGTTATTTCTATACTTCACTATATGGGAGGTGCTCTGAGTGCTGTGCTAATTAGGACCTTATCAGTGCCTAAATGAATAGGCAGGTATCATACGCATTCCGTGTCACTTCAAAGGGAGCTCCAAACTCTGAACATTTACAACATCAGCCTTTTAGACATTGCCACTTTACAGAATATCTCTCTGCCTTTGATTCTCCAGCTAGTAGTTGTTTTTTCTTTCCAGCACTTAGCAAACACACAGGGCCAGAGGATGGTTGCAAATCAGAAACCTAGTACATACGTCTGCTTAGAGCTTCTCTCAGAAAATGCTATGGCACTGTGTTTGTTGCCTCTCTTTCACAGTTTCATGTGCATTCCCAATTCTTTGAGTCTTGCTAACATTCTCAGATATCAAGTCAAAGAGAAAAGCACTAACATCAGCTTTACTGTTTGTCTTTCTGTTCTGTTTCCAAGGAATAAAGGTGTTTTGAAAGAAAAATTGAAAGAAGGATATTGTTCAATGTTCTACAAAATTGTTGTAATGAGAATAGAAAGCATAGGAGTTGGACCTGCCTTCGTAAATAAGAACCAGATTGTCCCTAGATTTGCTGGAATATGCTATTATTATTTCTACAGATCTCCAAGAATTGGTACACTGGTTAATATAATTTTAAGTTATACCAATATCTATAACTTTAATTTATCCTAGTAAAAATACCATTCAGAAGCTCTGAAGCACTAGCTCATTTTCAACATTACCAGACCCCATACAAATTTCAGCTAATTCTCAATACCAGACACTATTCTTAATACAAATAAGTTTGCCCTGCATTGGCCATTAGGCTAATCTCCTCAAAGGTTAATGAATCAACACTGCTGCCAGTGTACCCTGAAGACAAGAGAGGAAGGGCTGTGACACAGCAGCAGCCTATTTCAATGATACGAGGCTCTTCTGAAGAGCGTCTAGCTAGAAATCGTCTCTCCCCAAGAACGAAGCATCTCTTGGACTTCATAAATGCCCCCTGGGGAGAGAGAAGCCTTATTTCAGACCACTTGATTCCCTAGGTACAGTTTCTGCTAACCAGCTATAAATTGTATAAACCTCAGACTCCCTGAAAAAACAATTTCCCACATAACCCATACTTCTCATTACCCATAGCTGCGTTTTGGAGGAGGTTCAGTGGCTATAATCACATATCCCAGTTATTTTTAACACCTTCAGGTAAGGGCAACAGGACTGGCCTTTCATTATTTTCAAGTAGCATGTGCGATTTGTACCTCGGAGATTAAGGGTACTGTCTGCTCTGCTTTTGGCCTGTAAATCTACCTGGATTGGGAGAATAGGCTGCATTTGTCAGGTTTAAGTGTGCCCTTTTCACTTTTTAGCATCAGGAAGCCCACATCTCCAAGACGGGATAGCAGGTCCCTAAGAGGGAGCGCCTGGTCGGGTGTGTTAGACCCAGTCCCATTTGCCAGTTCTACCTGCTGTGTCCCTGACAGAGGCCACATTTGACAGGGCAGTCAATCACATTTGCCTCCTTCAGTTCTGGGCATGCAAACAGTTGGTATAATCATTAGGCTGGGAAATTAATAATAGGGTGAAAGTGTGTTGATAAGATAGATGTTCTCGGCAAACCATGTGGCTGGCGGTGATGTGACGGGAGTCTAAAATTGCTCCCAAGCACATGGGTTGGAGGGCATGGTTTGACATGGCTCTTCATCCTGTCTGACCCCTGCAAATCCAACCCAAGATGCTTTCTGTTGCTTGCACAGTACACCTGCGATGAATCCCAGCTAACCATAGTAAACACACAACTTGTTTGCAGCATTTCTAGGTGAAATTAAGTTCTGTTTCTCTCACTGTCATTTGTCTGGCTGAGATAACAGGTTGCTGCAGACCAGCTGCAAGAACCTGGGAGTGTTCCAGCCAGAGGACGTCTTTGAACATCACACTGAGCTGGAAACAGCAGAAGGCTATTCCAAGCTTGCTGCTAGAGGAGCAGCTGTGTAGCGGTGGTTGCATAGCTTTCTAGGGGAAAAAGCTCAGCCTCTGAAACTTCCCTGCAGTGTGCTCTGAAAATTAAAAGGTATGTCAAACCACGATTCTGCTAAAAGCAGTAGTGCAAGTGAATCCGCCCATAGCACTGCCAATACTACATATGGGCTTGGGAAGTCTCAGCCTCTCCAAGTGTGCCAGAACTATTTAATTTTGCTCCACACAATTGTAAGCTATCATCTCATTCTCATTCTCCCACTCCTGAGCATCGACTTACTGCTTTCCAGTGAGTTGCTTCAGCTTCTTGTTAGGCAACAGTCTTAACTAAAGAGGCGCTCCCTTGTCATTTCCCCAGGAAACGAAGAGCATTCTTGAAAGCCATCATAACAAAAAACTTGCTACAAGGACCACTTAGAGAATAGTTGTGGCTAAACAAAAGGAATTACCTAACAGGCCAGGGCTGCAACATCACCCAGGCAAAACTTCATTGCAATTAAAGAAAGTTCTGTTTGAGAAATGGCTTAATATTGGATATATAGAGACATAATTGAGGAAAAATGCATTATCCTGTTGGGCTACATACGGTCACTTGTTGAGCAACAGTAGAATATTTTGTTCATAATGAAGGCTTATCGAGTTTGGTTACCTTAAGTTTTCAGCTTCTAATTATGGTCTTTAGAAGACAATGGAGACGGCTTAAAATAATAAGAACGCTTCTAAAATTGCTGTGGCTGCTGTGGTATTGCAAAGACAAATGTTGGCTCCGTGTGTATAGCATACATTTAACCTGTCACCAAACACAGAGCATTTTACAGGTAAAATGTAAAGGGATGCATTTAGTAGCTATCAAATGAACATTTTTCGTTGTATTTGAAAGTAACTACTTAAAATACTTAAAATACTACTTTATTTAATTAGAAATGTTACATCGAAAATGCTTGCAATTTCCTTCTGTTATTGCATGAATCATTATAATGCAAAGTTACAGGTTTCTGGAACATAATGAAATTCAAACTTGCATTCTTAGTGCAGTTGCCATGGCCAATTCAGCTGAAAATGAGAATTATAGTGAGAGCATTTCCTGGTCTTTGACCCCTCTTGTAGGGTTTTAAAAAGCAGTTTTTTTGTATAGCATTAACCTCATTCTCAAGCAATTCATTTCTCTGAGTAATATGAGAGGTATTAAAACACTTCAGTAAATGGAAAAGTATTTAAACATCCTTTATTCTAAGTTTCAAAAGACTGGACATTTAACTTCAAGGATTTCTGACTGTGTAATGCAAAACACTTTGACAATAGAACCAACTGTAATAAAATACAGTCTCTGGTATATATATGTATTTATCAAGATAATGCCTCATGACAGGTAGGCAGTAAGAGACAGACATATCTGGCAAGTTATAGTTACATATATTTTACATTTGTGTATTTGTCTCTATTTTACTGTTAACTGCACACAATAAGAAAGAGGGGGGAAAAAAGGGGGAAAAAAAAAAAGCTGTTGATCCTGGACAAGGAAAGGGAATTTCATGGGTCCTTAAGGTATTCTGTGAATCTTTCTAAGAATTCATTATATGTGTCCTATAATCCTACAGCACCAGCTGACTAGTCCTGAGCTAAACTGAAGTACATACTTTGAATGTGTTAAAAGTCTGTGCTTCAATTCATTTTGCTTTCAGAAGGTTCATAGTTGCACTAATTTTGCCCATGGATTCTTGCAAGAGTGATTCCTGCTGAAGTCAGTTGGAGTTGGATCATATATATGCTGGAAATCAGTCTTATCTTCTCTGGCATAAGGAATAAACATGTCTGAATAAAAAACCCTAAATAATAAATATTAAACTAGAAATGGTAAATACGAAATATTTAACACTAAATACTAATAATGAGCCTGTTTGGTTCCAAAAGTTTAGCTGTGTTATGACAGAGATAAGAATGAATTGTAACAAATATTGCGTTATTAACGAAATGGACTAAATTTCTTATTACAAAGTTAAAGCCTATCCAGTTTTTGCCCCTATAAACTATGTTGGTATTTTCTGAGTTTTGCATTTTTATTTGCAAGCTTTGACAAACAACCACCAACTTAACACTTAGGTAGCCTTTATAGTCTGTACTTTCCAAAAAGGATTGGAAATCACAATGAACTCTCTACACAAAGTACTAGAGTAAATTGAAGAAATGATCCAACATAGAGAAATAACATTATTTCATTATCCTGGAAAGGAACTATAAAATAGAGGTGTAAAAATTTAATGCTGCATGAGGAGAGACTTAACAAGGAGATTACTTTTTTTCAAGTCAGGCTGCAAAGGTGTGAGAAGTGTTACCCGATGCAGTGGCATTAAGCACCTAATCTGCTGACTGTGGGCTGGAGCGTTGCAGGCTTTTGAGGCAAAACAATGGCAGAAAGTTGTTCGATTGTAGGGCACGTCCTGTCAGGTACTGTTGTGCATACATAAAGATATGATTCAGGCGGGAATTAATGGAATTTCTCCAAAGGAAACCAGACTTGTTCTGATTGTATACTTCAAACTGGCCCAGTATTAGGGAAGCTTATCTTTTTTTTTTTTTAATCTCAGCACACTTGATTTCCTTGAAACTCCCTTTTGATTTACTGGTAAACACCTACCAGCCCACAAGTCTGATATAAGGATTCATCAACTGCAATGCAAGAGACCAGCATGCAGTCCTCAGCACTTTATTTCTGGGGGCACAGAAGACGTCACAGAAGGATGCATCAGTTGGAAACGGTGCAGTTGCAGACCCAGCTGCAGATGCTTTCTTATGGAAGCCAGGTGGATTCATGGAAGCAGCTCTTCGAAAGGTAAGTAACAGAGTGTAAGGGAGCTGTGTGCCGCTCAGAAGAAAATAGCTCTTGCTAAAGTGGAGGGCTTGGGTCACTCAGTGAAATGGGTGTCAGACGTATCCTTGCAATAACAACATTTCTGCATACAGGGAAGACAGTCCTTATTAAGGAGGAGAGAGGGACCTAAATGCAGCTCTTGCTGAAGATTCAAAGCATGTTAACTCCTGGGAAGTAAAGAACAAAAGCTATCAGCCCTGCAGCTGAATCCAACCCTAACATGAGCATCTGTGCTTTGCGTAAGATGGAGCTGAACCCCTCCACTCCCTCTGACCTACTGTGCTCTAGATCCTCTCAGGTGTATCCATCCAAAGTGCTGCTGCTCCTTACTGAAGGTAAAAGCACAATTCAGACATTGAAAAAACATACTGAAATTGTTAAGAATGGAACTCTATGTAAATATATTATTGCTTGCTTTATGCTGCTGGAGAATAAGAACAGCAGTTGGAGAACTGGTTTACAACAGAATGACAACTACTCAATAACATGCATTTTTTGAGACACGTATCTCTTTTGGAAAAGAGGAGAATGTAACTTAATTGACACTTTTGCAAGCAATGGTTGCTTCCTTTTCAAGCGTTCACCTTGCTGAGGAAAAGATTGAAATGAAGCCCAAGATGTAAAATATTGATGTTGCATTATTCAAACGAGAAAGCATTGGTATGTGTCTCTTTTGTTTAATCATGCTAAAAGCAGAAGTTCACGGGGCATAAATGACAGAACAATAGGGCTCTTATGTATTTAAATGACATCAGATTCACAATGCAGAGCAGAAAATAAAACGCCTCTAAACCTAACATTTCCTAAAAAATCACAGACACGTAGAATGATTAGAGTTTATTAACATGATCCTGCTTTTTTTTTTATTAATGGCAGTCTAAGAATGATGTTACATTTATATGTGCTAATGTACACAGAGTAAATATTACTCTATATGTCAAGGTTGCCAGCTTAAAAGTTCAAAGTTAGGTGATTCCTGTGTAATCCTTATTTGGGCGACTTTATTTTCTACGCCAAAACACAATCACTAGTGATATGATCATACATTGCATTTGCCACCGGCCTTCTGCCGCTTTCAGGATGCAGGATGGACAATGCTCACTTAACAAGACACTGTTCAACATTACATTTCATCTCTATTCAGCGTGTGGCCTTACGACATGTTTCTTGCACTCCTTGCTCTGAATAACAAATTGTTAATATTCTCCTGTTTTTCTTTTTTATTGTACTCCTCGCTATGATATTTGAGTGCTTCACAAATGACAATGAATTTATCTCATAGTGCTTCTGTGAGGCATGTTGATTTTTTTGTTTTACAAATGAGAAATTGAGCTACAGAGATATTAATACAGGATGAAGTCTCTGATTTTAAGTGAGATCCCTACAGCCTGATTTTTCACAAAGTTTCTTCTTTTATAATGATGAACAAGTCTGCATTATTTAAGTGCATGTATTTCCTTACACATTGATATTAGAGTATTGCTACCACTTTATAAAATTGGTGTTAATGTGCTATATCCATGGTTTAATAGAATAACTAATTAGAATTACATTTAAACACAAGATTAAAAACATTTACTGTGAGGGTGATTGAAGACTGACACAGATTGCCCAGAGAGGCTATGGGATCTCCATCCTTCAAATTTGATATTCAAAACCCAGTTGGGCATGTTTCTTGGCAGCTTCCTTTGGCTGACCCTGCTCTGAGCAGAGGGTTGGACTAGATGATTCCCAGAGATGCCCTCCGCCTCATCCGCTCCGTGATTCTGGGATTCTGTGAGATTTTAGCTAAGTTAATAGCAAGTAATTATAAAAGAGAAGGAACTGAAATGTACAGATCTCATGTTATTTGTGCTTAGTTCAAGCATGTTAAACTAAAAATACTTTACTGGAGTAGGTTTTATTTAGACTAATACTTTGGTTCACTCGAGATAATGTAAGCATAACTTGAAATTAATGAAAAATGTATAGCTGTGTTTAATCAAACATGATTAATATTCCATATATATTTCTCCTAGATTTAGTACAAAGGTTGTGAAATAAAGCTAAATATTTTCATGTGTTAAAAGGTACCTTCAATCAAGGAAAGATCCTTAGTTTAAGAACATGGAATTTAGCAGTTTAAAAATAAAATGATAAGTAGTTTCAGTGCAAATTAAAGAAAATTTATGGAAATAGTATTAATTGCATGATTAAATCTAGGAAGGCAGATTATTAAAATTTGGAAAATATAATTGTACTTAACTATCTATGCCCTGTGATTCCTTGTATCTTTTTAAATTGCCTCCTTTGTAACAGAATAAAAAATACAATTTTTTTTAATAAATTATAACTTGCAGTAAGTATAAATTGAAGCACAAAGTATGACATTTAAAGATTCTGTTGCTCAGGGCAGACATGTAAACAAGCCTGTGGAGCAAGATCCATAATGCTGCTTAGCCACTTTTCAGAAGCTGGGGTTATTGTGTGACACAGAAGGACTTGTCTACCTTGTCGCTGTCCGGGTGATGACAGAGCTCAGGTAGGACCCTCCTGAGAACTGCACCACCTCTTGCCCACCAGTGGATGGGGGAACATCTCACGGTGTTGGATCACAGGACAGAGAGCACCTTCCTGCTCAGTGTCACCTGATGGGATTGGGTCTCTGTGCCATGGGGCTGGGGCTCTACACGATGGGATTGGGGCTCTGCACAGTGAGTTTTGGGCTGATGTGATGGTACTGGGACTCTACATGATGGGCTGGGGCTCTATACAATGGGATTGGGGCTTAATGTGCCACAGACCCAGCAGAGAAAAGCCCACACTACCCAGCTGCAGTAGTCCTGCTCACACATAGTGCGGACCTGGCACTATGCAGCAAGCTGGCTGGTGGGCTGACTAGGCCCCCACAAGGCTGTGGAGCTAAAGACTACAACCAAGAGTGAAACCAAGCTGGAGTCTGCACACGCCAGGGAAGGCTGCAAAATTCTCTTTGCCCACAAGAGGGTACATCCCACACTGCACTGCTTCTTATGTCAATATACAAGTTCAGATTAAACAGCCATAATGAATGTGATGCAAAACAGGCAACACTTTATCTTTTACACTGAACAAGATACAGTAGAAAATTCATTGCGTGGAGATCTAGAGAGAAGCAAGAGACAGGAACATGTAAAAAATGCTGAGCTGTACAAAATCAGCCTCACATGGACTTGAATCAAATCAGGATGAAAAGAAGGAAACAGAACAGCGTCATCCTACTTTCTGCAGCTCAGAACACTATTATGCCTAACAGAGCCAATCCACAACCATACAAATCGGAGAATACTCTGAGTGAGGAAGTGGACGCTTCAGAATGGAGAGACACCCTGCTGGGAGACCTGGATAGGCTGGAAGAGTGGGCCAACAAAAACCTTACGAGGTTCAACAAAGACCAATGCAAGGTCTTGCACCTGGGAAAACATGGTGCAGGAGTGCAGCATAGGCTGGGATCTACCCGACTGGGATGCAGCTCTGTAGAAAGAGACCTGGGGTCCTGGTGGACAACAAGCTCAATATGAGTGAACAGTGCACCTCAGCATCTGATAAGAATAAACAGTTCAAAGATACGAAGAGGAGGAGGAAAAAAAATTACACATTCATGGGCTTTATTTTTCTAATTGTATGTGCCTGCAGTAAATGCCTTTAATTTTAATGGAAGTCTGTCTATGTATCTGCATATCTTCAGCTTTCATACAGTGTCTATTACACTGGTATCATAAACTAGATATCCAGGAATAGAAGAACATGGATCTTCAACAAGACAGAGCTATGTCTCATTCACTTATCACATTCAATGGAAGAGGTTGGTTCTGTGGATTTGTGGCCTTCCAATACACATGGGAAAAAGCAGAAATGAGAGACTGTAATTAAAGTTTGCATTATAGTGCATGTGCAAAAGGAGACAACATAAAAATTTGAGGAATAGATTTAATTCTCCCATTCCCTGTCATTACAGTGTTTAGCTTTGTAATTTCAATATTTTAACATCATTTTTGTTATGTTGTGTATATCTGTAGAACCCCGCTTTTTAGTTTACACCTCCTGAGGGACTGAATGCTTCAGAGTTAATGAACTTTCTCATCAGTTGGCCATTAGTTTGAACTGAAGCCAACTCATCAGAATGAAAAGCATCTTGCATTTAATGGATGTTTGGGGTTCTGTATAGAATGAGTTTGGCAGGTCTCTTTCTCTAGCTGCCACAACACAAACATGCCATAATGCTCTGCACTAATTGGCAGATTCAGCGAAGAGGCCAAATGGTGGCTGATCTATTGTGATCTACCCTTTTTGCCCCTGGAAGAAATCTTCCACCCCAGGTATGCTGCTGGAGTTTGTTAGTGTTTGTTAAGTTTACCAGACTGCCTTCTTTCAAAATCCAGAGGATATCGATCATGAAGACTGTCTGGTGATGCCTCTCATTATTACTAAAACCACACAACTATTTAAGGAGGTAGTTTACCATGAATATATTTTTTGCACATAGGCAAACATCTCATTATCTAAACTGAATAAAATGTCATGCAAATCCATACAAAGCTTGGTGGCTACATATAAGTTTGCAAAATTACTTGCTTCAAGGTAAATTTATCAGTTTATGCACATCTGAGTTTGTATCCCAGTCTTGTATCGACAAGTGTTTGTGTTTACACAGAATTTCCCTGTATTGTAATCCTTCAGCCTTTTATTTGTACATTCCAGGGTGTGGGTGTGCATGTAGATGTGTATATATATATATAATGTCAGTACATTCAGTGTTTCTCCTTGGAGGAGAAAAACATGAGTATCTCCCTGATTGTCCATATTAATTGGAAATTCGTGAAGTGTCAGTGAATAGACAGGTTAAAAAGCTCATTCTTTGAAAGAATATTTTTAATTCTGATCCTATTCAAGTTTTTTCCCTATTAATGACATAAAATAACTGAAACTTAAATCTGCCTAGCTTTCACAGATTTGTATCCTGAGTTTATGTTCAGTATGGATATAGAGTCAAGTGCTCTACTGTGCCTGGATCACAAGTCACAAAATGGGGATGGAAAGAAAAAGAAATTGAAGGATGTAAGCTTATCTTGTGTTTTCCTGCTCAAAACCTACTACTGCAGCAGGACTTCTGCTCTCCTGGCTACCCGCCTCTGCACTGAAGCAGGACAGTCCTCTAAATACTTTCATTTACACTGCCTGCAAATGACCACACAGAAAAGTGCCAGACTCACATGCAGAGCAGAGATATCTGAGCCACCGTTTAAGCCATGCCTACCAGCCTCTTCTGCACTTGCTGGGGAGGGGGAGGACTTCATGGAGAGCTTCACCACCAGAAATCAGTCATATACCCAGTGCAGCACAGAGATGTTTCTATGCATGTGTTTTCTGAGGTATTGTGCTTCTGGGTATCTTCCCAAAGGTGAGATATCCTATGGACCATTTTGTGGTGGCTCTGCTGAAAGCTACCTGTTCTTCCCAAGTACCTCTGCTATTTTCTTATTAGTCCACCAGCAAGCAAAATCCGTGTGGAGCAGACTTCTCTTTGCTTCAGCTGTTTCCAAGGTATATATCTGTGCCAGCTCTGAGGGCTGAGGATAGCATTTGTGCTGCAGTGTGTCATCTCCTCCTTCTTAAAAACACAGCAGCTGGCCAACATGCTTCTCTACTCCCTTCACTCCTGCTCCCTCAGTGTTTGGATGTGCTTTGGGCAAACTATCCCATTTGCTCTCTCCCTTTTATTCCCTTTCCACTTCTGACAATGAAAGAGCATATGACCTTTGTGTTGAGTTTGTATGAGTTTTATGTTCATGTCACACAGCACTAAATGGTGACATCTGCTTCCATCCAATATAAATTCTAACCACTCACATGGCCTCATATGAGTCAGAAATATAGTTTCTTGGACCATTCTTTTTGTTTAAGTTATAGATCCTTTTTTCTTCCTAGCAAGTATTGGTTTCAACTCAGGACACATTACTGCTCAAAAAGTTTGTGATTAATATTTATTTAGCTTTTTTAACAGGGAAAAATTTGCTGGTGTACTTGGGAGAGTGGGTCAGGAATCACTGTCTGACATAATACCATACACAATTTAGATACTTTAGAAATGCGTAAGTGATTTTTAAAAATACATGAGCATACTTGCTAAGGTCATAATTCCAGTTTTAGAATAATTAATTAGTACTAATACATTGAATATTACTTTAAATTAATTGTTAATTCTAGCTTTATTTTTTGCCCCTAGCTTGGACTGTATCTTATATCAAACGTGTAATGAATGGAAGAGGGAACTGTAAATTTGGCTTGTTTAGACTCTCACCGGCAGAGTCTGCAACTGAAAAATAGGTAAGCCCATCATATCTACATACCATGTGTTTTCCAGTGTCAGTGACTGAAGTCAACAGCCTACAATACTTTTCCACCAATGTGGCAATATTACTTGTAAAAGTAGTAAACACTACTTTTCTCACTTACTCAGCTGTGGCACCGATTCCAATGTTTCTTTCTTTTCCTCCAAACCCACCTGAACTGTGTCCAGTTTTGGGACATGACATGCTGACAGATCTGTCTCAGCACCTGTTCCAGCTCCTGTACTTTCACTGTTGTAGAGGTCTCCTCAACTCAGCCAACCACTTTGTCCAACTGTTCTTCATCCAAAATGCAACAAAAATGAAGGATCAATTAGCGAGTCAACCAAGAAGTCCATAAAGTCAAAGCTCTCATGGTAGAAGCAGATGGACAGGGACTGTCAGGCTTGTCCTTGGTATTTTACACCTTGAAGTTTTAACATTTTTTTCAATAACAAGCTTCCAGAGTTACTACTATGAAGATCTCAATTTTAATTAAACACTGGTAAGGGCACAGCTTAGATCTGCAGTGAAGGCACATGCCAATGAGTTGCATCAGGTAACTGCTTTGTATCTGTAAACACTGCCACTCTCCCCCAGTAGAATCCTCTTACTGCAGAACTTAGTGCAGAAACTGTTGTGTCTTTGAAATATTTTTTTTAACTGCAGGGATTGTGGTCTTTTTCTGTTTTCAGCCCTCCTCACAAGTTATCCTTTTTTCAGTATAGTCCACTGCAATTTATTGAGCCTTATCCCTATTTCTTTTTTCAGTGTAAGGTCTGGAAGAGGAAAGAGAGGACTGAAAAGAAGGAAAGAACAACTGAAAGTGTGGGAACCTTGAAGAAACCAAGGTTTGAAATTTCTCAGAAGAGATTGGATGAGCTTTAGTAATAACAGTAATGTTCTAAATTCACATATGAATCCACACCAATATGAGATGCTGTGTCATTTGCTTCCTGATTCAGGGCCAGAAACTGCTCATCTTATAAGAACTTTTGAAAAAGCTATTCACACGTACAAAGCAGATAAGACTGTTGCCTTTTATATTTGTGTTTATATAGACATTTTACTTGTATTTATATAGACATTTTAAATGATTGACTTTAATTATCTGAAATAGTTTTAGAAACTGCATGTGATAGGTAGATATGTCTCAAACTCTTCCTAATGGTTTTGGTTTCACATAAAGCTATACATCTACAAAGGCAGATATTAAATGAATATGTAGTAGTATATTAAAATGTCTATAATTCTTCCATAGATCTAATTAACTTTTCCTTTGTATTTTTAGTATTCCCTATGCAAATGAATGTAATGCCACAGGAATGCAACAATTGTTATCTGCAAGTAATTAAAGGGTTCCTTGGTGACTAATGTTATACCTTCACGATACCGTAGACTCTCCGAAATCCCATATCCACAAAATAGTGTGTAGTTTTCATGTGTGATTACAAAGTGAGCTAATAATTCACATTTTACAATATTTACCAAGTAAAGGGGGTCATGCTACACATTTCCCATTCACAAGCTTCAGCCTCAGACTTTCCAACCCTTTATTTATAAAAAATGAAATATTATGCTAACCATGACCTTTTAACAACAGCCTATTCACAATGGCAAAAGGTTTTTATTGCAGACCTATTAATTTATTATAAAACAATAATTTCCCTGAGTCTCTTTTTTTTAAGCAGAAGTGAAACAAAACCACAAAGATTAAAAGAGTAAGGATTAAAATTCCCTGAAACATTCGCCAAATGCAGAATTTCTTCTTGTTTCCTCTGCCAGAACACATCAAGCAAATACTATAATTTATAGCTTTCCCCCTCATATAAATCAAGAATCCACACAGAAAAAAATTCGGTTCTGTACATACCTCTCTTCTAGTAATTTTAAGTTTTCCCATGTCCATTAGGCCCTTACAACCTAATCTTGCTCTGCCAATTGCTCCCATGGTGAGATCATTAAGTAAATTATTTAAAGATCAAACAGCCTGCAGTGACAATGGAGTTCCATGTAAGGTAAATGCTTCAAAGCCCCCGCTCCCCCCTTCTCAAATTATAGCTCCACAGGCTATTCATCACCTCTGGATGGGGCATGCCCCACCATTACTTGGCTTTTTGCTGCAGGCTAAGGTAGCACCACTAATTGGCCTTTGTAACAAAACTGACCTGTGGACAGGATAAAACTTGTTTGGAGCTTTAGAGACAACAATTATTCAAGGTTAAAAACACATCAATGCCACAGCTACGTCACTATAATAAGGGTGAATGAATTTCTTCCTCTTGGGTCTTAATGTGAAAGAATGCGTTCGTGTTGTGCCCATGCAAAACAAAAGCTCCTTCAGGTAGTTGAACTAGTCCACTTTTCTTGCTTTCCCCCACCCCTTCTTTTTTAGCTCAAGGACAAGTAGGTCTATCATTTTCTTTATTTCTTCAGAGCCCCTCACAGTGAGGGCCCTTTGATCTCTGAGAATAATGGTAGATGGAACAATTTAACTGCTTCATACAGGTGCAGGAGTTTATTTGACAGGTTGCGGCTTTTATTTCTAGCACATTAGCTGCGTGCATACAAATGGGCTCTTGACAGACTCAAGCAGGTAGATCGAATTTTTCTTTTTTTTTTTAAGAAGCCACAACAAAAGCCTGGCCACACCTGCAAAGATGGCACGATTTAAAACACTGCATAAATTAAAGACAGGTAAGACCATTGCATTCCCAGCTGTGAATGAATTTTTACAACTTGGGAAGAGAGCATGTAGGAAGAAAAGCAGCTCAATCCAGTAAACAAAACGGGATCCAGTCACTCATCTCTTAAATTAAAGAGTCTCTACTTGATCTGAGTTATTTTAAAATAAATAACTCTGCTAGACAAGCACTTACGTTGTGTTGTCTATAACAGAGAACTGAATGCAGGATGAAGCAAAGTGAAGGAAAACATTTTCAAATCACATTCTTGCAGACCAGCGATTTTTCCCCAAAGGATGATCATCTATATGAATTATCTTACTTTTGCAGTTGTGCATGATTATGACTAGTGCAGTGAAAATCTGCCCGTAGAAGCTTTGTAAACTGAGGGATCTTTCACTCTTTTTTTGGTTTTTCACTTAGTTTAAGCGTCATTGAAATGGCTTATGTAAGGAGATGCTATTCAATAGCCTACCAGCTAATAAGAAGTCTCCTAAGGATTGCTGCTTCAGACTGTTACCACTTATAGAAGCCACACATGCATTTTACATTTATTTTCCTCCTCCATCCTGTTTTGATCTTGACGTTGGTTATTCAGTGCATTGCAGTTCTTCAAGGAATACCCTGCCCTCAAAGCCATGTATTCAAGAAAAATAAAGCTTGACAATGCACGGATCTTGGGCTGGCGTAAATAATATGTTTGGAAGTGTTATATCAAGACTGGTAGCATAGATGAAGTTATGCTAGCATGAAGAGTTTTTATACTGGTTTAGTTTATTTGACTTGTGGGAATATTTATTCTAGACTAAACATCTTTATGGCAATGTAAGTGCCTTAGCACTGCAGGACTATATAAATGTAAGTGTGTCACTGTGTTTAAAATGATAAACCTTGAAGTCACATTTACATTAGTGTCCATCTCTGCTGACACATTCGTGACAGAGTGGGATGTGAAGAAGTAACGCTGAGAAAAACCCCGCGTAGCCTCTTGAAGATCAGACGAGTACTGGCGACCTCTCTTCCTTTCCAGCCCGAACTACTGCATGTTTAGTCAGTGTTTCATCATTGCAGCACGCTGGTAATGTACTGCTTCCTAGCTAACACGCTCCTGGGGGACACGTGGCCCCTTTATCACTTGTGTGGTAACTATAGTAGCTGTTAAACAGATTTTGTGAAAATTGCACCCCAGTTTTCCAGGCAAAATAATATTCTCTCAGAGGTAACCAAAGCACAAGACTGCACCGAGGAATGAATGGTGAGCATAATTATTAGTCAGTTTAACTTTCAAATTTGTGCATAGTGAGCCACATTCAAATTTAATTTAAACATGGTGTATTTTGGTACAGGCAAGCTGGTGTTTTAATCTACGCAAACAACCCATTCCGGAAAAGAGCTTGAGCCACACATCAATGTTTTAGAGGAAAATTCCTAAAGTGAAGGAGATGTTCCTATAGAGAACTTTTCACTGATAAAGTACAGAATACCTAAATTCTGAATTAGACATAATTTTTTTGCTGGCACGGTATAAGGCCCTTGGACAGTGTAACTATCCTGTGAAGACTTCTGCTGTTAGCACATCTCTCAAGGATTTTTAGGATCAGTACATGGGAGAAGTAGTTTAACTATACCATTTCACACTCCTTTTGGCTATTACAGTTCCTCTGGGGGCTCCACATTCCTGAGAAGCTGCGAGTTAAACAAGAGTCTTGTGTAGGTCAATAGCTGCCTGCAGTTATTCCTCTGAACTATTTTCTAAGATGCTCTGCTGCTCACAAGTTGGATTGCAAGCGGTTGCCGTACATCATGCTAACACAGCTTCTGGTGTGGATGCTTCACCATGGGAAGACACCACCCAGGAGCAGAGCAGGAGGGACGTGTCCTACCCTGCAGAGCAGCAGATCCCTGGAGAGCTCACAGTTTCCGCGTCACTGTGGGAAATGCTGCCAAAAGCCCGTATTGCAAAGGCAAGCAGCTCCCCAAGGTCAGGCTGCAGGCTCTGCCGTGGCCGGCTGTCCCGTGGAGGGACTCACCAAGAGATCGATATCTGAAAGCAAACTCAATTCCGTATTAAATTCTTTCTTCTCCACCCTGCACCAGCTGTACTAGGATGCTGACCAACAGGCACTCCTTGTTCTAGAACAAACAGCCTCCTTCTTTGTTTATTTGCCTCTTAATTAAAAAGCTAATTCTCATTTGGAAAAAGCCGAACATCAGGATGTGGGAAAGACGGTCTCAGAGACACAGCAATGAGTCCTGTCGGCAGTCTGCTGCTCTAACTCCCACAGTCGGAGTCCAAGAAATAAATGTGAGGTGTCTCAGCTGCCAAAATAGCTTCAATAAAAAAGGAGATGTGAAATGAATTAATGATCAGATATTTCAGAATATCCAATGAAAAAAAAATTGAAGACTTACCCTGCTCTGCCTGCTTTGCCTTTTCTATTTTAACAGTGGAAATAAAATATGCTGCTGCAGATTGTATTTCTGTTTAAGCTATTACAGGTTTATGACAGTGCTAAAACAGCGCAACAAACATGGAAATTAGTGTTACAATCTTTTAGGGTTCTTTATCGCTCTTATTTAACCAAATATATAATAGCTTTGTGGTACTTAAATGTAAATAAGTAGGTTTGTTTTTCAAAAATTTGGATTTCTGTCTGGTAACCAATCAATCAAACTTCATTTCCAAGTATTTTTCATCTATAAATCTTAAAGAACTCTGGAGCACCAGTTTCCCAATATACAATGCACTAGAAGCTGAGCTACAAAACCCACAGCTTCCAAAAGATGTTGGTATATGATGATACACTGCACCAGTTACAACAGGGGTCTGTGATAAATACTTTCTCAAAGCTTCATTTTTTTTGAGGAAACTTGTGCTTTTAACTCAGTGCTGCTGCAATATGGCAGTCAGAGACGACATCAGATAATTTTTTAAATTATTCTAGGTTTCTTTGAAATGGATTTTTTTAAAAAAATATTGCTGCTTCAGTGGACAGCATTTGTCCCTTCAGTAGTTAATTAATCAACAGCACGGCTTCATGTTTTGCGTCACTGGCCAACCGAAACGGCACTCTTTCACACCATGGCACTGACCATGGAAACATCCATGGATTGTTCTCATGGTCCTAATGTTCTGTCCAAATGCTGACTGTAAAAAATACCTGCAGTGGCTTTCTCTGGAATCACCCTGACTGTGTGATTTCAGCTGGATTAGTATTCTTCTGCAGTGATTTCCATGCCTGTGTAGGAGTTGTTGTATTTCCAGGCACAAATCCATTAGGAAATATGGAGAGTAAATAATTGCTGTCACTGTTTCTAGCAGAGATATGTTCATATCGCAGAGCATATAGATGCCTTACACAGCTATCTCCACACGGTTCAGCTGCACACTCTTGCTAAGGGTCATGCTACAATAACCTAAGGTTCCCAGAAAACATGACAGCTCTGCAGTCCTGCTGACTGTACCATTTTTCTCTGTAATTTTTGCACCTCATCTCAGTATGGATTCTAGTTGGACAAAACACTTTGCTGCACTTCTGGAGAGCTCTACTTCCAGGAGAAGAAATAAGTGGTTCAGCAGGTCTTTTTCATTCTAAATCCTCCATCTCTGCCAGCTGGTTCCCTATAGAGAACTTGGGAAATAGCTCAATGATCCAATTTTCAGTTTCACTATTGAAGGCTGAAATGTTGTTTCCTTTCTATGTTTTTCACAAATCTGGGTTTATTCTGCCATTTAAATCACACCTTTAAATGAAAACTCGAATTTATACTGGCCTTATCAATTAAGTTACGTAATCTATTTTTCTATATCCAGTTGAGGATGTAACCATTTTAACTCATAGTGAACAAAGCTATGTTTGAAGTTAGAGAGAAAGTAAGAGAGACAGAAAGCTGTTACCTCTCAAACGACCAGTGAAGTGCTGTCATGACTTGCCTATCAATCACAAGACCTTGCTCCAAACCCAGATGAATTTCAGAGATGAAAGCCCAAAACTGGATTTGGCGTGAATGGTTCTACTCAAGAAATCAACTGAAAAAGCAAAGACTTTGGCTTGGTAAGATCAGTATAGCCATAGTAAAAAGAATTATTAAGGTTATTACTAATTAATTTTCAATATGTATCTCCCTTCAATTATATACTCTATTCTCTTTCTATACATGAAGATGACAGGTTAGCCTATCATCTAGTGTATCTTTTAAGTTATCATTTTGTCATCAAAATTAATATAATAATTATGTATTACTCTAGACTATCTACATATATAGTATTAAGCAACATCGAAACAAGATATTTTTCTCACCTATACTAAATAACAGAGATATCTTGATTTTACAGCTCTTTGGGTGTCTACTTGCTGCATTAAAGGCAATATGTCTTTAGGCCACAACCATCTTCATAATATTCAGTTTACAATTACAAATCTTTTCTATTAATAAATGGGAAAAAATTAATAGGTTGCTCACAATTAAGGTATAATCAGTTCACCATCCTATAGCCCATCACACACGCACCCATATCTAGCATGGAATGGCAGCATGTTGCTATACTGTCATCACAAATGCAATTGCAGTTTGAATATTTACAACTGATGCAATGTTCATTTTGTTCTCCTACAGAGCTGTGGTAAAAAATCTTCTCCTATTCGTGAGCAGACCTACAGCCAGTGATGACACTTGAAAAAGTTTATAAAACCCAGATATTTTGCACATCTTTTCATGAAAAATCATGTATCTCATCAGTTTTAAGAATGGCACAGTGTATGACAGGTATTTGCAATGCTCCAGCTAAAAGATACCCAGCACTTCCTATTTAATGTTGCAATATTTTCTGTTGGGCAAAGTTTTTTCAATTGAATTCAAAGTCAATGAAATGAATGAGAATCTTTTCAGTGACTTCAAGGGCTTAAAATCTGAGTTCTAACTGAGTTTGCAATTTTCCAGATGTTTGGACTCACATGCATATTCAGGCAATTCAGATAACTTTGCCGTCGTAATTTCTCAAAACTCTTACCTGTCCTGTATTTGGTTTTATGTGCCAAATAGGTTGAGTGGCTTTTTTCCCCATTTGTTTCTTTCCTGTTTCACAAGCTTTCTCCAATGGGCTTTTGTGTTAGGTTAGATGTATTGTCAGCCTGCTCCTGAAATTTGTTGTCTGCTTTCAGCAAATTTTGTCTTGCAGAGCAAGCTGCTAATTCTGGTAGTAAAGGAACATTTTCTCTGATGGTTCCTAAAGGACAGAAACTTTGGGTTATGGAATAACCTCTGCTACAGTTTTGTGTCTCTAAATGTGCAATTACATCTTGTTATTTACTCTAGCTACACTTTAGTGCTCCTGTGATCTCGAGTGCTGTTCAAAATCTCCTGGCAAAGCTGTAACAGGTTGTAAAGCAGATATGTGGGAAAGTCTACACTACTAGCTGGTGAAATACGCAGAAGGAAGGAGTAGGGTTTGATTTGCTGCAAGCCACTTTGAATCTAGGGCCCCATGTCTGCCTCAGAGCTTTACTGGTGGTGAAGTTCGCTTTGGCCACTGGTCCCAGGCAAGCACTGTGCACGTGTCCAGTGCTAACTGCTGGAGGACATCGGCTCTACTTTGCATGTTGGATGCTCTGCACGGTGCCTCTGTGTGTGACTTCAACCTTGCTCCCACCCGAGGGTGAATCGTTTGGGTGACATTAGCAGTATGTTCAAGCATGTGTCACCAAACTCCTATAGATACGAGGCAAATTTCCACTAAAAAATATCCCATTAGCTCACTATATCACTACTGTAGCTGTACCCATTAGGTCCAGCAGTAAAGAGCTAGTGCCAAATTGTAGGATTTACAGTTGATATCTCCAGGAAACTTGTCTTTGTAGGCATGAGCAAAATTTCTGTCAGATTAATTGCAAATGATGTCGCCTTCTGTGCAGCTTAGAATTCTTCCTTATCTAACAGTTGTCTGCAAAGACAGAGGTCTTGCTGTTCTCACTTTCAGTTGATAAGCTGCACTAAAGAGCACTACAGACTTGACACTCATCCTAAATTAAAAAAAAAAAGCAAAAAAAGAAAAACAACAGAACAAATTAAATGGACTGGTTAGTCTTGCCAAGGGGATATCAATTTCTTGGTACTTTTAAGAAAATTTTGATCCTGAGACTTTCATGGAAAATTAAGACCAATATCGGGCATTATACAAGCTGAAATATAATTGTTTCTTTGTCTCCACAGAGAAAACATTAGACTTTTTTTAAAAGAGTTAGATCTTATTTTACTGTTTCGGCACACTTTGATTTGCCTAGCACTGATCACTTGCTGTGGTGAGCAGAAGAGCAGGACTTACAGTGAGTCTTCTATTGCTAGTTGGTTTCTTTAATAAAAACAATGCTATATTGTTTACTAGTGCTATAGGATTATGTAAGTAGTCTGTTACAATTAATAGGATGTGCATTTGCCTGAAAGTATGGATTTTTCTCTTCTTAGCCATGAATACTATGGAATATTATCACTTTCACCCCTGTAGACTGAACCATAGTACTGCATAATGCTACTTCAGTCCATTTTGAGAGGACTGCAAATTGTCATATTTTTTTGTTAGGGTAATGATCAAATATTGATATTTCTTCAGTTCATACAAATGGATACAACCTTTTTACATGCAACTTAGTGAATATATTCTGATGTTCGCATTAGGGATTTGGAAATCGATGTAGTTTTCCTGTTGTTCTTTTATGATTAAATCAATTGGAGTTATTTACTCATAGCAGAAAATATGGGTGATTGCCAACCCTACAGCTTGGTGAATTGCTTTCTCACTACTGCTGACCTGTAATGAGAAGGTACAGGTTCTCTTCAGGGGTTGACTAAACTTGCTCATGTATAGCAGCAATTTGAGGTGCAGAAATTGTTTTTTATTAAGGGCTAGCAATGCTTCCTGCCAAAGGGCATCTTCATCATTTGCCATTACATTAACATTGACAAAGCATGGTAATACTAAAGCCCAGTAGTGCTGATCATATGGAGGAAAATAGCAGATACTTGGCAATTCAGCTTAAAAAAGCATACTTCATGCTCCTGGGGTAGAGAGACCAGTTAAAAGACAATGGAGTAATCAAATGGATGCATAACAGGACTTTTGGAAATACCGTTCCTGAGATTCAGAGCTATAAGAAGACAGAAGGCTGTACATTGAACAGATTTGTATTAAAAGTTCACATAAAAGCTTCAGTGGCATAATCTGACCTGGCAAACAGATTTTGTTTATCTTTCAGAGGAAATAATAAGTATTAGCTTACACAGTAGCTTTAGGTAAAGCTACAGTTAATGCATTGGAATACAAAGCTTACATTGCTGGAAACTAAGTTGCCCTATTAATTTTATTTCTGTGTGCATCGTCCATACTTTTCTTTTGGAAGGATAAGTGTGTGTATGTATGAAATGTACATAATTGGCAGTTCCCTTGGTGCATTTAGAGAAAAGCACCTCTCATTCAGTAAAATTATGTGAGTTCCAGCCTATTTCATTAACCTAAAACCCGATTAAGCATAAAATCCCACTATTCTTATTTTGTGCAGCTCATTCCTGAACCTTAAATTTGGAAGCACTATGATCTAACACCGACTGTTAAGGAAAAAAGAAATCACCTAGAAATACTTCTTTGTACTATAGTGCCCTCTGCTAGAAATTAAGGGAAAGAAAATGACACAGTGATTGAGGTGATGAACTTCCGAAGCCTGAAGCAAACCACCCTTTTAAAAATCATCATGAAGTGCACTCCTGTACCTCAGGTACCATTACATTTACACACGTGGTTGTAGAAGAGGATTGCATACCATCGAGGAAATCAGTTTAGCTTCTTGTTCAAAAAAATCTCATAAACACATAGGTGCCTACTATGCACACATTTCCATCTCACCAACTTCAGCTGTATGTAAGAATATACGTAAGTAATTTTAAATCAGGGATACTCCTGTACTGCTAACACCACGGAGATAGCTGTTGGCCTTGCATTCATTTGCTCACTTCTCCTCACCAGACATGTACAGTGCTATGCATGTATAGCTGTAGCCTTGCTCTGTACAACTTTGGGCTTGCTCTACAAGCCCTACTATCCTACAGAAAACAAAATGTTTCAGCATTTTTTTGGCTGGGCAGAGATGATGATAATAGTAACTTCAGCAATTTAACTTTTTATGAAGGAGGGAATAGCAAGTCTTATACCTGCTCAAAAAATAGAATTTTCAGCATTTAAGCTGCAGAGTATATAACCATTCATAGACAGTTTATCAGAATTTAAGAGCCCAAAGCTTCCAAATCTGATTCTGTCCTGAAAGAAAATACTTTCCATAAGTGACATATGGAGGAACACAAAGCAGGTGCAACATAGTGCCTTGATTCACCAAACCTTTTGTAAGTTGGAGCAGCACAAGCCTTCTCCAGGCTTCACCAGCTGAATATGGTCCCTCTCTAGTTTTGTATGCAGGTGACTTTTTTGCTATGTGTATGTAGGTGACTTTTATTGGATACGGAATACATCTCAAAAAGCAAAATTTGGGTTTAGGGGAACAAAAGAAAACATAAAGGCTTTAATGCTAAAGCACAGTCTTGTTTTGTGTAGAGGCATGAAGGAAGATAATTTCTGCTGTTCTCCCTGATGAGTGTATGGTAAGCGTATAGTTCTGCTGTTTAGCTATCATTATTATGAATGTTCAGAAAATCTGGATAGCTGTTTTCTGGATTGTGAGAAAACCAAATTGAGAATTAGAGAGAAGGAAATCCCTCAAAAAAAGTAAGGTTATAAAAGTGAAATAATGAAAAACATCATGTCTGTCAAGCCTTAATCAAAAGTGATTTTTTTGGCTGAGTTTTAAACTTCTTAAATCTGAGTCTGTAATGAAAGCACTTACAGGCCCTTAATTATATCAGTAAGACAGTGCCTCTACAATAAAAGTCAGGTGCCAATCAATATTACTACATGTTAAACTTAACACACAGCCAGACAAGAATGTGAACAATGGCAAACTTGAAAAGACAGCAGCATATTTAGATCTCACTTGAAAACCAGAGGAGGTAATTTCCATTCTTTGGCAGCATTGATCCCATAAAGTGAGCTCATTGATGAATGTTTTAAAACATTTTTTCTCTTCCTTCTTCCTCTTTTGACCCAAACAGGCAAACTTTTAAACCTCCCATGCATACAGCTATCGAAGCCAAGCCTTCACAAAGCACCACTGGAAAGCTTTCATTTTGGTGGAAACTGGCCATCCAAGTCTCTTAGACAGTTTTGAGAAACTCTGCCAAGACCCAAGAAAGTGGAGACCAGGAAGGACAATGAAAGGTTGTGGGTTTTCATGCAGTTTATAGCTCTGGTTTCGGTAGCACTTTAAAGTTAAGAGCCAGATCTCAAAATCAATACCAGCGTGAACTTAGGCATTGAAGGAATGACTTAAAAATGTGAGCGTTATGGCCAAAATATTCGAAACGGACAACAATGAGTGACTGGCAGCATGTAGTGAAGTCTGCTTACAGGGGTGCCAGGGCTGCTATTAGCGGGAGCGGCAGTAGTCCAGGCTGGAGGTAATGAAGGTATATACATGTGTCAAAATATATGAATGCTTAAGGAATGCTGCAAGTATTTTTTAGCAATGGTAGAAAAGTGACTGTGTAATATACTGAGCTGATTCCTCCCTTGACTTGTACAACTGCAAATCTAGTGTAATTTCCCTGATTTCACCATTGTACCAGAAAAGCAGAATGTGTCTCTGGATCCTTAAAACTGTGATGTCAAAATTGACCGCACTTCTGAAACAGGAGAACACTGGAAAATTCATACATTTTATAAAATGACTTTTCACTCATGCAGGTGACTCCTTAATTTCCTTCTCTCCCTCCCTCCTGTGAAATGACCTTGCATACCCTTACATCTTGCCAGACAGAGAAGGGGGGCTTCCCTCGCAGCTTGTGGCAGGGTATGTTCCGAGTCCCATGTTAGTGGCATGGTGGAAAAGGGCTGTTTCCCTCCTTCCTCAGTACCGTCAGTGCCTCATCAGCATCCTCCTTCTCCACCAGCCTGAATCTGGCAAAGCATTCCAAGATAGTTTCCAAACCTGGCTGTCCTTCAAGCCATCTTCTTGGTACATGTTGCCAATAGAATGCCGGTGGCCAGCTCACTCTGGGTAAGCAATCTTCCTAATGAGAATAGGTCTGAAGTCATTATCAAAAATAGTGTTTTGCATATAACCAACACAATTAAATACCTTGATAGAACCTAGTAAATTTTAAGTACAATTTTTTAGGGTATGAGTGACAGGCTCTTTGAAAAGAATTAGGAAATATTAGTGTTCTGTGACTGCAAGCTCGATATGCTAATAAAGACAACACCTTACCCCGAAGGTTTTTTCTAGCTGCAGCCCCTGAAGCACAAATGTTGAGCATGTATCACACAGAACTGTCAGTTACTACTGGAGCCAGAAAATTGTTGTTTCAAATGTTACAGTACAGGAAAATCGCCTCTCTGCACTTGCTGCCAAAAAAATGACAGCTTAATTTATGCCATGCTGAAGCTACATTACAGAGCCATTCAGCCTGGCAGTTAAGTACACTCCATGCTCACATCTTCCCCCTGTGCAAGTGCACTGGGGAGAAATACACAGGGATTGTAATAAGGACAACTGGCTGCAGTGTTTTCCATGTCACTGGAACTAAATACAGGTGAAACAGAATCAGCAATAAAATACATCACCCGAACCTCATATGCAAAACACAATTCAGCGTGTGGATTCACAAATAATCAGGAAGGATGGGTGACAGAATTGTTATGCATGAAGTGGATTATAGAGAGGTTTGCTTGTGTCAGACCCATGGGTTTTATGTTGAAGGGAGGTGCTGAGGTAATACCCTTGCCTTTGAAAATTATGTCAGTATCCTTGGTTCAGACCTTCAAAACTTGGCAATGTTTACACTTTCTGAAATTAAAAATCTGACAGTATTAAAGCACAGCCTAGTGTCGATATTTGTCATCGAGGTTTTCAGAAGATATTAAAGATGCACATGACATTATTTAAAAATGAACCATCAGCCAAACAAACCCCATAGAATTATCATCCAAAATGCATCCTAAGATTGCTATGTAGTTTTTTAAGGCCAAAGCTTAATTTTGTTTGACATTGAAACAATGATCATCCATGTAATAGACTGAAAGGAAATTATCATGTCTGTTCTTCTACTTCGTTTATTCATATTAATTGCATGGTAATTATGTCCAGGAAGATGGATCTTAAATAATCTTGTAGATGAAGAATTGTAATTCATTTTGTCAACTCATCAAGATCAAAACCCGTTGATCTGGATGTCAGTTATTCTATTTCCCCTCTCCTTCCTTTCCTACTCAATGTTTGTACATATACTAATGGGTGAAAAATCAATGCTTACAACTTACTTTTAGAACACTTTTGCTAACAACTAACTCACGGCAGCCTGGTTTCACAGACATCTTGTGAGGTGGAGCACTGTAAAACAAAAGACTTCATTAAATAAATGAAATGCATTTTTTGAGTTTTTTAAAGGTTAAGAAGTCTTCTAGTCTATCCATTCCAGATTTTGCTATGAAAGGTACTCGCAGCAACGAGGTCTTTGTAAAAAAGTCATTGAGGGTGGTTTGAAGGAAATATTTCTTACTAACTAGTAAGGACATACATGGAAATTCTGGGGTTGACTAAATAACTTCAGAATTCATCGTAACATCAGAACAGTTTCAGGCTTAGTACTGGCATGGTTTCTCCAGGAGCCCTTGTGTCTTGTGTGGGCTTGTGTTCACATTTATTTTGGCCTGAATGAAACATTTACCATTCCTGTTTTCTCAGAGTTTATATTTTGAATGAATCCTAAATCAGGGAAAAAAATCTCCATTGAAATGAGTGAAATGTGTCTGTTAAACTACAAATAGCCAGCAATTTTCCTGCTCTTTATGCTGAATTGTAAGTCTTGTTCTGGTTCACCCAAAAGAATCAAATGCTGGGAAGTCTTTCAGCAAGGTAAGATGAAGTCTGTAGTTTAGAAAGGCAAACCAAATGAAAATAACATGATTCCTTAATTTCACTAAAATTTGAACTGCAATTTAGTACATTAGTACTAAAATATATTTTAGAGTTTTCTTGAAACCTCTCATGAATTTCTAAATGCAAGCCCTTTCAAGCTTCTGTCGTCTGAAACCTATTCACACCAAACTGGACATATAGCAGGGTTTTATCTTACAGTGCTTCTTTTCTTTTTTTTTTTTCTCTCTCTCTGTAAAGTCCTCAAATCAAGTCATTAGATTCTTTGTGCCTGTTCATAGATTGACACTATCAAATCTATAATCTCCTAACATATACAAGACATTTCACACAAGGCATTTTCTGTGTGATTAGGAACGCTGTAAATTATCTATTTTCATTTCATGAAAAATAGGTTCCCGTATTACAAAGGTCTGTGCCAATGCATTCTTTGGAGAAAGAAACATGATGTTCTGTTCCTTAGGAACCATAACTCATTGGTAGTTCTGCCACATAAACAACAGGCTTCTTGTTAGCATGGGTATCTCTACTTCTGTGGATGTGTACAAATTGTCTATACTTCAGCTGTGTCGGGATTTAGAATGTTATTATCACACATGAAATAGGGGAGGCAATGCACTACTGGAAGAATGAGTTTCACACTCATCAATGATTAATGATCCGTTAATCAGACATTGAATGTATTTCCTCATAAAATTAACTAACAAAAACATAGGAAGGTGCAGAGATGTCCCAGGTTTCAACTATGTAGCCCTAGTAATTTAGTATATTAACAAGAAGAAAGAAGCTTTACAAACATAAGACAGCCATATTGTACAGTTTTTCTCCTGAGAAGACAGAAGCACACTGGTGCTGGAACCAAGGTCAATGTGAAGCTCCTACTTTTATAGCATTAGCTAAACGTTCATGGGTTTGGCAAAGGATTAGAACTCTGAGAATCCACTTTCTCCTAAGAACTGCCCCAAACCAATGTGTGTCTGGTCATCAGGAAGATTCATTAGATAAACTTTAGCATTGTAAGAGTGCTTTGGGCTTTCAAATTTGTAGTTAATGAATTCTGAGTGCACCACAACCCAGTACTGATTGGAGTGAGGTTTTCTAGACTGGGAGGGACTCTTACTCTGCACGCTAAGATGCTTCAAATCATGAAGTTGTAGGTTGTGCAGCTACATATATGTTCTGTGTCTGTCTTATGTTCTGAGGGTGTTTTGAAGTGTGTGGATTCGTATGAAATACAGAAACGTGTATGTAGAACATCATGTCCTCTGTTAGATTTTGTGAACATTTTAAAAATTACACCTGCAGCAAGCATGCAGTTTTAGTTGTGTAAAATATGTGCCAATGCAGAACAAAACTGCTTTGTGTTTTTCTATAGGAAAGAGAACTGGAGTGATTGTGGATGAGGCTGCGCCATTATTTAATTCCTGTGTGCCTTAGTTTACCCATCTGAAAAGGAAGAGAATTGCTTCTCTCACAGCTTGGCTTAAAAACTGATTGTCATTTTAAAAGCATTCTAGACTGTTATTATGATTATATAGTGCCAGAGATATTCCTCACTCCTCACAGAGGAATAATCAAACAAAGGTACTTCTGAGCCCACAGAACTTCAGTTCCTCTGTAAAAGAATAAAACTGTTCAAATATTTTTTTATGTCTCTTTCATTTATTTGTGGTGTTTGTCACTATTTCCCAGAGAGTTTATGGTAATACACTTTCGTTCGTTGGGTGAATTATTCACTAATCTTGTCTATTACCCTAAGGGAAGTGTGTGATTCATTGGCCAGATATCATATTTATCTTTCTAAAGCTCTTTGGAACAGATAGGGACTAACAAGCAGTGAATGACACAAGATTTTCAGAAGAATGGCTGTTTGCACTAAAGTGACGCAACTGTATGTGCAATATTTTAATTGAGTAAATAATGCTGAACAACAGCTGGCTACCCTATGAGATTCACTGTGTTTTAAGGGCTGACTTTCATTCACCTAACATTAGCCTGAAAAGTGTAAGAGAATCAACTTCTTAAAATTAGAAGATAGTCACATGAGTAGCCAAAAATTTCAGCAACTTGAGTGTTAACCACAGAGATTTTGGACTACTCCAGTCATTTGCACTATGCAAACGATACATGCTCCTGCAAAGATAAGCTGTTTAGGTGTGAATTCTGTAGAGTTATTATGGGTGACATCACGGCCTATTTACATGAGGATTGCAAGAGCCATGATTTCTCCCATTTGTCTGGCATTTTTTCATCTATATGTAAGCACGTCTTGCATCACCTATGACAATGTAAAAGAAGGCCAGTTAATCTGTAATTGTTCAGATGAATGTGTGGTGTGGACGAAATGTAGTATTCATAGAAGAAACATACATGCTGTCCATTTAAACAGCATTTTAGCATATTAGTTCATTAATTCCACTACTCACTGGAAGACTGACAACTAACTTCAAGTACAAGTGTCCAGCAGATCAGAAAGCTAGTAATAGCATTTGCACAATTAAATCATGTGGCAAAAAGTGATAAGATGAAGCCTAATTGTGAATATAGCTTCTTTAAGATGAGAAATGCAAAGCCTAAAGACTGCAGTTAAGTGCTTAAAAGAATATGCTCAACTTGCTTTTCAACTTTGCATTTCAGCCATTTCCACAAACCAAAGCTGATAAACCTAAAAATGGTGCCTAGGAATGCCAATGCAGCAGACATTCAGTTTTACAGGAAATGGTAGATAACCAGCTTCCATGGCAGAATCAAATCCTACGTCTTTCAGCAGGAGATGACAGGACATTAAAAGTGGGTTTGGTTTAACCATGTGTAGAACGTACCCCTCCTTTCTTAATGAGTACTGCCTACAAAATCCGTATGCTTGCATTGGACCCCCAGCGTGGCTGGGAGATGCGATTTCTGCTGTGAAGGCTGCATGTCTCCGTTTTCACTGCTGTATCAAACTGGTGGGTTATCAGTCATTGTCATGAAGACTTCAGTAAGCATCATGGATTTCATTTTGCTCATATTTCAGCAACAGTAACCTAGATGTAGACCTCCTAGAGGTTATTGATGAAGAGTCTGAGAACTGCATACACAAATTAATTAACTGCATGGACATATGAAAGAATTAATTGCATATTAGATTAAACTGATTATGGACATACCTGATGATAAAATTATGGAAAAGATAAAATTCTTTGCTTTCATTTGTCAGAGTCATTATTGCATGTTTAATTTACATTTTGGAGGAATATAATTAACCAATAATTTAGCAACTGGAAACAGCTTACACCATTTTTCTTCCTTTTACTTCATGAGAAATGTAGATAGAGTAGTTTTTGTTTAACGTCAACAAGAAAAAGCTACTCTGTGCTACGCTCTGTAAAACAACACTTAGACAAGCATTAGCTGCTGTGATGAGAATACTAGGATGCGGTGTTTGGGAGCTTCTTCAGGGCTCAAATGGAACGCCCTTGCCCATGGTGCAGGACAGACCCATGCTGCCTTGGCTGGCCCATGGCTCCCTCAGGTCCCACGGGTGCAACTTGCGATTGGCTGGAAATACCCTGGCCAGAAGGTTAACTGGCCATATTGTCGGCGAAAACAGCTTTAAATCTGGTCATGAAGAGGAGATGGCTGGAGGCATTCGTCACATGCCTCTGACATTTTTGTTGCAGTGGACTTTGCTCTTTGCTATATCTATGTTCACTGGCTAATTTTTAATTCCTTTTGTATCATACAGTCTCTCAAACTAGTAGCATTTTCCTTTTCTAGAGCACCCAGTCTTGCCAGGTAAAGAAAGTGCCAAACGAACTTCCTGATTGGGTTAATTATTTAAGAACAGGGAGTGTAACACCTAATCAGGCTTTCACTGGGAAAGACAGATTTTGGGTTTTCCCCTTGAGGTAGTCTAATCCTTACGATTTAAGGAGTGTCAGGATTCAGTTGCAAAGGAAATCAATGGCTATACGCACAACTAGATTTGCGTGTTGACAGCCTCAAGGTGACTTTTTGAAACTGGAGACATCACCCAAGTATTGCAGTACTGCAGTATCCCACAAACAGTCTTGCAATTGGAGCAGAAGGTAGAGGGACACAAGAGAAATCTTGTTGCTATTTTCCCTTTCTGTTAGGACTTTCAGCCTTTCTTGCACCTCTCAAACCCAACTTGCATATCCTTGACCTCACTCAGGCATGTCATAAGGAAAGGTACCAGCAGATGTTTGCTCATTCAGGAACATGACCTATAACCAGTATCTCTAAACTACAAAACAAAATAAAACAAAAAAATCTTTGTTAGGAAGGTGGAAAATCTTGACGGCTTTGATTCGTCATGCAAAGAAGTAAATGAATGGCAAAATAGAAGAAATGCATCTCCACAAGCTATCTCTTAAATTGTGTGTTGAGACAGTGCAACTATCATTAAGGCATCTATCGATTTCTGTAATACCATGTAATCTATTCAAATATTTCAACCAATTTTTTTACTTTAGTCTGAGCAAAGATAAGTTTTCTAGAAAAGCTGTGAAAATTTCAGAGATGTTATTTGCTACTAAATATTCCTTTTCTGACCCCCAAAAAATTCATAAAACAGTCTAAATTGTTCATTAATAGATCTTGTTTTAGTAATATCATCATAATATCCTCTAATAAAAAAATGAACAATGAAATAATAAAAATTCTAGTAATATGTCCACATATTATTCTTCTCAATGGCTTAAGTTTCTGAACAGATCAGTATTAACACCAACACTAGACCCAGTCCCCAAAACTCTACTTGTGTAAATTTCACGTGTTCAAGAGTATGAAATTAATCGGCTAATGGGATTAGTTATGGCTACTCAGGTGTTTCCTTAATCAGGCACATGCATACTGTAATTTTGCAGTAGATGATCAATGACAACTATGTATTGTTTACAGTTTTTATTAGAAGTTTATTAAGCCTTAGAATGTAATATTTTCAGTATTACAATACAAAAGCATGAGTTTTATTCAATACAAATGTGTGACTTGTCTAATCTCAAAAAAATGCCATATAGACAGCTGTAATCTTTCTCCCATATCATCAACCTAGGAAGAGAAAAAATATAAAATCAAGTCATGGACCTTGCCACCTCTACTTCTCGCTGAACTATCCTCCTTCTGGTTAGGCTGCAGCACTGCCGCTTTCCTTTGGCCCCAAGCACAAACTGGATAGATCTTACTCCTTAGCTGAAATACAGGTTTGTAATCTTGTTGCTTAAGGCCCAAGGAACAGGTACTCAGACACCCTTCTCTGTACAATCGATAACCATATCACAAGCAGAATGAACACCTACACACGCTCTTCCTTTCCTCAGTTTTCCCACCACCTGAGTATTCTCAGAACTCTTTTTCCCCAGAGGGCCGTGTTTCCCCTGTCCCTATCTTCACTTAAGACCCTCTGGTCTTATCTGGGTCCTCAGAGAAGCACTGATGAAGGCTGTGTAATTCTGGCCTCTCATAATTAGTGTTTTATTTCATAAGTTACCCTCTCTCACATGAAATTATTCTTCACTTCCTTCAACTGAAACAATGACTAGGCCATCTCATGTTGATGGAGGGAAGTTTAAGTTACTTTCTTGGTTTTATTTGTCAATAGATATAAGTGGATTTTTCTGCTAAATTAAATAGTCGTTTTCTATCAAAATGTTACTTTCAAACACAAAGGCAGTCTTTACTGCATCAGGAAGATACATTAGCTCAAATGCAGGATTCAGTTTAGGGCAAAATTCCATCAAGAGTTTAAACATGTCAATACTCTAACCTGTTTGAAGGTTTGGTAGAAAACAAAGTAGTTTCTTGTCTTCATTGCTTCGTGCACTAAGATACTTTGCTTTCATTAATTTTATCAATCATACCTTAAAATAGTAGCTTATACTAAATCTAAATCACTACAAAACATAAATTTTAAAATTTAATTAGCAAAAAAAATTGTGTTTTTCTTTTTTGGAAGTGCTTGACATTGGAGGCACTGATCCTTTAAACTATCATTATAAAACAAAATCTCTTAATACTAAGTATGAAGATTTTCCTGTCACTCAAAAATATTCTAATTCATATTTGGAAACAACTTTTTTTTTTTAATTTTGTTTTAGGCTCCATCAAGGCAGATGGAGAGGAGACAAGGAGAGCAGCTAAAATGAGAAATGTAAATCCTTTCGTTCAAAATTGAAGTGTTTTATAATAAACAAAGAGCTAAATTTCTAGTTGCTAAGAGACCTACGTCAAAACAACTACCTTTTCCTTCTAAATAAGGACTCAGCATAGGCTATTATTTAACTCCTTGTGGTCTCCAGCTTTCTACATCATAATGTTGAGAATGAGCAAGGGGAAAAAAAGAAAAAAGATTCATGTAACTACAACAAAGACAGTTAATAAAAAATAGTGTACTTCACTATTTTATTCACTCGTACTTAGGATGCTATCAAAGCCTCCTTTTTTCTCTCGGGGAAAAAAATGCAAAGACATGTCAGAGTACATAAAAGTACTGTATATCATTTAAGTAGTAAGATAAACTGTCTCCAGAACGTGACCCTTTAAAAAAACAAAAAGGAATGTTTTGAGCAATATGTTTAAGTAGTGCCTGTATTGTATTGACTAGCTCTCACAGCACTGGTGTCTTTGATCCGCCACGTAAGAGAATGTGTGGCTGCAGGCCAGCAATAACAACCACAGAAACCTTTAAAGAGTCAGGAGCTTTTCAATTTTTTCCTCCCCCCCCCCTTTTTATGTCAAGGAAATCAAACACATGGCTAAAGGGCATCATAAATATATCTGATCACTGTTCAGGGGGTTCCAAAATGAGCCACTGGAGAGACTATCTTTATTGCAAGGCCAATCCCAGACTTAATCAAAGCAAATGTGCTTTAAGACCTAGTTGATTAAACTGGAGTAAATGTCAAAACAAAGACCAGAGAACAGTATTTACACAGAAGACATCTCCCTCTCATTTGCTCAATGCCAAGGACAAGTTTCTGCACTGCTCTGAAAGCTGTCCTATTCGTCAGGAAATTTGTCCAGAATACCCTCTTCTGGGCTTTGGGAAAGGATGAAGAGGAGGCACTGTACTTTCAGCTGGCTTTTCAGCTGCTCCAGTGTCTCCATAGATACTTCTTGTGTCTTTCTCATTCAGCATTCAGTGAGCCTCCCTCCCTTCCTTAACCACAGAACCATTAAATACAGTTGCTTATAACTTTTTGGGTCCAACTCTTTAAACAGTCTTACCTGTGAAACCAAACGACTTCACTTAAGATCAGTGCTTGTGGTGTATGTATTCCTCCAACTGACCTTGTCTCACTGCAGGTCTACCGAAGAGAAAAATGCCAACTCTCAATTTGATTTAACTTCAGCTCTATAGACAACATGCCACCTAGACGATAATTTCTGACACTAGAAGAGGAAGAAATCGACATCTGCTTCCAGATTCTTGCTGACTGTTATGATGCTTCAGATTTTTTTTGACAGAGAAAAGAATATCCAAAGACAGGAGATCCAGATTAGCAGCCCATAGGAAGTTTGAATGTCACCAGCCTGAGTCATGTTAGGGCAAGTGCTGTACTTTACCTGTAACAAACAAATGGGGTACAAAAAAATGTATGCAAAAGAAACTTCACTGGTGAGAAGGGACAAAACATTCACAGTGATCGGGTCGTAGCTGGCAAAAAGCTGCAAGGCAGCAGCGGGGTCACTTCTATTATAGTGGTCCCTCCAAAAGCTGCCTCTGATTCTTCCAGCTTCCTAATGCACCTGCAACCTTTTAGGAACAATGTGGTTTTCCAGCTCCTCCTCCCAGGTATTTCGAGTACCCTAACTCTCTTAGAGAAACTGTCTGTCCGTCACTCCATACTGCCTGGTGAACCTTCGTTGGGAAATACGTGACGTTTCAGCTCCTTGGCCCAGTCTGCAACTCCAGTTCTTTGAGAAACATAAACAACCTCTAAATTCTGTCCAGCCTTAGGACTGTTTCAGTCATAATAAGCATTATGAGTTGTACCTCAGTGTACACAAGCCTTCAGTGTCAGTGAAATGGATTCCACATGCCCTTTGTTTCCCATTTTGCTTCTCTTATTCATCTAAGTCTATCTTTCATTTCTGCTTTGTGATTTGCTAGGAAATGACGTGCAAAAATTTTGTGGAGCATGATATTATTGTATTTCTGATGCAGAGTCAACTGCAGTGGGGCTGAGACATCTTTCCCTCCAAATACTGTTGCTATGTTGGTATACAATAATTTCAGCGATTCAGAGGTTACCAGAGTGGTGCAATGCATTTGGTAGTTAGTTCAGATATATACTACAGTAAATGAAAGTAGCCTTAGCTAAGTAGTTACTAAATACTTGTTAAGAGGAGGCAGAAGCTAGCAGGGAGAGCTCTGAAAGGCCAACTACCAAGTCAGGTCTATGACATACCTCTCAAACACTCTAAACACTTTGATAGGGAAGTTTGGGGGAAGAAAGGAAGTGGGGGAAACCTTTGCACTTGGTTGCTGCCAGCTTGCTTTGAAAAGTATTGTGAGAAAAATTGAGTGTGGCTGATCTGGTGCAGAATATAGAACTGCAAGCATGAGTTAGCAGAGACATGCAAGATGTGTACATTTTTTACTCAACAGCCAGCATAAGACAGCTTACTCTTTTGTTTGGATGTTATCACTGTATGGGCTACGTTATAGGCACGCATGGAGGTGTACTTGTTCTTGAAACCAGCTCTTGCACAAGATGAATTCCTGATTTAGCCTATTAGTTAATGAACTGTGGGTGATTTAGTATTAAACAGAACCTCTAGAGTACAGCACTGCGTATTTGGAAACTATGCTAATAGCATAGTGATAATCAGTCACCATTTTCAGTTGTGATACTTCAGTCTCCACTTTCTTAGGTGATAATTCTGTGATGCCCGTAAAATATACTTACATTGTGTGTTACTCTGAAAGGATAGATAAAACAAATTAGTTATTTAATCTTCAGTTTACATGCACTTTCGTGATGGTACTATCCATCTTCTACCAAAATCACAACCTCATTGCCATATAAATGCAATTTCTTATGATCCAAAACTATTACAGGAACAGGGCTAAAACAAGTCACCAAGTCACAAAGGGAGTCCTAATTGATTACTTAGGCATGATTGTTTTGTAAAGCATTTGCAGATGTTCAAGTCAGCTTTTTCTTTTTTAACTGAAGAAGAAAGCTTGCTCCCAATACTGAATGCTATATCAAAGGAAAAGGATTAGATGTTTTCCACTTCCTGTGGTGGCTGACTGTCACTCATGTCTGTCACATAACAATTTTGTGCCTGCCCTTAAATGAAGTGACACTTCTGAGGGTCAGTGTTGATATTTTCAAATCTAACACTGCTGGCCAGTGTCCACAATCTGTTAAACCAGTAGAGGGTGAGCTCCTTCGATGTAATTGCACCAGAAATTTGCGATGCGATAAATGAGATCAGAACCTAACCCACCTCATGGCAGCTGATGGGAAGGGTAAGATATCAGAACAGCCTTGAATCTTCAACCTCCTTTCCTTCTCCCTCAAACCAGACAGATAGCTATGAGAAATATTTATTGTAAGAAAATGCCTTCTAGAAAAATAGCAGATGCTTAATATTTATTCTTCCCTGTGACAGTCTGGATATTTATACATAACTTACAAAATCTGACTTTATGAACTGTTCACATAACTATAACCATCAATGTTAAGACTTTCTGGCAGGGTCCGTGGCACGTATCACATACTTCATCCAGAGGCAGCTAGAGGACAACTGAAAAAGTTGTTAACATGGGATAACTGCCTTGAAAAACAATGACAAAAGACTGGACAAGTCATGGAGCCTGCAGAGATAGCTGTGGATATTAGCTGGTATGGGAGTTAATGTGTCAGGCCTGCCTTTGGGACTGAGAACATAGCTGGCTGGTCAACTAGATACCACCAACAATGCAAAGCAGGAAAGGAGAATAAAAATTTGTGTTAAATAGAGCTGTTTGAAAGGAGAGAGGTGTCTTGGCTCCCTAGGCCAGGGCATCTAAACTGAACAAGGAGGGCTCTGGGTGAGGAGGGAGAACATAAAGTTGAGGAGAAGATGAGATGGTGGGGATCAAAAGGTTGTGGAGATAAAAAAAGGGTGGGAAAGTCAGAGGACTTCCATAGTGGAGAGGAAATTAAACCAAATCTTTTTATATGCAAATTTTGCTACCTTTGTATGGACCTGTAAATAGCTCTTTTTGCATATGAACAGCAGGAATGTGTTTTAAAAGTCAGTTTAGAAATCTTGACTTCTTTGTTGTGAATGAACTGAAAGACACAGAAAAAAACAATCCTAGTGAGAAGGTAGCAAACTACAGAGCGGACTGGTGGAAAGGGATGGTGCCAACACCTGTTTAGAGAACTGAGGAGACTGAAGCATCTCCTACTCCTTCTGGGCAGGAAGGCTGAAGCAAAGTGACTACACCTGCAATGGGCTAGGGGCATGCAAGTGGGGTGCTGTCAGCTCAACAAACCGAGAAGTGCCAGTCCTAGCATCATTTTCCAAGACAAGAAGGTGTTCTGAAGCCTGCCGTGGTCCATTTAAGAAGGTCCTTCTCTTGGAAGCAGGACTCCATGCTTGTCATTCACTTTTGAGGAACTGTGAGCTGAAGCTAGTTCCCTTCTGAGAGTGCTGGGTTGAAATCCTGCCCGGCTGTGGGTTGAGAAGAAACGGCAGGATGGACCCTATTTCTAAATAAGCACATTCATGAAGCACTGCACAGAAGTCTGTTCATACAGAGCAAAGTCAATATTGTTTCTAATTAAGCTAATGATATATTAACTTACTTTTATTATAGTCAGAAGCCTAATTGCTTGCTATAAGATATGAGTTTCAGTACTGCACATGTTGAGTATGTCAAATATTCAGAGGAGTGGCACACAAAGATTTGCAAGATTAGTTTGGCTGTTTAGCTTTATTTTATTTTCCAGGTTTTGTTCCTTGTTTTTAAACACACATTAACTTTAGCATGTCACAGCGCTTCAGACACATGACCCATTCGATGGTGTGGTTCAGTGTTAGTCTAATCGAAACATGTTAGTCACATGAATATTTGTGAAACGCACAGATGACAGCTTCACTATATGCAACCAGGATGAACTATCTCTTCAAATGAATGACATCAATGTAATCTCTCTGAATTCAGCAAACTATAAGTCATGTCAGCTATGTCCTACCAACTTTACAAGACTGTAGGACCCTAATCAATCTCACAGTCATGTTTTTAATCCAAAATGTTTAACCTTGCCCATTTACAATGTCATGCCTTGAAACTCGCATAGCAAACCAGCCTCATTTCCTTTCTTAGAAATTGTCTTTAATAATTTCTGTACTTGCTGACTCATAAACAATATGATTGTCAGGGAAGTGTAACTACCTCCTGAAAATGACTTTGTTACATGAAATAATATTTGGGTGTTATTTTAAATTGACTGAAAACAAACATAAAATGAAACAGTAAATGTTAGAAAGACACATTATTCTATAGAGGATAAAAATATTTTTCCTATACATTCACAATTCAGGAGGACAATTTAATCTTCTAGCCACAACAATTATATACCTCATAATCCTTATATGTTATAGCCACCTTGTGTGATGGAAGCATAATCCTGTCAAAAGAATTTGCATATGGCATGCTGGCCTATTAAGTCCTCCATCATAATTAACTGATTAATCTTAAACTGTATAATTTTAAAAGAAGCTTGAAAAAGACCCAATAAAATACTCAAAATTCAAAATACCAACTATTACACTATAAGATATGATCAGAGAATCACACAAATATATCACATCAATGAAGCTGTTAAGTATGTTTTTGCGTTAATTTCAGGGGCTGTGCTATTAAGGGATTACAGTATAGGCAATATTTTCCAAGACTAAAGAATGTTCCACTGTATGGTAGGTGCTGAAGAGAAGGCTAATGAGAAAAAGAGTGATTGTGACAAGCAATTATGTCACCTATGTGAATAACTTAATTTTCTAAATTAGCCACTTTGATAATTATGACATCTCATTTGTCTTTTAATTCCATGAGCTGTGAAGTTTACCTTTGATTTTTTTCCAATCAGATAAGAGGGTTTGATAAGCCAAGGGTCTATTATGTGCCTGAAAAACTCACATTTCAGTCTGATTGTCTGCTCATCTGCTTGAACTGGAGCAAATAGCACTCTTCACAAGAGCTCTCCAAGCAAGGCTTCCACTCCTTCTGTTTGCACTAGCTATTAAAAAATATTTGCTAAGCAAATTAATAATGTAAATAAGACTGCAAGGGGGAATGTTTACTCTGTTTAAGAGGCAAGGCAAACAGTTTTCAAGCACTTTTTAAAACACTCGAACAACAGGCCGTCTGCATACAAGCAATTAGCATGTTAATTACAAATGGTTCTTATCCACTCATTAGAACATTTCTGAGATTCACTGACAAATATAGGTCTTTCTTTAATTATCTTGACTTGTAGTGGAGTCATGAAGCTTGTATTTAATTAAATTAAAAGGATAGAGTAGTATTTTAAAGAATTAGCTCTGATTTGGCATTTAACTACAGTAATTCTTGTAACTTCTGCATTCTTGTGTAAGAAAAATGCCCACAGTGCTGTGTACGGTTTATATATAATGTGGAAAACAAATATTTCAGGCAATTTTTGAATATATGTGTTACTCAGCCTTCATTTTCCTTCCATGAATAGGTATGTTTTTTTCTTTGCAGGAACTGGGTTAGTAACTGTGAGGGAGAACGTAATAGTTACTGACTTCTGGAGGAATCTGACAAAGTAAAATGCCAGTTAACACGTAACTCATTTAATGCCATCTTGTCCCTTCTGTTTGGGTGCGCTGGTTGCTATTCCACCCCAGAGGGAAGAAGGGTGGACAGATTGCTCTTTTCAAAATAAAAATAAGCTGCGTTGTCATTATTTCTGTGTCATGCTTTCATATTGGCATGAAATCAGCAGGAATCAATGACAAGTAGGCTTTACCCTCTGCTAACAGCCACAACTGGGCAGAATACAGTCCAATTACTTTCATCAGGATGTCAATATTTGTGATAATGAAGCACAAGGCATAGAAGCTTTGTAGTGGGCAAAAGCTACGATACTCAGTCGAAATGCAATAGTACGTATGCCTCCTTGTGTAAAGTGCTTGTACGGCTTTTACTCAAAGAGCCTTTTCTGTTTGTTTGCTATATAGAGAGGGAGGTTTTCTTATTGCTTGTTTTTGCCAAAAGCATTTTCCACTTTTATTCTAAAGACTGCACAGATGTAGGAAAGACATTACAAACTCTCTTGGCCAATGCTAAATGACTTGTGTGCAAAAGTTATTGCTGTTCCAAACTGTGTTTTAAATGATATTGAATCCCTCTGCTCTCAAATAAGTGCCTAGGTGAGACATCAGTTAACAGTGGTGATAGACTAAGTCACAGCTTCATGAAAGTAGCCAATCCCTTTGAAATGCCATGTGAGTTCGTGCAGTATATTCTTTTTCTGACAATTTTGAGTGATCATAATGCTTTTGGAAGAGTATTTAAAACAAAGGTCTATTATTTTTTTTAAAAGCTGTATGCATTTCAGTTGGTTTGTCGTATTTTACCAAAAAGTAATTGAAGTCATAACATCCAAAGTTCTTTAGTTTCCCCTTGCAGACTCAGATGAACACCTGGTAATCTCACCTACAAAATCTCAGTTGGTATGAAGTACAGACTGGTCTGTGTGTCCAGACCTCCAAAGTTTTTGTGAAAGTTTGCAAAAGAAATACTATGACATTCTATGACATGGCTGTCTGCAACAACAGACCACTGGGGCTTTTCCCATCCTCCTCTGCCACATTTCTCTTTGGCCATTTCTCATTGTCCTTCTCAGTCTAGATCTTCTGAAGTATCTGAGCATCCTACTCTCTGCTGGGTGGACTGAGGCATTCAGGGATGAGGTTTGGATCTCTCATGAAAAGGGTTTTGATAACTTTCATGATTTCGTTTTACTTCTGTTTCCCAGAGAAGCTTCTGAGGCAGTTTGTGTTCAAACCTTGGCCTCAATGAAATCATTGATCATAATTTCATTGCTAGCGTTTTGCATCCCGTTGCCTACTCCATGTTTCAGTACTTTTTGGGCTAAACACCCCAGGTTTCAGAAGTTATGTTCCATTTGATAGTTACTGGAACATTCATGACCTTTCTTAAAAATGCATTATTTTGTATGGCACTTGAAAGCTTCTTGCTTGTTAAACTGCCTCAAGAGAAATTCAGCTGTAGACTTTTACAAAGCTTAGATTAGTTCCTGCTTCTGAAAATCAAATAAAATCTTTAGTAGGGAATTGCTGAATTTCTAATAACCTCCCAAAATTTGTGTGATTTCCATTCTCTCATTCTGTCCTCACCTTCAAGCCCTGAGTTTGTTTTGCAGTATGTGAAACAATGGCACAAAAATGGTACAGTCCTGTATACTTGAGCTAGACTAGATGGTACCATGAGGTCCCTTCCAACCCAAATGGTTCAGTGATCGTGATCACCATTCTCTTACTCAAAAATCTTGAAACAGAAACATTTGTTTCAAACACCTAGAATAGCAAATGTTGAACTATTACACACATTTTATACCATCTACAACTCAGCTTTGTAGAAATGGAGTACTGAATAATTACAATAGAATAAAACTTTCTAAATGCCAAAAAGGACAATAAACAAAAGATCCTATTATGTTAATATCTTAAAAAAATAGCAATCATAATTATACTTTTATTTCTACAAAACCCTTTTTTCCTGCTCCGGGGCCAGGCTATTTATAGTTGGACATTAAGTAAAGCCATCATATGGAGATGATTACATCTAAATTGTACAGTAGAACAAACTCTGGATGCCAGTACATCTTTCTTACTGAAACCATTGATAAAGCAAGGTCAACTATTTAAAAGAAAAAACTAAAACATGTCTTCACCGCACAGACGTTTGAAACACTCTAAAAATGTGAAAGACGTATTGGAAGTCTTTTGCACTAAAACATAGCTAAAAAATGAAATCAACCGTATTTGGACAGAAAACCTACTTTATTCCCCTATAATTCCATTTTAAAAATGCAGCAGAAATCCATTAATTTATTTGCATTTTTATCTTTCCACTGAAGTCTCTGAGACTTTTCACTGGTTTCTCAGGTTTATTAAACCAAGTCACCTTTTTCCCCTCCTAAATTTTCACAGCCCTGCTTATGGCTCCAGCTTTTATTTCTGACTGTCTACACTTGAATCCATTCAGGATGCCAGATTTGCTATTTCAGCCATCAGCTTCTCCTTTCCCTAGTTCTGCTTTCCCTCTGTTTTGTGTTGCTCGTATATATTCAATTGCTATTTTAATAACTGTTCCTACCTCTTCTAGAGTTTCTTCTGAAATTCCTACTGCATGTCTACTTTCCTGTCTCAGTTCCTGGTCAAGCTACTACTTAGGTAATTTCCATTTCCACAGGAATATTTCCAAACATGCACATATATTTGAATGGCCCTAATTTTCAGTCAGGTGGGAGATTCACAATGGCAGACTTTTGCAGAGTTCAGCTCCAGTTGAAATCTCCACTACTAGCGACTAAATTTTAACAAGTGCTTGTCACACTAAGAGCCAATGACTAGAGCCAATACACGTTACGCTATAGAAAATAGACTTATAGACCTGTTTTTTGTGGATTAATTTCCCATAGAAGTTAAAGGGACTTATGCACGCATTTATGAAACAACCCCAAATCCACTGAACCAGAATAGTCGAATAAAATAACAATATGTAGTATGGAAAACTGATATTTTCAGCCGTGCAAGTGGGCAGTCTGAATTCTGCATAGTGAAGCAATTGTGGGCCATTTAATACTTGGGAGTTATTTGCCTGCTGACTTACTCGAGCTTTCAACAGCTGTTTATGCTCTCTCAATTTTCCTGTTTTATTTTCTCACAACTGCTCTACCTTGACCACAAGGAGCCTTGAAGAAGAGCTGGAGTGACACATTGACTCTGATTGATGGCTGCAGGACCCAGATGGTGAACTCACAACAATGTTGCTGGCAGATACTTTTACTGCTGGAACAGTTTGTTTTTTTTCTGTGGTTCCCTTAGCTGAAGCTTTACTAAATGCTGAGCAGTCACTTCTTGGCTAAGGTCCATTCAAGCTGCATTTAGATCTCACTGGGATGGCTACAACCTCATAAATGTTCATTGTTTATACTCACTCTCACTCATGGAGAGTTTGCCAGCTCGTAAGCACTTGTATTCTTAGGAATTCTTCAAAATAGCTGCCATCAATGGGATGTTTTGACTTTGCTTTTACTGCAGAGAAAATCCTTTCAGAAAATTTTTGTCCTGCTGTTTATACATACTGTACATTTTATGTGGAGTTATTTATAGAGCTTTAAGAGTTTTGAAAGACTGGAGCTCTCTTTGTTTAACATGTCTTTCAAACCAGAAGCATATCATAGGTCAATAAAAAAGTCTCCAAGACAAACATTTTCTTTTGTACAGTAATCCTTTCTGACTGGTCTTCTGAAACTTCCATTCATACCGTAATACACAAATCCTGGTGATTTTCAGGCTCCCTTTCCTCATGCTTGGACTTACAGGTGAATAATGCCTAGTTTTAATCTGTCTCACACTGATCATTTCAGAGAAATAATGTTGTATAAATATGGTATCCCTCACTGACAACTCATCAAAGAAGATTTGTCTGCTGAACCACTGCTAACAAATAAATGCCACCAAATGGTGAAACTTCGACCTATAATATTGAAAATGCTGCTTGTGAGGAAAAATATAGAACAAAAGTCTGCAACTCTGAAAAATGTTAGGCAATCCTGAAACTGCTGTAGCAAATTTTGCCTAATTTGTGCATTCATATGTGCGGTGGGGTTCAGTTTGTTTTTTTTTTTCTTCCTCCTGGAGTAACCTCTCTAAAAGCTACTTATAGCACCAGAAGAAAATGGTGTTCTTCAGTTCTTCTAGATTTCTAGGTAGTGCTGCTGCGTTCCATTCAACATCAAACAAATGCCCCAAATACATGACATGCATTTTGAAAAAGGCAATCAGGGATCTCTACATCTCTAATATTACTCTACGGAAAATAATTACATAAAGAGAAAGGTTTTAAAGAGAGTCACTCATTGAGCAACCGTAAGAGGTGAAACATGAGAGTGCTAGAAAGCAATAAAATAAAATTATGTAGAACTATTTGCATCTAAGGGCCCAGTATAAAGCCTATTACAGTCGATTGGTTTTTCATCTTCTTTGCTGGTTCAACTGTTGAAAAACCACTGTTTCAGAGACTAATCCTGGGCAAGTAGCCATTAGTCAAAAATATCTAACTTCAGTAGATTTATAGTTACAAATCTTTGAAATGAAAATCAAGACTTAAATAAAAAAATATAGGCTGATTTCGTAACTTTCTTTAGTAGACTCATGTCTTTCAGCTTTTTAGGAACACCATTTTTATCAAATCAGCATGTTATATTAATGCCAATTTTTCTTGTAATAAGGGCCTCAGTTCCCCTGTTCCTCTCTCATCTTTGAGAGCTGAGAGAAATTGGACCTTTAAATCTAAACTGATCAAAAATGCGGTAATTCAACACAGGTACTTCAAAGCAGAATGCAGCAGAGGAGGAGAGTTCCCCATCTCTGGAGGAGTTTGGGACAAAAGGAAAAAAATCTGGAGGTGTCTGGGAAGAAAGGAAAAAAAGTTCTGGCAGGTTTCAACAATTCTGACAGCAGTTCTAGCTGCTTAGAGAAATCACCAGCTGAAAAGAAAAAGAGAACATAGCTCAGGTAAGGCACGCAAAGGGTGTTAACTTCAGTAAATACAGTTTATCATATGGTTATAGAAATTTATTACAGGGATATCAAAATATATATTTAGCATAAATATCTATAAATGTATATCCAGAGGCATAAATATAAATCTCTCCGTATAAACTCAAAGATTCTCTCACTCTCTGTTGTCACCACATTCCCTATCAAATCCACATCTAACAATAGCACTATTTCCTGCTAGACTATTCAAGATCTGCTTAGAGTGAATTTTCTACTGTTCCCTGTGATCTTTTATCTAACTCTCTTACCTGCATTAATACATTCATCATTCTCTCTTTATGCTGTCATCCCTGTTTTATTGTCACTCTCACCAGCACATTGTTTGCATCCAGCCCCTGGTGTTTTTATGCAGTGCCCTGTCACGGCAGGAAAAATATACGGTTTGTTATTCATTCTTTCTACAGCTTGTTGAGCTCTTCCGTGTTGCCTTTTTAGGCTCTCACATTTCAGTCTCCTTCTATTAATAAATCCTAACATTAGAATCATTTGAAATAGGAAAAAATCCAAAACCATCATTTTTTGTCTCTTCTCGCAAACAAACAAATTTTCCTACAATAAAGCCTGAAGTCATAATTGGTATTTCAGAAGGTAAAGTTTGTAATTTCGCTTTTATAGTTTTATTCTCCTATTAGCAGGGGTGAGAAATGAAGGTAGGCTTTTAGAAAGGAGATGAATTAATTAAGGTCTCTGGCCAGAACATAGTACACTGTATTGCACGTATCTTACTGCATTTCCTTCAGTTACTATCTCTCCAGGAATTTCTGCAGCTAAAAATTAGCAAATTTAATTTAGAAATGTTGGACAAGGTCTTCTTGACCATCAGCTGTGGTAATACATTCTTCATCATTTCAGATGCAGGCACAGTATTTAGTGATTGGTACATCCTCGAGGGCTGGCTCCTTGAAACTGCAGTTTCTTCTGCAAAAGAGGTGCATGTGGTGGAATGCCACCTGTAGGACCTTTAGGAGCACAAGATGAAATTTGTTAAGAGATAATTAGTTAGGTAGTTAGTAAGAAAGAAAAAAAAATGAAAAGAATAAAGAACGAAGTAATGAATGAATGAACAAACTAATTAATCTAACTTCTTCAATATATAAGTTTATCTATTTTTTTTAATTCAAATTTACTGGTTTAATGAATTGCCACGTGTTTAGTGTGTCGTGCTGGACCTGTCCATGTCACTATGAATTTTTCTGTTAATTTTGCCGTAATGAAAATTAAATGCAGTTTGCATGTTGATTTTTTTATTATGGAATTTGAGATATTTTGTTTTCAACAGTACATCTTGATGAATCCACTTTTATCCCTGAAACCTGAAGGCTGTTTTTCAGGACAAAAACATAAGAAAAATCCAGTGATTACATAGACCCCTCAAAACCATGTTTTCATCTTTTGTTTCTTAAAAATTAATTATTTTATATGTATTTATTTTACATTAACTGATTCACTCAAAGAGTGGAACTGTTTGATACACCTTATTCTTGCATGTTGGTAGCTACACTATCAGTATTTGAAAAGATAGCACCCCGATAAGTAATACTCTAATTTTAAAAGGCTAATTCTTATGTTCTTATGTCTGTTTTGTTGTGGTTTTTTTTAAATCACAGTAGCATAGGTTTAGTTTCATTTTTGTACCCAAGGAAAGAAATGCTAGGAAAAAAAATAGGTTTTTGGTGTGTGATATTTTCCTGAAAGTCTGGGGTCTGATTCAGGAGGAGGTGAATAATAAGTCAGGTAATGCCAACACATTAACAATGCTGAAGTTGTCATGTGCGCTCTATAAAGCCTATGCCAAAGAAAAATGTTGGCACATGCTGTGTTGAAATATCAGCTTAGTTAAAGGATTCATGATGAACCATTTGTCTTTTACCCTTACCTCACTAGTCCTGCCAGCAATCCTCTGTCTGCCAAGATGAAGAAGGGACAGCTGCCAAAGGGATGGATTTCAAAGTGTGATTTTTTTGTTTGTTTCAGTTTTCCTCTCTCTCATCTTTGAGATTTTTTTCTCTCCTAGAAAATGTGTGTTGGATAATAAGATGAGTTAATCAGGGAAGCTGTTAGCTTTGAAAGCTCTGTTTAGGCTAACTTTTCACTGAGTCTTTACACAGAAATGTATGGAAGACCTGCAGACATCATTGGCTTTCTCTGAAATGGGGATCTCTGTATCCAAAGCAAATTCAAGCCAGAAAATATGTAATAGATAGAAAGTGCTCACAAATCTTCCTCTGCCAAAATCTTTGAGGTCTGCATGGTCAAAAAGCAGTGGGTCAGGAGCACCAGCTCTATGCATACCTTTGTGTAGCCTCTGCAAATTTGGCTAGAATAAGACCCTACCTGCAATTCAGAAAATACTTTACCTCGATGTGCTGTGTTGAAGGGATGAGGAAGAAGTTTGCTCTTCCCAGTAGCACAGGAGTAACTTGCTGGTTTGGTAGGTAGTTGGACATCCTGAGCCAACAGTGAACCAAATCTGTAGAGTTCATTTAAGGGTAGAGTATTATAGCCAAGCAGAAACTTGGGACAGGCAGCCCTGGAACGGTGCAAGTGGATGCCAACTGTCTGAGCTCCGGTTACCCATACCGAAAGGTTTGACCTTTCTATCAATCTGATTGAATGATTTCCGTTCTCGATAAAGGGGAAAACAAGACCAAACAGGGCAGGCTGTGCCATACAGCACATGCACATCATGTGGAAAATTTTCTACTGTGGTGGCAAATGATTGCCACTTTTGCCAAGTCCTCTTATGCCTTTAAGAAGAACAAGGGTACAGAAAGAGGGGCTGAGGGAACAGTACTTCTACTACAGGAGGATTAACAATATTAAAAGTGGACTTTTTACATAGGGCTGAATTTTCTAGAAACAAATGCTGGATGAGTCTAGAATTAAGAAAATGCTCGTGCTTGACTGCATCCTGGATGGGGCTTTGAGCAGCCTGGTCTAGTGAAAGGTCTTCCTGCCCTTGGTAAGGGGTTCAAACTAGATCATCTTTAAGGTCCCTTCCAACTCAAACCATTCTATGATTCTAGGATTCTATGACTCTGTGGTGTTCAGGTCCCACAGTTGCATAATGCCTCCCCTCCTGGCTCCTGCACTCAGCACAGATACATCATGCTCCCTTGTTTGGTGTGTCTATGTTCTGTCTTCTCCCAGCCCCACAGCAGGCATTCCTGATGTGAGAAAGCAAGCCAGAGGATAGCACTCTTCCCCTTTACAACATCCTTCTATGAAGTGTATTCCTCATCGCTAAAAAAATAGCAGGGAGAAGGTCTAAGAGTGAGATTTGAATCTTGAATGTCTGTCAAAAATTTTGCATGGCGAAGGCTCTGAGTCTTAGATTTGATGACACGGTAAAATATTTTTCAACAATTAAGCTACTTTTTCAACCCTTCTCTTACTTTCCTGTCCTTGTGGCTTATGTCCTCTGTCTGTAGGTGTTTGCACCTGTGCCCACCTAACAACACTCCTAAATAACAATTTCAGATGTTCAAATTGATGAACAGACCCATTGCAACCCAAAGAAGAGCTGAGGTATAAAGCCGTCAATGACTTGAAGCCAAAGTTTGTTTAAATATCTGTTTGAAAAGCCCAGCCAGTGCTCCCAATGAAAGGACGACTGCAATGTGAACTCACTTCTCAAACTAGATACTGAAGAATCCATATGGCAGAGCAACTGCAAGACACAAATTCATAGCAAAATGTTGTGTAATGAAAAGTAGCAATTGTGTTTCTCGTAGATGTACCTGGTTTCCTTCTAAGGCTGGCTGCAGAATTATACTTGCTAGCAGAATATTTGGTATAAATGGAATATGTGAACAGGATGGACAACATGACTGATGAATCTCAAAACCCAAATTGGTCCCCCTCCCATGCAAGCTGGCTTACGCAAGGGTCAGATAGAAATGCAAATTCCTATGGAGAATGTTGATCTCAACAATAAAGAATAAAAAAATTAATTAGTTTTTATACTGCACACTGGGGACGACATTTAGACTTAATCTTGCAAATAAACTTGTAATGCCTCACAGTTATTGTCACAAAAGTTTGAGCTATGGCTCATAAAGTCATCCAGAATACCTTTACAAGGCATACAGTCCCCAAACTATTTACAGCCGACACTACAAGCCTTTTGTCCATTCTGCCATAAACAAAATGGAAGATCCAGAGTTGCTGGCTGTTCAACACATAATGGCAGGGTTGCTTTTTTTATAGTTCACCTACCATACTCATGTGCAATTGAATGTGTCTCCCATATACTGCTCTTGCCAATTCTATCTCCAGCAATTATCCTGTTCTAGTACTCCATTGAAAAGTACCTGCCAATAACAAGAGATTTGCAGGTGGTAGCTACAAACCACTGCTTCTCTCTCTTCTCTCTGAAGGCACCCTGCGGTGACAGCTGAAACGTGCTGGTGCTGGTGCTGTTCAAATAGAAGGCCATGACACAGGCCAGGGCAACAACAGAGCTGTGTCTGTCTAACCTGATCCAGATGACAGTTGTGCTCTCTTCTGCCCATTATTTTCAAGTGAAGGTAGGTTCTGTCTTCAACAAAGTAATTTCAAGTTACTTGCCAATTAAGTTAGAGTTTTTTCCTTGATTTTTGCATTTTTCTTATTTTCTAATTACTCCAAATTAGCTACTTATTTTAAAATTCCATTTAAATGTAAGTTTTTTGAGTGCAGGAGCTTTCAGATGATGTTTTAGCTAAGAAGTGAGCATGCAACTTCTACAGACCACTGAAATGACTCCAACAGTGAGCAGCTCCACTTCTGGGTACTAATCACATGCTCACAGAAGAAGTACGACTGGAATGGACTGCAAGAAGTCTATTGTCCAACCTCCTGCTCAAAGCAGGGTCAGCTTGAATGTTAGATTGTGTTGCTCCAGGGCTTCATCCAGCCAGGTCTTGAAAATCTCCAAGGATGGACACTGCAGCCCTTCTCTTCTTCCCCTGCTGGAGTGTCCTCATGGTGAAAATATTTTTCACATGCAGTCTGAATGTCTCTGTTTTCAACTCACTGAATGTCAGATCATGTCGCTCCAGGGCTTTATCCAGCCAGGTCTTGAAAATCTCCAAGGACAGACACTGCAACCCTTTTCTTCCCCTGCTGGAATGTCCTCATGGTGAAAATATTCTTTACATGCAGTCTGAATGTCTCTGTTTTCATTTTACTGTCTCTCGTTCCTCTCAATACATATGACTGTGAGGAGCATTGCCTTGTCTTTTCAGTAGCCTCCAAGTAGGCACTGGCAGGCTGCTCTCAGGCCCCCTGAAGTCATCAGTTTTCCAGGTGGAACAAGCCCAGCTCACACAGCCTCTTCTCATTAGGCAAGTTGGTGGCCCTCCACTGAACTTACTGCAAGCTATCAATGTTTTTCTTATACTGGCGGCCCAAAACTGGGCGCAGTATTGCATATGTGGTCAAACATAGTGCAATAATCTAACAGCTTTCCTCCTGTTAATACAGCCCAGGATGCTGTTGACTTTCCCTGCTGCCAGAGGACCCCCTGGCTCATGTTCAGCCCACTGTCTATCAACGCCCCCTGGGCTTTTCTAGCAGAGCCGCTCCCCAACCAGGCAGACCCCTGCCTGGATTAGTGCAAGGGGTTAGTCCATCTCAGGTGAAAGGTTTGGGATTTGCCTTTGTTGAATTTCACGAGGTTTCTGTTTCATTCCTCCAGCATGTCTTGGTCCTTCTGGATGGCAACCCTGCCCTCCAGCATGACAACTGCACCTGCAAGTTGGACTCATCTGTAGACTTGGTGAGGGTGCACTCTACAGACTCCTCCTTTATCAGCAAAATCCCTTCTATTATATAAAACATAAGCACATCCCATGGATGTGCCTCCATGAGAAGAGGCATCAATGGGAAAACCTGCAGTGCCCTGTGGTCACCTGTGCTCAGTTGATACTTCCGTTGGCTTACTTCAGCAGCCCTCTCCTCAATCTCTTCTAGCAGGCACACTGCAAAGCCCCCAAAGTCCGCCACTAACAAGCAGCAACCTCTGAGAAAGTGATGGCCTCTTCTCTGGCCTACATATAGAGAACCAGTGTTCTCAGAAATACAGAAATGCCAGTTCGCCCTGCCCAATGGAACCAAGCCTGTAGGCTCAGGACCCGATAGTTCTTACCACAGATAGGCAGTCTGTTTTTAAAGTTAAGGGACCTAAGTAATCAAAAGGCAACAAATATTGGTTATAGTGCAAGTTAGAAGGCTTTAAAATCACATTTTTTAGTCTGGATAAACTACATAAAAAATTTTTATGAGCCATTTTTCTCTCTCTTTTGAAGCCTGTACCTACTCCTGATGCCTGTTTTTTTTCTCGTAACAACATACCAAAAAATAGTAAAACAGAAAAAGTTATCAAAGCATATTTTTTCCCCTGAAATGTGGGAAATGGCTAGAATATCTGATGATATGGTAAAGAGTTTAATAGGATGGGCATTAGTGCCATACTGGTCTTGAGTAAGGCAGCCAATTCTAAGTCTTGCTTTAACCCTTTATTCTGAATATTTGCATGATTGTGCTTATTGTTATCCATTGTACTCCACCCAGGGTGGCAAGAGTTTAAACCAGTAACAGCAGGGTACTTTTTAATCAATTCCTTTGGAAAATCACATAGGTCTGTACTGTTCCATACAGAAAATAGAAATAATATTAGCTATAATTCAAAGAAGACTAATTTGGGGAGGGTAGGAGGCTGCTGAACTGTGGCAAGTTCTTGTGTTAGCTCTCCCAGACTTTCTGTCTCCTGCACTTATTTAAGCAGAGCAAGTGCTATCACCACACAGGGCTTTTTATCCCTGCAGTGTCCAACCTGATCTAAGCAGCAAAGAAAAATGCTGCTCACAACCCAATCTCATGCAAGGTTAGTACCAAAGCAGCCTAAAGTGGTATTAACTAAAAGCTTAAAGAATAAAAGCAGGTAAAGAGACACTGCATCAGCCCAGCCCTTCTGGTCCCTGCCTGTCCAAGGGGTGAGTGATCACTTCTCATCCGTCAGGCACTGTGGAGGTTTGTGGTTAACTCTTTGCAGGTGCGACTTCACAAGGGTTGTTTGTGTTGAAGTGGCCTCTCATGGAGAGGTGTAATTCCTATTGGCTTCTTCCTCTTGTTTGGCCAGAGGCTGCTTTTGACCTTTACAGTCTTTGAAATTTGATTCATTTTGTATTACAAAATATCCATTCCTCTGGGGCAGTGAATAAAAGGTCTTTGAAGTCACCACCTAGGGCTCCTTAAGTGTTTTTCAGAAGGAAGTAGAGGTGCCTGCTGCCTGCCATTTCAGTGCCCGCTTCCCACGGAAGCACCAAGCAGCACCAGTGCTGCTCTGCCCTGCATGGGTGGAGGAAGGGGTCCAGAGACAAACCTGCTACTGACTTTGTCTGCTGCTCCTCTAGGCATGAAACAGTGGATAGCAAGTGCTGTTCATACAGATGTGACAGGAATTTGAGGAGAAAGATGCTGCAAAGCAGAATCAAGACAGGGACAGGGCAATAACATTGCCACAGAGACAACGCCTAAGCATGACTGTCTTTTCACCCCCAAACACAATGGAACTGTAATGACTATGAAAATTGCTTGTAACCACAATATGGTGAGAGCTGGAAAGCAGGATCAACAGTAACAAAAGTGTTTTGCTTCTTGGGAAAAAAGATTCATTCACCCCTTATCCTCAGAGAAAACTTTTCTGCAAAAAACCTTCATACGCCAATATAAAATCTGGTCTTAAAAGCTGTGTAGTCTTAATATTCTCTGCTTAATGCATACAATACTTCTCCACTGCAGCTGACTGTCCCCTCACCTTTTCACAAGTAACAGTTTTTGCCTCCCCTGGACAAAAAAGTACATTATGTCCAGCATATTTACCTCCTCACAGCACTGGAAAAGATCTTGACAATCTCAGTAATATTAGCTTACATTCAAGGCTGATATTTGTACAGGTTCAAATCAGAGCATGTTCATGAGTGCGGAAGTGATAACATCCTAACGGAGTCACAGGAGGCAAAATGTTGTCCTACCAAAACAAAAAGGTGAATATTGCATCGTGCACAAAATTTTTTACATCATCATCATTTGAATGTTTGTTCATTTTAAAACTTCTTTTTTGCATTCTTAAATTTTTATTGTATAGAACATCATATGTTGCTCAAAGCAAATTGGAAAAGGTAGCCATTGAACAGAACACAGGAATTAAAAAACAATTATTATGCAGAGCACCAAAATTATTTGATTGCACTGCCACTGTACAGGCCCAGGCAAATATGTAGTAAACTAATTTTAAAATATTTCTTATTAAATCTTTGCAAGGAACAGTAAGAATTCTTAAGCAGTTGCTACTGCGAAAAAACCCCACATTCACCCTGCAGAAACTAATGCCATTATTGTTTCAACCGTTTTCTGTGTGTCATCACTCAAATTAAGGAACTCATTTTTCATTTCAGTCATATATTTTTTCAGTTTAAACATCACAGCAAACATTTAAAACAAGTCCATTTCTTTGCATACTAACAGCTTTTGAAATAACTCGAGCCATCTCTAAATCTCAGTGGCAAAATGTATTTTTAAACCCACAAACAGGCTGAATGGGAAGTTATGAAACGTATCTCTTGGTTAATAACTGAACAAATCCCTCTTTTTTTACTAATACAAGACTTTGCCTTTCACTCTTTGGCTTGAAGCAATGCAGCAGATTCTGGGACTTGGAGACGTGGCACACGGGCTGAAGAGGGAGAGCTCAGTTCTGTGGAAAACCCTCACCAGCAGCCAGTGAGAGGGTGAGGTAGATCTTCGGTGCGCAGCTCCATGCTACGCATACCCACTGGTCTCTGTTTCCACTCAGAAAATGTGGAAGAGGCAGAGGCAGCAGGCACAAAAAGGTGGAATTCAGCCACCCTGACCTGACCATCTCACAGGCAGACGCCTGTGGCTGAGCTAAATACAGTAAATTACTTCTATAGTCATCAAGAGCAATGCACACCCCCAAAAGATGATTCATCTGGCCTATCTTAGGATGTGGTGAATCACCATGTGTCAAAATGTAGTGCCTCTTCGTAGAGTCCTATAAACCCAGGCCAGGATGACTGATTTGGATTAATATATCTATTTTTTAAAAGTTTAAAAATTTGGGAGGAAAATCCCTTCTAAAATAAAAGCTCTCTTAAGGACGCTGATGCTATTTTACTGCTCCTGCCAGGTTTAGATGTGGAAACTAATTCCCTTTTCCTCAGTTCCTCAGTTTTTCTGCAGAGTTAACCACACTGTAATTCAAAAGTAGGGAAAAGCAAGATTTTCCTTAGAAAGATGTCAGTAATGGAAAGAAAGTATCCTGGAGATATACATATATATATTTATAACAGAACCTTTATTTTAGCATGAATTTCCCAAAATAATGTATACTGTACTTATCAATGATACAGGCAAATAGTGTTTTAGCTTAGTTCATTTAATCTCTGTATGCTGGCCACTTATCTCACTGTCTTTATCTTTTGTAACTTTCTGATTATTTTGTGTCTGACACTGGGAATAGTTAAAGAAAAAATCATTATTATTTACAGGGGGTCAGTCTTTCACTTGAGATTATCTAAATCAATCCTTAGAAAACACTAAATTATCTCCTGGATCCAGAACAAAATCACAAGATCCAGCAAATTAGTATCGCCAGATTGCCAATTCCAGATCTAGGGTAGAATTAACTCTTCATCTTACGCTGATGCTGAGAAGCTAAGTTACTATATCTGTAACAGCAAAGGAAGCCAGTTAGTATCACACATGAAATTAGCCTGGAAAAATGGACATTGCTGCCTGTGCAGTCACATCTTTTCACTGAAAGTGAAGAAGAGAATAAAAAAGGGGGAAAGAATTATGGATAGAATAGCATATATCAGAGTTAAAAAAAGAAGCATGTCTTCAAAGGAAAAGAAAAAAGAAAATCTGTGTGGAAAAAGAATCCTGGCTAGAAAAATACAGCTGTAATTGTACATTATTTTAAATGGAAACACAAATTCATCTATGGGTGTGAAAAGAAGGCAGCTTTTCGGTTGCACTTACAATGAGTAGCCCTAACCATTCAATGCTGCTGCTGGAAAAGATTCAGTGGCTGGAAAGCCATCCTGTCCCAGCAATGGTAGCTGCAGCATGACAGCATGTTTCTGGAGGCTCACCATTGCGTGCAGGGCAAACAGCCACGGTCTATGGCCACATAGCCACAACAACACCCATGGCCTCTTGGCACTCACTAAGGCACTGACAGTCCTCACAGCCAATACAATAACAGTTATGCTATTTCAACACATAATAACTAGAAGTTACAGATTACTTGCTTTTTTAACTTACAGCAAATTTTACTTTTACCTACTTTACAGACTTAATGATGCCACATTCCTCTAAGCATTGATTCTCTCATTTGCTAGATAATCTCCATTGTCTTTCTGTAAAGGGAATGTGTTGATATTTGCATATTTCTTATGATGAGGAGGTGATGTCAGAGAAACTCATGTCAGCTACAGTCTGAGTAAAAACTGAGTAGTTCCTGAGGATCTAACCTGCCAGCCACTTAATAACACCAGGAACAGCACTATCCCCCACAAAGAAAGGACCAGGCAATAACATATTATAAGCAGTAATTTTACAGCAACTCCACTTGAAAGTCTCCCAAGGCCTCTTCTGGTAATAAGCATGCAATAAGACAACGGCACGAGTATTAAAACTTTACCATTCTTGGTAGGTTTAGAGCAGAACAGCACTGATCATTTTTTAAAATCAGCTCCATGGAAGACCATTGAGTGGATACGGTGTGGTTTGTGTCAAGCAATACTTTGCAAGGGCAAACAGGGAATATTCATGATGCAGGTCAGTTTGTGCACAGCAGTTATAGGAGACAAATGGCATTGGGTGCTAGAAAGAGCTGCTTCAATCGCTGAAGGCTCTGTCTTCATTTGTTATCCATGGAAAAAGCTTATTAAATGTAACACCTTTATTACTGTGGTGCCTGCTAATGCTATAGCAGTCAGGAGGGAGTCAGTCATTGGGTGTTCACCGTAAGCTACCTTCCTGAGAAGGATTTCCCCCTTTGGATAATAAAAACCTGCCTGTGTGCTGACCAGAGTAATATAAACCCACCAGGCAGGAGATATTCCATTAGTAACTAAAACAGATGTAACTTCTTCTCATTTTTAAGTTAAAAGAAAGAGAAAAAATATGTTTATTCCTGCACTGTGACTCTCTGTTGTGTGCTCAGCAGCATGGATGGGCACTAAAAGGCAGCCACAGTAGGACAGCTCTTTTCTCTAAGAAGTTCTATATCATGTTAAAAGCTAATAAAAGCCACAGAAACTTCCAGGCATAAAGAGAAAAGATGGAAACGTCGAGACAGGGAAGCAAAAATAAGAGTGCAATGGATCAAATATACAGTTTCAGAAAGAAACTGGATAATCTCTCCCTACACACATTCTAAAATATAGATCTTTTTAAGGAGATATTGAAATTATTAACATAAAGAGCTGTGCTAACAGAAGGTGTTTTGAAAATCTGGTCTGTGAAAGAAAAACTGAATTGTACTTGTATGGGTCTATTAAGTTCTAGCCTTTCTTACTCAAACAAAAAAAGAAGTAAATCAGAAACATATCTCACACCAGATGTCAAGTATGCAAATCCTCTGATTTCAAAATTCAAAGTTTCACATATATCACAGATCCAAGATTTGTAAATGACGTCCTTCTTCCTGGTAAAGTAAACCAAAAGTCTCAATCCATTGTCTTCTTTGTTTTGAGTTGTTTGAAACCGTAGTTTAAATTCAGATTATTTTTTTCAGGAGATAGATCTATAATCTTTTAGTTAAAGGAATACTGAAAGCAGACCTTGAGAAATAAACCTGAGGAGGAAAAATAGTGTGTATTCAAACCTTGGAAGTATCCTGACAAAATAAATGTAACTGAAACATATAAAATGACATACTTGTTTTTCCAACTACAATTTAAGATATTAAATGTCTGTCTATCTTTTATATCACAAGCCTTGGATATATTTGAAAATACATTGTGATTTCTGTTCAGAATTCCCCATTAGGTACACGATTATATTTATCAGAATATTTACTCCTTTGTTACTAGAACTTATACTTTGCGCAGAAACAACAGGTTGTGAGTGCTCATCACCTGCAGCAGTGACAGCTAAAATGAGCACAAATTTCACAAAGGGATTCGAAGTTCATATATTCCTGCACTGTGATCTCACACTGAGAAAGGAGAAAATGTACTCATTGTAGCTGTCACTACTTTTCAGCCTCTTCATGCTGCCTTTTTAATTTATCATTTACAGCAGTATTGGCCTAATAACAGTACCGCTTTTCAGCAATTTTATAATGTTTTTACAGAAATCTTACTAGCTGCTATCTTACTAGCTGCTCTTCTTCTGAAACAAGATTTTTATTTATTGTAAAATGAGAGAACAAATGTCAGGTTAAGCCCAGCTGAATATCAAAAATGGAAGAGTGCTAGTTATTTAATGCTAAATTATATGTCTGGATGTGATGAAAAAGCATCACTGGTACTAGAAATAGACACATCCTCCATGATTTCAAGGAATTTGACCAAAATAGATAAGAATTGGCCCCCCAGAGATGCGGCAGCATTGTCGTACTATTCTCCCAGATAACTCTATCACAACATCACATATCCTTTCAAAACAATAGCGCACCAAAGGTTTATACTTGTCTTGCCCTGGCTGCCTTAAATCACGACAACAATGCTGGTGTTGCACTTTTAAGAAATCATCGTTTTTAACTACAGGCCATTTGCTGCAGTGAATCACTTGGGGAGGGGGAGAGGTTTTGACAGGTTTTCTGAAGTAACCTTCAGAGATGAACTTGGAATCCAGTTTAAGGCTTAACTTCCATTTAAGATGTTGTCCCGTTGTAAAAAACAAGGTTTTCAACAGACACATCTGTTGTTTCAAAGCATTTTCCCTGTGAGGTGTTTGTATATTATGCTCACTACTACATCTAGACCATGAAGTATAGCTCAATGAATAACTAACAGATGATTACATTTATGAGTAAAGACTACTCATAGCAGACAGCTACTTCCTACAGGTGACAAGCAATCTTCGGCTAGGGCTTCACCTGACTAGTCATTTTGGGACATGATCACAAGGGCTGGAGACTGATGAAATTATCCTGTCCAACATCAAACACAAAATGGTTGTAAATCAGCTGGGGCTGTGGCAGGAGGAGAACAAGTCATTCTTTATGCGGTACTGGCAGCTCTTTCACCTAGTAGCTACATTAAGAATCCTAACAATGTCATTAAGTGACCCCAGGAAGAACTTGGTAGATTTTTATTATTGACATTTGTATGAATTTAGCATTCATTCAAAGGGGGAAAAAAATCCTAGGAAACACAAAGCTGCATTATTTTAAAGCAGTAAAATGGTTTATTAGGGGGATCGGAGTGTACTAGGACAACACTCGCAAGATACATACATAAAATATGCCCGTTGTAACTCTCTGTTTGACCTTGTAGAACCATGTAGGTGCTTAGCTGACATACCATTATAATATCCCTATGGCTTGCTCCATAAAAAGAAAATGATAAAAGTCTGACCTCTGCAATATAACCTTTTCTTCCTGCAGAATAAATAATTGTATTTCAAAACAAATGTAAGTTAAAAAGGCTGCATCTGCTGCTGATGACCTGACATAGACATGATGTAAAGAAACATATTTTAGGAAACAATTTGGACTTTACCTTTAGAAAGGTTCAGAATAATAAATACATCCATATTCGTCTGCATGCCTAGGGGTTTATTTCTGCAACTCCTGCTGCTGCTATTACAGAGACGATATGTAAATCTGTCCACAAACAACAAAAAGACTAAGAAAATGTTCTCTGTATAACTGCATGGGGAAAAAAATACCTTGCAGACATAAAATAGCTGACAAAATCTTCACTAGAGAAATATATTCCGAAGGGGAAAAAAAAATTCACGAACAAGACTATGCAGGGTAGACAGAGATTCAGTAAAGGCCATCGTTTTGATCTTTGCAAACACCTGCTAGACACAAACATTTGGGCAGATCTGCATGAAAGGAAAATGCACATTGTGATCAGCCCCTTGCCTCGGGAATGAGAATGAAGATGATGTTTGTACATTTGTCTATCCTTCAGTTCCCGTAGCTATTTCACCAGCTTGCTCTCCCCTTACTTCTCCAACAGTCTTTTACCCGTCTGTTAGCAAACGGACTTCAAAGGAATAAATGTTTCATCTCTGTTGGGTTTTGTTACTGAATGTCATGAAATGCAGTCTCAGGATTATTTGTGGAGCGTTTAGGATATTCCATATCCAACACAGGTTGCCCAAATTACTAATAAGGCGATTGTGAATTCAGTTTAGTAATGCAGACCTGTTTGGATGACGGAGGGGGGGACATCTGACTTCTTAAGGGCTTTCATTTTGATGAGCAGAATTACAGGCCTTGTTTCGGTATTTGTACCTAGCTGTGTGCAGAACAATTGCTCTGTATAACATTCTGCAGCACATGATATGCATATAGCACACCAAATCCACGTATTTTAAAAAAAAATCCATAACACACTTCCCAAAGCTCTTTCTCTCTAATGTTCTCTTGCCTCAATTCTCATAATAGAAAAATCCATCTTCCCTACCCGTCTGAAAAAAAATCCTCTCCTCACCAAGGCATTCCCAAACTTCTCTAAAGCATAAAAATGCTGATGAGGGGAAAAAACATCCCCTTCAGGAAAAGACATCAAGGGAAAGAAATGAATGGATGGAACAATAATCCTCCAATATGCCAAAGAAATATATTTTCCAAGTGCTTTACTTGATGGCTATTTCTGTGCTCTCTCTCAGCAGTGCTCCTTCGGCGCTTACACTTTAATTGCCCTGCACTTTGTTCATGGAAGGTATGTGTTGGCTGGCCGCCAGCATTGGCTAAGATTCGTCTTGTCACTACAGTGTCTAACAGCGTGTACAGAACAATATCCCAATTAGATCCTGAAGTGCTGGAAACATGATACACCACCAGCATGTCTCTCTGGGACCGAGAGGTAGGAAGTTTTGAAAAACAGATTAACCGTGAATATTCATTCTGATCTCTAGCAAGGCAACAGTAAAAGCCTTGACAAAACTATTTTTTTAATGTTAGAAATCACGGCATTGATTCTGCATTAGCACTTCTAGTGTGGGTTAGAGGAGACTGAGTTTAGTACCTTCCTCTATAGACCTACGTCATTAACAGGGTTATCATTTTATCTTTCGAAAGATCGCGGGTTAAAATTACAATCCCATCAGCACTTTTACTGAAGATTCCCCATCACATTTTTAGCAAAGGGATCTATTTTAGCCCTTACTATACAAATCCCACCTACAGGCCTTGCGACTATTTCAAGGGAGAAATGTTTAAAGATTTGCTCTATTAAATTATTGTTGAAATCCGTTCTCCAAAGTGCCATGGGAACTGGGGAACCCTTCCCAGTAAAACATAAGGAATGGACAATATTGAATATAGTGAGGAATTTGACTTGGAGAATTTCCTTCTGTCCTCCTTTTTTTAAAAAACAATGCTCCTGTGAAAAATGACTAAAGAGTTACATTAAGCCTTCCAGAGTCGTTTCAGATCTTCACCGTAGAATTTTGTCTGTTCCTGTCATTTTTCCTTTCATTTTTAAGGAAAAAAAATCTTAAAAGTGGAAAACGATTTAGGTTCCTTACATTTTCATTGCTCAAACTCACATTTCCAACTTTGTCCTGTCTTTAAAAACGCACTGATCAAAACACTTTTGTAAGCCTATTTGAAAAATAAAGTGAATTGGATGTCCTGTATTCTTCCAAACTTACTCATGGTGTCTCGGGAATAGACACTGACAGGACAACAATACTTCAGCTGCTGAGGGCCTACATCTATCTGAGAGAATCTGGTGCTTGTGAATGGCAAAAAACAAAGTCAACATCTAGTGTGGGATCCTGTGGATGCATAAAGGGGCTGACTTACATCCAGTGTTCCGGGATGAACCCTAAAACTCCTGGGCTACAGTCACACCTTGCTTTACGTATGGACATCTCACAGATGCTGTAGGTGCTAGTGTCATAAAAAGGGATGTGGGTCACAAGACCGTTCTCCTGTGAAAGAGGCTGAGCAAAGCAGACACATCACGGTCTCACTGGGAGGACACGAGGGACCTTTGCCTTGAAGGAATTTCTGTGGCTGTGAAACAAAAGAGGCCAAGGAATTTCTTTGACTTCTGTGACTCTGATCAGCCTGACAGTGTTAAACTCCAAGACACAGATATACTTATTTCTGCACCTTCCTGTCTGCAAAAATTGTTTGCAAACGGATTGCACATTGGCTTAAAGGATTAACATGGAAATGGAAGCCAAAAGTATTATCCTCAACTAATGCCAGGAAGCCGACTTTACCCCTGGGGCTGTCTACAGAGATGGAGGGAAGAGGGAAGCCCTCCAGCCTCTCATCCCTGTCTCACACAGCAAGAACGTGGAGTATTTGCCCACTGTGAAGTATCTCTTTACCCCTTCATTCCCTGCGTGAGCTCCAGATAGACAATGGTGGGGCAGCTGAGGACACTCACTGCACCAGCAAGAGGAGCTACTGTCTCTGATTTAACTTTTCTGCTTCTTTCCACCCTCTCTGCTGCCCGACCATGTCCAACACAGAACAGGCAAAAGGATCTCGCCACTTCTGTGCAACACCTAGGGCGGTATTCAGTTTGACATCAAGGTGTGATCCACATTTCTGTGGGTACATGCGAGACCTTTATCCTTCCAGGTTATCCCTGCCCCATCCTCCATGCCACCTGCACTGGGGTTTCTGCAAGGCCCTGCTAAATTTGTTTCCCACTCCTGCTTTGCAATTCCTGCACCTCCTGTAACTCTCAAAGTCCCATAATGGCCTTGCAGACACCTCTTCCTCATTCAAAATAATCCCAATGCTGCTGCATCCAACTTGCAGCCAGTGGAGCAGGTTAGGTGGCATATATCTTAAATTTTCATAATAGGTAAAAGTGCATGATATCATAGAAAATTCACCCACATTAATCTGGTTGAGCTCTAGATAATAACTGGGTATGTGCAACCTGTCTGTGTGGGCCCCCTAATCTTTAAGGAGATTCAATTGGTTATAATTAAAAGTTTCAACCAAAATATGAAAAAGAAAGATACAAATTGTCTATCCCCAAAAGAATCTATACTGTGGTAGTGTAAACTACCGCTTATTTTGCTGCTTTTTTTTATTCAGTAGTGAACAATAAATATATAGATTTAAGATTAATTCTTTAATCTTAACTTAAAAATTTGTAATTTACTCTGTAGCCAATCTTTACAAGCAGAAGGTTATATTCCAATTTAATATGCTCAGTACTATTGTTTTGTTACTCAAATAGCAGTCACAGATGTTTAGAAGAATTTGCTTTGCACACAGGTTAAGCTGCTTAGCTGAGTTTACCATAAAGTTGAAGTGTGGGTTAATATTTTGAGCCAATTGTTTGATGTGGTAGCCGTAAATTATTGGTCATGTCTGTAGCTGTTATGATTCCAAGGAATAAAACCTTCCAGCCAGATGAAAATTGTCAGCCAAATAAAAAAAGGAGTAATGATCTTAGATCTGAAAAATAGGATTTCTTGAAGTTTTCTGAAGTGGAACTCAGCTTTTAATATAACTCTGAATAGTTTGCACAATGAAGACAAACAGTGAAATCAAGATGAAATAAAAAATAGTAGATTCTTGTAGTATCTTAATACTCTAGGCAACTTTTCCTTCTTTTACTGTATCACATTTTTCCTACTTTGAATGAATGAATTTATTTATTGTAGAAGATTTATAGAAGCAACAAGGAAAATTATCTAAAACTACAGTATTTCAATAAGAGTTTGAAATATTAAAATATTATTAAAGTTTAATCTAGAAAGATTGAAAATCTGCACATATGTTGGAACCCATTAAAATCAAGCCTGCGTGTGGGATTGCAACTGATCACACAAAGCAAACAAAAAGTGTAATTTTCATACACACAAGTTTTAGATGTGTTCTAAGTAAAATATATTTACAGCTAAAGGTTGTCTGTACTAGAATCACAGAATCACAGAATGGTAGGGGTTGGAAGGGACCTCTGTGGGTCATCTAGTCCAGCCCCACTGCCGAAGCAGGGTCACCTAGAGCAGGCTGCATAGGACCTTGTCCAGGCAAGTCTTGAATATCTCCAGAGAAGGAGACTCCACCACCTCCCTGGGCAGCCTGTTCCAGTGCTCTGTCACCCTCAGAGTGAAGAAGTTCTTCATCATGTTCAGACGGAAAAAAACCTTTTCCTACTGTTGCAGTAGAAATCAAAAACTTTTTAACTAGAAATGTGGGATTAAATCCTGGCTCAAATGAAGTCAACAATAGATTTCCACTAGCTACAAGAGAAAGCAAGGTTTCTTCTGACTGGCTATTAAATTTTTGTTTCTATCATCAATCTGAATTGCTCACTTTCAAGCCTTTCTCTTTTTCCCCACCTGTAAATTAAGTAAACACACAGTATTAACCAGTAAACTACACATTACAATAACGACTTGTATTTTCTTGTGATAGAATTATTGAAGAATCATGGTGATAGTTACTAGCCTTTTGACAAATTACTTCTTTAACTCAAACCTTATTGATAAGAAAGAAAAAAATATTAAAACCTGAATTATTTAGTTGCATATTACATACTCCAGTACTAGAAAGAGCCTTGCTTTGTGGCAGCATATGGATGTATCTGACAATGAAACCCGTCTTCCACAAGGACCGTTACCTCACTCACTGTAGCACAGCACTGTCAGTCCAGCACTGGGAAAGAAAGATCCTATTTTCCTAGTTCATTTACAGATGGATCTTCCCAACAGTGACATAAACTTACATAGCTGGTCTGATCAGGCTCCACCTTTGTCTCTGTTGATGAGGAGCGACTGAACTATTATCTTGCACAAATGAATGGCTGTTAGTTCACAGTTTCATCTATTTTCAAAGGAGAATGTAAACCCAAACAGCATTTGTGCTTAGTCTTTACCTAGCCTAGGGAAAGAAAAATGCTCATGGCAGATGTCCAAATGGTAAACAGATCAGAAGGGATGAGGAATCACATAAAACTTCAGCACTATGATAAAATGCTGAATTAGTAAAACAGAAATAACCAAGGCTTTCCAAGAAGGAGCACAACGTGGATATCTTAATAAGCGTGTGTCTCACTGGTGCATTACTTGTACAAAGGAAAGGATTCAAATGTATGAATCCCTCCTGATATTGATTGGCATTAAAACTTTTGCTGCCAGATTATTAAAACTTCACCCACGCTCTCCAGAAGACCTGTTTTCCTTGTCTCTCCTCTCGGTTCCCAGAAGCCTGACTGCGATGAGCGTCATTCTGGACTGGGTGGGGGCCTCATCATCTAACCAAATCCCACACTAGCTGCCTGGAACATGAGTGAATCATTCTTGAGGACCCTGTAGCAACTTGGGTGGTGATATTCATTGAGATATGTGAGGTTACATTGCTCCTTCCTGTCTTGATTACTCTCAGTCTACCCAAAAATGCTACATTTCAGCCTTACTGCTCCCCCCTGTCCATTACTTAAAGACAAATGTAACATTATTTCATTAAAAATGGTAGAAAGGTTTTTGAAGAATTGGGGTAAATGCAGCTCAGCGAGACCTCATCCACTTCTAACTGGGCAATACAGATTTTTCCTCTTTCTTGCAACCAGCTGAGTTTAGTAATTCTTTTATATACCACCATGGCACTGGTTTTATGCTCCTGTCCCTCCTCCTCTGCTATTTCCATAATGAAAGCTTCAAAACAATTTGTTGTTATGTAGAGAGTGGAGGAAAGAGAAAGGCAAGAAAGAGAGGGGTGGAGAGAGATAGAAAGAGAAGCAGAAGTAGTGTTAGTCTTTGCACCTCTGGTCTTTAAGTTATCTCTGTTTTCATGATTCCTGAAAGCTTACATTTTGTGAAGTTTTCATTTGATTTTAGATAACAGTCCCCAGAATGGCAAACCCAGTGAGTAAGGGGAAAAAATCATTCATGTACAATAATAAATGGATTTCTGCCAATGACAGGTCATGATACAGAAAAAAAAATCTGTGATGACCCTCTTTCCTCTGCTCTCATTTATCTCCTGCTGGTGTCCACTGATAGATTTCTGCTGTATGATTTATTGCAGAAAAACACCACCTAGAAATGGGCTTTTGATAAAATTGTTCAAGGATTCCTGGACAATAAATCCTAATCTTTACACGCATGCTGCAAGATGTTTCACCTTTCTTATGTTATAAATAATATATGCCAAATGTGATAATAAATCCATACATCTAAGCACTATCTCTGTAGTTTAAGAAATGAAATTACAATATGTAAGTCTGATGTTAATAGTAGCTATATAATGCTGGGAATATTGATGGCAATATTTGTTTATTTGAGATACAAATTTCCAGCACTCTGTTGTACTGAAATTTCATTGCTTTTATCAGCCTGGATGGTTATGTCATGTAAGGAAATCTGTGATAAACACAACAGACTCTAGCTGGCTTGAATCAACAAAGATGCTCCTGTAGGTCTGCCAAGAACCTCGCTGAGGAAATCAGCTGAAATTTTCAAGTCTAGCCTATGCAAAGACCTCTCCATAATTAATCATCTACAGTAGGAAGTGTGTGATAGCATCTGTCACCTCCCTATGACCCTATGACTGTTACAGTGGGGTTAAATGTGCACAAGCCTAGCATTTAAAGCTCTCTACAAACCATAGGCTCAAGGACAGGATCTGGCTTAATTTTACTTGAGAGTGGGAATGAGGTATATCTTCTGGCTAGAGTATATTTACTATGGTAATAGGTATAAGCCCCAAAACTGACTTTAATTACCGAGTCCTGTACAAGCTGTAAAATACTGCAAGCATCTTTCCCTTCATGTGTCTGGACAAAACAAGCAAGCCTTTATTTAGAATCTGAACACAGCCAAATGAACTATTTGCAGTCAGAGCTGACCATTTGGGATGTGGAAAAGGAGAAACTACATCAGAAAAATAATAAAAACAATGATTGTAAGAGACAGAGGCAAAAGATGATATGAGAAGGGTGAATGTCAGAGAAAATAAAATAACTCAATGAAATACACTACTCAACTACTGTTTCTGTAAGCACAACATTTTTTTTTTAAGTCTGATGCAGTCTTTTGACTGACTTTTCTGTGTTACCTTTTGTAAAAATTGAACATTGTAATACTTGGCTGCTTTTTGATTTCCTGCCTAAAGGAAATAAAATCTCTACCATGCACCTGTGTAAAAGAGAGAATGTTACCAGAGTATTTTCCATACATAATGACTTTCTGATAACATCTGTGAAGGTGGAACGTATTCTGCCCAAGAAAACTGAGAGCTCTAAGTTTGGTCACTGAAACTTAAGAGACGATAATATGAAATACTGAAGGAAACACTGAAGGAAAAAAGAGTGTGAGAACTGCAAGGACAAAAATCCTTTAATTAGAGGGAACCAAGCCCACAGAAACAGTGTGTTTGATTTCAGCTGTGTCCTCTGATCTATGCTGAAGGTCAAAGAAGGAAATGCCACAGAAGTTATGATTATGTGAAATGAAGTGAGAAACAATGATTTAGCGTAATAAACACTTCCCACAACTTCAGAATGTTCTGCTCACTGAAGTTGTCTCCCAGGTGTCTGCCTGTCTCCAGGACACATGGATAATCCCAGGTTGAAATGACAGTGAGGCATGTTATTCTTAGAAATACATGATTAATGTTGGTTTATATGAAAGGAAACCCAACTTGCTCCTCTAAAATACAGCAGAAACCTCTCCCTTCTGGTTTGTCTGAGTCAAAGTATCAACTTTCCGCCTTCAATTCCTGGATTTGAATTTCAGTCAACCATAAAAACCAATATGATTTTCTTGATAAATTCCTCTGTCCTCAGACACAAGACAGACTACACTACTTCTATACTTGAACCATGTCCTAAAGGGCACTTATTTCTCTACGGGCAACAACTCTAACAATTCTGAGAGGAAAATCTTCTGACAAAGCATTATAGGCCATCAAGTCTCTGCTGTCATACTACTGCACTTGCAGTTTATGAAGCTATTGAGCTCAATTTCTTGTTTTTACAAATGGACCCCAGAATCAGTCTGTGTTCAGATCTGTTTTCTCAGATCAGATATTCTGCCCTCCCTCATGCCAGAATTCTTAAAATTATCCTTTTTTGGCAGTTTCTTTTTGAATATAGAATAAGATCATTCATTTACTAGATTTCTTCTTGCCTCTCCATAAGGAATTCCCTTACCCTTTTTTTTTTTCTGCCATTTAAGTAAATTAGCATCTATTTTTAAAGTAAAACAAAAATTAAAAAGTAAATGGGTAGAGATGGCGGAGCACGGATTCGGAGAATGTGTTTCAATAAAATGAAATCTTCAAACTCAGAATAGTATTTTGTGTGTTCTCCAAGAAAGCACACACAAATCCTACTGTAAGGAGACGTAAGACTGAGTAAAGCCCTCCACAACAAAAAAGAAATTCCTCTGAAAGGTTTGAGCTGAAACTTTTGTCAAGTCAGCTGAGATGTATATCTGTAGGAAGTGATCGGTCTCCTTATTTTGCTAAAAATCAGGCCATGCAGAAGTGAAGCAAATCCTCACTCTCCTCCCTGCCTTGGGAGCTCCTTCATAAATGGACTCCGTGTTCCAACCTGAAAGTGCCAAAAAAGCAGTACAGAGGCGAGCACAGCCACTGTAACACCACATCCTTCACCAGCATCACCCAGCTTGCCCACTTCCCTTCACTTCAGCAGCTCCAGTCTGAAATCTCCGTAGGTGTGCTTCAGGGGCCATTAGCAGCTGATATGCAGCACATCCCATTTCCATGTGGGAGGTGTAAGGGCATATCTGCTTCACCATACCCAGTGAACTGAGCCAACTTTGCTGCACTTTTAGTCTCCATATCTCCATGGATAGTATGGAGATATTTACTCATTCTGGATGAGTCGATGGTTTATTTTTACATTCAAAGTTGTTACTATCTGATTAACTACCTGCATCCCAAGCTGAAAAGCAGAAGTCCGACAGCCTTAAGGGTGGGTATGGACATGGCAGATCCTCTTGCACTCTTCCAGGGAAACCAGCATGCTCGAGTTCCTCTCTGAAATGTCTGTACACCAATTCGTGCAGCGTGGGGAATAAGCAGGAAAGACTAAGATGCGTGCTGTCACAGGGCCATGATCTCATTGCAACTAGAGAGACATGGTGGGACAGCTCACATGATTGGAATGCTGTCACAAATGGCTACATACTCTTTAGGAAGGACAGGCCAACAAGGCAAGGTGGTGAAGTTAATTTGTATGTGAGGGAGCAACTGGAATGTATCGAGCTCTGCCTAGGGGTGGATGAAGAATGAGTTGAAAGCTTATGGGTAAAAATTAAGTGACGCATATGGGTGACACTGTTGCGGGTGCGTACTACAGGCCACCTGACCAGGAAGAGGAAGTTGATGAGGCCTTCTACAGGCAGCTGCAAGCAGCCTTACAGTCATAGGCCCTGGTTCTCATGGGGGACTTCAAACACCCTGACATCTGCTGGGAAGACCACACAGCCAGGCACACACAGTCCAGGAGGTTCCTGCAGAGCACCGATGATAAATTTTTGATGCAAGTGGTGGAGGAGCCAACGAGGAGAGGCATGCTGCTGGACCTTATACTAACGAACAAGGAGGGATTGGCTGAGGAAGTGAAGGCTGGGAGCAGCCTCAGCTGCAGTGACCATGAGATGGTCGAGTTCAGGATCCTGCGTGGAGGAAGCAGGGCAATAAGTAGAATCAAAACCTTGAACTTCAGGGGGGCTAACTTTGGCCTCTGCAAGGAGCTACTTGGAGGAATCCTGTGGGTCAGGTTTCTAGAAGGTAGAGGGGTCCAAGACAGCTGCTTGCTATTTAAGCATCACTTTCTCTGTGCTCAGGATCAGTTCATCCCCCTGAGTAAGAAGTCTAGCAAAGGAGGCAGGAGACCTGCATGGATGAGCAAGGAGCTTCTAGCGGAACTCACACAAGAGAAAGGTCTACGGAATGCAGAAAGTGGGACAGGCCACTTGGGAGGAATACAGGGACGTTGTCAGAGCATATAGGGAAGCAACGAGCAAGGCTAAGGCCTACCTGGAGTTCAATCTGGCAAGGAATGTCAAAGACAACAAGAAGGGCTTCTTCAAGTACATCAGCAGCAAACAGAAGACTAGGGAAAATGGGGGCCTGCAGCTGAATAAGGTGGGTGCCCTGATGACAGAGGATACAAAGAAGACAGAGTTACTGAATGCCTTCTTTGCCTCAATCTTCACTGCTAAGGCAGGCCCTCAGGAATCCGAGTCCCTGGGGGTAAGAGAGGAAACCTGGAGTAAGGAAAACCTTCCCTTGGTTGAGGAGGATCGCGTGAGAGAAAATTTAAGCAAACTGGACACCCACAAATCCATGGGTCTACGATGAAAGAGAAGGCTGAGAGGGTACCTTATAAATGCGTATGAATGTCTTAAGGGTGAGTGTCAAGAGGATGGGGCTAGATTCTTTTCAGTGGTGCCCAGTGACAGGACAAGGGGCAACAGGTACAAACTGGAGCATAGGAAGTTCCATCTGAACACAAGGAAGAACTTCTTTACTCTGAGGGTGACAGAGCACTGGAACAGGTTGCCCAGAGGGATTGTGGAGTCTCCTTCTCTGGAGATATTCAAAACCCACCTGGACAAGGTCCTGTGCAACCTGATCTAGGTGACCCTGCTTTGACAGGAGGGTTGGACTAGACGATCCACAGATGTCCCTTCAAACCCCTACGATTCTGTGATTCTGTGAACAGATTTTCATGCATAAATAGTACGGACACTCTTGAGCCTGCTCAAAATAAGGCTGATGCCTTGCAAGAGCAGCACATTTACTCTAGCTACTTTATTCTACTTTGCTTCATCTATCTTATTTACATATAAGATATTTTTCAAGGTTCTTTGGAAACATATGGATTGCAAATACATATAAACCAAAATAGCCCAAAAGTTTGGTTGAGGAAAACTGTGAACTGAACTCAAAGATTCCTGGGAACACTTGTTTTCCCTGAAAGTTGGGCAATTTTGTTTTGAAAAATTGAAAACCGGAGCACGTGAAACTGTTTGGCCTAGTTTTCAAAGATTAGTATTAGAAATTGCATTTTGGTTTTAGTCTTTTTAGCTGGTTTTTTCAGAAAAAAAAGTAAAGCTTGAAGTTTTCTCTGTTTTTTTAAGAAAATTCAGAAATCACTTGATGAATATCTACTACTGCATAAGCTTTTAGCTTGTTGTGTTATATAATTATATTATTTTCACAATAGACATTTTGTGAAGATCTGCAGTTGGATAACATGAAAATTTTATCAAAGAATGCAGTTTAAAACTTGAGTACTAAATATACCAATAGAAAGTTTATTAAAATTTTTTTTCTGTTTCAGTGATCAGTTCCATTGAGAGCTGCTAACAATTTGTACACCCACACAGGCATAAGCTCATCAGAACTAAATACTACCTTATGTGACCACCGTTATTTTTTTATTAAAATAAATTATGATTCATTGACTTAATAATTAAAAATGGAAAGCATCTCTTTCCTACTCTTCACCAGACTGGGTCACTATAAGCATTTTATTTGAAATAATTTGGGCTTAAATGTAGAGGGTTCCTTTCAAAGACAATGATACTAAACAAAACAAACTGTTCGAAAACTTAGTATGCTCCACATTCTTCAGGCAAGCGCAAAGTGGTGCAGAATAGCAAAGAAAGGAAAAGAACAAAAGGAAGGAACCTCTCCTGTCAAAGTCTTGTTCAAACCCTGGCTCAGGTACATCTGAGATAATTTATGGGAGCATAATGATCTGCATCAGGAATTTCAAACTCAACCTGCCACATGACTGAGCTAGTTTCTATAAAGAACCTAGCAAGCTGGCGCCACAGCAAATGAAGAAAATGAGTTTAATCATTTTACAAGCTTTCTGCTTGTGGTCGTTCTGGTTATATCTGAATGAAACAGAAGAAAAAAATAGTCACAAAAAGGTATGCTGGATGCCTCTGTAGTTGATGATTGTTGGGATGTGGGGGGAAGGAGGAGAATTAGTGTACCTAAGGGGATGTCAGACAAGTGAAAACAAGGATATTTTACAAGAAATACACTGGAATTCTGGGGATTACAATTAGAAGGATGTGAAAGTAGTTAAATTTTGTCTGTCCCCTAGAAGGGAGCCAGGCAACTCTGGGGATAAGGGCATGAGAAGTGGGTGAGTAGTGGAGCTGGTAGCAAAGGCAGCTTCCAAAGCAAGGTATTCACATGATCAGAAAAAATCTATCTGGCTGCACACTCAATATTTCTAAATAATATTCTTCCCTGACCCCACAGGAACTGTAGCCATTGATCTGCAAAACAACAATGATTAAAAACACATCCGGCAAGATCTGTTTTAATGTTACATAGCAGGACTGCAATTCCGTGCTCCAAAACAACTTTGCAGACACAACCTCGCAGTGATTCAGAACAGGTTAGGGTGAATCAGAACAGTGAGAAATCTTAGGGTTAGAAGAGAGTTGTAAAGAGAAGGAATTTGATTTTGAAAAGGAATACAGGATATTGATGTGGAATTATTTTGTGATACGGTTTTGAAAAAAGCCATGACTTTGGAAAGGACTTTGAAATAGACAACAGCAGAGAAAGAATTAGACCATTCTTTGTTGCTCTCTTTCATATAGAGCTTAAAATATAGGGAACAAAACTTTAACAATAACTGATGTGTCTGTAGCTTAATGAGTGGAGACATTAAATCAACAAGATTTTATTTTTTAAGTTCCTGACAGTGCATTCTTTGGCCTGTTAACACAAATGTATGCTATGAGGAGCTAATTCATGCTACAGCCCTCAGAGCCCAGAAAGGGTCTTCCATGATCTTGCAACCTGGAAGAGTCATCATCAACTAATAAATCCAAGAAATCTGCATCAGATTCAAGGTCAGTAATGGCTAACAAGAAGCAAGGCTTTGTTCTTCCTGGAATGATTAAAATGGCTCCTTTCCCCTTTTATCCTGCACCTTGCTGCTTTTTTCAAGTGACGAGAATATTTTGTTGAAACAAATACTAGAAAAATATTTTTTAATAAAAATAAATAAGAAAAAAAAAACAGGACAGAAAATCTGCTACATTGTGATTCCTTCATTGTCACAGTATTGAGGCACAAACAGCTTTCATTTTTCATCAACATCCATAGAAGAACAAAATACTTGAATGGCTGCATTGCTTCTGACACTACAGCCTATACTGCATTGCATCAGCATTGATGGATACGTTAAGACTGAAAAGAAAAATAAAGAGGCAGAACTAGAACTAGATGGCTTAATAAGGTTTTCTGACATCTTTTGTGGTGGAAATACCTCTATGGATAGTGGTGTCATTATAAACTTCTAATTCTACTGGCCATATGCACAAAAGCATTTGCACTAAAGTCAACAGGCTGAATTTATGGTTAGGATAACTCCATGGTAGTGAACACAAACAGAAATTAATCTGTTTGAGTAAACATTGCAAAGTCAAGGCCTAGATTTCCAAACATATAGGTATGGCTTGGGGGGAAATCCAATATCTGCTACTGGTTTTACTGAGACTTTGGATGTCAGTGCCCTCATCTGTTTATGTAGCTGTGCACATAAACGCACCATTCATATTATTCAATACAGCCTTTGAGGAACATCATGTGTATGCCATACACTGCAAGGCCAGGGTATCCTAGCCCACCTGGAACACGATGCTTCTACTAGACAGAGGACTCCCCAGCAGTCCCTGGGAGCTCAGCCAAAGGCATGTTTCTAGGAGAGCCCCATGCTCCCACTGAAAAGGTCAAGCAGATGAGGCACTTGGTGCCCAAGAAAACATCAGCAGAGAAAGTGTCTGTTCTCAAAGGGCTGCAATGACTGCAGTCTGAACCTGAACCTTCAAACAGGCTAATGGAGTCACTCACCTCTAGCATAGGCCCTTTCACAGTATCTGACTCTCAAACTCCCTCAGCATTTGATTATGTCTAAACCTAGTGATCAAGGTCACGCCACCAGCAGCTTTCTATCATCAGCCTTCAAATCAATTAACAACTTCTCTCTTCTAGACTCATTGATTAAAAAAATGTCAGAAAAGTGCACATTCGTTGCCCCGAGGGAGTGGTGTGCACAATGAGGGAGAGCAATCCAGGAGAGAGAGGATGAGCCAAACCCTGGGTGGACAGAGGCTCTCTGATTCCTCTTTGGAGCCCTGGAGATTTTAGTAGACCTTATCCTATTTTTTTCCAGTATTTAATCACCAGAACTGCACTGTCTTCACTGAGTTACTGTTAATGTGCATACATACCACGTATCTGCAAGTCTTAGAAACCCATATGTATACTAAAATGTATTCGTATTTTAAAGATTTTTGAGTGCAACATAAACACATTTGAGAAGATAATTTAAAGTAATTGTCATTGATAAATACAGAAAATTGGATAAATAACAGTGAAGCTTTAATAATAATTGTTGCATTTGAAAGTTTTTAGTAGGCTACAATTACGTATATCTGACCAAGCTTGAAAATGTATGTTAGATTTCCCACTTAAAGAACAAAAAACTAAAATGAGTCACAAAGTTTATCACTTTATACATTTACCAGGATTGAGAGAGAATAAATTACCATGGTTTCAGGTATGTAATCCACAGGTCATCATGAAAAATAAGAATTTTTTTGTGTGCTCAAGTTATGCACGAGGGAGTTTACATCAGAGTCACCTGTACCTTAATATCTTCCGTATTGCCATCTCTAGTGATGTCGCCTCTCTCCTCAGCAGCCCTGTTACTTCTATCACAGTCCTTCTTTCCTACCTCTGTCTTTAGATTTTGTGCACTTTGTGACACAGTATTTTTAAAGGCATAGGGACTATCTAAGGGGAAAATAGGAAATTTGAATCTTAATATACCCTGATACACCCATAAATGAAATGTAGAAAAATATACTAAAAGAAATAAACAAGCTTCTCTGAGACTGCACCAAAAAAGCTGTTTTATACGAAACATTAGCCAGACCTTCTTTGCAGTTTTAAAGATCTCTGCGCTCACTGAGTGGAGCAATAACATGACTTATTAAGCAACTCCAAGTCCTACAGCGGAGATGAAAGGTATCATGTAACATGGCAACACAAGGGTAGAAGTTATATGTGTTTTCTATCTGGCAGATGTGCAGAGATGACCAAACCAGGACCCCTGTTATCATCCTGTCACCACTTCATCATCACACTCATGAGTGTTTCGTATTCAGCTCACAAGTTTATTCCAAATTTGCTGCTCTTACACAACCCTGCCTCTCCAGAACTGCATGGCAATTCCTCTTTTCAATATCTGAAATGCATTGGCACACGTAATCCAGGAGGTTCCTGCAGAGCATCATTGATAACTTTCTGATGCAAGTGGTGGTGGAACCAACAAGAAAAGGTGCTCTGCTGGACCTTGGGCTAACAAGGAGGGACTGGTTGAGGATGTGAAGGTTGGAGGTAGACTCGGCTGCAGTGACCATGAAATGGTAGAGTTCACAGAATCACAGAATCACAGAATGTTTGGGGTTGGAAGGGACATCTATGGGTCTTCTAGTCCAACCCCCCTGCAGAAGCAGGGTCTCCTACAGCAGACTGCACAGGACCTTGTCTAGGCAGGTCTTGAATATCTCCGGAGAAAGAGACTCCACAACGTCCCTGGGCAGCCTGTTCCAGTGCTCCGCCACCCTCAGAGGGAAGAACTTCTTCCTCGTGTTCAGACGGAACTTCCTGTGCTTCAGTTTGTGCCCATTGCCCCTTGTCCTGTCGCTGGGCACCACTGAAAAGAGTTTGGCCCCATCCTCCTGACACCCACCCTTGAGATATTTATAAGCATTTATTAGGTCCCCTCTCAGCCTTCTCTTCTTCAGGTTGAACAAGCCCAGCTCCCTCAGCCTCTCCTCATAGGAGAGATGCTCCAGTCCCCTCATCATCCTCGTAGCCCTCTGCCAGACTCTCTCCAGTAGCTCCTCATCTTTCTTGAACTGGGGAGCCCAGAACTGGACACAGGACTCCAGATGGGGCCTCATTAGGGCAGTGTAGAGGGGAAAGAGAACCTCCCTCGACCTACTGGCCACACTCCTCTTAATGTATCCCAGGATCCCATTAGTTCAGGATGCTGCGTGGAGGAAGCAGAGCGATAAGTAGGATCAAAACCTTGGACTTCAGGAGGGCTAACTTTGGCCTCTTCAAGGAACTACTGGGAGGAATCCCATCGGCCAGGGCTCTTGAAGGCAGGGGAGTCCAAGAGTGCTGGTTGCTGTTTAAATGTCACTTCCTCCATGCTCAGGAGCAGTGCATCCCCCTGAGTAAGAAGTCTAGAAAAGGAGGCAGGAGACCAGCATGGTTGAACAAGGAGCTTCTAGTGGAGCTCAAGTGGAAGAGAAAGGTCCATGGAATGTGGAAAGAGGAACAAGCCACTTGGGAAGAATATAGGAATGTGGTCAGAGCGTGCAGGGATGCAACGAGGAAGGCCAAGGCCCACCTGAAATTGAAGCTGGCAAGGGATGTCAAAAACAACAAGAAGGGCTTCTTCAACTACATCAGCAGCAAAAGAAAGGCTAGGGACAATGTGGGGCCACTGCTGAATGAGGCGGGTGTCCTGGTGACGGAGGATGCGGAGAAGGCAGAGCTACTGAATGCCTTCTTTGCTTCAGTCTTCAGTGCTAAGACTGGCCCTCAGGAATCCCAGGCCCCGGAGGTAAGACAGGAAGCCTACAGAGAGGACGACTTTCCCTTGGTCAAGGAGTACTGCGTGAGGGATTGCTTAAGCAATCTGGATTCCCACAAATCCATGGGCCCCGATGGAATGCACCCACGAGTGCTGAGGGAGCTGGCGGATGTCATTGCTGAGCCACTCTCCATCATCTTTGAGAGGTCCTGGAGGACAGGAGAGGTGCCCAAGGACTGGAGAAAGGCCAATGTCACTCCAATCTTCAAAAAGGGCAAGAAGGAGGACCCAGGGAACTACAAGCCGGTCAGCCTCACCTCCATCCCGGGAAAGGTGATGGAGCAGCTTATCCTGGAGGCCATCATCAAGCAAGTGGAGGAAAAGAAGCTTATCAGGAGTAGTCAGCATGGATTCACCAAGGGGAAATCATGCCTGACCAATCTGATAGCTTTCTACGATGGCATGACCGGATGGGTAGATGAAGGGAGAGCCGTGGATGTTGTCTACCTAGACTTCTGCAAGGCTTTCGACACAGTCTCCCATAGCATACTCCTAGGGAAGCTCAGGAAGTGTGGGCTGGATGAGTGGTCAGTGAGGTGGATTGAGAACTGGCTGAATGGCAGAACTCAGAGGGCTGTCATCAGCGGCACTGAGTCTAGTTGGAGGCCGGTAACTAGTGGTGTCCCCCAGGGGTCAGTACTGGGCCCAGTCTTGTTTAACTTCTTCATCAACGACCTGGATGAAGAGTTAGAATGTACCCTCAGCAAGTTTGCTGATGACACCAAACTGGGAGGAGTGGTGGATACACCAGAAGGCTGTGCTGCCATTCAGCATGACCTGGACAGGCTGGAAAGTGGGGCAGAGAGGAACCTGATGAGGTTCAACAAAGGCAAATGCAGGGTCCTGCACCTATGGAGGAACAACCCAATGCACCAGTACAGGCTTGGGGCAAACCTGCTGGAGAGCAGCTCTGAGGAGAGGGACCTGGCACTGCTGGTGGATGACCAGTTGTCCATGAGCCAGCAGTGTGCCCTGGCTGCCAAGAAGGCCAGTGGGATCCTGGGATGCATTAGGAGGACTGTGGCCAGTAGGTCGAGGGAGGTCCTCCTGTCCCTTCTACTGTGTCCTAGTGAGGCCCCATCTGAAGTCCTGTGTCCAGTTCTGGGCTCCCCAGTTCAAGAAAGATGAAGAGCTACTGGAGAGAGTCTGGCAGAGGGCTACGAGGATGATGAGGGGACTGGAGCATCTCTCCTATGAGGAGAGGCTGAGGGAGCTGGGCTTGTTCGGCCTGAAGAAGAAAAGGCTGCGAGAGGACCTAATAAATGCTTATAAATATCTCAAGGGTGGGTGTCAGGAGGATGGGGCCAAACTCTTTTCAGTGGTGCCCAGCGACAGGACAAGGGGCAATGGGCACAAACTGAAGCACAGGAAGTTCCGTCTGAACACGAGGAAGAAGTTCTTCCCTCTGAGGGTGACGGAGCACTGGAACAGGTTGCCCAGGGACGTTGTGGAGTCTCTTTCTCCGGAGATATTCAAGACCTGCCTGGACAAGGTCCTGTGCAGCCTGCTGTAGGAGACCCTGCTTCTGCAGGGGGGTTGGACTAGAAGACCCACAGATGTCCCTTCCAACCCCGAACAATCTGTGATTCTGTGATTTTGAAGATGTTAAAACTTTTCATGGTTTTAAAAAGTGACCAGACAAACGAGAAGAGGAAAAAAAACATTCTGGGCTATGAAACACAAGAACAATACTTGTGGTAGATGGTCCCTGCACCAAAGACTGGGAGGATATTCTGTGGAGACCTCACTGTGCGATTGCCTTGTATTTACACACCTCCATGGACAACAGCCTTCAGCTGATGTTGAAGACAAGACGTGAGGCTAGATGGATCTCTGGTGTAAACAAGTACAGACATTTTGTGCTCTCATCTCACCTCTGCTGTTGTGTGGGAAAACAACAAACCTGCTGCCTTTGACAACTCAGGGATGTCAACAGCTTCCCCTTGCCGGCAGAGAAACATGGGAACAGAAAGAACACATAGCAGTCCACCGCAGGGCACAAATACAATATTTCTCTGATGTTCTGGCTCTCATTGTCAGCATCTGATTTAAGAATAAAGAAAATTTTTTTTTTTAATTAAATGTTGGCATAGGAGGTAAGATTCTATGCGACAGCAGCTGTTTAGTAGGTGCTCAGTCCATCCTCATGGTGTGTATTTCTATGCAACTACACATGCAGCTTTGAAAGCAAATCTGCATAAGCAAATTATTATTTGTGTGGGATACCATTATAAACAAGAGGTTTAATTTTTCAATTTAATACCATTATGCTACAAGCTTTGTTGTGAAAAATTAGAATTTGTACTATTTTTTCAAATCACGACCGACTTTTCCACTTCTGATCTGTGATGTAGTTGTGATTCAGTTTAAATGCACAAAAAATGTAACTAAAAATAAGGCAAGGCTTGACTAATAATCGATTTCAGACTTCTAAGAGCTGTCACGACTTGTCAGTCTTAGAAAAGCAGGTAAAAACTAGTTTTCCACCACTAAACAGAGTCACAAATAGCAGTGGTTTCCTTGGAGACTTAGCAGCAGTTCACAAAACACTGTACTTGCAGGAAAAGAGTGACTTATAAAGAAACATTCCCTGTCCAAACTTTAATTAACCTCCTCTCTTAGTAACATACATCCATATCAATTGTGTGTATTTGGTGCTTATCTCAATACACCCTCCTCCCAAGTCCTCTTTCACAGTATACAAATGATATACAGTGTAAATGTGCAACTTGCAAGGATTTTTTTCTGTATTGATTCTAATGTGCAAAAATCATAATTCTATGGAAACAATATTTATGTGTTTTTTTAAAAAACTTATATTTTCCTTAATGGTCTACAATGAGAAAAGTAGCTATCAGTTCAGGAGCTCTAAGGTTCCTGATCTGAAAAATGCATTGCTGTTGAAAAGAGCATTATCATCTCCTAAGCAAACATCATGAAAATAAAACCTTGAATTCTCCCTTGACGACACAGCTGACAAAAAGTCAACACAAACTGACAGGAAGAAAGTTACATCTCATCGCTCCTCAAGGTGAGCTGTCGGCAGGCTGGTAAGTCAGACACTAATATTTGTGATGACGTCAGTGGGTGCATGCTGTCCTGCCTTCAAACACTGCTCCCCATCTCCTGCTCTGTAGGGTGCAGATCAACCATCAGGGGTTCTATTTTTGCCGTCTACCACCGTTTCACAGCTCCCCTTCCTACTTTCAACACCAGAGACAGATTAGAAAGCCACTTCATAAGTGGTTCTGCAGTTTCTAAAAAGAATGTTTATGTTCCTTGTATAAAAGTATTTGGGTTTATCAATGTGTGTATCTGTCTATAGTTCTCCTAATTATATAAGAGAAAAGCATAACACTTTATCTATAGGTGAACTTCTTCAGAGTTAAGGAAAGCTCAGTGCAATACTAAAAATATTCCAATTACTTTGTCCAATTATAACTGAAAAGTTTATCATTGCACTAAGTCTTCAACAACTTAAGTAAAATGCAAGCAAGAAATTCCCGTTTGGTGAGAAACTTCTTTCTTGATATTGCAACTGAAATAATTCAGTTGTCATATACTGAGCATCAGAAATTTTTGAGGATGGCAAAAGGCATTTTTTCAGAAGATGATCTAATTAAATGGAGTGCTGAATAAAGTTCTAAGGGTACACCATTAATCATTCAAAAGTTCTGGCATTTCAGAGCTAGAATTACTCATCTACAAGTCACGATATACTCAAGGAAAATGTTCCAGATTCAGAAGATGAGACCATCAAATGAAGGACCTGGAAAGGAGAAAACAGAACTTCAGAACTTGCTATTCATGGGAATCTAGCTCCTTGTTGTATGACAATTAAACAACATACAGTGTAATAGCCTTAATTTGGTCTGCCGTGGACATCATACACCAAGGATTTATTTGACATCTATTGTGCATGCGAATCATTTCAGACTTTAACACGATGTGAAAACATATGTGTTCATCCCATGAGAAATCATAGCCTGTTGAATCAACAGCAAATATCACATTCATTTCATTACTCCATGAAGACTTAATCCATGTTATCTCTCATCTTTTTACACTTACATTTTTGTTTACATATGAATAACATGTGCGTACATGTTTGTATGTTCACATACTCTTTCTCGAGTTTGTTGCTGTCATCTTCAGCTTCTGCTATCTTTCATGTTACTGTACCCGTGTTCTAAGTACAGCACTTGCTTATTAGTTGACTTGGACTCCTATCCAATCCTGTGTTGCCATTTATCTCTGATGTTAACCAAACCTATATCATAAAAAAAAAGCAGAATACTGATTTTCTTTCAATCTCAGTGTACACAGAGGTAGGCTCAAGCTGGAATCTCTGTGTTGCTGGGACTTTATAAAGGGTTCACATCAAATTAATCAACAGAGCTGAATCCAATCCAGTCATCTCCCTTAAGCGGCAAAAAAGTTCTGCTTTTCAAGTCTGGTTTTAATGAAGCCACTTTTCACCAGTACATCTCCCAAATGGTCTAAGATTATCATCTCAGATGACAACCTAATCATCTAAGGCAAACTCGGTACTGTTTGAAGATGCTGACAGTAGCTAGCCAGACCCAAAACGTACTTGGTTTTCAAACTAAAATCAAAGCTTCGCCTAAAGTCAAATCTATTTTATAAACTGCAATTTTGACTCTCATGGTTCTCATACCACTTTTCTAGTCTTGGGCCACCTTTTGGTGATGTCCTGCAACATCTACACCCTGCTTCCTCTCTGAAGGTGCCTCTTCTTTCAGCAGTGGTGCAGAAGAGATTGTCAATAAATAATAACCAGTCCCCTACTGTGTCTTTTTACATAAAAGTTACTGCTATAGTGCCATAATGGGTTCACATTTTATGGTACTTTTTCTATTATGATTCCATTTGTTGATTTTCAAGGGGTAAAACTTTCCTCTATGCTTCATTTCTTTTCACTTACACAAAAATGTAACTTTAAAGAAAAGAAGATGTCACCTCTGCCCTCTATACTTCTTATGTGTTACACTGGTTAGATTTCCATGCACAGTGAACAGATCTTCTGCCATGTTGTTTCTACCAACTCTTCTGTTTCCACAATGCTCATTAAATTTTTACTGCTACACACATATATCAGAGAACTTCAAAACAGCAATGCCAGGGAGCTGAGGGTGTAAAATCCTTGACTTCAAGCAGGTGGTTCTGGTAACCCATAGAGCAGCCACCTCTTGAAACACCTTACATAGTAGCCACATATGTGCCTTTTGAAGTGAAGGACGTTTATGGAGGCATGAAGCCAAGCACTGGTATGTATTAAGGAGGAGTGTGGCTCAGACTGTGAATCAGCCTGGCTTCTGCCACAGCAAGCAGAATGTCTCATGTTGGCCGGAGAGGCACTGAAATCTCCATGGGCCTGCAGCTTCTGAAGACCTCATGGGCCAGAATTTTCCATGGCATTAGAGCACACTCTGTTTTTGTAATTTTTTTCTTTTTAGTGTATTTTTACACCACCTCTACTCTTTAACATACACATATAAATACAATAGAGTTCACTTCGCTGTACTGTGTGTGTGTGCAGCTCTGGTAATGGGAGGTACACAAACATTTCAATAGCTGAATAGATTCTTGTGTTTTATTCATTCAAGTATTCATTCTCAATTCAGTGGCACCCTTCCACCTTGATAGCCTGCAATTATAATAATCTTTAGCAAAAATAAATGAGATGTTTTAAAATACTTCATATTTGGCAATCTAATGTTTCAGCATTTTGTTTTAAGCTTAGACCCACTGCTTGTAAGGACCCTTTAGGGGTGGGATTTCATTATCTGAATTTTTAAATCAAAATTTGCATGCTGTGTAGACTATAATTTATATTTGCGTACACAAAGCTAGAGTTCTTAATTTCTGTACTAGACATCCTTTACATCACAAATGCATGGAGGACCTTTAGTTACAGGAAATGTGATCAGACTAATACAGATTATTTTGTGTGTTTCCTCTGTTGCGCTAATTTATCATATGGTTGGAACAAATCAGTGAAAGGGCAGTTCTGCTACCTTATATTCCAGTGTTTTAATTCCTACTAAGTTCAATATTTATGGAGTCAGTATCTTACTCCTTAGTACACTTAATCTAGAAGTATCAGTTTCTGGGTTTGATTCAGAGGGTTGTAATTCTGCTGCTTAGTATACTAACCATTTTTCAACCGGTCCCAGTGAAAATGTTATAGGGCTTATGTGAAAAACTCTGTTTATGCGAATCTGGAGAAGAAAGGGGAAAGGGTGGAGGGGCTGGTAAGGGAAGATCTAAACCTGCCAAGTCCTTACATTATGCCCTGCAGATATCACTTGAGAAGATCATAGATCTCCTTTTCTTCTGGCAGCTCATCTATTGTCTACTTATCCATAGCAGACAGTGGTTATGATTTGCAACAAATAAATTGTTCTCAATTACTGAGTACTAAATTGCCAAACCTTTATAAAATACTCTTATGGTACATTTATAAGGCTGTGTGAGGAAAAAAAGAGTCACATATTCCTTCCAATTTTGGCACAATATAAAAACCTTTTTTTAATACCAAAAATAGATTATCAGTTATACCCACAGCACCTTAAAAACTTTACATTCCTAATTGCATCACACGGATAAAGGACAAAACAGTTAGAAGGCAACAAGAGAAAGAAAATCTGTTCCACTTGTTCTATTCCTCATACTAGCATTTCTCCTTTTTAACATACTAAGAAAACCCCTACAATTTAGAGACCAGTCACAGAATGAGTGTGCAATTCATGACTATTGCTTCTGGTTATCTGCTACATCCCTGCTTCCCAGACTGCACAAGCACACGTGAAAGATCTCTCCAGAGCTCTTAGCTGCATGTTGTGTTCTCCACCTGAAGATCACTTGCAAATGTTCATCACTAATGTAATACAGATAAAGAACAAGAGGAAAGAAATCCAGTTCTTCATCATTTTACCTCCTCATTGTGAGAAAAATATAGATACAAAGCATCAGGACTGCTAATGAGCTGCTACATCTACCTCAGTCAAACATACAACTTAGATTTTAGTTCCATCTTGCCTCTTTACAGTCTACTCACTAAGTTCATCGTTACTAGGTGAAATGTACGCTGAAACAATACTTCTTTTAATGTTCCTATTCCACCCAAATTCAGACTGACACAACAGCTGGGTAAGTGGGGGAAGACAATCTGTAGGACAGAGTGATGAAGGATGCTCTCCCACTTCCCCCGAGGAAGCAGGGCACATCTCAGGTGCTTGTACACAGACACATGCATCTTGAAAAACAAACAGGACGAACAGGAGTCCTATACATGTATGCAGTGCATGGACTTCACTTGTCTCATAGTGATGTGGTGGACGTATACAAGTCCATGGGACCAAATGATATGAATCTGAGCTGGGCAATGTCCTTGCAAGACCACTGGCTGTCATCTTTAAGAAGCAGCTGCCCATGATGATTAAGAAAAGGCAAATCTTGCACCCATCCTAAAAATAGAGAGGAAGGAGAATTTAGGGAACTCCTGGCTGGTCAGGCTCACTTACTTCCTGAGAAAATTAAGAGTAAGACTTCATGGAAGCCATTTATAGGAACTTGAAGGACAGGAAAATTAATAGGAACCGCCAGTAAAGATTTATAGGTAGCAAATCTTACCTGACCTCACTGCCTTCTGTGGTGACATGAATGGCTTGGTGGCTAAGGAGAGAGCAGTGAATGTAATTTACCTTGAATTTAACAAAGCTTTCAACATTGTTTTCCATAATTTCCCTGAAACTAATTTGGAATTTGAACTGGGTGAATTATGGGTGAAAAATGGCTTGATCGTGGGTTCAAAGTATTGGGGTTAGCTGTTAGAAATCTAACTGGTAGCCATTTATAGGTGACACCTCTCAAATGTCAATGTGAGGTTAGCACCATCTAACATCTTTGTCAGTGAACAATCAATGGGATTCTACACACCTTTCAGCAATGTAACAGCTCACACCAAACTGAGGGTGAAGGGTTGATACGCTGGTGGGCTGGGCTGCCATACAGAGGGAGTCTGACAAGCTGAAGGACTGAACTGACAGGAACTTTATGCAATTCAACAGACAAATGCACAGTTCTGCATCTGGGGCAGAATAACTCCTTTCATTGTTACAAGCTGGGGAGCGCCTAGCTATGCAGCAGCACTTCAGAAATGAATATGAGGAACCTAGTGGAGCACTCAGCCAACAGGCCAAGAAAAGTGTGGGGCGTTTCCCTCTACTTGGGATTAATGAAGCTGTATCTGGAGTACTGTGACCAGTTTTGGTCTCCCTAGAACAAACTGGAATCCAGACAGGGACCACTGAATGTCTAGCAGGATGGGTTCGTTATGCTTCCAGAGAAGCTAAGGGGAAACCTAACAGATGTCTTCCATTGCGTATAGGGAGGTTAGAGAAGAATGAGCTGGACTCCTCAAAAATTCATAGTGGAAGGAGGAAGGTACCTGACACAGGTTGCAGCAAGGAAAATTCCAGCTGCATAGAAAGAACACATTTTTTGCCATGAGAGAAGATAAGCACTGGAAAATCTTGCCCACACAGGTTGTGAAATCTCCATCCTCAGAGATATTCCAAACTGAACTGTAAATGCCCCATAGTAACTTGATGTAACTTTTAAGTTAGCCTGGCTTTAAGCAGGAGGTCAGACTAGGTAATCTCCAGGGGTCCTTTCCAACCTAAATTTTTTCATGATTATAACATGCATCGTTCATATCCGATTCAAAATGCATATTCTTTATTTGTGGGTAGATTACCGAGTACAAAGTTGATGTCTGTTAAATAACAGCAAGATGTGAATCATGCATCACTGCCACATGGAGCTAATGCTTCAGACCCAGAAGGGAAGTGGCACTTCCCTGAAAGAAGTTGCCAGTGGAATGCTTTAGATCTGCTCATCCAAAACTATTGTCATTTGTCCACTGTGTCACCGCAAAACAGGCAGTCTAACTTGTCAGTACAAACTATGTCATCCTAGCAGATGGAACCAAACACAGGCAACCATCTGTCGATCCTGAATTTATGGAACTGCAAAATTCAAGGATATTTCAGGCTGCAAGGGACTTTAGGAGGTCTCCAGTCCAAACTCCTGCCCAAAGCAGGGTCGGCTACAAGATCAGATGAGGCTGCTCAAAGGCTTTATCCAGATTGGTCTTGAAAAATGGAGATTACAGCCTCTCTGCACAACTCTTTCACTGCTTTCCAGTTCTTCTGGACAATAAGTGTCTTCTTATATCCAACTGTAATCTCTCTTTGAAATTTATGTCTATTGTCTCCTACTATGCATCACTGTGACAAGCCTAGTTCTTGCTTATTGTCCTGCAGGCCCTGCCAGGTTGCTTCTAGCCCCTCTGAAATTGTCTCTTCTCTAGACTGAACAAGCCCAGCTCCCTCAGTCTCCCCACACTGGGCAATTGCCCTGATCATCTCACTGGCCCTTGCACTGAACTTGCTCCACGTCATTGAAGTTTTTCTTGTGCTGGGGGCCCAAAACTGGATGCAGTATCTAGATGCAGTCGAATACCGAGCAGAGGGTGATAGTCACTTGCCTTGAGGTACTGTCTCTGCTCCTATTATAGGTTAGGACACTGTTGGCCTTCTTTGCTGCCAGCAGACATTCCTGGAAAGTTTAGCTCACTGTACACCAACAACTGCAGGGCCTGTTCAGGAGAGCTGTTTCCCCAGCCAGGCAGTCCCCAGCCATATCACTGCAAGAGGCTGCTCCTTTCTGGTGCAGGACTTTGCATTTGTCCTTGTCAAATTTCACTTCCTTGACATCATTGATAAAGACATGAAAAGTTACAGGTCCTAGCACAGGTCCCTGTGGTATTCCAATTGTAAGCATCCTCCAGGTGGATTACAGCCTGCTAATCAATACCCTCTAAGTCAAATGATCCAACCAGTCTTTCATCCATCTAGTTGCCCTCCTATCCAGATCATAACATCCCAACTCGGCTTCAGGAATACTGGGGGAGACAGTGTTGAAAGCCTTGCTAACTTTGTTGTAAAAGACTTACTGCTCTCTTCCTATCCATAAATCCAATAATTTTATCATAGAAGGTGATCACATTGGTGAGGTATGATCCATCCTTGATAAATTCATGCTGACTATTCCCCAGTCACCATCTTTGTTTTCATATGCCCAGAAATGCTTTCCAGGAGGACTCAGCCCATGATTTTTCCAGGGACAGAAGTGAAGCTGTCCCTCTTGTAGTTTCCCAGGTTGTTCTTTCCCCCTTTTTTGTTCATACTTTCAAAGATACGTCATTTTTAATCTACATCTGGAATAAATCAGCTTGCAAATTACAATGTCTGCAGTTTTTTAAAGAAAAGGTTTCTTTTCCAGCTGGAGCAGTGCAGCATGTGCGTAGGAAAAGGCATTCTAATCATATTGATTTTTTCATCTAAGACTCCTTTTGAGTCAGCCAAGTATTTCAAATATTAACTAATTTGTGCTTGTCCTCACTAAAGGACAACAGCTTGCAGATATCTGAATTCATAGGCATGTGAAATAGATATATTTGACTAAGCTGCAGTTTTTCTAAGACATCCTAACTTACTTCATCATTTAACAGCCTCTCTCACTATTTCCTTGTTTCATTTTAGCAATTTAGTTGATGCAATCTGCTCTGGAACATTTTTTTTGTTTTAATATGGAAAAAGAAGTAACTGATGTTACAGCAATGGATCAAAGAATATCAATGGGAAGAAAGCTGCGAAGAGAATAAATTAATTTATTGAAAGTTTTGTGTATGATTTGCTTGGGGGATGGAAAGTAGTAGGAACACAGGATGTGTATACAGAAGCCTCAGAAGAAAAACAAAATGGAGAAATTACTGAAACTAGCCATAAAAACAGAAGGAGATAACAGAATCATACTGTAACAGTGACTGTGGCTGAAATCCTAGTGTTTCAGTTTGTGTTGCTTGGGAAGATGAGAAATAAAGGGAAAAGTGGAATAGTATTAGCATAACTTCCATCCCAGAACTTCCCATCAATTGAACATCAATTGAGAAATGAAAGATTTTAAGAAATCTACCACGTTTCAGGAGGTATCATACTACTAAAAACTCTTATTTGGTGAGGAACAGCATATGGGAGTCTGATCCCCTTACTCTGAGGTGAAGAGTATCAACTGCTTGAGACCAAATATTGGGGAAATTTTAATTAAAGTGTTGAGGAAACTGAGTGCATTGCAGCACAGGTTTGTTAAATGTAAATTGCCCAGAATGACCTGCCAACGTTACATTATAAACTACCATCTTTCTAGCAAAGAGGAGTGTGCTACATATATTGACCAATACATGGTAAACATAAAGTTAGTGGTGTCCTGAACACATTTACTCATGCACCCAAAAGCACACAGACAAGCAAAAAACACTTTAGGGCCACATATGTTCATCTCAAAATTAATGGGAATTAAGCATCTAAACAGTTTTGGTGTCTTTGAAAAACTCCGTGTCCTTTAGGGTCTGAATACATTTGAAAAGAAATGGGCTGTAATACCTAGGATGCCATTAATAGACTTGTAACATTCACAGAGGAAAAAAAATTACCAAATGACCTAACCTACTCCACTACCAGGAAAATCCATTTAAACCAAGCTGTTTTTAAATAGACTTAAGTGATAAAGATTCAAGCATTTTTCTCGGAGAACTACTACGCAGTTTAAGAGGTCTAATTAATGTACTCTGATTTCTATCCTGGGGTTTAAAAAAACACTTGTATGATAGCAGTCTTCTCATTAATTTTTATCTCCAGTCAGGTAGTGCAATAGTTGAATATTTTAATGTCTCAAGGTTTCTCCTGACCAGGCCTGGCTTTACACTTTCTGAAAAAGCACCTTAAGACACTTCAATAGACTTAATATAAAATGTTAATGTGCACAACTCATACACGCAACTAAAGAGAAGTGATTTATAACAGAGTTTATTCATACCATGACTTGGCTAATTAAAGTACACCTTTTTCTTATTACAGTTTATGGACTCCATTACTGTAATGCAGGGAGCATCAAGCAGTGAGGGCAAATGAGCACGGGGAGAAAAATAAGACAATTTGCATCCTCTGTATTCATCATCCTGTGACATTTTGGCTAATAGAAGACAACACATTGCTCTCAAACAGGACTAAGAGAGAGACCCAATACGTAAGTATGTTGGTAGATATCTAACATATCTTTGGATTGTAAATGTTGCTTTGTGAAAGTGTGTACATTTGTATTATGGATCTTCATGAAAGCATGTCCCAACCTAATACAGTAATTGTACAGTAATAACACAGCACATGTAGTCAATGTTTGCACTTTTCAAATGTTAACTAAACTATGTGATCCTTGGTAATCCTTATTTTTAAGCTCTACCTTCACACTTCATGTGTTAAAACATACAGGTTTTTTTAAAAATACGACACGTTAAAAAACTGATTTTTTAAAAGAGTATGGATTTTATTATTTCATTGACATAAAGAGGAAAAGAGATTATACTAAAAATAGGATTTTCAGGTGAATCCTCGTGATGCATATTTTACACACATAAAGAGTGTCACCCGACATTAAGGGGACAAAGATATCCTTGTCAATTTCAAAGTACAATATTAAAATAAATACATCTTTGATAGGGTTCAGTTATTTAATTTTTAAATTACTGAAGAAGTAAATTATTCAATTGCTTATTCAAGTAACTCGTGGTCTGAAATTTGTAACACCTGTCAACTTTGGGCAACTGTGTGTTATGAAGGTTCTTCCCCAAGGTTCCCAAGAGGAATTATTTTAATCCTTACAGCTTTTTTCAGTAACTCAGAAATATCTAGCACTACTGATCTGTAAATAAATGATCACACAAAATCTTGGAGCAAGCAAACAAGAAAATAGGTGTGTTGAACCTAAATGGTAAAATTCATTTTAATTTATCCAAAAGCAGGATAATGTTTCCAAGGATCATTCCAGCTTGTGCCATTGTCATGAATAGGAATCTTAAGTAACTGCAGCAATCATATTCATCCAAACAAGCAGATTATATGAGATATTTGTGATGTGTCAAGGTACAACTACAAAATGTAGTGATGATTTATTTTAACATACAGTTTTTGAAAGGACAAAATAAATAGATTATAAATGACAGGTAGGGAGAATGGTTGGGACAAAATGAGAGCACATGTCATGAGAGATGCTTAATAATCTGTTGTGTTAAAAAATATATAGCAGTGGTTCTTACTAATTTCTTTAATTCAGCCATGTTGTGAGGTACGTTCTGTATGTCTGTCCTATACAGCTATAGCAACATACAAAAATATGGCACAGCTGCTTCTTCAGTGAGAATTATTAATGAAAACAGAACATGGTGAATATTTTGTCTTTTATTTTAGTTTGTTTGCATTCTGGCCATATCAGTCTGAAATTATGGAGATATCCAAAGTTCCCACCCTCTCAAAGGAATTAGGTGATCTTCTGCTTAAAATGTAAAGATTATATTCTTTGAAAGAGGGAAGCATGAAGAGTAGCTAAGCATCTGAAATTCCTCAAGCAGATCAAACTTTTTTGCTCCAAGAGTACAGAACAAATGATCCTTACAAAGACTTTGAAATTCTTTGTCACCAGGACAGGGTTGCCTACCTAAATCAAGGCCAGGTGTATGAACTATACTATGCCAACCAAACACTGCAAGTTGGGCATGCGAGGTCTGAACAGCTTAAAAAATACCAGCTCTGGTGAGCCTGGAGCCGTTCATCAGCAACGTAAATTTTACTTAATATTTATTAAGTATATTTAGTGCACCTAGATGCAATGTTTGCTTCTCATGCTATGTTTTTAAGTAGTAAAAATACCTCATTCTTTAAGCAGAGGTTTCCTATCAAGCCAGTTATAACTATTATAACCAGTATAACACAACCAGTATTGTGTCTGTCAATCCAAGACACAAATATTCAACAGGAAATAATAACAACAATAAAAAAAATCATCCTGTAGATCACTGAGTCAAAAGAGTAGCTTTTTGGCACATGAAAATTTACAGTAATTTTTCATTGCTGTTTTGTATATGATGGCAAAATCTCTGCAATCTGATTACTAATTAAAAAAAACATTCTGTTTCTCATTGAAGGGCACACAAATAAATACAAAACTCACCATCCACATTGCCTCCAAAAATACGTTTCCCTATTTACAATGGTGGTATTGCATTTAACTGTCTTTGCCTGTTTTGTATACCGTAAGAATAAGGGTTATGAAATCTTGTTTAAAATAACTGCATGCAGGAAGAAGGAAATAAACTGCGTTAATTTAATCTTCTTTCCTAAATGTTAACAGCAGTGTAAAAATGGATGCTCTCATCCTTGTAATCAGTTGCACGGTGCACAAGGGCAGCAGTCTCTGGTGCCTCATCTGTGAACTAATCTTTCATTTCATAGCAGATCTTTCCATATCAAACAACACAAATGACTTAATTTGCATGACAGGATTTGTAACGGGGCAAATCTAGTGTCAAAGTCGATTAAAGATTACACCGGAGAACTATCATAATCAGTACTCTAATGAGCCTAAATAGTACATGTAAAGTCTCCCCTTTTTGCCATTCCAGTCATGTATAAAAGGGAATGTGTTTCTTTTCATCGGTGAGCCAGTCCTTTGGTTTGCACATTACGCCCTACGTTGAGCTAAAGTCATGTCAGTCTGGTTTCAGAGGGAGAGAAAGGGAAATAATAAAGCAAACATCACTTCACAAATGACATTGCTTGGTATAAGCCAACGTTTGAAGCCCTTAATTCTTCTAATCTGCAAAATAGTCAATGCTAATGGGTTTTTGCCTTTGTGAAAGCTGATGCATAGAAAGAAAAACTTTAATGAGCTGCCTGGGTTGTATGCTTACAGATACCTGTCAAATGTCTGTCATCTTAGCTATCGTTGAGGCATTATAAAGAAAGTAAGAAGGAAGAAACGACAGTATTTGTACAAGCATTTTCATGCTAAAATGGCACAATTTTCTTCCTGTCATAATTTCATTGTATCTGAAAGTCAGAAAAGCTTAACCCTTTCACTAGTACTTCCTGTACAGAATATCACACATAATGTTTGAACTAACAGCTTTAAAAATAGCATTGTGGTTTTGTAAACAGCATCTTCTATTAAATTTCTTTCATAGAACTGAATTATCTATATTTAAAAAAATGTGACAACAAATTATTGGAATCAATTGCTGCACTTTGGGGATATCAAGGATTTACTAAACGTAGCAAATCCTCAGTGTGAGAGTCTGTCATCAGAATAATTCCCTTCTGAGTTCTTAATTTCATACCCCTTTGTGTCTTTACACTGGCGATATGAATAGCAACGCAAAGAGGTCAACAAACTCCCCTATTCTTACTTTCTTTTTTATCAAAAGAAATGGGAATTTGAATGCATCTTATTGCAATCACACTTGCTAACTCCACTGTTCTAAGTTACAGTTAAGTTGAGCCAGCCTTGTTTTCAGATATTTATAATAACAGTAAAAAAATTTCTATGAACTGAAATCATGCATTCAGAAGTCTTAGTGCAAGTTTGCCAATTCGCCTATTTATCTTCACAGATCTGTTGTCCACCCTCACTGTTTTCAAACAATTCAGGTATCTAAAGTATGGACAATTCAGCGCAGACCTATGTTCCCCCCAGTCCAAGTATCAACCCCTAGCCTGAGGCTCTGTAGGCTCTGTAAATTTGAATACACATTTGGTAGTCAGGGTCAGAAACTTAGGTGCGTGCTGAAATCTGTTCAACACACAGAGCTGTTTGTAGAATTGGGGCCTTCATTCGGACAGAGGACATACCAGAATATGGGGAGAAAGGGTATTTTTTTCGAGGTGTGCCAGCAGAAATCAGGACTAAGGGTTGTGGTGGCAGGTGCTATTGCCTTGCTGCGTGTCTCTGGATAAGTCACTTACACTCGGTGTTCCGGTACCCACAATGTGAAGAAGGATAAATGTTCCGAGTGCTCTCTCATGAGTGCTTGGAAGCCTCATTTATTGCTGCCTGCAAGTCATTTTGGTGATATTTTTGCTTATTCTATCAAGCTGTCAGTGTCGGTACTTCAGGGAGGCATTTTTGTTATTGTTCTGTTATGTCCCTGTTGTTGTTTTTACCTGTACTTGTCAATCCTCATTCTGGCGGCTGCAATACTGTGTCAAGGTGTACTAAGGCATGACACTCTTCAGTGCATCTTAAATATTCTTAAAAGGCCTCAGGCACTGGCTCGTACATTTTCATTGAGCCATTACAATCCAAATAGAAGAACTTTAACGAGCGTATTGCATCTGTATTGCTTCCAAAGGACTCACTGGGAGCTCATTGACACTATCTGTCACGCTCCTGCTGCAGGTGAGGATCTCAATGGAACATTTTTCTCCCTTGCTTTCTTTTTTTTCTTTAAGCAAACTCACACAGAGAAGACAAGCATAAGGCAAAACGATTTAAGTGGCTTTAAAGTCTGAGATTAAACAAACAAAACCGAGGAACAATAATTACAGCTGAACTTTTTCACCCAAGCTGCACCGGGAGAAATTTGTGCTGATGTCTCCCAACACCTTCATATCTGATCTAGAAGCGTAGCATGGGTAGGGAATAAGGGGATTTTGGGCAAAAGAGCTACAATATCAGAAAACTTGCTATTGTCTTGCTTAAGCTATAACTTACAAGTCTAACATGCCCAAAAACTCGAAATCTTGGATGTTACTGAAAGTCAGACATCCCCACACTGAAAGAGCAGCAAAACAAATAGAAAGGTTCCTGCTGTGGCAGGTGAAGAGAGAGGAGGCTTCCACACAGAATCAGTTGATCCAGTATTTTTTCGCTATTTTATGGTACTTCTTTTAATTGAGGAAGTTTTCAGAGACTGTATGGAAAGGAACCAGCTGTCGGAGGGGGAATACAGCTCCCTCTAAGGTCCCTTTAAAACCACAGCATTCTGCCAAACCATCCCAAAACGGGGAGGGGCGGGGGAGGGGGAAAGGAACATCCTAGTGGTTTCTGAGAGGTGATCTCTCCAGCCCATCATATCGTTGCTTCCCAACTTTGTTGAGAGGTTCTTTCCTGGTGTGTGCCGGGCACAAGCAGGCAGCAGAAGAACCACCCCGGGAACCTACCAGTCCCTAAAGAGACCTGACCTTCCAGCAGTCACCCCCCAGTCCTCCAAGGGGGGCTCCTTCCGCACACCATGATGGTGTGGCAGACACACCTACTTTGTGGGGAAACATATACTTATTAATCACTTTCTATTTAAGCTTAAGCGCGCTGCGCGCAGAACGATCACTCATGCCTCCTGACTGGCGTGTTTGGAACGGTGGCCACGGCACTCGCACCATCATCCGGAGAGCTGAACTCTAAGGGGTTAGCATACAAACGTAAATAACATACATTAGCAGCGCATGTTTGGCTCCGATTTGGATTTCATCCACTTTCAGATATGAATTATTCATCCCCCATCTCCCTCCAATTGTTCTTTTAATTCATATCACAGTTGTTAAAAGGTTAGAAGCCACGTTACTGAATAATCCTTTACTGTTTCCCCGTGCCAATTTGCGCCCAATTTTTGCAGATTTCAAGCCTCCGCCATCCCCGCCGCAGAGTTCATTTTTATTGCAATTCCCGGCTAGCCTTTTCCCCCCGAACACTACCTCTCTGACCTAACTGCTATACCTCTGATCCCATGCACCCCAGAAGCTGTCACAAGTCTCCCTCCTTCCCAGGAGTGGAACACACAATAGAGAATAGGCCCTGGCTGTGAGGTTCAGCAGCCATTAACCCCTACCAGCTGTTCCTGCAGGGAGCCTTCTGTGGCTGAATGTCCTTTCTCTGCGGAGGCCCTCATTTCCACTAATCTAACTATTGTTGGGTAGGAATGCTGACAGGAGAAAAGAAATTTTTCTTGTGTCCATGCAAGTGTGTGTATCCATGTGTAAGTGAAGGAAGAGTGAAGGCTAATTTCTATAGTGGGCATGAATGGAAGGATTGGGAAAAAAAACTAGTTAAAATGTGTTTACTTGCTTAAAAGGCTCAGTCAATTTAAATAATTTCAGTAGTATGCTCTATTTTGGGGGGATGGGAAGGAGGAGGAAGCGAGTTACAATTATTTTATGCAAAAGCTGCTGAGAGATTCCCCTGCACTTCCTAAGCACTTCTTAAAATGTGAAAAGAAAATAGGACAAATGTACAAATGCAAAGTGTGAAATGAACAGAAACGCATCGCAACAAAATCTCATCTTTTTTGAACACCAGACCTGGGCATCCAAAGAGTTACCTTTATTTCACATTGATTATCCATTTTCAGTAGACCGATGATTCAGACTCTCTTGAAATACACAAAATGTATGTCAGGTTTTATTAACAAATTCAGGATTCTGTGCTAATACTCTTGAAAGAAAACAAAATCAATTGGGAGGAAAAAAAGCATTTCATTTAAATGAGCGACATTTTCAGATAACCAAACTGAACTCCTTACAACTCTCACAACAGCATCGTTTCTAATTGCATTTTAAACTTGCAATTTAAAATATTTTCATGAAACACTAGTAGGTGTAATATACTAAATCAGAAATTAGCATTAGCATTGTTTTTCCTTTTCAAGCCACACAGGTGAAAGAAATAACAAAAATTTAATGAGCAAGAAAGAAAACTATTTTATTTTCTAGGAAACTGTGTGTCACTTTAAGTTTCAATTAATTCATCCTTTTCTCTAAAAAGATTGATAAAAACTGTTCCAATATTTAGTGCTCCATTTTATCACTTGATACTTGATAAAGTTCAGCAACATACAACAGTTGGTCTAGTTCAAATCAAATTAGAAATAATTCATGTAGAAATATATTTTCTGGGCAATTAGACTGTATCGTAGTAGGGCAAATGTCTGATATAATAAAGCTCTACTTTGCATCTGTTCCTGTGTCTAGACGGCTGCAATTACTAGTCCTTAAAACAGCAGCGGCAAGATAAAGCACTGCTTACAGGTTATAGCTATTAAAATTCAACGTTTTCTTTCTTTGCCCCCCTTTATTACCTAAATCATTTGATTGTTATAAAATTTAATTTAATTTAATGAAGTTGCACTTTCCTCATCTTCAATATGAACACAAACACAAACAAACAAACAGTACAGAATCCAGCTCATTGTTTCTCCCCAACATTAGCTGCCATGCACGGATGCCGGTTTCAATGAAGTTAAATATGTGCAAATAATGCTTGCTCAGAACCCAAATGGCAGAAATGCCTCTGTGGATAGAGGACCTGAAGCCTCATGACTGTCAATCTGGCATCCTTCAAATGCACTATAAAAAGCCCACACAACATGGCAGAGAATGGATATCCCTAATCACTGCATTTGGGAAGGTGAAAGGCCTGTGCCAAGGAGGGTACGTGAGTAGGTAGATAGGTAGGTTTATACCGCTAATAAAAAGAAAACCATCAGTTAGCCACATACAAATTTCAGGCCAAGCACATCCCTGCATCTGCAGGTTGAACCCCCTCTGACATCTCATGACACCGGCAGGAGCTCTGCCTCCGCCCTGACACCTCTGCTCCTTTGCTAGGGAGGGACACCAGCCGTGAGTAGGGTGCGTTGCATCAGCTGTGCTTCAGACGTTGTAAATCAAGTAATACGGGGCTGGAAGAAATCGGTCGTGACAACAATGGGTGCAGTCCCCCAGGTCACATGGAAGTACCACTTCTTTACAATTTTGGCTCACTGAGTACACTGAAGGATTATTTCAGCAGGATTTCTGAAACTGCAGTTTTACATAGTTCATGGGCATAAACAGTAGCTTCTGGTGTTAATGAAACTGCTTCCTCCTTCAACTTCTCCCTATAATTACAGGGTTTCTGGGTTTCTAAGTAAACCTGAGCAAATTTTAAGTAGGGCTTTGTTTAGACAATCTAAGATATTAAATCATAGTCTTGAAACCCTGCAAAGAATCAAGCACATAGCAATAAATGGCATTCGTGAAATACTTCACACAAAGACAGACATTCATTGAAACAAACACAGGCCTCTTGGCTAAATCTGGAAACAGCAAAACGCGAGTGTGTTGCATGTGAAGGGGATCTGGTGGTAGTTACAGGATCCTGGACACAACTTTAACCAAGGCTTGCCGGTATAAACAGAAAATCAATATTGTGCAAGGAGTCATCAGCTTGTGCCTATTCCCATTCAAACTTGTTCTTATCATATTCATATATGAAGTTGAGTTAGGCAGTGTCTATGCTTACATGAGAGACCTTCAAGGGACGCTTGGGTGGCATAGGAGAAATTTTTTATGCTGTTTGGAATAAACTAACTTCATTAACTAGGCCACAGTCAGATGCCAGCTATGTGCCTATAACTGTTCTGCATCAATTTATCCCAGCACCTTTAGATGTCTAATGTGTCTGCAGTATCCCATCTTTGTTAAATAGGCCACCTTGTTGGCCCTGAGATTTCTTTTTAAGGGCAAATGTCATTTGCAATATAGATCATGTTTCAGCTGGGCCAGAGCAGCCCCCATGTAGAATATAAAAAGGAGACTAAAAGATCCTGTAACCCTGTTTGAAAGAAAAGTATAGACCTTGCTTGCTAGTGTTACTGACTCAGCTGACTGCCAAGGGACTGTCTGGAGTTGACCCATTAACAGTTAATCTGAAATACAGCTGCCACAAAGTATTTGCAAAGATACATCATGTTTCTTCAGCCTCATAACGGACATTTTATCACCAAATTAACTCCTACCTAAAGAGCTGGAGTTCCTTTTGTCAATATTTCAAAAAATAGTGATGGACCTTTTGTTCCACCTGTGTCTGTAGCTTCTCACACAGGGAAAGTGTTGCAGAAGGCTCCACTTGCAGAACAAGTCTCCAGCTTCCGGGTCCTCAACATTGGCATGTCACATCCCTAAAATGCAAGAACTCTGCTCTAGAAATATCCAGTAAGGTAATGATACTACCCAATAGTGCCACATGTTGTCTTCGTCTTCATTTCACTTGCAGTGAATAGCACAGAATACGGCTTTGATGCAATAATCTAAACAATCATCCCTTTGAAACGTCTTACCCAGTATTTTATGCTATATGTTTCATGAAAATTATACAATCTGTAATCCAAACATCACAAAACCCAGGGAAAAGCACTGTGCCAGAATCTTTGACTTATTTTTTGCATGTTCTTACTTCGTCAGGATAGCATCTGAGCGTAACTCCTGTCTTGGTCTGCAATGAACTTGGAACACCAGCTCTCAGAGGTATCAATTTCTCCAACCACGTCATTCCAGATCAAAATGACTGCATACCTCTGCAGCTCAGAATTTGTTTTTTATTTTCTACTGTATTCCAAAATTCATCTCTTTGTACCAGAAGTTGTTGTTTTGCTGCAGGTGGGCACCCAGCTCTTCGCTACCTGACTCTTCACCCTTCTGAGATCTGCCTGCAGCTGCCTCTCCCCTGTATTTCACCTCACGCCTGCAGAGTATTTGGATTACAGCACTGGTTACTGCCCCTGTTCTGCTACAAGAGCAGGAAGGAGGAGGAGCATGAGTCTCCAGCTCACTGTCAGGAATTAAAAAGATCACTTGAGTATACCTCAAATAAACTGTTTGTAAGCAATGGGTTTTTTCCGGACTGTGTGCTGCAGTACTAGATGAGAGTCTGGTTACAGGACCGGTGAGATCACTCCTTAGAAGCTATGCTAAGACCATCAACGGATGTTGCAAGCTAACATATTAAAGAAAGGACTAGATCTTCATGATCCGTGCAAAGGACAATAAAAATTACAGTGGTATGTGCTGTCATCAGATCAATGACAGCATAGCACGGTCAATACGTATGCTAGAAGTGAGGGAGGAGTCAACAAAATTAAAGTCTGCCTAACTTCTGGCTGGGCTGTTGAGGTGGGAGTATGCGCACATTAGGAGGAGGTGGGGAAGGGCTAGTCACTTCTGGAAGTTGTAATTACAGTGCTAACACACTGCCTGACGCTGATTAGTCAGATACAACCAGAAAAATGAGGAAAGCCTTGGCTACTTTTCGAGCAGAAGTATTCAGCTAGTTATTGAACTGACTGACAGGTTTCTTACACATCCTGTTGTCCCTTCCCCAGCTCTATTTCTCTTACTGACTGCTATTTGGAGCGTAGCATTTTCTTAAATGTAACAATTTAAGAAAATAATGTTTCAGGAAATGCTGACACGTCAAATTTTCTGCTTTTCTGGGGTAATCAGAACTGAAATGGTGCTTCTGTATCTTTTTTTTTTAAACGGAGGATGTTAATGGATTTTCAGTCATGAGGCACAAAAAGATGACATTAAATGTCGCCTGATGCTGAAGAAAATACAGACTGCTTAAAAAAAATTACATTGAAACCAGAATTCCCCTCATGCTTCTTTCTATCAAAAAGTCTGCTATTTCATTTGTCTTTTGCATGTTTAAACACCGAAAGTACAAAATACTGTTTTTCAGAGACTACTGGCCTGGTATCTGCATTTTTAGTAGATGATCCTAGCAAGACACAACTCATGGTAAAGTATCCTTTGAGCAGTGGCCAGCTCTGGGAGCTTTTGCCCTCAGAGTATCACCTGCTGATATAAAATGACCTTGAAGTGTAGGATAAAATATTTTCCAAACACCAGGCTAACATCACAAAGACAATTTCTAGCTGTAACATACATTATTAACCTGATCTGTGAGCAGGAAATTAACCCTTATCTATTCCATCTACTCAGAGAGTGTGTTTGTGCGTGCAAAGGTACATGCTATGTGCTAACTTGCTGCAACTGCTATTTCTTCTAAAATAGTTCTAAAATATAACCATACAATCATATTTAAATCTCTTATTAAATGGAAATATCCACTTACAATCTATAGAGGCATCGTTTGAATTTACTATGGGTTTCAAACCACTGCACCAACACCATGGTCATTAATAATCTTGCCTAAAATCTCTGCATACTTTCTGCCATTTGTCACTTTTAGAGATTCATCTTTCAAATCCATACATGCAATTCTTTTCACAAACCGACATCCTTGCGAGACTAATAATAATGTCCTGGATATTACTGAATCAGTAGTTTGTGCTAACACAGGTTTAGATTCAGATGTTTTTAAACAGCAGAATAAGAAATCTCCCAAGGCAACAGGCAGATCCTACTTGTAGAAGGTCTGGAGATAAAACTGCAGTTTTTACTGTTACTCACTGTGAATAAGTAGCCCAGGTCCCTCTGGGGGTGCTTCAAAAGAGTTTTACGTTCCTTTGTTACCATTTCTCAGGGCTGCTGTCTTAACTACAGACTAACTGACCTCAGATATGCCTTAAATATCCTTCATATTGTTAGTATCAAATAAACAAATCTGTTTGGCATAACAGGTCAAGAAATACAGTTGTATTAGCTGTTACCTAAAAAAGAACTACATAGTTTTTGCTACTCGTAAGTAATACATCATTCCCTAATATGTCAACAAACCATATGACAAACCACAGTGGGTACTCCAGCCACATGTGCACACACACATGCGCACACACAGAATCAGGTTCCTGATAGACTTTAATGAACATATAGATTACAGTCTTTTGTAGCATAATCTTACTTGCTCAAATGGTGAAAATAATATGCAACATTTATTTCTGGTAATGAAATCACTGTTGAAATTCCTTTTCAATAACATTTAGGTCAACTGCTTTGTTTCTGAGATCTGTATTTCAAAATATCCAGATTTTGTATTCTAGTGGAAGAACGAAATAAAATATATTTAGGAAAGAAAATTAAATAAAAATCCAAGATGACAAAGAGGGGATTTAATTTTCTGAGAAATTAGGCCTTTGACATACTGTTCTGCGCTAAGCATCAACACGGAGCTACATGCTGAAAGTAACCTACTTCCAATTACAAACATTTATTTTCAGTTTCTCCTGACATCAATAAACTCCTGGGAGCTATTTCTAGTGGTGGACAAGAAAGCAACTTTCCTGTCCTGTGAGAATTTTGAATTTCAAACTGGTTTCATATTGTGAACTGAAAATTAAAAAGCCCTGAATTTTCAAACATTCAAAAAATATTATAAAGTAATAAAGTGCATTGGGATACAATGTTCTGTGTTAAGAAATCCAAAACATTCTACTTTGATTTTGACCTTTTCATTTGTGGAGGGTGGGATTTAAAGTATTGAAGTAGCTAATATTTCAAACCAAAGCCCAGGAAATTTACATTTTTCAAATGCTTAACAAGGTTGTTTTGACAAATTTGCAAGAGTTTCTTTCAAAATATTTTAGAGTCTGGAGATTTACTGAAAGCAACACTTCCCTGGGTTAATTTCACCAGTTTGGAATTTTCCAGTAACTGAAATACCAGATCAGAACATTATTAATGTGCTTTACTTTTTCTCTTTTTTTACTGTGATCAGAAACATCAAATAAAAATATAGTTTGTCACTGCTGAGCATAATTAATTCCGTACCACACAAGAGGTTACAGGCCAAATTCAGTTTCCATTTACACTGGAGAAAAATATCGTAGTACCACAAGGCTGTACTGGTGAAGCTGAGAGACATTTGCAATCACACAACAGAGCCCAAACACATGCATTTGCAGATATTCCTCTGCTAAGAAGAGCATCTCAAGCTCTGAACAATTCTGAAACTGGAGATTTCGGAAATCCATTTGATGATACACAAGCTGTGAATTTTAAGCCCACTGCTCATGCATATGGTTGGGATCTGTTGTACGACTGCTATATTGTGTAAGGCCAAGTGTGCACGCAAACAAGCAACCTGTTTTTCCCCAACTGATCTCTTTGTCTATTTAAAGTCCAGCATTGCGTGGGTTGTTCCCCTGCTGATCGTGTGTGTGGCTTGTTGTTTAATTTTGCTGTCATTTCTGTACCAGTGACTCTTTCCTGTAAGGTGAGGCTCAAATACTTACCCCTCACAAGGCTATGGGACTCTTCTCTGTCTACATCTGCATCAGCTCTGCCTCCACAGCCACTTTACCTATCAGCCCACGGGCAAACCTGCACACACGTACCCTGCAAGCAGAGAGATAGCAGGGCAGACGGACAGATTCCCTGAGCAGGGGTTCTTTAAACTCCCTGCTTCACATGGGCTCATAGATCTTTAGAGAGCCAGTATCTTTCAGAAAGCATTATATCTAAGAAAGAGGGGGAAAATACAACTATTAAAACGCACATACACTGCTGGCACTGTTGTGACAGCCAGCAGTATCGGCGTCAGTCAATTATCTTCACAAATGCCTCTTGTGCTAATGAGCACTCACAAAAATCACCAGACTTTTCTGGCAAGGAGAAAAGATCAGTTTCATTGCTTGCAGAACTAATTCAGTGTACAAAAGTGAAGGCTCCACCATCACTGCCTCTTTTACTGCTCCTTTTGTAAAGGCTTTTGATGTGCACTGAAGAGATCGGTCTGTGTTTGGGTCTCTTCATCTCCAGTTCATTGCCTGTCATTAACATACATATCCATATGAAAAGTTTGGTAAGTCACTAACAGCTGTCCAGAATGGATTTTCAGGAAAAAAGGGACCTATTCCTTCTCAAAATGCTGACAATACTATTTAGCCCTTTTTGGCAATGATATACCTAACTTTTTAAAGCCGCCTTTCACTCAAAAAGCAACTAGGCATAATACTACATTCAACACATAGTGGTTTTCATTTTGAAACAGTCATTTGCTGTATTCAGAAAAGGCCTATAGTTGCCAGAAGCAAAAAGGACTCCATCATTCATTATAAAAAAAATAAATACTTTCTGAGTATAGCTTTTCAGCGTCCCAGATAACCTCACATATCCGATTTAACACAGGGGAAAAAAAGCCCACAGCAGATGCTCCTGAAGGTCATTTTATGCACGCCGAGTTCCTACTCCAAATTATGAGACCTCACAGCTCACAGTCACCAGCAATTGTGAGTATTAGCAATGAAAGGGCACCAAACCATGTCGATAGCACTTTAGCCATGAGATGTTAAGGAAAAGCAGATCTATTTCTCTTCTGCAGAATTCAAAACCAGCCTGGGAGACTCACACCAGGAAAGGCAGAGTACAGATGATATAACTATAAATTTGAGTATATCATGTTACATAGTCTGTAGTCCTTCCTATGTGAGACCATACTAAGTGATTTGAAGTAAATTAAAAATGGCTTCACTGTATGTTGCACAGAGCATACTCAATAAATTGTGGGTTTTGTTTTTCAAAAAGAAGACTGAAGAAATTTGTCATGAGTTTACTTAATTTCTGCTGGTATAGGTACGCGTACCTTTAAGGAGTGATCATAGTATCAAACTTAATGAGGAAGAACAACATCCAAAAAAGAACAACATAGCTTTAAAAATAATGAATCAAAAGGTTTTCTTTCCCAATCACTTGGGCTGTAGCTTAGTGATGTCAAAATCAGAAAGAAAACTTTTGATTGATAAATGCTTTTCTGTCTAGCCCTCTCTCCCCAACAACCACTCCGGAGTTCATGACCCCGGGCCATAATTTACAATACATCATGCCCAAGGTTTTCTAGGTCTTAGTTTGAAAACTATGGTGGGTGCATCTGTGTCAATTATCAAGGGGTTGACATAGTTTTACAGGCATTTTTATCAGAAGCAAAGTGCCCGGCAGGCTACCGACCACTAATTCTGGAAAGATTTTATTCCTGTACTGATCCTCCCACCATGCAAAACCAGCTTGTGCTGCATAAAACCCAAGACTTTAATCCCACTTGTTGCTTCCTTTTTTTCCTCCCCCTTTTCAGAAGCATCTCTCTCTCCCACATCAGTCAATAAAATCTTTAACTCTGCCTATTTTGATCTGAAAATTAAATCTTATTTATTATGCATCCTGTTTGTTGTCTTTGAAGAACTTGAGCATTCATTTAAAGAGGGCCAGAATGACTTCTTAAACACATTTCTCTCTTTGCTGCAATTAAACAAAGTGGAGCTGTGATTAGTCCACCACAGGGGGGAAAGAAAAAGACACCCTTGAATCAAAATGGGGGGACCTGGCTGTGCATTATTGTCTCACAATAAAGGAGTTTATTGCTGAAACCTGCTTATCGCCTTGCACTGCAAACCATGGGAACTTCAGTCAGGTGGAAAGTTATTCTCTTCTCTGGCTGAAGCAGCTTTAAGTATCGTAAGAACAGCTAAAGCCACTAAAGCTCTTCCTAGTAACTGAGACATTTAGGATAATCTTTATGAGAGTTTTGCATGAGCTTCTGCTTTTTGTTGCAGTTAGAAGTAGAGTTAATGATGAGCTTTCACTGGCTTTTTCTTTCTCCTTTTTTTCAATCTAAGCCAAAAGCGCCTGTTTAAGTTAAGTACCACCTCCCTCTAGCCCTTGGGAAAGCACTCAAGAGGGATTTGCTTGGCTCTGTGTGCATGACACATAATGAAAACAATTTTACGCTGTGGAGGGAAGTATCGGGCAATTACTGATGTAACAGCCACCTGCAGAAGCGAGGCCCTCGCTGGAGCGCTGGGCTGTTCATGAATATTTTATGGTGTGATGTTATTTTGAATGGCTGGGGCAGGTGAAGGGGGCTGAGGATGTAATAAGTAACTCTGCTGGAGACTGTGTCGCAGCTCTGTTTCTCTGCAGTGGTCCATAGTGTAACACCAAGAAGAATCCTGACCCTGCATAAGACTATGCAAGGGCAGCTGAGGCTGAGGAAAGATGATGTGACAAGTCGTGGTGGGCACCCTTTAAAATCTGTTGTCTAGCGATTTTACACATGATGTCCGGCTTAAAAAGCCCCTGCATCAATCTTGTCCAATTTAATTCGATAAACTAAGTGTGGATAAGGATTAAATGAGAATTTTGTAATGGAGAAAACTTGTTCTTACTCTTTAATCCATGAAAGATCTTATGAGGTAAGCCACATAAAAATTAAAGCTGTTGCTGTGGAAAACAGTGTCGCTTCTTTGCTCTGTATTTGTTTCAAAATCAAAATGTTCTCTTAAGAAGTAGAGTACAGATAACTACATATAGTTTTTACTGCTAGCACATGTTCACATTTTACTCAAAATGGATCACTTCAAAGAAATCTTTTGAGAAAGTTGTCGTAAGGAGTGCCTTTATAAGATGTCACATATTCCCAGAAGTGAACCCAAAATATACATTTGAACTGAAGCGCAGTATTTTACACACATTTACGTTCTTTGCCACAGAGAATTTTTTCTTTCCTGGAAGAGGCAGTGAAGAGTTAAACCGGATGTGAGACAATACAACATGAAGGGGATGTGTTCAAAAGCCTTAAGAATTTGTGATGACATTGGCATAGAACAGAATATCAAAAAAAAAAGAAACCCAACTTACGAGTAGGACTAAAATAGAAAAGATTTATTTTTACACTTACCTGCATAAAATGAAAGAGAATCATAAACAGAGCAATTGTCTCATATCATGATTGATATTAGAGAGACACAGAATAGTCTTTAAAAATATTTTTCAGCTTATGTATTACATGCATCCATAGAATATGTTATTTGAAAGGAAAAGCTGAAGAGGGTTTCACTGTAAGATGCAGAGTGAATAGCTGAGGGATTCTTTTTTAAGAATAGATGTTTAGAAAAAGGACACAAAAGATTTACGGAAACCTTGGACAGAAATTGGCAACAAGAACTGAAATCCTGAAGAGCGACTAAGGAAAATGTAGCTTACCATATGTTGAAAATAATGTGTGGCAACACAGGAATTCCCAGAGAGACAACTGGAAGATTCTAACGATACTCTTTAATTTTTTTAAGAGGTAGTTTTGTAGATATGCTCATAACATTTCATAACATTACTTCATAGCTTGCACCAGTAAGAAATAATACAATGTTATGTTAATTTTCTATTCTAACGTCACCTTCCTAACAGAATACTGAAGCTGTGCTGCTTGAGACAGTAGAGATGGTTGTCTATCTTGTTTGTACTGCAAAGATTGCAAAAGTAGCCTGGCTAGGATGATGGTATGTTACACAGTTCAAGCCACAATTTGCTCTAAGATTTCCTGGCTAATTATCTACACACTGATCTAATCAATCAACATCAGTATTAAATATCCAGTGAATAATACACAAAAGACAATAAGATATGCCGGAGTGATTTCCTAGATTCTTTCACTGAACTGCTGATACATTCCTCTTTCAACAAAAAATAAATTTTCAGTGAATGAAAAAACAGTAAAACGTTAGACACCTCTATCAATAGCTTCTCTTCTTGAACTACAATTGCTCTGTTCATATGTTTGGAAATTTAAGATAAACACAATAAGAAAAATCAAAAAATATTGTCACAGAATAAATTATATTTAACACTGAGACTGTGTCCAATAAAGAGTGTGATAATTCAGCTCCAGAATAAATGTTAAAGGTGCTGTGTTTTAGCAATTTTCTGTAGATTGAATTATTAAACATCAAACACGCAGTAAATTTTAGATACTTATATTTAGATTTCAATATAAGAGATGTTAAGCTCTGTATGTAAACGGCATTATTCAAAAGCTTGTCTTGTAAAAGAAAATTGCTGTTTGACAATTCTATAGAATATTCAAGAAAGGTAATTATACTGCGCTGGCTGTTAAAGACGCAGGTGTTGAATAAAGTCACTGCTTCAGCTTTTACAGAAAACTACAGAACATGAAGAGAAAGGAGACAACGACATTAGCGTGGTTCCTAAAGTAGAATATTCACCTCTGCAACAGGAGTTTATATTATCCAACATCCTTTATACATATATAGAAATTACAGACCAGCCTCCTCACCTTCAGTTAGATTACTTGAGCTCTTCCTACTTTCTTACAAAAAAAAAAACACCCCAACATATACAAGGCCCTGATGTAAAATTCACCCAGGCAAAGTCTATTTCAACAAGTGAAATGGAAATGGCAAGAAACCAGACTGCCTCATTTTTTAATGAAAGGCCACATAATTAATCTGGAAAACAAAAGTGATTGACTAGCACCAGTGTGAAAGAAATGTACTGACTGACCCCCAGCGACTACACAAGTGCTCTGTGTCACTGTTGATCCACAGCTAACTGCTTTCTGAATTGCCTGTCCTTTGATACAATGCGCCGCTCAGAGAAACAGTCTAAAAATAAGTTCATTATTAGAGTTACATTTTTAATTAAGATGTTAGAACAATCAACAAGCGTGCGTGAAACCAGAAGAGATGACATTTGGAAATATCAAACCTCGTTAAGGGCTGCATTGCTATTACGACTCCGTACATTCAAATGGCAAAGGAAACATTCAGCTGTTAGATAAACGATGCCTTTCATTCAGGTCTTAGAGCCAGGTTCACACGTGGACTTGCATGTGGTGACTCTCAACTATGCTTCACTTCAAAATGCTCTATGCCAGGAGCAGAAAAGACAAGGCATATCTCAGAGACTCCGTTTCTTAGGCTGGGCACCTAGGAGATGCCACGACCCTGTACAGGCCACAGGCTCAGGGTACTAATAGAAAATTCCACTTTTCCTGCAGAGCTGGGGCCTAAATGCACTGTGTTGGGCAGCAACGTTGCATGGTGTTGCAAGGGGCCAGAAAGTGTCCTGCTCTCTTGACATCCAGAATATCTCTATGGGAACAGATGCCTGGCTGGCACTGGCAAAGGCAGCGCTTTCTGGTGGTTAAAGCACTCTGATAGAAACCAAGTCCTAGATCCAACTAGCTCAAGTTCATTTCCTGCAGCAACAAAACTGCCCAAATCGCCAACTTATAGTCAAAGCTACTTTCTGTACTCTTCATGGAAACAAGGATACAAGAGTCAATGGTGAGGAAAAAAAAGAAAAGCAAAGGACAAAACAAGAGGGAACAAGTACTCCTGCTTGGGCTGGGAAAGGGAGCACAAAAATTGGGTTACAAACAGGCTTACAGAAGAGATAGGCATCAAGATGATTAAGGACATGTGGATCTGCTCCTACAGAATTCTGTGGCGTCCAGGCAGGCTTTCTGGGGGTCACTTGGATATAGTTGCCTATATTATGCTTAAATTGCATTTGAACCACCACTACAATATCCTTTTCTGGAGCTGCTCTTAGTGCTTGAGGCGCAGTCTGCTCATTTTTCCCAGGAGCACGAGCTCTACTCTACCAAAAAAATTTAAGAATTAACAAGGATGTGTTCATCTTTCACAAATCAAACTCTGAATTTGTTAGAGATGTTTTCAACTGATGAGACAACTTCAGGCACCTTCAGGTAAAGAGGCCACAGGAGGATGAAGCATTTTCATTACATACATTGCTCCAGTAAGTTTCTGTACAGTCATACTCTTAGGCAATACAATCACCAATGTCATCATAGTAATGGAATGGTGCCCAGCAGCTGGTCCTGAGATAAATTTACTGAAAGCATCAGCTTCACTGAACAGTACAAATAAGCAGGCGCTTCAGAAAAGACACCCTGGGAAAACACAGAATTCAAGGTAATGATAAGGGCAGCAAATTTCATTATTCTCTCATGCAAGAGTTAAATGGGATCACATTCAGGATAAGAATAGCTTCCATTCTTGCTATGAATGGAACTGAAAAGGAGGCTAAAAGATGCCTGAGGTGACAAACCTGCAACACCAGCTCAACAATCTGCAAATGGTCTGGAAGAACAGGCTGTGGCACGATAAAGAAAAGCTTTATTCTGCTTAGACTCCCATTATTCATAAAATCCACAAAAATGTATAAATTAGGTGGGTCATGGGCCTTCCCTTCCTATCAAGAAGCTTCTTAAACTAAAAGGAGTAGACTGAACTTAATTGCCACCATTATCAGACATCTTCACAGCACTCTATTATGCACTAGCCTACGCTATGGAAGGCAAAGACGAAGGGATACATTAGAATCACAGAATCATGGAATATGAAGGTTGGAAAAGACATCTAAGATCACCAAGTCCAGTCATCCTGACTAAAAGAACCTGTTCACACTGAAGTTTTATAGACCAGGGGTTTATATTACTGTTTGTGAGCTTGTGGTAAGTTTATGTCACAGAGATAGGATGTACCTATAGATCTAGGAGTGGGACTGTGGGAGCCAGGTTGACAAAATAAGTAACCACAGAACTCTGATTGCTCACCTACTGAGCACCAACGTAAAATTGCAGTTCCTATGAAGTCACTTTGGTGCCTCAGTTGTGGTGGAAGACAAATTTCAGGACTTCAGTTCCCCAAAGTTTGGAGGGTTCCTGCAGAGGCTTTAGAAGGCACAACCCGGATAATCCCCAGTATCAATACAGGCTGGGGGATGAAAGGATCAAGAGCAGCCCTGCTGAGAGGGACTTGGGGGTACAGATAGACGAAAGGCTGGACGTGAGCCGGCAATGTGCGCTGGCAGCCCAGAGGGCCAACTGTGTCCTGGGCTGCATCAAGAGAAGCATGGCCAACAGGTTGAGAGAGGTGATTCTGCCCCTCTACTGTGCTCTGGTGAGACCTCACCTGGAGTACTGCGTTCAGCTCTGGAGCCCTCAGCACAAGAAAGACATGGAACTGTTGGACCGGGTCCAAAGGAGGGCTACAAAAATGATCCGAGGGCTGGAGCACCTCTCCTATGAGGACAGGCTGAGAGCTGGGCTTGTTCAGCCTGGAGAAGAGAAGGCTGCAGGGAGACCTGACTGCACCCTTTCAGTACTTAAAGGGAGCCTATAGGAAAGATGGGGACAATCTTTTTAGTAGAGACAGCAGTGACGGGATGAGGGGTAATGGTTTTAAACTAAAACAGGGTAGGTTTAGGTGGATATAAGGAAGAAATTCTTTACAATGCGGGTGGTGAAACACTGGAACGGGTTGCCCAGAGAGGCAGTGGAGGCCCCATCCCTGGAAACATTCAAGACCAGGTTGGACAGCGCTCTGAGCAACTTCATCTAGTTAGCGGTGTCCCTGCTCGCTGCAGGGGGGTTGGACTAGATGACCTCTAGGGGTCCCTTCCGACCCAAAACTTTCTATGATTCTATGATTCTAAAAGGTATGCTTCCTTTCCCACCAGTACTTACTTATCTGTACTTCTACATTTCTTTTGAAATCAACTGGCAATTAAGCACCCTAAGAACATTGATGACATGTCATATACAGTCTTAATAAGTCAGAATAAAGTTAGGAAATGGAGAATTAAAAGATTTCTTTACAGGCAAAATTAAGGAAGCTTCTTGGCACTGGATAACATGATCCATATTATTCTGGGAATTTTTATGCTGGGTAGAGGAAATATTTTTCTAGTTGTAAGAGCAAAAAGCAAAATGTGGAAGAAAGGTTGTTATGGGTTTGTGTGGCAAGGTTTTTGTAGCGGGGGGGCTATAGGGGTGAATTCTGTGAGAAGCTGCGAGAAGCTTCCCCCATGTCTGATAAAGCCAGTGCCAGCTGGCTCTAAGACGGAACTGCTGCTGGCCAAGGCCAAGCCAATCAGCGAGAACGGTAACACCTCTGTAATAACAGATGTAAGAAGGGGAAGAATTAAAAACTGCAGTGAGAAGGCAGTGGAGAGAGAGGAGTGAGATGATGTGAAAGAAACAGCTCTGCAGACACCAAGGTCAGTGAAGCAGGAGGGGGGAGGAGGTGCTCGAGACGCCGGAGCAGAGAGCCTTCCCTTGCAGCTCATGATGAAAGACCATGGTGAGTCAGGTTGTCCCCCTGCAGCCCATGGAGGTCTACAGCGGAGAAGATATCCACCTGTAGCTTGTGGAAGGGACCCCACGCCAGAGCAAGTGGATGCCTGCAGGAGTCTGTGACCCCATGCGGAGCCCGTGCTGGAGCAGGCTTCTGCCAGGACCTGCGGACCCGTGGGGAGAGGAGCCCACACTGGAGCAGATATGCTGGCAGGGCTTGTGACCCTGTGGGGACCCACGCTGGAGCAGTCTGTTCCTGAGGGACTGCAGCTTGTGGGAAGGACTCACATTGGAGAACTTTGTGGAGAACTGTCTCCCATGAGAGGAACCTCAAGCTGGAGCAGGGGCAGAGTGTGAGGAGTCCTTCCCCTGAGGAGGAAGGAGCGGCAGAGACAACATGTTATGAACTGACCGCAACCCCCATTCCCCATCCCCCTGCACCATGGGGAGAAGGTAGAAAAACGGGAGTGAAGCTGAGCCCAGGAAGAAAGTGGGGGTGGGGGGAAGGTGTTTTAAGATCTGGTTTTATTTCTCACTATCCTACTCTGATTTGATTGGTGATGAATTAAACTCCCTTTTCTCCACAGGTTCAGTCTGTTTTGTCTGTGACAGTAATTAGTGAGTGATCTCTCCCTGTCCTTATCTCAATCCTCGAGCCGTTCATCCTATTTCCTCTCCCCTGTCCAGTTGAGGAGAGGGGAGTGATAGAGTGGTTTTGGTTGGCACCTGGCATTTATCCAGGACAAACCAAAACAAAGGTAAATTGGATGTAGACAGTAAAAAGATTAGCAATACATTAGCTAGTGGATAAAAGAATGCCAGAGAAGAAATGTACTTATCACTGATGCTGGTGAGTAGCAACATCACTTTTGAGAAGTGAGAGTTGGACAGACAGTGGAAACCCCACTGGAGATAAGGGTCACTGGTCACATTTCAGGTATGCTATTTCTTCTGTTTATTTTTTATTACCAGGTTGTAGAAAATGATTTTATGAAAGATACTTTGTTTAAGCTTATTATATAATAGTATTTATTTCAGATTTTCTTGTCTTTTCATATACCCAAGGACATTTAACTACCTCAAATCTTTCCCTGTACCTGCAAAGGCAGGACATCTTGTATAGTCAGAGAAATGACATGGTCCTAGTATCACGGAGATCCTGTTTCTGGAGTACAAATGGACTCGCACTATGGGTCCACACAGGGGTGAAACCAGACCTGATACTCATAGCACTGGCTCTGTGCTGTGTTACACATTATAAGGTGTCTTGTACAGGCAGCTCAAAGTGAGGAAGATAGTGGAGTGTAGGATTGCTCCTGTGATTACAGTCCTGCCTTACAAAGGTGGAGAAGCATGGGTTTAAGCGTGATGGAAAGCAGGATAAGAGCTAATTTCCAGCCTCCATAGCAGGTGGCCTATCTTGGAAAGACAAGAGGTCCTGGCAGCAAGGAGGAGCAGAATGCAAGAAGCACAGAAGACAGAGACAGAGCTTGGCTATGTTTTTATCCTGCTTAAGTTTTCTAGACAAATCCTGCAGAACTTCAACAAATCAGATTCAGGAAGAGAAGGAACATTGACCCTTCAAGTGTGCTCTATGTCGCAGATAGGAATATGTGGGAACAGGAGCTCCATCTGGCCCAAGTAGACCAGAACCTTGACAGCTGCTGTGAAAATGGACCTGGATTCCAATAGTCCGAACATTCCATTGGATGGGAAAGCAAAACTCTTCCTGCACTTCCTGCAAGTCCTCTTCCCCTGCTTCCATTTCCTCAAAGAAAGTACCTGGTCAAAGAGTTCATCTTAATCTCTCTCTTACGAGGGAGATGTATTTTGTTAAATACTGAGTCTATGTTCCAGCAAGGTGACAATGTGATTTGGAAGCTGTTAATTACTCTTACAGGGCCATGCAATGGAAATACATGGTCTTCTAGAGATAAGATGGGTACTCTAACATAAATAGGTAATACAAAGAGTAAAGACAACCACAACTTCAAGAGTGAAATTACACAGGTAACAGAATGAGGACAGAGCAAGAAAATCCCTTGGTAATACATTCGTTTTTATCCCTGTGTTGATATGTCATATATGGGAATTTGTGCTTGCAATCATTTGAGTTACCAAGTTATGTCATTACCATCTCTGGGCTTGGTTTGGTTAATAAGTGTCTCCTGATGAGTTCTAGGGGAAGTAATGTTGGGTGTCTAAGTGAAGGCAAGAGAGCAGATGAGTGCCAGAAAAAGTGATTGTGGAGATGCTTTTGAAGGAGAGTAGTGCAGCTGCTGTCTCTTTGTCGCATTTTTCACAGAATAGAGAAAGAATCAGACACTTGTCTTCCCAATCATGGAAACCACATTACAGCCAAGCATTCTCATAGCAACTGATAACGTGTGGAAAAGGGGCCAGATAGCAAGAAAAATCATGAGTATAAAGAACCTCCCAAGTCGCTTTTCTCCATAACGTAACAATACACCCTTTAACCAGCACTCTTGACAGAGGAGTTTATTCCCCCTACCAGGTTGTTTCTTTTTTCTTTCATTGTTTCCTTCTTAGCAACCTTCCTTTTTTATTAAGGACTAACAGCAAAACTACCTGAAGAAACAGCTGTGCTTTCAAATGTTGGTGATTCCCAGAAGAAATGGAAAAATGCCTGTGGTTGTTATTTCATCATATGTGAGGTGAATGTTCAACACCTGTATTACTAAGCATGGCTACAATTCATTTTAACAATGCTGTATCAAAATAGTATCTCAAAAGAGTACGTTATGAAGAGGCTATTGATTCAAATACATAAGATTATTAATACCAGTGATTTAGAAAGAAACATTTTTTTCTCTTTTGGTACCTTGATTTTGAATGATAAATGGCAGGCAAAATGTGCTTCAGCACAGGAACTCCACTGCTCCCCAGTGAGTGTCTAAAACTAAGGCAAATTGTTTAATAAAAAACTGCAAAGGGGGAAAGGATGTTATGATGATTTCATAAAGCCACTAAGGCAAGATGCTCACAATAGCAGTCGTTGTTGAAGACATCGTGTCTTGTAACAAGATTTGCTTTAGAATTCACAAAACCAAATCACCTGCTGCTGTCTCAAATATTCTGGTAGAAAAGGAGATTCATGACACTGTAAAAACATGTATATTGCTGTATGTTGATTTACTGCTGCTATTCATATCCAAAAGGATATGGATTCCAGCCATACCACAGCTATATCTGTAGAGCAGTTCCGAGGTTTCTTGGGAAGGGAAGCACATGCAGCGTGCAGTACACATACTGTAAAACATGTTCTCATTAATACTTCGCAGTATGCACAATCATAAAGAACATCAATCTGGTTACATTTCCAGATCAATCCTGCCCCCCACTGAAGTCAAAGGAAACTAACCTGTTGGTTTCAATAGCACCCAGCCTTTTATAAATTTGCAGACATTCATATGTGAGAAGCATGAATTCACTGTAAGAAGCAATGAATTACTGCCAAGAAAAAGCAGCAAGTTCTTACAGCTGTGTGCTGAGCATTATGAAATGTTGTGATTGGTATACCAGCTACCTGTTTCCACTAGTGTTCACAGAAAAGCTGTGGATAAATTTCACAGGTTTGAAAATTTATTCTCAGATATTTAATAACAAAAGTTATTAGAGAAATGTTAGGATGTTGAAGACCGTGACAAAACAAGTAATGAATACTGCCAAAAATTGCACAAACCCTTCCTACGCAGATTTTTCATTGTAATGGTAACCCTCCTAGATCAATATGACAGACCCAGCTGAATTAACCATGTCAAAGATCAAATTTTCCTGAAGTCATTTTGTGATTTGTATGTAAATCCCTAATTTTCTTATTTCACTCTTAGCTTTTGCCACTGGGGCCAATGCACCAATTTAAAGTCATTTGGATATCCATTGCTAGTAGCTCTTCGTTGACTCTCTATTACCCCATTCCACAGCGACTTGCATGCCATTTTCCTTTCCAGCTATCTATGCCAAACCTATTAGACAGAAACTAAACATGGTTAAACAAAATCCCATGAAGAAATGTGTGTCATTCTATCAATAACTATTTATTCATTGTCTATAACTAACACCTCATTGTGAAGTTGCACAGCAATATTTTTTTTTCAAAAGCAGTAGTGATTCCCATCTAAATAATTTTGCTTAGAAAGCTAGGACATTGTTGCACTCATAAAAATCCCAAAACCTCTAAGTGAAAATAGACACTAGAGCACGTTAGTTCTCTTGAATTATTATCCCTTTATTAACAGATCCACATCGATATGCTGTCTGTGTGAAACCTCTTTTTGTAGTGTTTAACTTAGCTTCTTTCATCTTGATTTGGATTTTGCTTTTTCCATGGAGTCCATGGAAGTCTGACTGAACAAAACTTTAAGAGACTTATAAACAAATCCTTGGTATAGCTGTAAAAGCATTTCTTATTTTGTATTTAAGGAAGTAGTTAACCCTGTCAAGAATTGTGGTTGGAAAGCAGCTAGTCATCACTTTTGATATTTTTTAGTAAACCCCATACTATTCCCAGAAGAAATCTAGACTGTTTAAGTCTCTTGGCTCAGTCTTACATTTCTGTCACTTTACTTGCTACACTGAGAATTTCAGTATCAATTTTTGGATCAGCTACTCTTTATTTAGCTTAGTCACATGATGGAAGAACAGGACAAGAAATATTAAGTTCATTCACTTAAATCAGTAGGAATACTAACATGAATAATAAAGCCAGCAGAATTATCACTTTAACACTATTTTAATTTAAATGAGGTGAATTTTATTTCTTCTTGCAGTAGAACTGTGTATTTTTTTTTTCTACAGAAAAGTCCATAGATGTTTCTTCTGTATATACACTAAACATATAGATCTAAAGTTAGAACTGCTCCTCTCTACTAAAATAAGCTCACAAAAATGCATGCTCAATCTTTCAATTACATGCAGGCACAATTTTAAAAACTTCGACACTTGCAAGCGATTTCAAACGTTACCCTCTGAACCTGCTGAGGGTAAATGACCTTGCACAGGTTTGAGTGTCTGACTGTTTAATGTACACACATAGCAGAAGCTCTGGAGAGGAGGCAGAGTGCCTGGTATAAATATAATGCAATCTGGGATATACATGTACTGTCATTTGGTATGTGCATTATATACGTAGCTTTATATATTTACTATGTGTATTTCTATTATATATTACTATTAAATCCATTCCATCCACTCAACTATAGGTGCATTTTTCAAGGACAGTATAAAAATGTCTACTATGATACAGTTTAGAAACTTATTGCTGTATTTGAGTCACATTCAAAATGTGTCTGAAAAATACACGTTCAATAACACTCAGTTGGAGCAATTCTATTTTGATGGAGATTTTCTGACTTGACTCCCAAATTCAGCTGATCTAGATATGTGACTAGGCAGCATAACCACTATGAAATCCTTTCCTATCACAAATGCTTATTGCCTTTGCAAATAGCTGGCTGTCAGAGGGGTTTACAGATTTGTAATTCAGACAACAATCAGATCAGTGTTTATCTAACCCAGAGGCGATTCTGTATCTGGGGCTACCCTCTGCATTTAGTTAGTCATAATTTTCCTTCTAATGTGGAATGTTGTTGTCTGAAGGAAGTTTACAGCTTTTTCTGTTTAAAAACCCAGATTATCTTGATGGGTGGCTTGGATGATGCTACAGAACACCATATATCCTGTCTCTGCCCCAAAGGCTTTTTGGCCATGACCTCATGTTCGCCTGCTTATCTTGGGGATATCAATGCCAGTGTCGCTGCTAACCTCATGGAGTCAGGACTTTCCAGGAACCTGGGCATCAGGCCATGCAAGTCAAGTGTAAATCAGGCAATTGGTTCTCTCTGCCTTACACAAGGGAGATACAATCCACAATTTAACCTAAATATTATAAAAGATGTTTTGACAGTGGATGCCTGGGAAGCAAGGTAGCCTTGTGGTAAGAACAGTAGACTTTGATCAAAACTCAGCCTCTCCTGGAGCGCTACCGTCTGTAGTGAGCTATTCTCAAAGTATAAATTTTTGACATATAACCAGAGAAAGAGAACTATCTGTTGACTTCAAACTTTTTCAAAGATAAACATAGATGATGCACATACATTTTAGAGTTTAGCTGAACATACTCAGTTCTAGATATATTTACTGTAACTTTTAAAAGCTTTTATGAGCTTCTCTAAAAATTTAAAATTCAGTGAATACGTGAAAAAGTCCTGATGGATAATTGTCACACAAAATGTTACAGACTGCTTGATGAGACGATCAAATCCACTCCTTTAGTTTAGGTGAAACCTGCTCAAGTAGCAAACAGACAGGCTGAGATCTAGTCTCACCACTGAACTCTGTATTAAAACGAATTATTTAGCATGTGTTTTGCTTTGTTAAGGAATGGGAATAAGATAGTTCATGAATATGAATTAAATGCTTGTTGAAGCCAAGAGGTCTTTTTTAACTGCCTCTTTCTGGTTTTCCAATCAAGTCACCCTAGAGGTACGTAATGAAGTTGTAAGTAAACAGCATTTAGTTGGGGGAAAAAAGAAAAAGATAGAAAATGTTTCCTTTTCTTACCAAAAAGTATTTACATGCTATACTTCATCATTAATAGCTACTGTATTTGAATGCGCAGAGACAGTAAGGTCGTTTGGGTCCTGATGTTAACATTTTGAATCAGAAACAGAAGCATAAAATGAACTCTTACTTATGTTCAGAAGTTATTTCTATACTGAGCATACACACATAGAAGGGAAAATGACTGATTATTAATACAAATAATATTATATTTGAGTATAACAGCATCTGATCCTATAATATTTACTCCTATGAGTAGCTTATATTCACCTTAGCAGACCTATTTACTTCATTGTGACTCCTTGTGCATGAGGAGGTCGTGGGACTAAAGCGACAATCTATTGTTACTTTTAAGGGACGGTCACCTCAAACCCCTGCGCTCATACTCACAAGTGCAGATAGAGGGAAGTCAGCTCAGAATGGAGTTATACCTGCAGCAGCACCAGGTGACTTCATCTGAAGGTTATAATGGCCAGTTTTAGTATGGCAGCTCCGGTGCGTGCTGTAAAAATGTTGAAGACGAAGCAGGAGAGTGGGAGCTGGGAGGGAGTTAAAAACATGTCAAAAAAGTCTTAGTAGACAAAAAAGAAACAGAGAAAAACAGCAGAAGTAAATTAATCTTCCTGAAGTATATTACATAAGGGGAAATGCTTGGTAGTCGTTATTTGCTGTAACAACTCAAGACAAATGAGTAGCCGGTGTGTTAGTTCTGATGAAGGACATGCAAGAAAGACAATGGTTTTCCATTTTTAAGTTAATCAGTACCCAAGTGATGTATTTCTGAAAAATAATAAAATGGATTAATCAGGAGCTAAGGGAAGGAAGAGGGCAGACATTTTATTTCCACCACGTGCAGATGAAATATACATAACATAATAAAGGGCTGCTGTCGACTATCTGCAGGAAGAGCACCTGGAAGATTAAAGCTGTGGACATAACATTAACAAAGTACAGACCACACTGAATTAATGAGCACTGGAGATAGACATTCAGTGGAGTCTTAATTTATTTTCCTTTTCTAGCTCATCCTTTAAGAAAATGACAGTGTCTTCTTATCGATTTTACACTCAGAGATCAATCAGAATTGCCCTGACTCAGACAAAATTTACAGCACTCCCTGACAGTGCCTCGAGCATCTGGGCCTAAACAGACATTACAAGGAAGCAATATATCATGTTTGTATGTAGAGCCTGACATGCTTAAAAATAAGCTAATCTGTAGTGGAATTTCCTTCTTTTTGACAAGTTGCTCTGCCCAGCTCTTCGGCCCCTTGTTATGAATTTCTCTCCCAGCTCTACTATTAATTATAACATGCACATAGGATTCATGTATTTAGACCCTGAGGGAGGTCATCTGCTCTGCAGTTTTAGATAAAATATAAACTAACAGATCACTCCTACTTAGACAATGTGAAATGTCACTCTGATGCACTCCATAAAAAAAAGCTAGAGGTGTTCCGTCAAGAGCTATGATCAATTCTGACAACCCAACAATATCAGAGATAAATGATGGGCCTCTACATTCCCAAACAGCCCTCCGTGGAAATTGCTGTATCTGGAAGATCTTTTGTGCAAGTAACTAGCTGTATTAAATGCAATAATTACAGAAAAGACACGAGCTGTGATGCTTAGGCAGTTGTTGACTAAGCTAACTTGCTTCCACACTACAGTTTCGCTTGTACCTGACGATTGCCTCCCAACCGACTTTTTACACTAAAGGAGGAGGATAGGTCTCTTGTACACTACAGACCTCAAGGTCAGCTAGTCCATTGTGGGCTCTAAGGAGAGACCTGTTTTACAATGTATTTGCTGCATTTTGCTTGACGGAAAACATCCAGACTAGAGTTCAGAAAGAACTAGCATGTATCTGAGAAAGATTGAAGATCAGCATGTTTGCATAAATTCAAGCCTGTCATCTCCTTCAGGTAGTGCTTTGTTGGTCACCTCAACATCTAAAGGAAGCATTGGTGGACCAAGAGCTAAAATGGATAAGCAATGTCGCAAAATCCAGCATATTTTTCTGGAGTGAGTTGTTTTTTAATTTTTGATCATCTGATAAAATACTAGGGAAGAGGGAAGAATCCTTTTAGACATTACGCATTTTCTAGAATCCTCTGTTCCTTTTGCCTTCATTAGGAAGACTGGGACGTTCAGCATATCACAAAGTCTGCCCATTTATACTTATTATTAAAGGAATTAAAAATCTGTGTAGTATAACTGGGGTGCCTGGCAGTATAGCATAAAACATTCCTCTCCCTTGAAACAAGTCTGAGTGCCTTGTACACTGCTAAGAGACATGAATCTGTAGATATCCATCCTGATACACAGACATTGATTTTAACATCACACAGTAAAGAAGCTGGTTCTGTCTTACAGACTGTACTGCTTTCTTTGGTGGGGTTTTATCTACAATGGATATTTCATGTGAGACCTCTTTTTGGTCTGTGCAAACAAAAAAAAAGCGTTTCTTTGATAAGTTAAAATGAATCTGGCTGAACCTGCCTCTGTGACATCCATGAAGTCACAGCCAGCACTTCCCAGACTTTGAACTGTTCTTACTATATTCCTAGTTCATTAAGGGTCCTGTTTACTTTTCGTCGGGTTGAAAAATAGTTAGCAAAAATATAAACTCTTCTTATTTGTGCCAGCAGAACGGAAGCTGTTGCCAAATGTTTGCAAATACACAATGCAGAAGAGGATTCTGCCATTTTCCCACATCTTAAATCTTTATGCTAGTAGAAGTGAAAAAATGTAATTTTTGGACTCATCTTGAATCAAAGATAAAGAAACAAAACTGATACCAAATGGGTAGAAAGATAAAATGATAGCTGACTTGCAATACGAACTCTGAAACACAGAAATAAGACAACATGCAGAAAAACAAACACTACATGGTTTATTTATGACATCTCAGTCTGATTTGCCCTCTAGTACAACAACAGTAAATTACTATGGTTTCAAAAACCAGTATGATGAGCACTGATTTATTTTACTTTTTCTCCTTTCCCTTCACTTGTGATTGTCTGATACAGTGGGACAGTGGGACCAACCCTCAAGAAATTAGAAAGATATCATAGAAAGATATCATCTTCTGTGAGGGATATTGCACTTATTTTCCCTGCAGGTGTATTTTTCCCCTGAATCACAGAATGTTCGGGGTTGGAAGGGACCTCTGTGGGTCATCTAGTCCAACCCCCCTGCCGAAGCAGGGTCACCTACAGCAGGCTGCCCAGGACCTTGTCGAGGCGGGTCTTGAATATCTCCAGAGAAGGAGTCTCCACAACCTCCCTGGGCAGCCTGTTCCAGTGCTCTGTCACCCTCAGAGTTAAGAAGTTCTTCCTCATGTTCAGACAGAACTTCCTATGCTTCAGTTGGTGCCCGTTGCCCCTTGTCCTGTCGCTGGGCACCACTGAAAAGAGTTTGACCCCATCCTCCTGACAGAATCACAGAATCACAGAATAGTAGGGGTTGGAAGGGACCTCTGTGGGTCATCTAGTCCAACCCCCCTGCCGAAGCAGGGTCACCTACAGCAGGCTGCACAGGACCTTGTCCAGGCGGGTCTTGAATATCTCCAGAGAAGGAGACTCCACAACCTCCCTGGGCAGCCTGTTCCAGTGCTCCGTCACCCTCAGAGGGAAGAAGTTCTTCCTCATGTTCAGACGGAACTTCCTGTGCCTCAGTTTGTGCCCATTGCCCCTTGTCCTGTCACTGGGCACCATTGAAAAGAGCTTGGCCCCATCCTCCTGACACCCACCCTTCAGATATTTGTAGGCATTTATAAGGTCCCCTCGCAGCCTTTTCTTCTTCAGGCTGAACAAGCCCAGTTCCCTCAACCTCTCCTCGTAGGGGAGATGCTCCAGTCCCCTCACCATCCATGTAGCCCTCCGCTGGACTCTCTCCAGTAGCTCTTCATCTTTCTTGAACTGGGGAGCCCAGAACTGGACACAGTACTCTAGATGAGGCCTCACCAGGGCAGTGTAGAGGGGAAGGAGAACCTCCCTCGTCCTGCTGGCCACACTCTTCTTGATGCACCCCAGGATCCCATTGGCTTTCTTGGCAGCCAGGGCACACTGCTGGCTCATGGTTAACCTGTCGTCCACCAGGACACCCAGGTCCCTCTCCGCAGAGCTGCTCTCCAGCACACCCACCCTGGAGATATTTATAGGCATTTATAAGGTCCCCCTGATACTGTCTCTGCCATTTTCAGCCCTCTGGTTCTCCTCTTTACAGGATAGTCTCATGCTGTCTGAGAACCTGGCCACTCTCAGCAGAGCCTGAGAAGAATTCAGTATCATCCCAAAATGAGGATCGGGACAAGTTCTAAATTCAACAAATTTCATTTCACTTTTGCATTTGCACACACTATCATAGACATCTGCCTTGCTTAGAAGATCACCTTGTGCAAAAGGATGCTGAACTAGCTTGGTCTTTCAAGAGAGCACGAGGTCTGACTAAAGCCAAGGGCCCAGTTTTTAATATAGAAAATAATCATTGAATAACTCTGCCAATAGTCTGAGTTTAGGTCAAGCATTTGAAATGCTACTAGCAATCTAGCATGTGTCTGCTTCTGCCAGCCTAATATGAAGTCTCTCCAAGGAACATAATTTCAGATGATGTTGAGTACTTACACAGGTAAGATGTGGACTGTTTAAAGATATTGTAAACTATCCAGAGCACAAGTCTCTCACTGGGTCTCAGGGCTCAGTTCTTGCCCCTGGCTCTACTGCAGACTTGTTAGTGTGACAACAGACAATTCATTTCTTGAATTTTAAATCCTAAAAATTACCTGCCTCATCTGGCCATCTAACCTCCCTCAGCAATCTGTGGAGAGAAACGTTGGACCCTGGAAGACAATTCATCCCAGCCTTATTTTTAGACTCCTAGACCAGTTCATCCCTTGCTAAAGCCAGGCAGGGTGGTTGTTCAGTTCGCAGCCTGTGCAATGGGAGTGACAAGAAGTCTGTCCTGGCAGCCACACTAGGAGGATGCAGTGATGCTGCTGCGCTCCCGCAGCACCAGTCAACTAGAGGGGAGGGCTGCAAAAAATTTATTTACTGGATTCCAGCCTCACAGAAACTTCTAAATCCCTGTATCCAAGATTCACAGGTGCTACTAGGAATGGCAAAAGAAATCACAAGAAGTTCATCTGCCTATGAAAAGGAAAGGTTCACTTTCACAGCTCGTTATAATTTTTGTAATCATTTGCATCTACACTGACAGTTGCCTAAGTAGCAGACAACATTCTTCATGAAGGTTTAAAGCTATATTCACTAGTAAATCAGAACACTTATTGTACTCGTCTCCCTTTACAGATATAATATTTGGTACTTGATCCTATTTCTTTTATTGTCTTTTTTTTAAAAAAAAAATATTTTTCAAGCTGGTATGATTTGCCAAATTAAAAGCTTTTTGTCATCACATATACAGAAATATATTATTGGAAAATCATCATATATGCTATGCAGCTTCGTCAAGAATAAACTATAGGATTCCATGTACCTTCTAAAACTTCTTAGTCAACAATACATCTCACCTTTTTTTCAAACTGATGGTACCTAAGGAATAACAAAAATGTAATTAAATTCTATGCTTTGGTTTAAATATTTCATAAAAAGGTAAGTACTTCTAAGTATTATGAGATCCTGAAGGAAATAATAGCTACTGTTACAGCATGTAAAACACACAATGAAAATATTTACCTCTCAATGTACACATAATATCTGTGGCAGAATCTCTTGCACTAATAAAAGAAGAAACAGAATTTATCTCCTCATACACAGGTACGAGACAGGATGCTCTGTCTTTTCACTAGTTATGCAAGGAGTAACAGGTGGCATTGCTGTTGGCATGCTCTCTCGGGTGTTCTGCCATGCAAGCAACTGTCATTTCAGTTTACAGTTCAAATGCTACAACAGATCTTAGGTGGAGAGAATGTGCAACTACTCATCAAAACTTTTCTTTAATTCCCCAGCGAATTTCATCTGCCACCTGCATAAAATGACAATTTCTGGCTGAGTCACAACACATGCAGCATCACACATATCATGTTTCCTTCAGCATCTTCATACACCTGAACTAACTGCAGAACACATCCTGCAACATACACCATTCCAACCAGAGCAAAAATATGGACAATTCTGAAAGGTATACTAGTCCTTGCTCATCCTGGAGAAACCTCAACATCCCAGAAGCACAAGGTCAGAGGCAGACACACTGGAAGTCTGCTGCACTTTTAAGAGAGGTCATAGGTCGACAGAAGCTTCACCATGCCCTAGAGCAGCTACTCAGCGTGGGAGGTGAGGCCTCCAATCACCAGCCGTGTGGTCCAGGATGCTAATCACCAGTGCTGCTGAGATTATTTACTAACTGCTTCACATAGATTTGCACTAGATTTCCTGTTAAATTCCAGGAATTCTTGTTGTTTAACCAGCATTTTTTTCAGGAGTAAAGGAACATGTACACATCCTCAGCAATTCAAAAGGCAGGACAATTATCCAAAGGAAATTACACTGTGCTTAAAAAATGGCTTTATACTTTAGTCTGTTGACCTCCTATAATCTCTTTGCTGAAATGTAGTATAATTGATCAAGCTATATTTAGTGTAAATTCATTGAAATGATGAATCTCATTTTCTGAGAGCCTGAGGGCACATGTAGGCAAAGCTACAATCACAGAATCACAGAATCACAGAATCACAGAATAGTAGGGTTTGGAAGGGACCTCTGTGGGTCATCTAGTCCAACCCCCCTGCCGAAGCAGGGCCACCTACAGCAGGCTGCACAGGATCTTGTCCAGGCGGGTCTTGAATATCTCCAGAGAAGGAGACTCCACAACCTCCCTGGGCAGCCTGTTCCAGTGCTCCGTCACCCTCAGAGGGAAGAAGTTCCTCCTCATGTTCAGACGGAACTTCCTGTGCCTCAGTTTGTGCCCATTGCCCCTTGTCCTGTCACTGGGCACCACTGAAAAGAGCTTGGCCCCATCCTCCTGACACCCACCCTTCAGATATTTGTAGGCATTTATAAGGTCCCCTCGCAGCCTTCTCTTCTTCAGGCTGAACAAGCCCAGTTCCCTCAACCTCTCCTCGTAGGGGAGATGCTCCAGTCCCCTCACCATCCTTGTAGCCCTCCGCTGGACTCTCTCCAGTAGCTCTTCATCCTTCTTGAACTGGGGAGCCCAGAACTGGACACAGTACTCCAGATGAGGCCTCACCAGGGCAGTGTAGAGGGGAAGGAGAACCTCCCTCGTCCTGCTGGCCACACTCTTCTTGATGCACCCCAGGATCCCATTGGCTTTCTTGGCAGCCAGGGCACACTGCTGGCTCATGGTTAACCTGTCGTCCACCAGGACACCCAGGTCCCTCTCCGCAGAGCTGCTCTCCAGCAGGTCCACCCCAAGCCTGTACTGGTGCAAATCAATCTATAAAACCACAATACAGCTACACAAAGAAATTAAGAAGTGTATTACTGGATTCACAAGTAATTAGAGAGCTCTGAGTAAAGGTATTGAATATCCTACAAGCCCTTAGCTTTCCCTTACAAAGAAGGATATTGAAAGTGGGTTAGGAAAGTAAAATCATTACTGATAAACATCTATTAATATCAATGTTGATACATGTTAATGGTAGGAATAGATTGAATTCCTGATGAACTTTGGAGGGGACTGCATCCCATCAGACTGACCTGTTCTGAGGTAGACCTGCTCCTCTGAAATTGGGAGCAACCACAAAGTTGCCCAGTCATCTTTTGTGAGCTGTGAACGAACTATATATCAGAGTGAATATTTAGTTTATAAATCTGGGCAAACCACTTACAACCTGAATCTGGGTGATGACTTTAGTACTACTAAAACTGAATTATAAAACAATAATAGCAAACTTCCAGGAATTTCAGGAGTCGATGGATGGCAGGTTAATCACAGAATGTTCTGATTTTAATATAGAAAACTTTCATGCAACAGAAGACATATTTCTTCAGCACTATGTCTAATTTATGCACTGAAAGGGCTGAGAAGCCTTTATTCAGCATGGCTGATCCAGCTCATATGATGCTTCCTCTTTAAAAGGATGAATATGTGCATTGACAGAACTTGTGATGACTCCCCAAAAAGCATTATAAGGCCAGAAGGCATTACTGCAAAAATACATATGATATTGCAGAATATCATTCAAAAGGACAGATATTCTTGTGAATGAGCATGCTAATGCAGCACTGCAGTAGTTTGCATAATCAAACAGAAACTTCTACCTTTGTTGCTGTAGACCTACGCTGCAGCAAAGGGGAAGGTACTTTGCCAATAAGTAGAAAGGTAGACAATTGAAATAGGATTGCTTAGTTTCCCAAAGCTTTGCAAACCTGTTTGCCTAACCACCATTTTTTGTTCATTGTTTCTGCACAGAACCTAGAGAACCATCAGTAACACCAGAATTTGAAGCACAGAAAGTACTTTTCAATAAAATGCACTTCCTGGATGCTACAGGTCTTACTCAGGCGTTAGAACTACCATTCATTAACCGTGGTAAACTGAGCACCTCTGGCTGTCCCACAGCAATGTTTTTTTGACCAAAGATACATGTTTCCTCCTCAGCTAGAGAAAAGGTGCAAAGGCATCCAGTCATAACTTGCAAGGGAGGAATGCTAAGACCATATTTAGGAAATAAATAATTGTAAAGAAATTAGTTTACACATCGTGGGCTAAAACACACATAGGAGTATGCAAATCCTAAAAATCTGAAAGCGGGCAAAAAATCTGCTAGCTCCTTACCTTAGATTACCACTGTGAGATATGGGTAAGAATGTGGAGGTGGGAAGGAATGCAAGAAGGAACTGAGAGTCCCAGCTGGAAAGGAAGAGGTAGAGGGGCTCCATGCAGCAGCCACACCAAAATGGAAACCTCTTAGAATCAGCTCTTGGACTCTGGCTGCTTTAAGAAAGGCACCAGAAAGGCACCTGCAAAAGTTGATGTACAAAGGGCTCCGACTGTGTTGTGCAGGGTCTCTCACACCACATTCCCCCTGTTACCTCTTGAACTCTGTTCTTATATTCAGTGTGTCTCGCACGTTCAGAACGCTGCATAGACAGTGGATGAGGAAATGATAATAACACAGACAAATTAACTGGAGTAAGACTTAGTTTCAAGATGGCCTAACGAGGATAACATGGTACTGTTAAAGAATTACTAAAATGTACCTGATTCTATTTCTGAGCAAAACACAACATATTGAGGTATTTCATTTGTTTCCTTGATTTCCACTGCTATGACTGCAAAACTAGAATATTTGAACGAGTATTCCTAGATGTTCCAGTACTGTGAGTCTAAGAAACTGTTGCAGACCTAAGGCAAATTTGGGCATGCAGGGATGGGAAGTGACCTGGCTCTAAGAATCAAGCAGAGCACGTGAGTGGTCCAGGCAGCTGTACAATTCATCATTTCATCAATTTGCTACAGCACGTTTCTTATCATTCTGTTTAAACCAATGAAGAAAACTTCATCCTAGGTAAGGTAACAAGAAGAAAAGAAGGTGTGAGAAGTAAATGTTTTCATCAGTTTGGTGTCAGAAGGATCATGAGAGTTTGGTTGGTCCAGGACAGCAAAACTCTCCCCTTTTGCTTCCATGGAAGGGAGTATCACCAGAGAGCTTCTTGCAGGAAGGCTGCAGCAGCGAAGATGCCAACACAGCCTGTGCGATACAGACCACCAGGATTTTTCCTCGCCTTTCCTTTTGCTTTAAAGATTTATACATCTATTTGAATAGGTGAATAGAAGACGACAGGAGAAAATGAACAGTGGGGAAACAAAGGAGGCTCTTCTATTGCTTTTGAGAGAGGTTTCCTCTTCCATTTACTGCAGAAAATCCAGTTACCCCGGTATTGCAGGTGGCAGCACAGTTTTGGTTTATTTTTTTTGTTTACTCTAAGAACACTTTCCCTTTTTTCTTTTTTCTAAGTTAGAAAAAAAAAAGTTCACTTTTCAGGGATAGCTGTTGCACTGTAGCAGACTGGACTCACAGCTACCTGGAAATATGTTGCTAAAGTTTGCTAACTAAATCAATGCTACCTCTTCAGCTGTAAAACTTTGTAACATGGAGTTTATGTAGGGTCTCAAATGCAGAAGTGTGGACAATTGTGGTGCCTATCAGGCTGAAAATAAAGTAGGAATGTAATTATAGAGTAGTAACTGATACCACAAGAAAAAGTCATAGCAGGCTAATGTGATAAGGTACTGTATCATCTGAAGAGTAGGAGTACTAACATTTCTGTATTAAAATGGTATTAGTGGTATATTAGGCTAACATGATATGACAAAAAAATTGCAAACAAAATACTATAATTTAGTCTAGGGCATAAATGTGAGGGAATAAAACCAAATATTGTCACAGAGGAACACCCTCTTTTCATTTAGAGGAACATGTGGAAATTTTGTGATAGAATTTGCTGTCGTATCATACTGATAAAGTTCATGAGAGATTACATATTACTATGTGAATTGTAAGTTAGTACAAATGATATTTTATATCTATGTTTCATTTTAACTCCAAGGGATATCAAAGAGATTTACAAACTTCAAGAGACGTACAGAGCAATGCCTCAGTGCTGACCATCGGCTTCTAACCTGCAGCTGAATAGACTTCCTAACAGCCCTCAGTTTTTTAATTAACTAAAGTTTTACTCAGCTGCTGATGGCAGGACAGAATTTACAGAGTGGTTGTCTTTTTAAACATTAAGTTTTACACAGGAAAGTAAAGTCCCCTCAGAGTGCATATCAACCAAGCTCTGAAGAAGCTTCTGTATGCATGAAATAACTGGTAAAAACTGTACATCCATGTAAAAAATAGCATTAGTATATAAAAGTAGCATACAGATACTCTCGGTAGGTTTAATCTTGGGATAATTATTCTGAATACAATAACATTATTTAAGCAGGAGAAAAATTCTTGAAACAAGTTGTTGTTTAATTCCCATCATCTACACTCCTTTTCAAACTTCAGCGATGTGCCCACTTACAGTTTTGTGTAGTAAATGAGCAAGGAGAGGGACACTTCCAAGTCAGTTTCTGCTAAGTTCAGCTTAGAACCATTCATCGCAGAGCTCATGCTGCCAAATTTCTGCTCATTGCCAGGCCTCCTGAAAACCAGAACATACATATTATATACATACACACACATACACAGGTACTTTAAGAATGGGTGAATCTCATTAGGCTTTCATTTATAAACTCAGCAATGCTTAATGACATTCTGCCATAAAACAGCTAAGAAGAGGGTAGTATGTATTCCTCTCTGAGTACATTTGTTTGCTCTTACTTTGCAAGCCTCATGGATCCCTGTAGCTCTCAAAAGAGTGGCAAAATTCTGTCCCCTGATTTTACAATTATTTTATATCTTTATGTGTAACAAAGAAGACTAAGTAACCAGAATTTTTTTCGTCGATGGGATTTTTAATAAACACATGCAAATGTATCAATGTAGCAAGGCAGAAGTCTCTGGCAGTTCACCGATGAATGTATTCATTTAAAAGTGTATTCAGCACAACAGTGCAGTCATGGATCACAATATTTACAGGCAGTGACTATGTTAACATTATCCCATTTATAGCACTGAAGGCAAAGAATCAACACTGAAATCAACGCAACAATGAAGTCTTAAAGAACAGTATTCAACAAAGACCTAATTACAAACAGGGAACTGTGGACAAGATTTACACAGTACTTCCTTGTTTCTTTCCATCTACCTTACACGATTCGGAATTTTCCTCTTTACAACATGGAGACAGAGTCCATTTTGTGCCATGAAACTTCTTTATTCCACAGATAGCATTTAACCATCAATGCCAAGTTTCTGTAGCAAACTCCTGGAACTTTCTGTCACTCCCTGTATACAAATTGTAACTCTCAAAACCCTGCAGCTCACTCTGATAACCCAAGATTTACCTCGGATTCCTCTCTGTCCTTCATCCCACTGAATCAGCCTATCCAAATCTTGCCACTACTTCCATTATTTTGATGCTTTACCGAACCTATATTGCCCCTCCCAAACCCATGGCCTCTTGTTGCAGCCACGCTATTCTAACTGTACCAAGCTAAAACTTCCCTTCTCGCCTTTTGGCTCCATCAATGCCAGCTTTCCTCAGACAGTGATTCACTCCTGCGCATCAGTAATACCAGGTTTGATCATCCACTTATTCACTGCTGCCACACCATCATGTTGCTATTTGAAGAACGGAACACCATTCTGTGGTGATGCCGTCATTCTTCACATCAGCACTCAGAGGTGCCTGCACGACACTCACAGAGTTGAGGGTTAACACGCTATACTGGACAATATGTATGTACTGTTAACATAAATACGAGAAAAGGAGAAGTTCCAGATCTTTTATTATTGGATTTCTCTCTCTCAGTCACTTCCCCTGTCTAAATTTTTCTGGCAAAAAAAAAAATTAATTTGATATTGGGATAATTTTCATTGCTGTATTCTTTCCTTCTACAAAGGCTGAGATCTGGCCAGCTTCATCTCCCCCTGCTCCTCAGAAACTCAAAGTTACTTAGAGCTGAGAGACACTCTGTGTGTGTGTGTGTGGTGCGTGTGGATGTGTGTTTGTACATACAATGACTTACACATGGAGATCACCAGTATTTTATGCAGGAGTTCGTGTTACAGGTATAGAACAGAAACTCAAATATGTAAGTGACTCAATATGTCAATGTCTAAAGGAAGGACAGATTTGAAGACTTCTGCGATTTTCCAAAACAGAGAAAATAGGGATTTTGCACTGTTTTGAAACCGAATCACGCTGCTATACAAGAGATTTCAGTGATATTTTTCTTCTACAAATAAAAAAAACCATGAAAATACAACTGGGGAAGCACTTTGCTTTACTTATGAGTATAGCTGTAAATAAATCATTACATTGCATCAAAAGTACTAAAATCATCAAAAAGCTTGGTCAGAAGATCCTTTTTTTTAATTGGTAAAAGAAAATAGAGGACAAAGAGTAAAATAAATCCTTTCAATCTTTTTTCGTTACAACAGAATTCTTAACTGTAGGGGGTAGAATGATGCATCCATTTGCACTTACAGTACCATATTAGGGAATGACTAAATTACTTGTAGAGCCCTTTCTGTGTCGCCACTTATGAGTAACGATATAATTTCCTATATCACATAAATAAATACACAAACTAAACTCTTGGAATCCTGTATTTTTTTGTATCCTGCATTACAAAAATAAATGAGAATGGTCATTTTTATAGAATTCAATTTTATTTTCTGCAGGGGAACATGTTCAAACATTTGCATCCTATTATTGTTGAAACCAAACTAGATAATATGCAGCTTGTGAATTATATTTTTCTTTCACTGTGTCTGTATTTACAAGACAAATAGCTGGCATCCCTGTTCTAGCGCAAGGAAGCGTTTGCATTTACCTTTATTTATACTGCCCACAGCATTTCAAAATATTTTATACCTAAATGTCTGGAAAAGCTAAGACTCTCAAAAAATACATTTTGTAAATGTATAGTGGTTTGAATTATCATAGCAACTAAGATTTTGTATATTTATTCCATGTCTTAAAAAGGAATCTCGTATTATTAGTGAAGATAATGTATGTGTCAAAAAAGAGGCATCAAAAGCACTTCCTGTGCACTTGACAGGGTGACAAAATATTTCTCCTATCCTTTCCTAATTGAGCTGCTGTACAAAGGAAGACATTATGATAATATTAATAATAGTTACATGGATATTTGTAGGTACTGTGTAACCCTTCAGTCCATTTTCCCAGACAATGGTGACTACAAAGAGGCTTCAAAATAGAACATCACACAATATGAATGCCACTTTTTTCTATCTTACATTTTAAAAACATCATTGAAATCAGAAAGTTCATTTACAAAGGACTGGCAGTTGCAATCACAGCAATAATGTAGTGCTGAGAAAAAAAGGGTAATTGGTTTGGTAAAGATCGCTTTCCATTACACCATAAAGCACTACACAATAGGAAAGGTCGCCAATTAAGCAATCATGAATACCAAGTACTGAAGCTGATGAAAATAGGGCAGTGGTTTAAATAGATTTGCAAGCAATTTACCTTTTCACAATGTTGGCAATCTGATGCAATTTGCTTGCAATTTTGTCTGCTTTCAGTAGCACTAGAAGCTGACACTACACAGACCAAATGGCAAAGAGGCCTGCATAGAAAATGTAAAACTATCTTGGCTGCATCAGGGAACCAGAATGGTGGTTCATCAGGAAAATTACAACAATTAACATAAGTGCTGCAAAAATCAACACTTTAAATGTCACACTCACTAGTCTGTCCAAAGACTGTAAAAGTACCATCTCCATTGCTGGACTAACAGTAAATATGAAGCAATCACCAACAAGCCTTGAGGCTGATGGCTTTACAATTGATGTGACATTCTCTGAGTGATAAAATAGCCTCTCATTTTACAAAAGTAAGTATTTTTCTTTTTTAGATTTAACCTGGATTATGTCAACCCAAAACTTATATTTGATTTTTTTCAACTCTTCTTCCAACAAATCTGTTTTGCACTTAAGTATGTTCCTTACTTGTTCAGATTTTCTAAAAAACTTTGAGTTTCAGGGAACTGGAGCCAAACTGATAAAACTTAAATATTGATCCTTTCTTTTTCAGTGTAAATTATACCCAAGATTTATAACAAAATGTGTTAGCTGCATGAGATGATGCACTTACGACTAGGGAATGCTTTACAGTCTTGAGAAGGGGGCCACAAAAGGTAACTGCAGGTATTCCCTCAGGTGGCGGTGTGGAACGCAGGATGCCTTTCCAAATCTCTATCAAAGTAAGCACAGCTAACGTGAAAGATGACTTTTGAAGTAATTGATATCTCACGTAATAGTTCCCATGTTAAAGACAGATATAAATTTGTCAGATTGAGAGGCAGAATTGACTTATGGTGTATATTTCATGATTTCTTCTTTTTTAGTGAACTGCAGCACAGAATAAAGCAGTAGTGCCTTTCTCTGACATCACACAGGAGAGCAATGGCTTATTCTCTGACATCACGTCCTGAAAATAACTCACCTCCTTTGTTAGATGTTTGATCCCAAAACTTTAGTAAGAGAACAAGTTTCACCTTTTATGGTCTGATTCAAAATATGTTCAGGTCAGTGAAAGTTCAGGCATCTAGGACCTCATTATTCTGAAAATTAGCTAGATTCAAAGAATCAGAACATTTTTACCATTTATTTTCAGAGCTAAATACTCTGATGGCTCTAGAAGCCAAATGTTGTTAGCTCCCACAGTCATCTTTTTTACATCATGCATGCAGTCAGAAACGGCTGATCCAGTGAACTACTCTGGGCATTGCTATTCAGCTGACAGGACCATTACCATGCTGCATACTGAGCTGCAGTAGATCCATAACTACTACATAGCTTATATTCGTTTAAATGGCTGGCCTTGAGCAGCATCAGTTAGTTGTTAAGGCTTGGTAGCACAAGGGAATCAATAAGAAAGAAAACATTTCACCAAATCTTCAGTGGTATAACACCTCCTGTGAAAAATGCTTAACAATCTTTTGTTGTCCTTATCAAAAGCAAGCAGAGTGCTATCTACAGTTCTGAACTGCGTTAGCTGCTTCATTAAATATGACACAAGTGCAAACAATATGGATAAGCAACGGGAGAGATACCTAGTTTTCCTCTGATGTGTTTGAAATGTCCCACCAGACTTTTGGTAGATTTTTACTACAATTTGACTAATATTTAATGAAAAAAAAAACAAATTCAGTTTTGCAGTTAAAATTACGTGCAACTCCACCAATTTCCATAGAACAGTAAGTTATGGATAAGGACAACAGAACAAACACATATTTAAACTACTTACTGGGTTCTGCTGCTATTCCAAAAGCCTTTCAGCTAAACCTTCCTTTTACAGGCTTCCCTCAGGGCCCATCCCTCACCAATGTTACATATACAATTGCCGTTCTAAAGTAGTTTAATTCCAGTCTACTTCTGTTTTGAAGCAAGGCTCCTCTCCATTCATTTTTGTTCCCAGTCTTTTCCTATTTGTTTGCCATTTACAACATTCCCCTCTTCTGCCTTTCTCCCATCCATGCAATGTGGCACTAACATGACATTTGACAATCTCAGCACTCTCTTTTTTTCACCATTCCCCATGTGCCTCAGCATCCTAACTTCAAAAACCTTGTGAACCTTCAATGTGACTCATTGCCATATCTGTAACATTAAGGACAATAAAGTGCTATTTTCAGCTAAGGGAACACTATTGTGAAATCCTAACTTTGGCTGATATCCAGACATAAATTGGACCTTGATTATTCTCTCACCTGCTACTTTGCCACCCTTGGCTGGTTGGTACCAATGCACATGAACATTACCATGTTTACTTGCCCGCCTTTATGAAGTACATTACGCTTATCAGTTGGATCATTCCTTTTAAATTACAGTATGTTCTGTTCTAGTACTTCCATGGGACTGCAATACTGACCACCACAAACATATATATTTCTCCACCATCCACAGCTGGCTGAAAGGAGAAGCATTTTTCACTACAGATTTTGCAAAGCAATTGCTTTCTTTAGCTATAAATTCAAAAGTTGAAACACAACCAGCTTTAACTGCATCTCAGTTACACTTTGAAGCCTCCTGTCATAATCATTGCTACAGGCACCATTTAATGTGAAGGTCGATGTTGAGTAATAATTTAAAGTTTAGTGAGGTAGCACTGCAGCAACATTTGAAACAACACATGAAACAAATACCTGGAACAAATTTAAAACTGACACAAGCTGAAGAGTGAGTATGGAGTTCGTACTAGTCTCCCTGGTAGTTATTGCAAGCTGGACAAATAATTAAAAATTACAGAATTTATGCCTTTAATTTACTCATAGTAGTTTTTCAAAATCACATTGACTACTGTTTTCCAGAAGAAACTATTTTCTCAAAGGGTGTGTAAATGCGGTCTTCTTTTTGTGTAAACTGAGAATAGCAAAGAACAAGGGAGCTGGGAACAGCAAGCCTGAAAGTGGGCAAAGCTGGTTCTGCAACATGAAGAGTGAGCATCTCTGATTTTACAAATGGTCCAGGACTCCTCTCCAACTTTATGCTCAGTAGTCACAGACCAGAATAAGACTTAGTTGACTGGTATCAAGAGGGAAGGCTATTCTCATATCATGGTCTCTCTTCCAGCCCTCTGACAAACCAAGAAGGGAAAGAGAAGCAGAGCCACTGCAGGGGCTCTTCAGCCAGGGAGTACTACCAGCAAACTCAGGAATTATGTTGGAGGTCTCCACACTAATTCTTTGGGTGGAAAGCAGCAGAGATACTGCTTTCCTTTCCAGAGGATGCAGGAGGGAGAGAAGATGACACATTTCTGTCCTGTAAGGTATGGCTGGTGAGAAATTATGCAGTTCTGAATGTTCAACTTTCAGCTTCCTGTATAGGGCTACATAATAAAGAAGATGCCTTAACGTGGAAAAGAATACCTTTTACTGTATTTTAAATCCCCATGGTACCAGTTGCCACTCAGCTAACAGTCCACAAACTTACAATTGAAATCAAAGAACTAGATCCTAATCTGAAATTATACAAATGAGGATGAATTACTGTGCTACTAATTAGCCTATTACACATTTTAATCTTTGCTTGTAAATGCCTAAAACCATTTCAGGATGAAGAAAACCATGACCTTTGGCTGAGGACTGAACTATATATTGGCAAGTGCGAACTGAAGAAGTCAAGGAAATTAATTTAACAAATATGAGTTTCTCAGTCTGGCTTTAGCCCTTACTGTTTGGAGATAACGAAAAGCCAGTAATTAGAACACGATTTATTTTCATTGAATAGGACTAGATTCTTAGTTAATATTAAGCCTGCCTACCTTCTGCAACAGAGTTACAGTAATTTACTCCATGTGAGGAACTGATTTGTTTTATTTAACTGATACCTCTACTATAGGACTGCAGAAACTTAGTATACCCTTAATGAACAATATTTCTACCATTAATAGTAATAAGATCTCTACAAATACACAAAATAAAATAATATGCCATTAAAAATAAATTAACAAACCCCTCCAAACATACTCAAAATAAGTGGAACACCAAGCTTAAGTATATCGATCTAGTATTGAAATGCAAATATATACATGTATATATACACACACACTACATGAGGTGTACTGTTTTCATACTTGTTTTAGTAAACAGATGCCGAACTGTCTGTCTAGACTGTAAAAAGGCTGTTGTCAATAGCAGGGAATACTGTTTTCACAAGATTTCTTCGATTCCTTGCCATATTTCATACTCAACCCAGAAATACCCTTTTTTTTTAAAAAAAAAAAATAAGAAAAAGACAAATTGGTCAACCCATTATCAATTTTCTTTCAATCACCACAAAGTATTGCCTTTAGGAGAATGAAAAGTCTTCAGTAGTGAGTGGATTAGGATTAGAAAAATATATAGACCTCTTAGCTTGACTGCTAGGACTGCTTTATGTCAGCTCGTAAGTTTTGTGGGAATAAAAAATTGCACAGATGGGAGTATAACTGACCATAACCTGCTCTATTGTATTTCCAACAATCTCTAATTACAGCAACACACCAGAGGAAGAGATTTGAAAGGGCAGGTGATGGGATAGGAGAGAAACCTGTTTGACTTAAACAGCACAGGATCCCTCACCATCAGGGCTGATGTACATCAGCCTGACAGCTAATTAGGGTAGACATGAATTTTTCCAATGTAACAGATGTTCGCTAATCAGGCCAGATTTGGAGCCCTTGCGCCAGCAACATTTCATGCACAATTTAACTATCTAAAAGGAATAAACTACTTAATGCATTGTACTGGAGGCACAGCTGTTTCACAATCAGAAAATTTGCTGTCAAAGATGTTCTCTTTAAAACTGACATGTTTTTATATAACTCTGATGGGGTGTTTATAATGTATTAATAGTTGTCAGTAAGAGCTGCTGTCATCATCAAGAAGTAAAATATTTCTGAAGGTATATTAAAATGAACAGACTCCTTTCTCTTTCCAAAATCTATTTAGATAATTTACTTTGAATATGGCCTGTTTAATTCTAAATGTACTTTAAACAAAAGGCTCAACATGTATCTCTGAAGTTACATCAATAATAAGATATACAGATCTACCTTCTGACTATGGAGTAAAGCTAAAATGTCCTATCTTTGAGTGACAGTGGAAGTCTATTTTATTTGCAAGAAAACCATAAACATACAATATATTCTGCTAAAATGAGGTAAATGGTCTCTTTTCTCTTCATAAAAGATAGGCCACTTGATAAAAAAATCAGAAGAAATGCATCCACAGGTTATATAGATTCAAACAGATCGTTACTTTGGAGAGGAAAAGAGTATGTGAGATTTTTATTCTTGCATGGGAGTTACATAGACAAGAACCAGAAGTAAATAGGCGGATCTAAGTCAATTTACAGAAAGCTAAGGGTGTTGTATTTTGTATCTGGAATTAAGATATGATTTCATCACCCGACTAATGCAATTACTTTTTAACGCTCAGGTCTCTGTGGGTTTTTGTTTATTTTTTAACCATGAGAAAAATCAAGTGATACAACATATTATAGACTGCTAGAAAAGCTTGAGCAAACATTGCATAACCTGTAAATCATAATGGTATGGGACAGAGTATAAAACTGGAAAGAATATGCTGTTCATGTGATAATGGCACCTAAACACTGCAGTAATGCAGTTCCCAGTGAGGTCAGTTGGATTTGAAGGTCACAAGGTACTAAAGCTATTAAGCCTGGAAAAGATGCTCGTGGACGTATATCTGTAAAACCCAGAGCTGTTTGCATTTAACACCTCATAAGGTCCAAAGTCTGCACCCTGTTCTCATGAACATGTGCTGTGTTTGCAATCTAACCTTTAATAAGTAACGCAGAATAGAGAGAATTAGAGTACAAGTGAGTAACAGACAACGGGGAGAGTGTGGTTCTTTCAAGAGAAGGCTGAGGCTAAGGACCATCCTTTCCTGGATCCTTGAGTCCTAAGTTTGAATTATGCCACTCTTGTTATCATTGCTCTGGGAAGGCTGACATTGGTTTTGGGAATCAGAAATTGGGTTAGGGAATTTGGCCGAACATATATCAAGTTGTCTGTTAAAAGAAGTGTGTGGCGGGGGGGGAATAGCTAAGCTGAATTTTATAGTGAAAGTAGCTAAAAAAAACAAAGAACCCAAGACAAAAGCAGCCTTAAATAAAACAGCAGCTAGCAACTCTGCCATAATACTGGGAATGATCAGGACCTTCAACAAAGAGGGAGTGGCCAAAGAGTCAAGCACAATATTAAGAGGTTTCGCAAATACTCAGTGGCAACAGAAATTAGGAAGGAGAAAAAATTAATGATTCAAAATGAATGATAATTCAGTAAGAATCTAAGAAAGTTTTTAAAAAGCAAAGTTACTATTTTAGAATAAAGAAAACCCTTACCCAAATAATAATAAAAAGTGTGAAAGAAATTATTTGGGAAATTCTGATATTTTTAAACCAGCTAGGAGAAACTACCTATGTTTGGTTATTATGAGAATTTACTACTCAGTACAGTCATGATGATTTTTTTTTTTTAATGATACCTAAATGGTAAGGAACCAAAATACAGAAATGGTGCAGAGGGGAAGAGTGATCTGAACAGTAAAAATCTAACCTAAATAAAATAATGACCAACAGTAAGAAATTTTAATAAAATCACTAGATTTTACTAAAGGATGTGAAACCTTTGACTTTGTTTTATTGAGAGCACTTTTCCTGGACTAATTGGATCTCCTTTAAAAAATGAAAATTAATAAGACCAATAAGGTTTTAATCCTGCAAGTACATGTTTAACTTTATTCACTTGAGGAATCGCTTCAACTTCAAGCTAACACATACATGTTTGGTGGATGGAGCTGCTGGCAGCGGGACACAAAGAATGCAGCCAACATATGTGGATTTCATTAGAGCCTTAAAGCTGCATCTTACAACATTTGAGTTTAAAAATGGATTCATATGATCTTGGAGAAGAAGAGGATTTGATGGGTTGGAAGTGACTACAAGGAAAAGGCAGTGTGTTGCATTGATGAGAGGTGTTCCAGGAGGTTTACCCATGAAGAGAGAACAGTTTTGTCTTGCTTAACATCTTCAGAAATAATCTGAAAGAAGTAATGATCTTAATGAATTCACTATCATAATGAGCTAACAATAGTAATTTAGGAGGAGCTGAAAGTACCAGTAAGAACAAAGACAAATAATACAAAGGCAGCCTGAGAGATTAAAAGCATAGGCAAAAATACTGTAACAAAATGAGGTTTGGACTGGAAAGACACAATTCCCAACACATTTGTTGAAAAACAATCCAAAGCATGAATATTCAATGACAGAGTCAGACATTAATTGGCAATGCAAAATGGCAGAAGACAAAAAAAAAAAACAAAAAAAACCCCATCAAGCCTATTAAGTGCTGCCCATGCATCAGCTCCAGCAAACACGGAGCCAGCCTTTTTTACAACATCGATGGACACGAGAGAGGAATCGCTGGCCCGGGCCTGCCACCCACCTACTGCAGTATCCTACACCAGACTGTGAACAGCAACACCCTTTTCAAGAAATGCTTTAGACTTTTTCACAATGACAATATGAACAGAACGGATTCCCTTTTCTAACTGCAGGCAGTTGGGGGAGGGGCTATTATTCTTCCTTTTATTCATCAGTAACATCTGAGCGTTTATAAAAAAAAAACACAGAAGAACTTAGAGGTCAACAACCCATCAGGGCCTCATAGTGTTATGGGCAGTTTGTTGGCAGAAAAAACATTCATGAGATGGAGAGGTCTGAACTAAGGATGAGCAACAAAATTATATGAACATTAAGACTGGTTTTCAAGGAGAAAAGATGTGTACATACACTACGAGATGACTAAGGTACCAAGAAGATTAACAGTCTACAAATATCTGGAGTTTATCAATACCAAAGACAGAAAAATAAACCCTGTGCTATCAAGAATGTAGCTATGACAAATGAGAGAAACAGAGAAAAGAAAATCATCACTGAATAGTGACAAGACCAACGTATTTGTGCCTGTTGCTCCATCCCAGAGCTCCTTCCAGCCTTTTCATCAGCCTGTGTCTAATTCAACCTCATCACTAGAAAACGAGGAACTGGGCTTGTTTCTCCTACTGCTTTTCAGAAGCGGGGAAGGGGTGAGGATAATGATTTTGTGGCCAGTACCATCGGGTTCACTCTTCAGCAGCAGCCTGTTTTGCTGCTGGCTTTTGCCAGTCTTGCAAGCACCCGCTTTCATAAGAGCCATGAGTGGGGCTGTGTACCCTGCGTAATTCCATTTCATGATGTAAAAATACTCACTGCACTGCTTCCAGCGCTCAGTAGAAGGCCAAATACATCTAACTCTTCCTTTCACCTTCACCACAGCAAATTCATCCCTGGAACAGCAGCCAAAAAGCAGCAGTGAAAGTGTGAATCACGTTTAAAGCAGATCGGACAAAACCTTAGAAAATGTCGCTGTGTTGTGAGAACTGTCGTCATACTGATCAATAGCATCTAATTGTTACTTAGGTTCCCCCATCTGTTTGTAGCCATCTGCTGTTTCTCATCTTATATTTAGGGTGTCTACTGCCCGGGTACAGAGACGCCCAACCTGGCCCCACACCCTCTACCATAGCACCGAGGAGTATTTGGGGACAGGGACTCCCTGGGAACCAGCTGAGGGCTGGAAAAGAGAAATCTGTTTGCTTCTCTCGGTAGAAATCTATGGCAGGGCCATGCTAACGTGCTATACTACTTTCCCAACTGCATAGGTTAAGAAAACCGCATCTCTCTGCATGGGGAGAGCTGCATTTTTTCCACAACCAGGCTCCGAGATTTTCTTGTATATATGGGACATATAGGATGCATGCTGCTTAAGGACTTACTTTATGTGCAGCTTTGTTAAACGCTGAAGCCAGTTACAACCTATGTTGTCAGTTCCTAACTTTAGGAATTGTATAAGACATTTTCTCCAAAGGATGTCTAAGACTTTGTTACAGCAATGGACATACAGGAGAACTCCTATGCAAAAGCTGCTCAATGACTGCACAGGCTCTTTATCTAAAATTATTACTGTGGACACAAATTCATACATATGGTTAGTATAAGCTACTGTAGGGGATCTACACACTGCCCTTTCTTTACAGAATCTGTACAGATTCAGAATGCCAAATAAAGCCATCTGGGCTCTAAAATACCAATTTCTTAATAAAATATCAATAAAATAAAATTTTAAACAAATAGCTCAAGAAAAGACTTAACAGGACTATTCAGCAAAGTCCTCTCACTGTTCAAAAACATAGCCCAGCTAGCAATAACAGAAATTTAATCAACCAACCAAGCCCTCAACCTTCCCATTGTCCTTTATCAAGCCAGTCTTGACAACCCTGACCTAGAATTTAGGATATAATGTATCTGTGTCTTCCTAGTAATTGAATTGCTAGGTTTTATATATATATTATATATACTTTGTAAAAGGGGTGTCTGAGATGCATGGGAGATGTCCCCAGAGCTGGGATTCTCCTATACTGAACTACAGGGGGATGTTTTTCCTTCCATGAAAGGACTCAACCCCATGTACAGGGCAATACATGCAGCTTAGGGTCACATTTTCAGCTATTTTTAAACAAGCCTCCAAACTTAGACATCAACTTCACAGGCACAAAATTCTCATTAGGTCACAAATTTAGGTACCAAAAGCAGATCCATAAAGCCTTATAGTCATCCACATGCAAAAGATAGCTTTTTGTATAGAAAATATACATGTGCACAATCATTTGTAAACGACTAATGAAGACTTGGCTATAACAATTCAGACAATAGCCCCAGTTTTGTGAGCCACAGACTAGTGGCAGAGATTTCTAGTCCTCAGTAAAAACTTTACTGTGGTAACTTAAACTAAGAAAAGGCTTAAAATGAATTTTTGACAATTGTTGAGTTGTCTCATACTGTAACCTGAGATCTGCAAACAGATTTTAACTTGGTTTGGGGAATGCAATCTACTGCATTGAAAATAAATGGTGTCAAGTTCTTGAAATTCATCAGCATTTAACGAAATGACAGTATCTGATTATAAGCCCATTTCAGATATCTCAGTCTTTAGCTCTGATCTTGTAGGCGATATGTGGAATTTGGCATACCTGAGTAATTTTTTACACATAACAATGTGTAGAGGAGTTCATATATGACTGACAACATCATGTTAGTATCACCAGTGAAAGAAAAGTTCAAGTAAGATGTGGATGAGAAGTTAACAACCAACAATCAGTTTACAAAACCAAAACTTAATGGTATATCCATATTTACCTTTGACAATTTCTTTGTTACTTACTGAATCCCTGAAGTGACACACTCACTTCAAACACTGAGCGTGTTTGGTTTTCTTCCTACTGGGCATGTGAATCGTACAGCTTAGCCAAGTACAGAAGAACATTGTGTAGTGAATCTTCTGCTTGAGAAAAATTGTTAAAGCCATTAGATATAAATATTTTCAGAATAGAAAACATGCTAATGGACTTTCTGTTTTCAGATACTAATGCTTTAAATAAAGGTGCAAATGCTGTGCTGTTCTGCCACCCCCCATGCACTGTCCTCAATATAGTGGACAATGAGTTTTCAGTAGCTTGAATTTTTTTTTCTGTGTATCAGTGTTAAAATACACAGCTACTCAACTCTCTGCCTAATGAGATATTATTTTAAGACCCAACTGGTAAAAATATGAGGCTCAGAAACGGCAGCTAAGAATATCTGGCCTGGGAGAGAGCTCTGTGGGTAATGTGCTCCGAAAGCCTTTGCAAGCCAATAGACCTTCCGCTGGAATATGGCTGCAGATCAAGCGCAATCATTTCAGCCACTTTTCAGTTTATGGGCGGGGTGAGTAGATGGCTTTTTCCAACATTGTTTTTTGGGGGGCCAAAAAGCTTGTATAAAATAATGGCATGTATATGTACGTAGTGCTGCACTGTAACGATGCAAAACAGGAGGCATTCCAGTCTGTTCTTCTTTCAGCCAAAGCTCTGCTACGCTGCTATTCAGCACAGTAGTGCTTTATTTGCATCCCTGCAAGCTACTCATCATATTCCTATTGTTTTATCCTTTTCCTAGTTACTTCTGTTCATGAACGGGTTTTTTTATCTGCAAGACCTATTGCCAACATTAGTAAATCTCTCTTTTTATACCATATATCTCATATAAAAAGCTGGCTCAAGATTAAAAAGACTGAATGAAGTAATTTTAACCAATTATTTGTTACATATATTGCTTAATCAGCAGGGACTTTACAACAGAAAGGTGCAATGATTGGACGTGATCAGGGTAATAGACTGTGAGTCAAATACTTAGGTCACTCAGAGTCCCGCTCCATGAGCTCAGACAAACAAGTTCACCTCCAGCTGCGTTTCTCTCTCTGCCATCTATTTGTCTTTTTGGTCTTTTGCTACAGTTAGGCATCTGAATAGACAGCTTGCCAAAACTGAGAAGTGTTACTATAGCTGTACTCTGTCTTTGAGGTACTTCTCTAACACTCATCATTCACAAATATAATAATAATAATAACAGTGGCAATAATAATAATAATAATAATAATAATAATAATAATAATAATAAAAATGTAACATGGAGTAAATAATCAGTCTATTCCAGTGGCTAAATTTAGCGGGAGGAGGAGGTATGAAAAGGCAAAATGAATTGTCCACATCTCTGAAAACTGGAAGCTGCAGTCTGCTTGGATGTTTTCACTTGATCTGTCTAACAGCAGATGCAGTGAGCAGTGACTCATGGATCACTACTGTCTCCTTAGGTGGGTTTTTTGACTTATTCTGGTTTGATTTTCGACCTTTCCTAAAAAGACTCCACGCCTCTTCAAAGCCTGCCTAGTTCCTGTGTCAGCTAAATAGCCTGCTCTTAGATGACATTACTCTCAGCTCTAGCATTTAAACTCCTCTGGAAAGCTGTGCATATCCCAGAGTATCAAGCCGCTCAGCTGGTGCTAAAGGTGGCACAAGAATTCCTGTTAATTTCCTCATTTTGCTGTTGGAAAAGCAAGCATTCAGAGCCTTGTTCGCCCAGCTTCTAGATCATTTCATAGTCCTACAACGGTAATCACTATTAATATTTATAAGTGCAATTTCATGTTTATGTATCTTATCCCTCTGCATGATTTACACTCACTCTTTATTGTCCCCTTAGATTTCCAGAGAGCTGAAAAGAGATTTCAGCAAAAACAAAAATTAGGTAACAATTCTTATTTTGATGCCATTTTCCTACTGAGCCAAACATCAGTACACGTTAATCTGGCAAACAGATGACCAGCAAAGAAACCCATAAAAAGCTCATTATTTTCCCAAATTATATTATTTTCCAAAATGAACACAAAATCTATCTCAGCCTTACAAGTATAGGAAAAACATTGTTCCCTGTCTGGTCTGACATTTGTTATACCTGCGGATTTGGGTCATGACTGCATCTGGTCTAAAAAATATTGAGGATATGTGTGAAAAAAGAAAGATCCATCCTTCCTTATGTACAGGCAAGGGTAACACGGACCCATCTGCCCTCTCTGTTGTCTCATGGAGCAAAAACCAGCAGAAATTCATATGAACATCATCTATGCTTTCCCGCACTCTGCATACTGAGTAAATATGTAGCCTACATACGTTCTGTTTTTAGCTACAGGGTTTTTTTTCCTTTTTTTTTTAATGAAAAAAGATAAATCAGTTTTTGATCTTCCAGAATCAGAGACCCCACCACAAGGCCTGATGGAAAAAATGACTTGTTGATTACCTCTGATAAAAACAGGCACTTTTCATACAATCCAAATTTGTTGATGGGCTTTCATTTATGGTTCCTGTGAGATTTTGTGCGGTGGCCGAGTAGGTTACCTACCACCTGCAGCATCATTTGTGCCAGAGGTAGGTGCCTGCAGCAATCCCTCCCTCCCTGTTGCTGGAGGTCACCATTGCTGGTTGGCTCTCCCACCCCTCTGCTAGGGTCCATCTCCTTGGGAGCACAGGTGGACAGAGAAGCCATGTTTTTGCTTGTCAGGGACCATCATGCAGAGCTTACTGGTGTGAAGGGCTGCTATGTCGGTTTACTGTAGCTCTGCAGGCTGTGAGGAGTGGGTACGGTCTCTGTTCTCTTGCTTCTGTTAGAGGATGGGCACCTTCTGGTCGAGGAGCAAGGTGGGCAGTGTGGGACAGTAGCCTGCCAGCCACCACAACCGAATGACAGATATCATGAAATCTCTTTATAAGAAGCTGTTAGAAAATTGTTGATAACATTCCGTTGTTAAAATTCTCTTCTTCAGCCAGAAACTTAAGGTTGTGACCTCTTAATCTTTTCTTCAATAGACAGATCTGATGCTATGAATCTCCTTCTCTGTCTCTTTCAAGCAGAATTTCCACATCTTTAACCTTTCTTCTCTGTCCTCTGAGTCCTCTCCTAACTTTTATCATCATTCTTTTACAGTACACACTTATGTTCAGCTGACTGTCTAACCTGAGATCCAGGTTATTGTTCTTGCTTCTCAAGCATTCCCATTTTGTGTATGGACCACGCCTTCAGACTGGATATGCTTGGAAAGGGATTGCATGAGAAGGTTTTTGCAATGGCCAGAGACAACCACAATTCTCAGAAAGTTCCTTTACCATTACATAAAAAGAAGGTGTGACACCTAACATTGAAAATTAAAATGTGTAGGTTTCAAGTCTGGATATGCAAAAAATACCTCCCTTTCTTTTATGAATAACATTTTTAGTGGCCTGCAAAAGTGCATTGTGTCAACATTCTTCTACAAAAACCATTTGGAGGCTAAAATAGTGTCAAAGTCAAAGAACCTGGGGAAAAACACCACTTCTTCCCAGAAACGATTTTTGCCAATCCATTTGATCTCTCAATGTCCTTGGTTACCCATCTATAAAGCAGAAATACAAATACTCTTTCAGAAGCATTGTGGGGCATGGAAATATTATTAACAAGGGCACAAATAAAATATTACGAGACTGTAGATTTAGTCTTCTGTGCTTTACAAAATTGCTTTCTGCTTATAACTTTGACAACAAATCTTCTAACAAATTGAGAATATCTGATAAAACAATATCAACAAATAGCTGCAGTTGCATGCTGAAACCTTCAGCTGCCAAGTCTCACCTCGGAGAGAATTTTCATAGCTAAACTTCATAAGCCTTAGAAAAATAGGTATTTATAATAGAATTACTGACAGACCTTCAACTATAGTATTGGGAATAGTGCTATTTAACAAACCAGTGGTTATGTTTTTATTTTATTCTTTTTTAGAGTTTGCTCATGTCACCATTTTCAAGAAAACTCACAATAAATCTCAGCTACCTAGAATAATAGATTAGGGAGGATAACCAAGATAAATCAAAGCATAGATAATACAAAATATATTTAAGTCACTCTATATTTAGGAAATTCAGCACTGGAAAATAATTGCTGAAGCACAGAATGAGGTCAATACAGAAACTTAAAAATACAAAGTGTATGAATCACAGTGAAGTTAAACTGAACTTAGGTCATCTTTGGGCATATAACAATTCAATATGTTCAAAAAACTGACCAATTTTGTTCACAGTAAAGAAGTGTGGACATAAATATGTACATTTCATATTTGGTACTTTTAGAACACACTAGTTTTTAAACAAAGACAATTTTCTGGATAAATAAATAAGTAAAACTTTTTTACAAAGTAATTGAGCTATCAGAAGTTCAGAAAAAAAACTAACATCAGAATAAGTAAAGTGAAATCAGAATATGAAACATACTCAAAATAGGAACATTTTTCTGTTTCTAACTATAGATTGTACCTTGCTTTCAATATACAGAAGAATTAAATGGATAGTCAAAAGTAGTGCTTGAGCTACTACCTACAGTGAGACTGACTATTTCTTTTAGGATTTTCCCCCCTATGAATTTAACAATGCAAATTTAACAATGGATTCTGCCCAATGATTGCCAATTTCAGCAGTGACATTCTTGACGGAATAGCCTGATTAGAAAATAATTGTACTTCTTTTCAGCTACTGTTACCTCACCCACACTTTTCATTTCCTATAAGGTACAGTGGCAAAACTGCATCTTTCAACTCTCCCTCTTTTATCTGATGTAGTGGATGACAGGTAATCTAGCTGAAAGTTCCTACAATTGCACCACCAGAAAAACACTGGCTGATGAAATCTGAGCAGTTATCACACTAACCATCACCTGTCAAGCCTCCTGCTTCAATTTAAGGGTGCATCAATTTTCTGAAGAGGAAATCAAGGGCAAAGAATAAAAGCGCTACAGATAAACACTGACAAAGGCCCTTTCTGCTTTTTTTTTATTTATGATGGGATGTACTATCATAGGTTGCTCTGTGAGGTTTTATCAACTGTCCTGATACATCCCAGATAGCTTGGAATTCTTTGGCCATTGATGAAGTGCTATACTTGCACTTACTGAAAGGGCAGAAGATTTCTAACTGAAAATTACTTTCACTAAATACCACAAAGATATTGAAGTCAGAAAGAGCAAGGAGATGGAACAAATGACAGCTGCATATAACAATGAACCTCTCTGTTCTCTGAGCTGGCAGACAAGGCTGATTAGAGTAAGAACATGAAATAATGTTTTCTTAAAGCCAGAGAGCATATTGTGTAAAGTGTCAGGTACAAAGAGTTCATATGCTCTTTGTAGTGAAATGTGAACACATTTGCTGCTGACTGCATTTGCCATGTACTCACCCAGTTCTCCAAAGTAAACAACTGTACAAGGGGACCTTCTTACAAGTGGGGAAAAAGTTACGAATTTCTCTGTTGAGAGGAAAAGATGCCTCAGTATTGAAATGAGCCAAATTCAGGTTGAGAGCAAGTATATTCAGCATCACTAATTTCAGGGGAACGATATTCTCTTAACATCAGGTCAGAAGTTGGCCTGATTCATAAGTTACACCGGGGTTTTCAAATGCTATTCCTTTTCTTTGTAAAATCAGCAGATGAGGAGAGTCTTACCTAGAATGTGCCCATTTGGTGGGTAGCCTGCAGGAGAGAAGATGAAACAAGCAATGAAAAGGGAAATAATAGCAAGAAAAAAAAATCTTCACATAGAGTTATGCCTGGCCATGAATAACTCAGGAGCCCCTAATTTTGCACCAGTGCTTCCTGGTTTCTTCCCAGTTAACAGAAGAGGAACAATACCTCCCTTTAAAGCCCATGGGTGACTTCCTGATCACTTCCACAGGCTTTCAACTGGACATGAAATCTTGAGACATGTGCAACCTCCGTTTCAGTCAAGCGTTAGCGACAGTAGAGGATTACAGAGGCACTGAAAGCATACAACGTTCATACAGGATTGATTAATTCAGAGTGACTTTTTTTTGTTTGTTTTCATTTTTTGTTACTTCTTCATTCATTTCTTGATATTCCAGCCCATGGTGAATACAAGAAGTCTGGATAAATGTTAATGTACTCGGCGACCTGCAAAAGCTAGCTGCCTTCTCTGTAAATGATATGCTGAGTTTGGGATTCAACAAGAGACAATGGAGATGGATCAGTTCAACAAAGTTCACAGTCCTCACTGGGTAATATTCTTACATTCATGTCAGGTCCCATAGAAAACACCCTTGATGCTGACAACCTTGTCAGGTGACAAACTGTAAATTCTTCTAGTGTTATTCCTGCCAGGAGTATCTTAACCAGGGCAACCTTCAATGGAGAAGTGACTGTTATCCATAAAGCCTGTAAATACCCACTACAACAGAGTAAAACATTAGAAAAACCTGTTCCTTGTTAGTCTGAATTCATCAAGTAATTTGCACAAATCGTTTTCAGCCATTGCATCCACCTGCAGACCGTTTTAGATGACAACTCAGTAAAATAATCACAAATAATTACGTTTGCTCCTTGACTGGATGACAACATTTCTAAAGAGAATAACAGTAATTCCACCAAAAAGATTTCTGCCTTGGATTTTTCTAGCAATTCTTTGAACTCCAGCTCTCCAAGTTAAATGATTTCTCTAGAAAGCTAGCTTTCAGATTCTGAAAGTAATTTTTAGTTCTCACATTTGTGGAGAAAATTTGAAAACATTATTGGACTATAAACAATGAGCTTCTAAGCCAGAAAGCAAGTTCAAACCACCCGAGCCTTTTACTAGTTCTTAACTTTATCAATATTTTGGAGGATTGCCTTATGATTGATTTGGAGGATTGACTTAAGAGTTTGAGTGTCTAAAGCTGGAAATCAACAACACTGTCACAAGAACCATTAGTGTCTGGTACAGGTTTCAGATGAATACTTAATAAAGCTAGAATGTATGACATATTCTGGGTTTATCAGTCTTTTCTCTAAATTCTGAAGATTATTTGCATAATCCCAGAGGGCAAAAAAATTCACAAAAAGAAAACTATGGCATCAGGTTCTTTTTAACATTTGGAAATCATATCCTTTACCTATTCAGTCAGCATCATTTAGCAAATATTGTCTATTTTATTTTTTAAAGACACAGCACAATGATTTTGATAGTTCATCTTAAATGATACTAAAACTGCATTATTTACATTAAAATAATGTCATGTTTTTGAGAGGTTTTCCTCTTGCATCACTTGCATGATATATTTACCATAACATTTCTAGGGAATGCAAATAAGATTTTTATTCAGACTAATCAAAATAATGGTTTCCAGTCCAGCGTTAAGAGTCTCCAGCTAGTCCAGGTAGCTCTGTACCATACGTAAGCATGCTCTATAGAGAGATATCTCACAGCTTCTTAAAAAAAAAAACAACCTAGCAAAACTGATTACGCTTTCATCCTCATGGTTGAAGGCTCAGGATCAGATTGCCTCTGTATTGGTAAAGGGATAGACAGGAGAAGAGGTAAGAGTAGACTGAGAGAATGTCCCTGGAACTGGGGATGTGGAAGCAATGGGAAAAGAGGGAATAAAACACGTGGGTATAGTAACTACTGCTATATTATAGTCACACAGCAAGCCATATGACAGTTCAAATGAATAGGTAAAAAGGAATACACATTCCTCAGTTTTCTGAATAAAAGCACTTTTACAGTATGGTAGGAGGTGTCATGTCACAGTTTTAGGGCTACTTTAGATAATGTCTGGGCATTTATTAAAATGAAGACAAGCCTCCAATATTTCAAGAATTCATATTTGCCAGCAGCAAATGTCCACATTTGGGAAAGCATGAGAGCACATGCTAAAACTCATCACAAATCCAAATTTCTTTGTAAATATTTGCTTAACATAAGTTATTTTCTGAGAACTCATGTTTTCCCAAACCCAGTTACCGTTCCTGTGTTTAAATAGTGTTACTATCCTGCTGAGAAAATGGAGACTTAAGACTTTGGGGACCAGGCTCAACCCTAAACTCTGGAGACTTTCCATCACAAAGCTAATGAATACTTTGAATGTTGGGGTTTTTGTGTTAACCTGTTCTAAGACAGCAATCATTTACTGAAATTTGAACTCGATTTGGATCCTAAAGTCATGTAAATCCCAAAGTTGCTAGATCCAGGGCCTTGTTTTGAATCTATCTGTATCAGTATGGTGTTTGTCCCTGTAGGACTTTAAGAACGCACAGAAGTGATCTGGGCTATCAAAACAATATTCTGAGAAACACTTTGGAGGATATGATCTTTCAATAACAAGGAAACACAGCAAAAAACATATATAACACAATGAACAAGTAATAGCTCTTAAATTTATTGAACAATATTTTACAGTATTTAATCAGACATTTCAGTAAGGAGGTTGCCAAAGCAAATGCTGTTGGTTAAACTGGTTTATTATGAACTACTGTGCCCTGTTGAGTAATTTTCAGGTGAGAAAAATGAGGCTTTAAGAAACCCAATAGATTAACACAGCTGACAACACCCAAGCTGCTTTTGCTTTCCTGTTTGTTATTTACAAACAGGCATATATTTAGTGTGCCTAAAAAAAAATATCTGCTGTATTTTCTGGTAGCTATAAAGGTTATGACTAACCCAGATTTCTCTGAGCCATGACTACTGTCCTAGACACATGTGAAAGTAGAGTAGACATATCAAAGGGAAAAAAAAAAAAAGAGAGAGAGGGAAAGAAAAGGTCCTGCAGAAATCCCCACCCTTTGGTAATTCATCCAAATCACATGGATCAGCACTAAAATGAGGGTACCTTTTTCAGCAATATTTTGAATGCTATTCTGTGGAAAATCTTTTATTTTTATTCCCCAAACTCTGAAAAACTCCTGCTTTCACAAGATTGGGGTTGCGTCTGCACCTGCAATACTGTACGATCCGTATCTGATGTTGCTGTTCTGCTGCGGACAGAGTACGCGTTGCCTCGATCCCATAGAAGTGCTTTACTGGACAATGTGGAGTATCAGGGAGCAGTTTCACTCAGGTCCCTGTGCCATGTGTGAACTGAGAACACTACAGTGATACCTGAGGCCTGCGCATTACATTTGCAAAGGGCAGAAGCCAGAATTTCCAGACTGGGGAATGCAAAGCTACTCGTCCAACAACACGGCCAAGCTCTCCGAGGCGCCAGGCAGTTTGCACCAGAGTCTGTATTCACAGCATCAACAGCTGCAGGCTTGGGCACCTGGGTGCAGGCATGTCTTGCGGTGTGGTGTATAACGTGTGCATGAACAGATTTTGTAGGGGTCAGTTTGCAATCTTCTCAGTTTGTTTTAAACAAGCATCAAAAATTTAATTTTTTTAATATTGCTGTGCTATTTCGGAGTTGTTGAAGCAGGTTGAGGAAAATCACTCACAAAGCAAAAGAAACATGGCAAAATGTTCCTGCAGTGTGTTGGCTTAATACATTTAAATGATTTAATGACATGTAGGGGATTACAGCAAAACACAATGCACGCTGGAGGTAGCAAAGAACACCCGCTGCCTGTACTGTGAAATTCAAAATGGATTCCAGGAAGGGAGCACAATGCCAGGCTGCTTTAACTATTGCTCGTACTTCCTATACTATTATTACTGCTCACCAGTCTTGAAGTCTGAATGACAGTGGTCTGAGCCCTTTCAAACCACGGCAAGAAGGTCAATTTTTGTAATGAGGAAATGGAAGTGGTGGTGCAGTGAATTGCTGAACCTTACAGTTTCTTCTATGATAAAGTAGCAGTGCTCAAGCAAATTGTGGTGTAGGAACACAGTGACAACACCACCATGAAAAACACAAGAGATGAACCGACAAAAGCACTTAAATGTGTGTAAAATCAGTGTGATACTGAAATTAAGTTTGCTCCTACTTTCACACTGCAGAATCACTGCAGCCCCTCACCAGCACTGTGGAAAGCCGTAGACCAACGGAAAATCACATTGCTCACAAAGCCACTCTTCCATCCTCAGTGCTTAGATCCCAGTCACACAGTAAATACAACCTCTGGTAGGAAAGGCTTATTGAATGAACTGTTCCAGAGAATTAAAACGCTTAATGTCTACAAAATGTTGCCTTGATTACTACTTTAGCTTCACTCACTCTAGGACTTTAGAACTTACTGCAGGTGAGCAAGCTAGCATGAATAACCTTTGAGGTTTTACAATACTGTCAACAGATCTGCAATTACAGTACTCCAAGACCACAGTGTCTTTGTGCTTGTGCATAAAGCTTCCCTCAAGGAATAAAAATTAACAGCTGCAAGCTACAACTATTTGACCCTTGAAGTCTTGCACAGGAGTTTAATGAGTTCAAAGTACATCTGTATCCTATTCACCTCATCTCCCCTCTTTCAGATACAGTAATATTAAGGGTAATGCCTAGCAACAATATTCACATATTCATCAGCTTCACATTTTTACTTTAATTTGTGTCCCTTTAGCAGCCTAAGTGACTCTAATGAAAGGGAGCAAACCTTAGCACATAAAATCTATGAAAGAAATTATAGACACAAACAAGAAATCTGAAGAATAAAGCAACTACCATGTCAGTAAATTAGTAAGAAATTATCTGGTACATCTGAAGTAGGCTGATCACCAGAGAATGAGCATTCATCACCCAAGCACAAACCAGATAAGGAGAATGAATTACAAACAGCTTGATGATTTTCTTGCATTGCACTTTGTCTAATGAGAATAACAGAGAAACACCAGGTAGTACAGGCAGGACACTTGCAGCCACACACGTATAGGAGAAATAAAAATGAAGGATCAACTGGAGAAGCTAAAGAACCATTAACCAACTCTGATGGATCTCTTTTGTCAAAAAATTTTGAAAGGAGTGAACTAATCTTTGAAGGCCCAAATCCTGCAATTCAGATTTACCCAGGAAGGTTCTCTAACAAACCTTTCCTGTGTGTTATTCCATCAGGACGTACTCTAAGGAATGGCTTTGACTATTCATGTCACTTACACTCAAGAATAAAGGTGAAAAGGAATGCCAGCCCCATGCTTTGATGCATATTTTCCTGTATCGGGGACCATCCTTGGCTGTCCCAGCTGCCACAGGATATCCCACCTGCCTCCGTGGATCATGGCTTTGGTCAATTCAGAAAGAGCAAATATAACCATAGCTTCTAAGCTGTAGGATGGGCAATGTTTCCTCGGCTTGCAGCCTGCTACAAAATCACCTATTTCCAGACGCATATGCAATTTTCACCTGATTATTTCTAAAATATGTTTAAATAATTAATAAAAATATAATATTAAATAAACATTAATTTGCAGTTCTACCATATTCTGTTTTCTACTGACATCAAGACACTGTAAGGAATCTTAATCTTGGTATTTAGGAGTCAAGGAACTTAAGCTCACCAATCACTTTTGAAGATCTCAGTTAACCTTCTCATGATCATTATATTTAGAAAGCAGTTAAGGCCTTATTTTCTGGCACAAGACTGGTAAATACTTCAGTAGCAGATCTTCATGCTCCTGACCAAAATCTTGAACTCTTAGGCAAGAGATCAGTTACTGCCAGCTTAGCTTTCTTCCATTTGTGCAAGTCACCTTATGATTTTTTTTTCATTTTATATGCTCCTGTTGGTCTAATATGTGCTCTCATTGGTCTACAATGGAAGTCATGTGTTTCTTAGCTGGCCCAAAAGTACATGCAAATTTCCTCTGGAGTTCTCTAGGAAGCTAGAAGTGGGACTTCTGATTTTTTTAAATGGTACTGGTTGGCTGAACAAACAGGGTAGCTGAGTCATGGCACCATCTCCATTCCCTTGGCTTGGGAGGTTTGCTGTTGTTCCCTTGGCATTTCCACCCTTCAGCCGGACAAATTTTGGTGTAGAATTAGGAGTTCATTTAAATGCATATTAACAACTGCAAGCCTGATTTCATGTAAAGTTCTACAAAAACTTTAATATTTACTATTTATTGGACATTTAGACAGGTATTAATACTGTGGGAGTACTAGTTTTAACAGCAGCTAATACATGTTAGTTGTTGGTGTGAAAAGCTATAATAACTGTTAGGAGGCACACACTGGAAGAACGACATATCAATACACAATATTTGCAGTCTCTGAATCACTTTAAAATACAGATAGTGTTTTAGAAGTCATTTATTTTCCCATTCACATACCTAGAACAAGAATTCTTCGTACATATATTCTTTGCGGAAAGCTAACAAGCTGGCTTTCCAGCCCCTACGGGCACTGCCTACCAACCACACAATTTGATTCTCCTCCTCATGCACCATCGCCAGGTCTTGGGCATGCTCCTGTGCCACTGGACTGAGCACAACAGAAAAGTCTCCTCAGGACATATTTTGGTTTTAAGAGATATTAAATCAATTGCTGCTTCTGAGCATTCTGCACTCCCACTGAAGTCAAAGACAGCTGAAAGCAGTTAGCAATTCCAAAGAGTATGCTCTTAGCAACTTGCTAAACATCCCTGTTATCTTTCGCTTGCACAACATTATTTTTTAGTTTCAAAGAAGCCAATATTCACTCAGAAGTGGCTTGCTTTCTCTCTTCAGTCTAATCTCCTTTCGAGAATTCTCCGTACTGACACATTTTATTTTTTAAAGCCAGTAGGTAGAATATCTCTTTCTTATTGAAAGTCTTATGATAGGCCTATTAGACCACAATTACTGCTAACTTGTAACACTCATTTAGCTATTTATCATGCAAACAGTCTGCCTTTACAGTAGCCATCCATTTGATTTCTCTACTTTTGTACACCTTTAAGTGTCATTTCTTTTTTCTTAGTTAATCAGCAGGAATATCACTTAGAATTTTCCCCTTTTGGGCAAGAACTGATTTTTATGGAAAGTTAAGCTTGCTGTGAACCTTGCTACGTCTTAAAAGAAGGAGTAAACACACAATTATGCTGAATTTAATCAAATTCCCATGGGCTGATCCTCCAAGACATCTACAACATTTTGAATCAGATTTTACAACAGCCAAACCCCCCTCCTATTTAGGGAGATTTTTTTAAGAATTGCAGCAATTATATTAAATTTTATGAAGCACTGTCCTTTATATCACTTTTGGTGCTTGTCTCCAGATCCATGGAGAATACATATTTCACTATCTTAATATTAACCTAATCCTTAAATTTAAAAAACACAGTAAGCAAGCTTGCTAACAAATGATTCTCATCAGAGACAGTGTCACCAAACAATACTTTTGCCTGAGAGGCAGTTGTTGTTACTCCATGTGCTCACACATGTTATTGCCAAACGGAACTGTCTGTTACTGGCTGGAAGGCTCAGAAATGTTATCCAGTCTCCTAGACAGTTCCACCCAAAATGACAATTCAGACCCATCACTGCTGTATCGAGGAGTGACGCAGAATTAAAGGCTGGAAGTTCACATGACAGATGCGTGGCCTATTCCTCTCATCCTACTGAATTTGTATTATTGGAGTCTTCAAGTTCACAGCATGTCTTTGTAGCTCATTAGTGTTTATTGCTGCCATGGTATATATCAGTTGGCAGGGGCTGCGTGGGAAACCAGGAGATGGAAACAAGCTGAAGAAAATATTCAATAAGAGCTTTTTCAGCTGGGTGCATATCTTGATTCTTCAATACAATTTTGTGAAAGTAAGGACAAAGTGAGGAGCTCAGCAGACTGGAGGGCAGCAAGGTCACAGGCCTTGACACGACGCGCAATCATGCAAAATACATACAGCAGCTAAGATCGGGACAGAATGACAGGGTGCCAGAGAGGCATGAAAAAACCTATGAACATCTATCCTTTTTGTAGCCCAGAGGAGGAGTTATCTGGGTGCTGGACAAATAGAACTGGTTGTTGGCATCTGTTCCCATTTAACAGCACTGCTGGTCAGCTTAAGTCCAGGCACACTCCACTGCTGGACCATGAGGTCTTTGTTCTCTGACAGGTAAACTCTGCCTCACGACTTCTGCAGCTTCATTTCCTGAGTCGGTTTCCCTTCTCAGAGCTCCGTGTTTCCCCACATGGCAATACCATTCCTTTTCCTTGACCTTCTCTTGGCTTTCTATTTCAATTCTATGCAAAGTTCCGCCAATAAAAATCATAGTCCCTGCATGTCTAATCTGTCCCATCAAAAATCTTTTCACTGTTCCAGGGGAGAAAGTAAAATGCAGATTGGCTCTGTTCCATAAAATACAATTTTGTATGGTGCACTTTCCTTGTTAAGTGAAGGGAGCAACTCTGTTGCAGCTCATGTACGTCTATGGGTGATGTGAAACTTGTACATCAGCTCTTCCTGTTTAAAACAGTTCATTTCATAAAATAGTTTGGCATTCCTACTCATTCCAAAAGCTATCCCACCCTCAGCTTCAGCAAGGCCAGTGATTGCTCACAGGTCAGACAGGCTCTAGGTATTGCAAAGATATCATTACTGGTTGCATTAATAATCAGTCTATCCTTGTGTAGGAGAGATTAATTCCCTTTTAAAATAACTTTGATATGAGTTTTTTTATTGAAGGGAGTTTATAGAGCAAGACGCAGGTATGTTTTCAAAAAGAAGAGAACAAATCATATGTGACAGACATCAGTCATGTTACTTAATCCACTACTGGAAACACACTTGAATGTTGAATGCTACAGGATAATAGTTTTATAAAGACGTCTAGAAGAATACTAAGCAGAGAATGCATAATGCACTCACAGACAATCCTTTAAATAGATGCAATTGGTAATCAGGGTTGTAAAGGAAGCCTTCAGGACAACATGGCTTATCATCTGGAAGGTAAGGACATAGATCATTTGTCTTCTTCGTTTCCTGCTTGCTTGTCAAGCAGTTTATTTGGAGGAAAACTCGTAAGAATGCTGACAAACTTGGGACAAGCCAACAGGCCCTACAGTCAGGCGTCCTCTCATAGCTGTGCGGAGAGGTAGACAACAAACGTAAGATGAGACCTAGAATGATTTCCTGTGTACCTTACCATGCTCTCAGTTTTATTTTGTGGAACTTGTCACCAGAGTCTTGTGCCTGGCTCATTTCTCCACCATGCCAGATAAAATACACCAAAACCAGGGTGTGCTCATTTTAAATCTACTTTGCTTCACCCAAGAAGCCATTCCTGTCTCTCTACCATTGTACTTATCCCACTGCACAAAAAATGTTGAACAGTGAAACAAACACTAGTTAGTGCTTTCTGCGCTGGCAGAGGAAAAATCACAGTGGTACAAATACCTGTCTTTACATATAATATGTCACTGGTGACAATAGAGGTGGAGAGGCCATAGCAGCTGCTTGCCAGAGGGAAAGAATTTATGGAAAAGGCAAAATTAAACCAGACAACATCTCACATCACCTTCTGTGAATGGGAACATTTGCAGTTCGCCAACTTCTAGGTCTATTTTAACTGCTTGAGGCTTTGAATAGATATTTGATTCTTTTCTGGACAGACATCTAATTAAACTAGTACTGAAATGTATTTGGTAAATTAGGGAGAGATTTAAGATGGATACTAGGAACTGTTTATCTGATGTTTTTATTCCCTAGCGATTGTACAGATCTATTCTGGCTCTTCAAAGAAAGCAGTAGCAAGAAATGCAGTATCAGTTTATCAGCGGAGATATCAGCAGTGCTCAGATGAAGTCCTTGTATCCAATAATCTATACGCACACACTCTCTCTTGTAATGACTTTTGCAAGGTGAATTCATGCAAAAGCTTTATTCTCAGGCTGTGTCTGTAACACACGAACCACACAGGAGAACTGCTGCTTTTACTTTGGATGTGTATGTGGGAAAAAAATAAGATTGCCAGATTTGCTCTCTGTTTTCCAGACAACACTTTTGTGTCTGATTCACTGAAAGGCTTCAGGTTGTCAAACATCAAACGAAAGTACTCCTTCTACTTCCATTAGAAATCCTTAACTAAAGACAAAAGCATACGATAAGGCAGAGCATAGCTAGCTGTTCATTAAGTGCTCAACAAAATAGCATTCACAAATGAAAGTCCATGTGGAATTCTTGTTACAGCCACAAGCAGAAGCCCTGCTTGCTATTGATATGTTTCCCATAACAAGACTGTAAAAAACCAAATACTTAAAACTTAGCAGGTGCTAGAACAGACAGCATAGTGTGCCTGAATTTTGATCTAGGCTTAAAGACTGCAGGTACTAGAAGAGACCTGCTGGACCACTGGCTTCAGTCATAGTAAATCATCTTATGGCATTATTTTACATAAACATATTGGGGATATTTAAGTACAATACTTTAAAGCAAACTCCTCTTTTCTCACCACACAGAGTGTGAATGTAACTCACAGGGTGAACCTTCTCCAGGGGCTGTGCAGAGAATGAAGCTGTTGCCAATCAGAGCCTTGCCTCATGTGTTGAAGAAGCTGGAAAAGTCATACTGGAGAGCCATAAGAGTGTAAGAAGAACAAGGGCAGAGTCATGGTTAAGAAAGTTACTGCTGAAGAGAAGCATTTTTTCTCTGATGTTATTCAAGTTTCAGAAATTAACATCACTTTTTGGACAATGTCTGGAGAACCTGAGAATTAGTTCCATTTATTAGCCCTTGTTATGACAGCTACAAAACAGAGTTCTATGGCTGTAAAGTTGCATGTGTCTTTGGGATTTCCTGCTCTCCACAGGATGTATTTCACCAAACACTAAATTTCTGTAGGACTAGTGAAATTTTATTGCCCAGCAGCCGTAAAGTGTTTTATTGCCATGTGTAGTTTCACACACACAAACTCCAGAGAAGTTATGAATATCTACCATTTGAAAATCCAAATAAAATTGATGCTAATTCCAATAAGTTAAATTTGACTAGATTTCACAGACATGATTTCCATTCTTTTCCACCCGTACACTCTGCTCTGTCTTGTTTCTGATCTGCTTTCCCTAGTGTCAACAAAATATAGCAACAACAAGATGAAGAAAAAACCTGCTGAGTTTCTTGGATCTCCTGCATTTTCAGAAGACTTGTTATACGTATTTGCTACAGGTTTATTGCCCAGAACGGAGGACCTTCCTTCGTGAGATGTAAGAGGTCTTCCCCCTCCCACCATTTTAGATCCCCACCCCAGGCCCACCGAAATTAATGGAACAAGCCCTGTTGTTTTTAAGTATGATCTGAGTACGGCATCCCACTGTTTGTCTGCTGGCTGAGTTTATTCTGTTTTTCTTTGCTGTATTCCTGCATAAATCCTTGGAATAATATGAGCAATTTTTAGCACTTCACTGCTCTCAATGCTTCCTCAAATTCTAACGCAGTGCATTTGATACAAATGCAGACATATTTTTTAGCTCCATTTAATGTTTTCCCTCTGCATTTGAACAGACCAGTTTGCCGAGTCAGTGAATTTGGTACAACGAGGAGACAATTTGTTACCTCCTTCTGGGGTCCCCAAAGACATCAATTAACTCAAAGAACGAGTTCTGACAGCACGAACAGGAAGAGTTAACCCCCCACAGTTATTCTTTATATTAGTCAATCCACCCTCCTCATTCCCTCTGTCCCTCTTCATTTTCCTTTCTAATGAACAGGGACAGATACCCCTTTCTACTGAGATACTTCCACTACAATGACAATTGGCTGGCTCTCCCCAGGTGATTTACTTTTCAAGGAGTGCCCACTTATTGATCTCTTCTGTGACAAATTTCAACACCCGCACAGTCCTGGCAAACAATTCTGGAGATGAATCCTTCCTGCTGATCAAAGAGAAGGATTATTTTTATGTCATATATTTTAATAAACAGTTCCTGGTATAGAACCTCTTTCAATAAACTGTATAAGGATTCAGGTACTAAAGAGTAATTAAGAAGTAGACATGAAATTCTTACCTTTACTACCGCTTAAATATATTTATAAAGTTTAATCTGCATTGATATTCTTCCAAAATTTTGCTCTGGAGATATCTTTTTTATTCTATTTAAAAAAAAAAAAAGTATTGGTATCTGATAGCGTATCTAATGCCTTAGAACTATATCAGTTCAAAAACTGTCAGAAAATACTATGTTTTGTAGTTCACAACTAAATGGCAGACAAAAATTACTTATCCAGGAAGCCACTCATGATAAAACATTCACCAAAAAAGACACATTTGGTCCCTTCATTTACGTACACTACAAGTTCTCGCCAGTTCGCTCTGGCCAAGTTGCAGAAAAGAGTGCCCTGGGAAGAAGATTACAGCAGTGTTAGGTACAAGAAGTATTAGGGCCACGTACTGAAAACACAGTTGAAAATAAAACGTTACTTAGCCTGAGAAAAACACCAGCAGCCACATTTTATCTTCTTTCTTTATGGAACAGTGGCTAGTGATTTTACATAGCCAGACACCGCAAGCCCTGGTATAGACCTCTGTCTCCACAGTGACACTGAATGCTGCTAATCCCCAATTTCTGCTGCAAATATGTAACCTAAAATACAGCCTCTTTCAAAGTAGTTGATACACGGCTCTGATCTGTTCTTTAATCAAGAACAAAGTTTTCACAAATTGTTTCTGAAATTTTACTGATGGTATCAGCTCCTGCTTCTCCCTGTAAATCCCAGAGCCTTCATAGCCAGACCCTACTTCACAGGACCTAGCTGCCAGAATGAGAAGTATCCCTTGAATCAAATTTCAGCAGGGACAAATTATACAAATTGGATGCAATATGGGTTTTTTTCACTGCTTTCTGCATTAGTATATCTTGTGTTGCCACTGACTGATCATAAACCACGACCTTCCTAAAAACAGAATTGTGCTTTTCCAGTAAAAAGCATTCGGAAAGCAATGACTTCTACTGCACCAGCAGTCCACTTTCTTTAATTCTTTGCTTTCAAATGCTCCTTCTCATCTTACTGATGGGCAGCTTTTCCTTTTACTGCTTGCCCCTTGCTTCAAGCCACAGGCTGCCCTTCCCCATCCTGCTTAGTCTCACTTAACATGTCCATAACACATTTCTTCTTTTCTACAAGTCCTACTGTACTTTGTTACTCTCTCATTTTCTCCCTCCCTTCACATACATGTTTTAAAGAAGTAATTTCAGCCAATTTAGCAAGTCTTATTCCTCAGTAAGCGCATCTTCCTCTTTTGAACAGTCCAGCTGAATTGGCAGATCATCTCACACAGCAAAGCTGAGAGAAACTTTTTTGCACCAAATACATCTCCTCTGCAAAGTTAGCCTAGACTTTCCCCCAGCGATGGTCTCTAAATCTGTAAGTAATTCATCCTCATGATTAGCCAAGTAAGGAAACCACCCTACCCCCAAAAAACCCACAAATACTATAAAGGCTATTTTCTCAAAATTGCAACAGGTATAAACTTAACTGTTAACTAAAACCAAGTTCTTCCTTGTGAATACTATTTTAAAATAGCTGAAATTAAAATTAGGTACTTATGTCAGAGCTGTTGGTTGGTTGTTTTTTTTTTTTAAGATTGGCTTAATTTTATTAAGATTGGGTTTTACCCTGACTTAAATTGTTAAGAAACTTTACCCATTTTGAGCAGTTCCCCCCGATCTGTAGACCTCATCTAAAAATGAGAAGTGTATAACAATCTGGCAACTACAGCAATATTAACCATGACAGATTTTTACCCCCCAACCTCCCCATATGTATTGTAACTGTATTTGCCTTTAAATCATTAACTACTTTTTCTATTTGCATATCTGTATATGTTTCTAGGTTACTACTGGTACAATATTTGACTAGAAGGTACTTCTAAAGCTTGGTATATGTTGGGTAAGTTTCAGGCAACAGCTGCTTTTATTCAAAGCAAAAAAAAACTAGCGCAGAGCTTTGGTCCAAAGCTTAGTTTTCATTTTAATTCTCAATACCTAATCGTAAGAGTGGCCTGAAACTTTAAAGTCTTCAACTACAGCATTCCTTAAACCCATAAAATTAAGACTTTTTACAGCTTCAGGAAAGCTTGCACAAATCTCCCATTCTGTGTAATAGAGCCACTGGGTTTCTATAGCCATGCAGGGTTATTTAAGGAGAAAGGAAATCAGGTGGCTTTCAAAAGACAAAGGTTTCTGCCCAGTGTGTGCCACAATGGGAGCAGAAAGTAAAAGTGGAGCTGCACTTTCTCCCAAACCCATTTTACAGCCTGAGCCTCTGCGCGCGACACGTGTCCTTTCGCAACACCCCTTGACATTACAGCCTGCAAATGGCAGCGGGCCACAGCTCCCTCCAAATTTCAGATTTTCCCCTGAACTGAGTGGTAAAGTTTCCAAGCCAGTGCCAGCATCCATCCAAATGTGCTGACATCCCTGCCCAGAAGCACACACGCCAATCCTCCCAGGCCATTGGTAAGAAACCATAGGCAACAATCACAGTAAGGGTCACCGGAGTAATTAAGGAAAGCAGGTGAAAAGCACTCAGAGGGGGAATTACATGCATTTGAATGTGATTGGATCTCAGGAAATCCAGTTTGGTCCCATCTGTGTTTGAACTTTGCGTGACCTCTGTGGTCTATACCCCTTAGGTGGGAAGGTTCAAGAAGAGATGGAGAGATCACACTTCCTTCTTCCTGCCACTCCAGGAGCGACGCATGGTTCGTTTCTCTAGTGTTTCATCTTCAGCACTGCTGACCTTCACTGCAAATAAATGCTGGAAGAATTCAGCAAGTTTTACTGAGCCCAAGATTTTAATATTTGGACTCTGTGTTTATCCAAACCTGATTCCCTCCCCTGAAATGTACACAAACATTCTGACAGTACTCATACAACCGGGTAAGATTTGCATTGCAACAATCAAAATAAATCACAGATAAGGAGATGAGTAAAACTTGCCCTGGAGTGTCCTATGTAAATGAAGCAAACAGTTTACACATTCTCTCTCCCTCACCATTTAAGTAAAATAATGTTTTGGGGTGAAAAACATCCACACATCAAACCATAACAGGCTGTAAAAGCACTTCCTAGCAGCTGAGATATGGAACACTAATGAGACTGAGGATAAACAGGAGCATCTCGGCAGTGGCTTTGCCCACCACCTCCTGCTGGCAGACATTCCACTGGACCCGCAGTTCAGCTTGTGCCGACAAGAAAAGCGCAGGAAGGGAGCAGCGGCAGTGCTGTGGGAGAGGGGCAACAATACAGCAATGGGGAGAGAGTGGGAGGGTGATGGCAAGGGCCCAAGGGATGGTGGGAGCGAGAATGGAAATGGAAATGAGGGAGAGAAGAAAGCAATAGCCAGGAGGTCTACATAAAGCAGGTTGTGAATTACAAGGTTACGCATGGTAAGCCATCTGTCACTTTTCCTCAGGCAAGGATACTGTTTTGGTAGTGAGATGGATAATACTTGGCTGTACTTTTGTTTCCCTAGTAAGCATTCCCTTACTCCAAGAGAGACCAAATTTCAGTTGGGACAAGCCACGCTGCCTTTAAAAATGCATGGGAGGGCCATATTCTTTGATCAAAGCCACCTACACTACCAAAATCACAAAGAAGATGTCAAATCACATCACAAGCCATCCAAACTGCCTGTCACAGTCCAGTCAGCACATTTGTTCTCCATCCCCAACAGTCACAGACTCATCATGTGATTGGGCATGTCTCTGAAAAAAGCAATATCTTTTGATTTGTCAGTCTACATCCCTCTCCATCTAAGGGCATGACTTTGGTGGAATCTCTGTTCTTATTATCAGATATCCTATGGCTTAGATATTTGCTAAAATTTATCCTCCTTAATTTTTTCGTCCTATGGAGCCAAATTTTTTTTCTGGTATTTGTATTGCTATAGCTCAGAAGTGCCCTAGCCAAGTATGAGAATCCCACTGCTACTGATGCTCTCCAAACCCATCTGAGAAGTGAATTCCTGACCCAAAAAGCATACTGTGTAGGTATGAATTTATCCACTTTTTTGGGAGCATTTGACTGTCCATGCAAAGAGCTCTACGCTTGCTCTTTTATTTTTTTTTTTAAATGCCAGTTTATGTTGGAAGGGACACCAGGAGGCCATTTGATCCAATCACTGTTCAAAGCAAGGCTAACTTTAAAGTTAGATCGGGTTTCCTAGGGTCTTGTCTAGCTGAGTTTTTAATATCTCCAAGGATGGAGATAGCACAGCCTTTCAGGGCAACCTGTTACAGTGCTAAAACAATCTCCTTATGAAGAATCCCTCTTCTTCAGAGGAATTTCCCTTGTTTCAACTTGGGTCCACTGCCTCTTGTTCTTCTGCTGTGCACCTGTAAGAAGAGTCTGGCTTCACCTGTTCCATAACTAACCACAGGAGATGAAGACAGAAAACGGAGCTCTCTTTAGCCATCTCTTCTCCAGGCTGAAGAAACCCAGTTCTCTCTGCCTCTTTTCATATGTCATCTGCTTAGTCCAAATGTTTGCATTTTCCAAAACTGCCAAATCTTAACAGAATATTTTCACTGTTTGCAGTTATGGGTCCCAGCAGATGACTCCCAGTGGATAATCCTGCCAGAGAGGCAGCAGCCAGTCGGACCCTGGCAAGGCCCTAAGAAGCCCACTCTCTGGTGAGGCCAGGGTTTCACTCTTGATAGCTGTCACACAGTTTGTGTTAAGAGGAAGGCCAGCACCTAGGCCTTTTTGTTTCTGGCACAATTGTTTTCCCAGACCTTTCTGTCGCTGGAGTTCATCTTGATTTCCCAGGAAGGGCACCGATCTAAAATCTTTATATTCAAAATCTTGTTGTCACTTGTGCTCCTGTTATCACTACCGTATTTGCAGTGGCTTATTCCTCAACAGTATTTTACGATTTCATCTTGCTCTCAAAATATGCAATACTGCACTTAGGCAAGTACCTTGGAAAAAATCAATTACTACACATGCATGCACAAACTCAGTAGCTTTTCTTTTGATGATACACCACACTGCAGATTGCATATACAAGGGCAGATTGAGCATTTAAGATACAAGAACATAAAAGCACTTAGAGGTCTTCACTGTTAAACAGACACAGACTAATCTGTTCCTCTCTGACAGTCAAGCTTCAGAGTTCTCTGCATGTGCATACAGATACAGGGTAATGAACAGATATTTATTCTATGCAAAATTCAAAAGCAGAGGGGAAAATTCTTCCATTTCTAATGTGAAATTCCAGATATCGTGCTGCAGTAAGATAAATTGTTACCCTGTATAACACTGCAGCTATTCTAACTAATATCCTTTCCCAAAAGTGGACTGTGCTTCTTTCATTACTTGTCATTTATGGTCTTGCTTATGAAATACGTGCCCTTTCCAGTCCTCTCTTGCTCTACAGATAACGCAACAGCGCAATGAAATGTTAGACCATTCATTGCACATGTACATCTATCGCTTTGCACAGAGAATGAAAGCTTCTTCTTACAATCTGAAACATTTCTTTTCCACAATGACTAATTTTTGCTCTCTTAATCAAACAAGAGAGTGCATTTTATAGTTTAATTTATTCTCACTGCTTGAAATGAGCCAGCTGCATAATGGGAAGTTTGTTGACTTCCATCTAAATTCTTATCTTTAGTAGATTGCTAGTATTATTATAACAAATAAACAACTTAATAAATACACAAAATGCTTATCTAAATGTAGTTAGTGAGAGTTATTGAACCAGATAATTTACCCTTAATTTTCTGAAAAAGATAAAACTATGCTATCGCACTTAGGTCACCAGGGAAATTAACTCCTCCACTATCAAATCTCTTACAAAGTCCACCCTCACTGAATGGGTACTTGTACCTCCTTCAATTACTCCTTTCTACAGTTACCTAGAACAATCATTCAATGACATTTCGAATAATTCTACTTTTGGAATATAAGAAAGTTAGAGCACTGCTTACTTCTCTTCACTTTCAGTTGCCATTTACACAGAAAAAGAACCTAAAATTATATAAATATTTTAGGTTTTCTCAGAACTTTGCTGTCACCATTGTGAAGCATAGAGAAGCAAATAGGTCTCCTTTTGTGCCAGCGTAGACAGGGTTAGGGATTCAGAGTCAGCAGCTCAGCAGCTCTAACTGCTCCATCTCAGACAGCTGAGTCCCATAAAGGGCCCAAAGAAGTTCAGAGTGATCCTTGTCATGCAAAGCACTGTTGTTCTGCAGGGAGGGCTGGATTTCCCTTTCTGAAGCCTCCCAGACATATAATACATCTTCTCATAAAGACTTTCAGCATCAGGCAGAGTCATTCCCACTTGCATTGCAATGTTCGGGTCTCTGTTTAAAGGGCTTTAAGTTCTTTAAACAAACTGTTTTGGTTTTGAACACAATCCAAACAACCCTGCAAGCCTGAGGTTCATCTTCAGAGTCAGCCCACAAATCAGCAAGAACAAGATGGCAGCAATTCTCTCCAGAAATAGTTGTAGTTCACAGTACTCAGGAAAGACATTTAAAATGTTTCATGTTCCTGAATAATTGTCTTTAGATATTAGTGCATGTAACTAAATCCTGGAACTACCCTGCAAATACTTCCTCTCTCTGGTGTATTAAAAACAGAAAGATCCAGCACTGACCACCTAATCAAATATATCTATGAATTTGAATTTCATAAAAACAAATTTTTATAATTCCTAAAACCAATCTATTTTTTACAGGAATAAATTTCATGCAGATCCAACTACTTGTAAACAAATGTGCTTTTACACCAGCCAAGAAGCATGAGAAGAGAAGCAGCTACCACTAGAAGTGAAACAGCCACAAACTAGATCGTGTGCATTTGATGAAAAAATTGGAACTTGATCTCTATCAGAATACGACTAAGGCTTATTCAGCACTTATTAATTCTTATTAATTCACTTACTACATAATGCAACATAAATAAAATCGAGGCACTCAGAAAGTCTATCTAGTTCATCAGCAACAGTATTTCCAATATTATATACATAAAATCCTCAGAGCTCACCTGCAAATCAAATGTTTCCACACTGAGGGCAAACTTCCCTGGAGGTGTTGCTAGCTTAAGCATCTCATCTGAAGCACACAGATTTGTCTTCTTTTAAAAACAACATTAGTATTAATGGTCTTTTAGATTAAAATTAAACCACAATTCTCTGCTTGGTTTTCTAAGCATTAACCACAGTTAAAACATTCTGATGATCCACTTTAAAACTTTAGCACTCAAACGTCTTTGAAAATGTAAGAAAGTCTTTTCTGGTCTTCCTGTCTCTCTATGGGTCACCTCTCACCTTTTGGTTTGTCCTGTTGGTGAGTCAATGGAGTTCAATGCTGAAGTGGCTGCGTCTGTGTTGAGCCACACATGTGTGGCAGGGGAGGGAAAGATGAGGCTCTTTTGCTGAAATCACCTAAAGAATATACTTAGCTTGAAACTTGTGTTGTTTAACAGTAGCAGAGTTGTAGGGCTCTGGCTTTTAACTGTGGTGAGATTAGTCACAGGTTTGAAGTTAAAATCTTCAGTAAAATTATGGCCTTAACTAGCTTTAATAACATGTACATAATTAATTCACTTTAAATTGTCCCATGTTGTTTTATCCACCCTATGAATTAAAACAACAGCAGCAAGAAGAGAACTGAGTCTTTATATTTGACATCTTCCTCACACCAGATATTACAAAACACTCTGTTCAACATCAACAAATGCAATGTCTCATTTATTTGAAGCCCAGCTCTCCGAATATGACTCTTTTTCTGTCTATGGCACACGCATACTGATGCAACAGGTACCGACAGGTTATTTGCACAGATAGTCACAGCAGATTTTTAATCTATAATAAAGAACGAGAAGTTTTCATTGACTGAAAAGTAATGAAACTTTCTGTCAAGATAAATTTTACACATTAAACCTGCTCCAGGTTTAGATCAATGCAGATAGTGCCAAATAAAACAAAAAACTACAAGGGAAGATTCACAAAAATTGATTGTGGCCAAAATACGCCCCAGCACTGTTAAGAGGTTTACTTCGGTAATGTCTGTGGTCATTGACTAGATCAATGAAACTCATTCTTTCAACAGCATCCAATTATCAGTTTACTGTGGAGTGAGCTTTCTAATAAATCAGTATACTTTACATAAAAGTAGACAAAACTACAATGAAACTTAATAGCGAAGTATGAAAACATTTTGGTTCCAGGAAGTGGAGGCTTCTATCGCACCCAAGGAAAAGAGCATGAATGATTACTTTCTTTATTTAAGTTCAATCCATAGTTAGTAACATTTTGAGGCAGTAACTTTCTGTTAGCTAGTTTATGGTTAGCAGGGTAATAGAGTTTGATTAAGCACTTAGGACAGGTGATCAATATGCTTCTGTCATATTTACACAATAAAAAATTGACATGTACAGTAAGTGCCAAACAACATAAATTCAGGCACAATATCAGAAAGTCAGTTAAGAACCACTTTCCACAACACAGAATCTGGAATGCTTTCTTCCCAATATTGCATGTCCCATCCTCTTGGGTAAACAGGCAGCCAGGGAGCATCTGAGCTTTACAACAGCACTGTGTGCAGTGGCAGGCTTCAGGTCCTCCACGGGTATTCTTTTTTTTTCCTCTCCAACAGGTAACCGCTTGGGGAGTCCCCGAGACTGTATGCTGCCAGCAATAGATGGGAGACACAGATAAACCTGAGCACCTCATAACCTGCAATGTTTTTATGTCACGCCACTTCTTTATAGCAAAGGTTTCCTAACTATTTCAGAGTTGGAAAATCAAAAGAGAGAGAGAGAGAGATGAAGGACTAGATCCTAGAAAGATCTTATGCAGAGCATTTTAGAAGTCCGACCTGGCTGTCACAGAAGCCTAGGGGCAACTGCACGGAGACATCTATGGAAGTGTGCAGCACTGACAGCCAAAGAGTTCATAATCCATTCACAAAACATCAAAATTCATCCTGACCAGCTGTTGGAGTGGAGGACACCTAACGTGAGATGTTATATGAAAAAACATACCAGCAATTTTACTCAACTGAACATGGAATGAACGTCTCAATTGTGATTGCCGGCACTGAAGGGCCAGGAATGGGACAGCTGCATCCATGTTCAAACCCATCCCCAGAAGCCTGAGGAGAGGTTTATACAGTGCAAAAGGTCATCAATGCCTCCTCTGCTCCCTGCAGAATGAGCAAGCATACATCCAGTGCTACTTGGTCCATACTTTTACACTGATAAAGTATATTCAACAGTTATAATCTTGTTGTTCTTGCTGGTGGTGTTAGCACTTTAGCATGCTTTGAAGGATTCTACAAAACTGTAGATCGTGTGAGATAAACTACAGTGTCTTTATCAGTATTTTAGACACCTGCATTTATGCCAGGCCTGGTGCGGCAGCTAGGCTGGCTTCATTGCAGTGCTAGAATTAGTAGGAGCAATTCAAAGGAACAAAATGTACAGCATCTGAAGGTGAATCTGCCCACCGCTCTGCACTGAGCAGAGCTGCTGTTGCATTGCATCGTTCCTACCTGTCTGAGTTTCACTCATAGCACGGGGATGTGTGTGGGGAGCTGTGCCGCGGATTGTGGGGGCATCTCCTGCATCACAGCGGCTGCGACAGCTGCTTGAAAAAAGAGCTGCAAAATGCCAGACCCCAAACACCAGTTGTTATTTTGTCAAGAGACTGGAATGAATGCCAATTATTTAAAAACCTAACTGATCAATTAAAATTGATTTTGCTTTCCTTCCCATTGATTAGCAGGCTCAATGTAAGAGAGGAAAAAGAATTTATTCTCCTATATCCTTGATCCTGAGGTGGAGTTCTGGCACTGTGGCATACAGCAGTAGGCTGTTCTTTATAAAGTCTACACAGGATACAAATTCCTATTGACATTAGCATGAGTAAAGGTCTGACAACACCTTCATCCCAAATTTGATTGTACAGAAAAAATCCTCGCAAAGTGTACTGCGTTATATATGTACCAGAAATGTTATATTTGAGCAGAATAAATTCCATGGCTGTGGGAAGTATAAAATTGCTAACAGTTCTCAATCAATTCAGATACTGGAATCAGTGAGCCACTTGTACCTATGGCGGTATTTGTGGGGATATTGTTGTTATTCTGTGGGTAAATTGATGTTACTTGTGAAGATGGGAACCGTGCACATTCTTTTCAGACAGCAATAAAATCAGCAAGGTTTCGATCTCCTTTCAGCAGCAGATGCTTGTGCTTCTGTGCATCCTTATGAAAAGTTATTGTTTCAAAGAAAAAAAAATATGAGATAACACAGTGAGGCATAATTCCCAAGAAGATGAGAGGATGAGAGACCATAAATATTCACAAAATACATAGTTATTTATCAAAGACAACACAGTAAGGCCTATTATGATCAATGAGAATGAGAAGTACCTACAGTTTTGTTTAAAAACAGTAAGAGCAGATGAGTTTCTGGCCTGGGAAACTTCTCACGTAAGTTGAAAACCACTGAACTTGATCTTGCAGTTACAGGGACAACCCAACAAAGGCTCTGAGCCTAGCATTTCCATTGTGCTGTTAAACATCCACCAGCTGCCAATGCATTTTATCCCTGTGAAACCTCTAAGCCCACAGGTTGCCTTTGGCGTATCTAATTTGCAAGTTCACTTCTAGGAGAACCTTGGCAGGACTGCCATACTCCAGCTCTGCTGGTTGCGCTTGCCACAGCAGCTTTAAACAAAGTCTAAATCACATTGTTGACCCTACTTGCAGATACACAGAACTTTTCTAATGGACAATACTGGACTTTAAACCTATAAAACACCTAGACTAAGCAAGGCTTAGTTATTCAGTTCCAGTGGTTAGGAACAGAACTAATTCCTTGCGCTCTAGGTGCTATACGTTGGCTGTATGGTTATAAAGATGTATATAATGTTCACACCAACTGTTCTCTGTCTTCCCACCAGGTTTTAGTGCTTGTGGGACCTGTCCCATAAAAAAGCTAACACAGAACTCTGCCCATGAAGATGCCTTCCTCAGTAGCCTTAGCAAGATGGTGAGGAGCGCGTACACATCTAAGATCAGACATGAAGCAGGCTGTGGCCAGGCTGTGCCTGCTCCAGGACACACAGCAGCCCCTGGGAAGCTGTGCTCCTGGTCTTCAGCTGTGGCAGTGTGTCCTGGGAAGGAGAGATACCCCCCACGCTGGCATCCCAACCAGTTAGAGATTTATAGATGAAAGCCAACATCTTGATTCCCATCTGGGGATACACAGAAAACCTGAGCAAACACAGAGCACTTTGTCTTAGAATTAGGCTGATGATGGCACAGTGCTTTTAAGAAGTCAGGAAATTTATTTTAAATGCCTAAATATAAGCTTGCTTGATTATCTTGTAAAATCATTTTAAAAATCCTTAGTCTATATGATAAAGCTGAAATAACAAATTATAGATTTAGGTACTTTCTCTCAAGCACCTGTTTCTTCACATTTTAGCCCTAAACTCTTCCTTCACTTTCAGCTTAAAATGCTTACTTACTCATATTTTCATATAATAGTTTACATCTTCATATATTCTTTCCTCACAGCTTCAGTTTCTCCATTTAGAAAGTCATTATTTAAAATGCAATATCCTTCCCTCAATTTTGAAGCACAGCTCTGAGATACCCTCAAAACCATACTGTTCTATTGCCTCTCGATACAAGATCCATTTATACACAGATAATTAGATTCCAACACTAAACCATCTTTTACCTTGCCTGTTAAATGTAAATTTATAACAGACTGATTAATTCTCCCCTACAAGGTGCATACAAGCAAACTCAATTGAACTTGATATAAGTTAGTTTAAAACCAGCATCAAGATACAAAAAAACCAAGAATATAGAAAATAATTATTTCTATTGCATTCTTGTAGCTTACTATGAGAAACGAATTCACAAAAGTTATGCATGTGTATACAGAGAGAGATACAGACACACAGACATTTAGCTCTCACCTAGGAGATGTGAAAGGTCTCTCGATTTTTGTCGTTTGGTCACTTACCAGCATTTCTCTCTCATGCAGAACATTATGCCTGTGAGACTTCTGGTAACCAGCATTTTAACAGATTTCTTGTTAGATGATATAAGAAGAAAATATCCAGCCTTTATAACTTCATTATTAATGCATAATTTGTTATTAATAATTGCTACTGAAAAAATACTATTATTGCTCATATTTGCGTGTACACAGCTTTATACACTACAGCAGCTTTTATCCAAGCATCCCAAGGCATTTACAAAGCTTAACTAAAAATCACAGTGGTAACATTGAGGGGAGGTTTTGTGGGTTATGAACTCTTATGTACAGATCTCAAGATGGGAAAACCCTGATAATAAGTATTTTGGTTATGAAGTAATTTAGTAAAAAAAAAAAAATTAGTAACAGATACTTGTAATGACCTAGTCAGGACGTAGTTCAGATATCAATGCCCTGGATAAGCCACTGTCTTGGTTTCGGCTGCCGCCTGCAACAAAAGCGCCACGTGGCCGCCCCTCCCCCCGCCGGCGTGCGGAGGAGAATGAAAAGAAAGAGGCAGAAACTGGTGGGTCGGGATAAGGGCAGTTTAACAGAACAGCAAACAGAGGGAAACAGGAACAACAACGATACAAATAAGGAGAAAACACAACAACTAACCGTACGACCCAGACAGCCGCTCTCCCAAACAGCACTGGCGCCGCGCCCCCCCAAGCCGCAAGAGAGTTCCCGCCACGTGTCCCCCCCCACCGGAACCCAGCGTGACGGCACATGGTATGGAATACCGGGCTCTGTTTGGCCAGGTGGGGTCAGCCCCCACCCCCCGGCTGTGCCCCTTCCTGGAGTCCGGTGAAAATTAACCCTGTCCTGGCCAAACCCAGGACAGCCACCATTTCTGCAGTTACTGCCAGAGGTGACCAGTGTTCAGATATTTCTCTTGAAGCTGTATTCACTGAGTCACTCGCTCTGTGAAGTACTGGGGGGTTGTTTTGCAAACCTGGACCTAGTATCACTTCTTGAAACTCTTCTTCTAGTCAGAAGTAAAGCCTGAAAAATAATTTGAAAAAGCAAAATGCAGCAGCGATTGAGGAAGGATATTCTCTGTGCTGTCAGTATAATAACAGTAGCAATCATAATCAGGGTATCTGAATTACTGGTCATAGAATGCAAAGCTAAACCCAGATTTAAGAAGATGTGTAGGAATAGAGCAGGACATGGGGTTTTGAGGACTGGATCATACTTGGAATTTTGAAAAAGATACAGTTATTTTAAAAAGACACTTTGACATATTTTGACAGGGGAAAAAGAAAAGGTGGATGTGTAGCTCCAGAGACAGAAGCAAAGAAGCCTTAAATACACATGTGAATTGGATGTGCTGCAGTTGAAAGGGCTGTATAGGTACCATGGCAGCCCTCTGGCTTAGAGCATTACACAATTACGGGCTGAAAATTCTCTCCAGTGTTTAAACACCAAAGAGAAGAAACACACTCATCTGCTCAAAATCAAACACTTGCAAACCTTAGACCAAAAACTTTGCTGTGATAATTACTTCAATACTGCATAAGAAGCGCTAGTTGTGTAACTAGTCTTAGGTTGTATCTCACATGGATTCCCTGTTGTTTAATAATATGAACTTCTACTAAAGCCACTTTCCCTGTGGGGATTCCAATACCTGTCTTTTTCCACTACACAAACACCTATTTTCATGAATTTCACTGGAAATTCATATAATTGAGTCAGCTATTCATTTGTTATATGCATTTCAAATTGATCAACTAGTTAAAACCTTGGTGAAGGAAGTCTCTGGGCATCCTGGTAGATGTATCACATTAGCCTCATTACCTTGAGAAAGCACACTAAAAATACAAATAAATATCTTTCCAATCATATTACTGGCCTTGTAACACCTTGTCTATAAAATAAATGGCATATCTGGAAATAATGCAACAGTATGTTAGGATTAGCCTATTTAACTTGGTTGTCCCAGTGTTTTGCTACCATTTCTATATGGGTACCAGACATGGCAGAGCTGTTTGACATGCTGATGATGCTCTGCTCCAGCACATAAGTGCTGATCCAGTAAAATAGCACAAGAGATTCAGTAGCATCTCTGGGCCTTGAATTCAGTCCCTTGCAAGAAATTAAACAATTCCACTAACAGTTTCTTGTACCACACGTTGATACTTACCAAACACAAGACAGTTAAGCATCAGGAAAATATTACTGATCTTACCAAGAAATACATTTATTAAAATTTTTGTGGTAGCTGGAGAGCTGTACCAAGTGAGCTAAACTATCAGTCGGCCTGCAAATATATTTTATGCTTACTTCCCTAAGGCTGCTTCTACTGTAGAATTAACTTTTATCATCAACTAAGCCATTACCTTACCTTAGCTTTTACAACACTTCAACAGTCCATGTCGTCAGGAAATTATTATCAAAACTTAGTGATCATCATTTTCTGTCCTTCTCTCTTGCATTGCTACCAAAAAAAAATGTCTAGTGAAGGTAATAGCTGAAAATCCTTTGTACTGATACAGCAAGAACACCTTGATAAAGTCAAATATGCATGTGCCATGAGCCAAGAACAGTGAATTGGTAGAAGCATTACTGGGAAGAAGAAAATCAGATTAAATAATTAGTGTCAATTAGCGCCAGCAAAATCATTCTATAAACAATTGGTCTCTAGTGCCCTGCTTAATTATGTGAGACTTTCATCGCTTCTTATCAAGTCTGCTTTGATTTATGTTAGACTCCTGAGCATCCCAGAAGTATAATTAATAATTGTCTTGTAAATAAACCTTTGGTAATTAATGGTAGCAGCAGGCAATACAGTATCTTTTTAAATGTATTCCAGTATGGAATTATGAATACTTGAAAATATCTTAGAATTCAAGGTAAAAAGGCAGCAAGAGAAAAGATAGCTGTAGCTAAAGACCAACTTGTTAGAAGCAGTGTGACACTAACTACTACTATATTAAACAAGACTTCTCTGTTACTTACTATAACCAATGTACAACTTTGCAGTTTGGCTTTAGACTGTAATATCTATCTTACTTATTTAATTCTTAGTCCCTATGTTAAAAGAAAATAGATAAATTTTTCAGGTGTAGGCAGCAATCAAATTTTTGCAAAAGAAATACATAACTAAGATAAAATTCTTATTAAAGGAGAATGCTGTGAAAGTTCTGGCATAGTCAGTCATTCTTAGATACAACCACCTCAGCTAATACCAGAATGACTGTAGGAAAACAACTGAAGAGGAGGAGAATGGAAAATCATTCCAGTTGCTCGAATAAAACATATTACATAACCTGAACTGTATTACTTGCATTTGTAGATGCTGCTCCTGTAAATCATTTATTCCTATGATTCTTCTATTTGACAGCTTTGTTACACTTGGAAAAATCATTGCAACATCCTTTGCCTCATCTAGATTCCCAGAGATAATGCCAGCAATGGCACAGCAAATAAATGCGATCTGAAAATCATCAGCTAATGAAAGCATGTAGCAGATCTTTTCTAAAATCATCAGGATCAAGATAAACTTCAAAAATGCTCATAGCTTGTTCATGCTGTACTTTAAACTACTGGTAGCACTAGCAGCACCAGTGAAGGTGTATGTTACAGGTCTTTATTGGAGAGGAACTGCATGCACAGTCTCACCACCACTGTACCTTACCAGCTCTATCACTGTTGGAGTCTTCAGCGTAGAACAAAAAGTACTAAAACATAAATCTTTAAAGACTTAGGAATACTATCACTCCACCCACAATGCTGGCCATTGATTACCCAGACACTGCAGTCACCTTTCCCACCACCTGCCCAGATTTCTCTCCCATGGAGATCAAGGAAGATGGGACAAAAGACGGATACAGGGATGAAATGGGGGTAGAGGGATGGTGCATTCTATGGCATTTCCATCCCAACATGGTCTTGGACATAGTCTGGGCATGCATCCAGATGCACAGCTGGACACTTCTACAATTTCAGTTACAGTATAGTGGAGCATTAGGCAAATGCATCTTTTTTTCACCAGCTGCCAAAACTGAGCTTGACTCCATTATTTTTACAGTTCTCCTCCACATATTTCTTCTCTGCCTCCTCTTCTCTAGATTAAACAAGATAAACTTCCTCAGCATCTCTTCCAAAAGCAAGTGGTCTAGGTCCCTGACCTTCATAACCCTCTGCTGGACCCTCTCCAGTTTCTACACATCCTTTCAGAACTGGAGAACCCAAGGATATAAATATTTCCAGTGCAGTTTCATGCTTTATCCAGCATAAAAGGATAATAACTTCCCTTGGTCTACTGGCCTCAGTCCTTGCAATATGACCCATTATAAGTTTTGTCTCATTTGCAATGAAAGCGCACTGTTGGCTCGTACTCAGTCTGGTGTCCACTGAGAGCCTCAGGACCTTTTCATCTAGGCTGATTCTCCCCACCTGTATGGACACCTGAGGTTCCTCTGCCACAAGCGATGGACTCTGCACTTCTTGCTGAACTTCATGAACTTTATGTTGTCTCAACCCTGAAGTTTCTCAAGGCCCCTCTGGACTAAATCTACTGCTTAGTGTGTTAACTACCCCTCCTAGTTTGCTAAGAGCACATTCTGTTTCACCACTTGTGTTGCTAATGAACACATTTAACAGTACCAACACCAGCATCAACCTCATGATAGTCTGTTCATTGTCAGCTGCTAACTGAACACGAAGCCACTGAGAAATACCTTTGGATCCAATAGTCCAAACCAGTTTCATGCGAAAGCTGTGGGAGACGGCATGAAAAGACAAACAACATAGCATCCACCACTCTTCCCTCATTCCAACAGCCAGTCATTCCATCATAGATGAAGTAATCAGGCTGGTCAAGCATGATTTGGTTGGCATTTGTGCTACGAAATTCCCCTCAACAGTCTAGAATTTTCCTGGATTGCTTGCACGGTGCTATGCTGCCCTCCCTGCAGTAGTCTGGGTGGCTGAAATCCCCCAGGAGGATGAGGGCCTGTAATCAGGAGATTTCCATTAGCCATTTATACTAAGCCTCATCCACTCCATCCTTCAGGGTTAACAGTTGTGCGGAAAACTGCCAGGCTTGCTCTTGTGCAGAGATGCAGTCTTTCACTGCGAATTGAGATGGCTGTTCTCTCCCAAGATCGGGATCTAATTCCTTTCATTCTAACTGCCTTGTTCAAACCCAACTGCCTAAAAGGCAGAAACACCTAAAAAATCAGGGAAAATCTAGAAAATTAAGGACACATTCTTTGCATCTCTCATACAAACATTACCAGATTAAAAGAATATCTAGACAAGACAGAAAACTACAGCTGTGGAAATTGTAAATGGTCTTTAAAAAAGCAGAATGATCATAAAAAAGGGACTGGTGTAAATGCAAATGTTGAGCCAAACTAAGCATGATAAAGTCTGGGAGACAACACTTCAGGTGCAGGGCTGATACAAGTTCAGAACACTGGGTTGTGCAGAGAGTTAAAGCAGACAGCAGGCACAATGACATCTTAAATTACCCACATGATGTATAGCTTAATGAACCCCCTTGTGTTGATCATGCTTGGCATTAATCAAGAGCCATGAACAGATTCCCTTATTTTCTCAATGCTGCTCTGATAAACTGCAATTTCATTTAACCTTGGACAGGAACTTTAATAGCTTCCACGGGACAATTGTCAATACTTTCCCGGGTATACAGTGATTAAACTGCAACACAAGATGCATGTCATGAATTTTCTTCATTTGAAATTAGAATTTTCATTTTTAAAAACTATTTGCATAAAATATGCTGAAAATATGGAAATATGTAAAGGTTTGTGTGATTCTTAGATAGAAATACACCAAGACAAAGGTTTCTTAAAAAAATAAAATAATTAACAACACTTTAATTAACATATTGAGAGCTTCAAGTAACCTTCTGGTTAGAAAACAAGACAACAAAAGACACGAATTCAAGTAAAGGCACAGTAATATGACCGTAAGTTAGCTCATTATGCATTAGATATTTGACAACATTACACACTTCTTTAGCCTTGCTGCAATATTTAGAGGCCAAAGGATTGGCGATAATGGAGAAATGCTTTGTTTCTCAACTACAGTGGTTTCTATAGACACCTTTGGGCACTTTTCTTCTCTAAAAATAGAGGTTCACTTCTCCCAGGGGTAAGTCTGTCTGCCTCAAAGGCACTACAGAAGAACAAGTTAGTAGATCCACTCAGTCTGGGTACCTGGAGGTTACTACTCCAGGTGAATGTCAAAGCGGACAAAAATTAACACAAATATGGATTCAGTGCCTTTCCTAGGCAATCTGTTCTAACAGAGCTCTACAAACAAGCCCTTTCCCACTACCTTCATTTAAAAGCTAGTTTGATTTATTGCCACTAATAACAATTAAGAACAAATCTGGATCACAAGGGACTGAGAAATTTGTTACTATTAATTCACAAAAATCTTCACTACAGGTATGGACTACAGTCACAGGAACAAGTAAACTACAGCTCCCCTTGTCCTGGGTTTGTCTAGGATAGGGTTAATTTTCACATGAAGGTGGCTGGGCTGACCCAAACTAGCCAATCAAATGGGATTCGATACCATGTGACGTCTTGATTGGTATTTACGTGGGGGAGCTGACTGGAGCAGGGTGATTTGCTACTCAGGAACACACTGAGCACTGGGTGGTGAGAAAACTGCACTCTGTATATTCTTTTTGTCAGTATTATTGGTATTTTCTTCTCCCTTTGCCATTCTGTTAAACAGCTCATATCCCAACTCATAAGTTTTGCCTTTTCCTTCCAATTCTCCTCCCCATCCCACCAGGGTGGGGGGAGGAGTGAGAGAGCGACCTCGTGGTTCTTCGTTGCCGACTAAACCACAACATCACTCTACTTAGGCATCATGATTTGCTTTCATATTTTTTTCTGTGTTTTCTTTTCTACATAACCTAACTAATGTTAATGAGAAAAAATACATCCTACACTTTCCCAAGACTGCACCGGTACCAGTGAAAGGCACTGTTGATAGTATCAGTAGCAACCTATCTACAACAGTACCCACTAAACTGAACTGGTGTTGGCTGTTGTGTGAGATTTAGGAGCAATTGCCCTCAACAAACTAACTTGGCAGAGCAGTAACACCCTGGACACCCCACAGTCTCCATAGGTTTCTCGTCCTAGCCTGAACCTTGTCTCCCAGACAGGATCAGCTTGACCTGGGACTTCCAGAGACTCCTCTTAAATGTCAACATTATGGCAAATTCTTCACAGAAGACAAAATATAGATATGATTTCATTAAGTTCTCTTATGGTTGATTGACTGATTGCAGGATCCTGGTAACAGGTGAAACCTAGCTATTCTAATCCCTCTTAAGATCCCAGAGACCTACAGCATGCCAGTGGTGAGAAATGAAGCTCTTATTATCTCTCTAAGAACATATTACTTGTGTTTGAGTCTGGTTGCACCAGGTGCTGTACAAATGTAGACACGAAACAGGGAAGGAACCAAACTAGAGACAAAGAATGACTCCATTAAGATCATGCACAGGTTAAGATCAGAGTTGGAATAGGCACATAATTTAGAAGCAGACATTCCAAAACCACATATATGAAGGTAGGGGAAGGTAAGGTATCCAATACCTCCAGAAGAGGATCATAACTGTCGTGCTAACATGCTGTCTTTGATAATTCCCCTTTGTGCAAGCTGGCTCATTTGCAGGTGGGAACACAAAAATCCTTCAGTGAGAAGAGAAAGCAAAAAGATCCTGCTTCACATCAAAGACAGAGTAAACCGACAGAGTAAGGCAGCACTGGAAACAGGTTGACAAGATTGATACCTAGAACGTGTACAGGTTTTCAAGTACTTGTCCTGATTCAAGCAGGATATAAACAGACTGATTCCCAGATCAGACTCCTCAAACCATATTAAATCACCAGCCATGCTGGTGCTAACTTGCAGCCCAGAATATCAAAGAATAGTTTGTTGTTATTGAACTAGTGATACACCTATGAGGTGACAGTTACTTCTGGTGATTGATGCCAATGGATCAAATACTTTGATGTTGCTAAGAAGGATATCTCAACAGATCTTACCACAAAATGGACTGTAGCTCAGCAGGGCCTGGAAAGTCCTGGGCAGTCACAATAGTTCTGATGCAAACCCACTAGGGGCTCAGGAAGAGCTCTGAGCTACCCATTAACACGTAGGTGAAGTTAACACACCAAAGGAACGTAACACCAGGTAGTAGCAGAGACATCCATTCATAAGAAAGGTAATTGATGTTGTAAATGTGAACAAAGTATTTTTTTCTCCTAGCTTGAAACTGACCTCAGATAATACAACAATAATCAAAAAAAATCAGTTTATAACTCAGTTGTAAGCATTGAAGTCTATCACAAATGATCAAATAATCTGCACAAAAGTTGCTTTGTCATTTCTACCGCCCATTTCTCAAGGTACGTCTACACTGAAGACTGAAATGTGGGGCAGGAGTAACAAAGCTGGCTTGAGTACCTCTGGCAATCCAACCCCACCTCCAAAATGCAGTCTTCAGTATGGTCATACCCTCCAAGTGTAGTTCTAAGCACTGTTTGCTTAGTTAACTGCTTTGCTTGGTCTGGCAGTAGCTCAGATTTCTGCTTTCAGATTTCACTATGTCTCTAGGAAATTAAAAGTTTATTGGTGGTGTATTGGTTTGGGGCTGGCACAAGTCTTTCACACAAGATGAAAACCTGAAATTCTGGCAATCCCACATGTAGCTAGGTCACACACTCTGGAGTGAGTCATGACTAAGAGCTTGAAGTGCATGCTGGATTAAGGAAGCCAGGGTTGAGTAAAAGGACGTTGCTCTCTTACTGCAGATTTCCATACTCAGTTGCCTTTTCTCTACTGAAGCTGTCCTAAATTCATCCAGAAAAAGATGTTCCTGTAGTTGCTGGAAGGCACTGAGGAAGCTGATGATATGCTGGCTCTTTTTTTTCTTTTCCCTCACAGTTCCTCCATGAGTTATGTTTAAAGTTTACCCCTCCCACCAAGAAAAAGTAGTGGTAATTTGATTCCGTATGCTACGTGCTGAAAAAAGGGTACTCTCTGAATAGCTAGAGACTTGTTATTCTTTTCAAAGGATTGTAATGACCTGGACAGCACTTCGTATAAATTTCGAGACACTGCTGAAAGAATGCCTCGTGCTTGCACTTGAACATGAATCACAGATTCTCAGCCAAGACAGTTACGATCATGTACTCTGCCTTCCTGCATAACACACGCTACAGGAGTTCTCCCAACAATTTCTGCCTCAAGCCACAGCTTGTGGTAGAACTGCAGTGCACCTTCAGAAAAACACGCGGGTTTGATTTAACGCATATAAAATTGATTGTATCCTTTGGCAGTCTTTTCCACTAGTTAATTGCTCTCCCTCCTCAAAAGTTTGCAGATTGAAAACTGCTGATTTTGACTTCTGCCATTGAATTAAGTTACACGTGGCTTGTTGTTTTCTTTTTTTTTTAAGAATCTTCTTGCCTCAACTAACATCTTGCTATGCAGGGGTTATAGACCACAGTCAAGTTGCTTCTTTACCTTTTAAATAAATGAAGTAGGTTAAGTTCCTTCAGGCTGTCACTGAAAGGAGTGCTTTCCAAGTCTCCAATCATTCCTGCAGCGTTCTTCTGAACCTGCTCCAATTTTCCTTCATCCCTTTAAAAAGTTAATATCTTAATGGGAGACAATATTCCTATAGCAATGCTGATGTGCAGATGCTATTTATTAGTGATGATAGCCAAATCTCAGCTACCTCTCTAATATCAAAGAGCATAATTTAATCTAAGAGAAAAATGCATGTGAAGCTGACTCAGAAAGACTTTCTTTTAATTATTACTAAAGAAATCTTTTACTGGTAATTTAGCAGCCCGTCACAGTACAGTAAAGGCAGGAATAAATATGTAAAAGTTTTAATTTAAAAAGAACAGCATGAAGCTTGAAGGCTGATTTAACAGATACTGCCAAGTTCAATCACCTGATGTTAAGTTGGAAAACATTTCCTTGCTGCCGCGAGAAAACACTGTTGGCTACAAAACTAGAGCGGAACTAATGCTGTTAGATTTTCTATATATTGAACAAAGTAAGATTCCTGGTCCCTAACCTATACCATATTTGGCAAACTGAGACAGAGAATTAAGCCAAAATAGCAAGCAATGAGCAAGAAAACTTGGAAGATTTATTTCAGCGTGATACCCTCCACTTTAATAAAAGCGAGAGACTCGCAGTTAAGCTGTACATCACCTGAATAAGCTACCTTTAAATAAGAGGGGGCTTTTTCGCTTTCTTTTTCAAACTGCAAATGCATTCCACATCCCATGACAAATCTAAGGATCTACGATAAATGCTGGATGTGATAGCTGTGAGGCTGTAGGAACATGTTTCTTGCCACAGAGATAAGGGTTCTTTTGGGACACATTTTGTGATCTTTGGCTTTGCTCAAGTCTTCCAATTGATTTGGCTGAGATTACAGATTCACTGGTTTATTTTGCCCCATTTTCTTCTAAATGCTTCCTGCAAAGAGGCTGCCTACTGGTCACAGATAGGTAAGCGGCAGTTTACACTGACCCTTTTTGCCCTTCCTGCAGGGCCTCCGTAGCTACCAGTTCTTTACTCCAGACTGAGGGAACTGGTGGGGAACATTTGTTTCCAGAATGATCCTGACTAATCCTAACACAGAGAAACCAGCAACGATTTGCCAGAGATGTCAAGAACAGGGAACTCCCCCTCCCCACCACGGCTGGTAAAAGAGGTGCAGCACGTACGTCCTGCCACCCAAGTGTGCATACCCGCATCTGGTCAGGTCAAATCCAGTCATGAAATAAACTGGTTTCACGGCATCGGTATCTATTTAGCTTTATTTCAGGGGAATTTCCAATAGGTTGGCATGCTATTTGTTTTGCCTTATTAATACTATTACTAGCTTTACTGTTATGTACATAATGAACCTAAGTGTACAACTGGTAGATAAAGGTCTTGATTTATTGAGTTATGTCAGACAAATTTTAGAATTACATTTATGCTGAGTTCATTTGCGCTGTTAGGGAAAAGCTTTCCAGAGTAGCAGCAGTACAAGTATTAACTAGGCAGTTACACAGAACTCTAGTGCAAAAGAGAGGAGAGAGATCAAAACGCTTTAAAGAAAAAAAAATGAAACAAGAATTCATCTAGTTAGGTATGCTAGCACTGTGTCTTATTACCAGTCAAAAGTCATTGACTAACAGGAATATTAAGGTAAACTGCTCCTGAAGATGAGAATGGAATCTGCAATCCAGTCAGCAGATGCAAATTACTAAGACATTTTTTCAAACAGATGTTTGGAACAACTTTAACATATTTAAGTAGGAAAACGTATAAACTGAAATTACTTAAAACAGTTTGTATGCTATTTAACAACATATTCTGAAGATCAGGTCTTTTGATGACTAAAATTTTGATAATATACATTTATATAGTACCCGTGATCTGGAAGAAGCAGACCTCAAGACTCTTTTAAAAACTGTAGGTCTGTACATATCCCTGAAGCCTCAGAGGTGAGTGGATGATGCATACAGATACATACAGAGAGAGCTGGTACCAGTTTGTGCTTTGCTGCTGGTTCCAGCTAGAGCAAGATCCCACCACAGGTAATCCATGCAAAATGCAGCTTCCTGCAGAAGCAGGCAAGAGGAAGAAGGTATTAAGAACTGAAGCTCTGCTTGAAGTATAGCCTCCATCCCATCAACAGATGTTAATACACAGAAAATTGCAGTGTCTGTGTGGGGAGGGAAGGAATTGTAAAACCCTGAAATGCTTATATTGCACATAAATGTTCTGCAAGGTTCCCTGGAATATCTTGGAAAATACTAATATAAAAAGACTTGATGTTCATGCTCCTAACTGTTTATTCAGCTCTGTTAGCCACTGCGCAGACACACAGCAGTGTGACAGAGGACTCACCAACTCCCCTTACCTAACTGTCAAGAAAAATTAGACTAACCTAAAACGTTTGGCTGATTCAAGGTCTGTTGTGGGACAGTGCACTTCTGAGGTACTCCTGAGGTTCTCTGATGGATGCTTCAGGACATGACATTAACAATATATAACAGCATCAACAATATACCCCAACCAACAGTGCTTTAATTTATTTTTTTAGACTGTAAGAACTAAACAGGAGAGGATTTATTCAGAATTTTTTTGATGTGGTATATGATCAGTCTTAAAAGATAGAAAGCATCTTGCAAAGTGTTTCTATTTCAAATACTTATGTGGGGTTATTTATATTCTTGTCACTCCCTCCAGCCCCAGCTAACATGGAGTCAGATTCTATTCTCAGTTAGCCCAATGAAAGTCCACTGAAATCAATGGAATTACTTTGGATTCACTCCAATGTAGTGGAGAACAATGGCACTGAACATCACTATTGTGCTTTTGCACCTAAGCTGCTCCTTCAAAATATAAGTATTTGAGTCATTCCTGCTCCCTAATTTCATTGAAAACAAATCTGCTTTTTCTTCACCTGGAAATTTTAAGTGAGTAGCAATGTCCAGTCTATTTACAGATGCACTTTCTTCCAACATGCTTGGTAAATAGTCTAAATTGACCCCCCTTCCCCCCTCCCAGTACCTGGTTCCAATCACATTCAAATCATGTTACTTATTATTCCTACTACGAAAATCATCAAATACAGTAGGTAAAGATTTATTGTATCTCTTTAAGAAATAAATAATTCATTGAATATATTAGATGGAGTATTGTAGACTTTCTGAAAATCAACAAGATAGCTATTTCTCGCAGCTTATATGGTTTAGAATGCTTTTAATCTTGGAGTAGATAATAAGTTATGTTTCTGAAAAAAAAAGAAAAAGAGGAAAAAAGAGTTATGTAAATAAACAATAAGGTTTTCTCATCAGAAAAGTATCTGTGTTCAGAAAAGCATTTAAAAATGCAAATAAAATTAAGGATTTGCTTAAAACAATATGATTTAATATTTAAAATTCTCTCCTGACAAGGAATGATAGAGTTTTCTTTGAAATGAGCTTTAAATTAGCATAACAGGACAACCCAACCCGGAACAGAGCTACGTGTAGTTTGCAACCCATCACATTTGTTATGAAATCAGGGACAAAGTGCGAATAAAGAAAGGGAAGAAGCAGATATTTTTAATTGTGTTTAAATGACCAGACATATAAAATTTTCAAATATCATTCTCACTCTTTCCAGCACTTGAATTGTTAAGTAGGTGACAGGTTTGAAATGACCAGAATGTAGTTTGGTCACAGATAATAGAAGACCACAATGTTCATTGACTGCTGTGGGTCACTATGAAAATCCAAGCCTTTGGTCCTTGATCCAAAGATAGCTGACATACTAAAAATGGACCTGCCTTCTTGAGAGAGACAGAAGGAGCCAGCAGTCTTATGTTTTTTATTGTAGAGGTCTTACAAATTCTTCAGCTGGGAATCAAGTAATCTTATCTAAGAATCTGGTCATAATTCAGAATAGGTTTAGTAAGGATTACTCATTTGGATCAGGTAGAATTTCTGAAAGATTGGGTTTGCATCCAAAGACATGTACAGTCAGTTTAATCTAACATCTGTGTCTTAGAATTTGATTGTTGTGGATGTTACCATTTCATTATAAATGAGAAAGGTATTCAGTCATGCTGAATGGGGATATTTATATGTAAATATAGGAATTTTTGCTCTGGCAATAACTTCGTTTCTGGGATGGAGTTTATGTGATTCTCCAAATGCTACATTAACCACCAAAAAAACCTGACACAAAGTAAAGCCAAAAGACAAGCCTGTTACTGAACACGTTTAATGCTGCGCTTCTACACAGCAGCCACTACGTAACTACGCAATGAGACAAAGATGATGATTCGAGCCAAGTTCGCTCCTGGTGTAGGTGCCCTGGAAATCTTCCCTGAATGAACTGGGCTACACGGCTGCTTTATGTAAGTGGTCACTGGGTTCACTGAGACAGAAAACCCTTCATGTCTTCGGGAGGAAACTGTGAAAATACAGAAATGATCACACAAAATATTTGTGTTGAAAGCATGTTCCTGTTGCAAATTTAAGCCCTCTACAACTTCAAAACAATCAGAATTAAGTTTGCCTTTGCAACTTTAATTTGAGCTCGTTCCACATATGCATGATAATAAGTCTTAAACTGCACAGACACATACATCGTTCAGTGCATAGGATGGACGATGCTCCCTGAGTGAGCAGCTGTTCAATATTCTTTTTATTCTTATCACTCAATATGTGGCTCCATGCCTTCCTTACCGCACATCATTCAAACCCGGCACAGAATACTGAATTATTAATATCTTTATGGGTGTTTCTGTAGGATTCTCTGCTAGGGTTTCTGAGTGCTTCCCAAACACTAATTAATTTATCTTTAAACCTGTGAAGTGAGACTGTACTATTAGACCCACTGTACAGATGGGGAACTGAAGTGCTCAGCGGTTACGGCCAAGACTGATGAAAACGTCCACTAATTTGGGGTCCTCAGTATGATGTGCTAAGAGCTAGATTTTCCAACACGCTTAGCATTTTTGTGGTACTTCATACATCTGAAGCAGAAGTCCCACTGATTTCAGCAGCATCTGTGAGTACTCAGCACTTCCATGAGTCGGTTCTGGGTATCTGAAGTTGTGCACTCAGAAAATAAGGAATATACAGCAAGCGCATTCCATCTATGAAGCATTCACTTGAATTGTGTGAGGAACCTGAGTCTAAAACAGCGACAAAACCAGGATAGACGAGAAGTCACTTCTAGCATTGTGGTTCCAGGAGATCCTTTTATCCACTGTTAACATGCAGCCGTTTTCACCAGGAGAGATTGCTTTCTCCCTATTCTGGTTTCATTTATGGCAGCTTCTCACCTTTTCACAAGATTCCAGCAGATGCTGGCCTCTTATGTTAGAGTACTCTGGCTTGTTACCCAAGAACCACCTGTGCCCATGCCCGGAATGAAGTGGGAACGCTGCAGAAAAGAAAAAGAGTGACTGTGTGTTTTAAGATTGATTCATAAGATGAAGGGGATATTTAAGACTGGCAAGAAAAGCTTAATTCTGTTCTTTTCTAATCTCTCAACTGAATGCACAACCTTAAAAGTTTTCTGGGTGCTGATCTTTAGCATACAGGTTTATGAACCTTCCCTTTTTTTTTTTAAACATCCTGACTAAACAGGATTTCTGCTCTGTAGAACCACGCTGTTCCCCAGGGTGGCTCTTGGGCATGGCTGGCATCTTTTGATTCACAACACCACCTTCTAGAAGTCAAGATGACATAGGGGTAACAGCAATGGTAGTTACTGAGCTCCAGACGAACCCACCGCGGGAGCACACATGGCATCCTGACAGTAGATTTGGCAGCTGTTTGCTTTGTAGATGCAAAATCTTGAGGCAAATCTTAAAGGGGAGTTTGTGCTAGCAGTGCCTTTCTCCTTCTAGTGTACGCCTTGTGATCCTATGTCACCCTTTTTTTAAGTCCATCTAGACCTGTTCAACAAAAGAACTGTAAAATCATTCTTCAAATTAGCTAAATTATGCTTGATCCTAAAATTAATTCTGGAATTGATGGGATTGTAAATTCTGAACTATTTTTTTCTTCAAGCTGTTTGAAGGTTTTGACAGATCACTGGTATGGAAAATTTCCTAGTTTTAATGGAAAAGCTGACAACACTGTAAGAAGCATAAAAATAGAGCCTTAGAATGGAAACTATTGAACTAAATTAACTTCAGAATTTTGAGGATGTGGGGGATGGACAATGACAGAGTATTTATTCCTGGTCGAATTCTGACTGTTCTCATTGCCTTATTTTCGTGCATTACCACTCATATCCCTTTGATTAAAAGAAAAAAAAGACAAAATTATTTATCCTGATAGCTATAAGCTTTTGTCATTGTTGTTGTTGGTTGGGTTGAGGTTCTTTTGGGTGGTGGGAGGTTTTTTTGTGACACATTCTCTTTACATATGGCCTTGCTTTATATTTGGCTACTTGGTGATTTTCACCCTATTTTGTAACCTGGCTTCCTTCTAAGGAACGTACAACTTTTGCACTGAGATGCATTTAATACCTACCCAGAGAGGCAGTCTGTGAATAGGCAAGGATTTGGCAGCTATAGCCACTGTACTCTGCTTCTTAGCAGCCTGTTGGAACTCTAATGACTGATCTAATAAGCCAGAAGTATTAGAAGGTCAGAATGAACAACATTGCTCAGTTTGACCTTCCATTATTTATGGTTTGTCACATCAGCTATCAAAGCTCCAAGTCAGGGGCTGATAAGGAGCTGAATCAGCAACACAGGCATGACACTGCAACATTCTCGCTTTGTGTGAATGGTGACCCTGCGCTGTGGTGACCTGTGCAACCACCCATGACACACATCCCTAAAGGTGGTCCCTGCCTGTTCACTCTTTCATGTAGAAACTCCTTTTGTAAAGTTTGGAACTAACAATACAGTTGGCACTCAACTATTCTTTTTCTTTTCCTTAAGAGGTCTAGACCCCCAAATAATCTTTGGATACAGAGGCTCCTCTTTTCATAACAGGTCTATTTTCTTGCTATTCAGACCACAGTTTAACCATTAGCTAAATTACGTGGTGCAAAAGGACCAAACACAGTCTAGAACACGGGGGTAATCGCGTGTCCCTCACCTGCGACAGCAGGAGCTCACCCAAGCAGCAGAATTGCTTGGGGGAGCAAGCAGCAGGCTGGAGAGAGCTACTCACTACCTAAGGTCAACTCCCACCTGCATTTAGCAGACAGAAAAATGGGCTGGAGTAGGGTTGCAGCAATCCAGTGGGAGAGTTTTACAGTCTTCAGTACATTAGATTCTCAGTGGGATCAAGGAGATGGCAAGAGGACACCTACTGGAACAGCCCCCATAGGCTAGTTGTCCAGCTGTGGGATAGAGGGGATGCTAAAGAGTCTGAGAAGCCAGTGTATGTACTCCGTAATCCAAACCAAGAATTCATGTAAGACAGCCGCTCAAATATCAAGTGTTTCAATGTAGTTCGCTTGTATGTAGATCAGGGTAACCATGTTAACAGCTTTGTTTTCTTTGTTACATTAATTTTATAATTTTTACACTGTCATGATGCAAATGTGAATGTTATTTTAATGGATTCTATTGTAATCAATAGTGGTGTTGCTCCTTACTTCAATAGCAAGAGCAGTTTTCCTGGAAGCTGACAAAGTGACAATCTTGGTCAGGTCATTAAATGCTGTGAATTTCTCTCTGTCTATGTCACATAGTTTAACAAATCATGAAGACATACCTTTGAAGGCTGACAATCCAAAGCACAAACTACATGTCATAAGTAATAAGGAATTTAAGTGTGATTCCTTTTCACAAGACAAAGACAAATGCTCTGAGTTGCTTCGGTGTGTATATGCTCATTAAACTCTTCCTAAGCTTATCAGCTTTCAGGATCTGCCTCCTCAAAAAGATTTGGGGTAGGTACTCAGTCAAAATATCCCCAAGGCTAGTTACAACGTTGATAACTTGCAATTTTATTGTGAGTTTCACAATATTTCATGGTTTTTGCAAGCTTCAGATCCCAGAACAAAATGCTCTGGCAAAATTCTCAGCTCTCATTAAAAAGGCACACAACAAAGCCTAATTCAATTCTGCACTGTTTCATCAGAAAAGGTTTAAAATTAGTGTACACCCCAAACTCATAAACCAGAAGGAAAACGTAAAATACTTAATTTGTATCATCTCATGAGAAGGCCTTGCAGAACTGGCAATGGTTTGTTTGCCTTCTGTTACGAAGCCCAGGGAAATTCCTGTGCAGAGTGATCTGGACAAAACTTACTGGGATATTTCTATTGGAAAATGAAATTTACAGGCTGCGGCTGACTTAGTTTACTTTATAAATAAGACAGCTAACAGGAATGTGTTTTCTGAGGAATAAGAGCAGACCAGCAACTATTCCAGTTACGTGTTGCTTCCCCCAGCAGACACATGCAGGAAAATACTCACCTTTGGGCAGTCTAGTGAGTCCCTTTCCTTCTTTTAAGCTACTGTCCTTGTGACTAAAAATTTCCCTTCTGCTCTGGGTATCAGACTCCAACGCTATGGAGACAGAGGAGCCAGGACCTGAGGAGGCACCAAATCAACTGCTGTCTCCAAAAATCTGGGGGCCTAAGCAAAGACGAGTACGTCACTCCACACGGGGCAGAGACCAGTTTGGGATGTATGTGGAAAGAAACGGAGGAAATGGAAGACATTGTTTCAGTTCCTGACCCAGAGAGACTGGAGGGAAAGGAGGAGCTTATCAGCCATGATTCTCCTCTTCAGTGCAGGAAATTTTCCTATTTCTGGTGTTTCTTCTTGAATTCTGCAATAAAGTCTCTGGACCCAAGCTGGTTCTTCTATCTGTAAACAGTAAGCACCATAATAATTTTTTAGTTGGTCTTTTTATGCAAGCCTGGATACCATTTTTTGCAATGGGTGGTGACACATTAAAATCTCCCCTAAACATGACCTGATACAGTCCAGTGAGGTCTAATTGTTCTAGCACTTGCTAACAGTAAATTCCTTGAGACTGGCATTGCTGTGGAAAATATAATTCATTTATTTTTACTTAGAAAACCTTAAAGAGATCAGGACCAGCCTTACTGAGAAACTATCTCCTTTCTGCTGCCATTCTTCTGTTTCTAAGATGAGCAGGTAAACAGTAAGTAAAGCTCTTGAATCTAAGTAGAAGGTAACAGTGTGACTGAGCTGCTGAGCTGTTCTTTCAGCAGCAGCATGGATGCAGGCCAAACCAAAATCACCATGTGACCACCGCCTAGCCATCACCATGCCCGTGAGAGGCAGCCTGATGGCCTAACTTCAGGTTGCAGATTCGCCTGGCCAGCAGAGCTGGATTTCACTGTGCCTAAATCCCTCTGAGCATTCTGCCCTTCGTCATGCTTTCCCCAAATCTTGGGACTGTGAAGCTGAAATTGCAGGTTACAGAGGCATATGCGCAACGCACTTGCTGCTGGTTGGGACTCTGAGGTTTAATACAGTAGCATTTAATTGTGATTGTAAGGAAAGCAACACACAATCTACTATTGACTACTAGTTTGGCCACTATTGGGAGAGGATAGTGTAATTAATTCAATAAATTAATTTCTATTCTGTTTTTTTGCTTTTGACTAATTTGCTGGATATTAAACCGAAGAACTAATGAGGTTATATGGTTAAACCTTTCTTTTACGTGGTAACGTGTTCTTCACAGCCTCTTTACATCCCCTGCTCTTCCTCCCCCTCCCCTTCCCGCTCTCCTCTGCTCCATACGGACATATCTCAAAATATGCCGTGTTTTAACTTGCAAGGAATTACATCCCTTGTTTCCAACTTCATCCAGCACTCAGCAGCTGAAGTATAACTCCCAACCTGTAAGAATGACTATTTTCTGCTTTACACTCACGTGTACATCTGCAATTTACACGCCCATGTGCCACTTGCCTGGGTATAAATTCTTGCTAAGCACTTTAATTTCAATTAAAATGTATTTTATTAATAAATGCATATTAGGACTAAACTAATTAGACATTAAAAAAACCCACATAGTGGGATGAAAATTCCAAAGACCTTTTAAACTGCAAATTTTACTATTCAAGCAGTGGGAAAACAACACAATTACATGCAAGGGCTTGCAGAGACTTGCTTAATGCATGATGAACACGCTGACCAAATACTTGGTCCTCCTACCTCTCTGTCCCAGAAGTATCTGAAAGGAACAGGACAGCTGTAGTCCTCCCAATTTTGGGCCATCGCAGAGAATGGGATGACAGATGTTGAGCTATTCTTTCAGCGCAGGCGGGAACCCCTCTCTGTCAAACAAAGACGACTGACAGTCTCAGAGCCCAGTTTATCTCTATAAAAAAGCCAGCTGCTTCTTTAACAGTTGAAGGCTGTATTCCTAGCACAGCAGAAAGTAGATGAATAAATTAATAACTGCTAACATGATGTTATCTGTTGAATGGTTCTGTGGAAACAGTAATTCCACAAATCAGTAGCATAGACTTAACGCCAGTTTTCCCCGCAGAACGAAATGTGTCTTCACTACTGAACATACCAGGTTCCTAAATTCGTACTTGAAGTTGTCGCCAAGGTTTGTGTGTTGAAGTTGTCGCCAAGGTTTGGGTGAGACCTAACTGTTACTCCTGTCATGTATGAAATACTGGCTGCATCCTATACAAAAAATAATAATTTTAAGACTTCTGCCTGGTGGGCGATTTTTTTTCCAGCGTTAACAGATTTCTAATTTACCAATGAATGAACTTGAACCATTTCAGAAAATGCATTTAGCTGCTCAATTTCTCTTTTACCTACTTTTAATACAGCACGATACAAACTAGTATTTAAAGGGTAGCTCTTCACAGTACTACCCAGCCTTTCATTAGACAAGCATGTCTAAGGAAAAGCCAGTTTATCCCATAAAACGTGAAGTCAGTTCTGAATGGCAGTATCCGAAAAATGCAGTCAGCAGAGGGACAAATTACGCTCCAGTTAGGAACATTTACTGATAGCGAAAACTGCAGATTCCTTCTCGTTAACTCTCGCCAGGCTCAGCCCTGCGTACTCAGACCCCAGCACGGGGCAGCGTGTGCTTTGCCGTCAGCCACCTGCGCCAGCTTCGCTCGCGGTATTCTGGAAAAACAAACAGGATTTGGGTTCGCTGGTCACGAAAACCTTAGCAGCGCTCCCAGCTCCCCGGCCGGTAACGACACCCGGGCCAGGAGCGCGCCCGCGCCATCCCCGGTCGCGGCCTCGCCGGGGCCGGCTGGAGCACCAGGACGGGCTCCCCCCGCCGCCGGGGCACGGCGGGACGGCAGCGCCCGCACACTCCGCTGCCCCCGGAGCCAAACGGCCCCGCCGCCCCTCACGCCGGCGGCACTTCCGCCCCCCCTGCCCCGGTCCCGCCCGGCAGGCCCGCGTGTGCGCGGGGCGGGCCGCGGCCCTCACCCCGCCGGCCGCTACGGCCGCTCCGCCCCGGCCCCCCCCGCGACCGCCTGTGAGGGCGCCGGGCCCGCCGAGAGGGCGGAGCGGGGCGGGGGAGGGCCGGACGGGGTGGGACCGGGGGGCGGTGGAGGGCCGGGCGGGGTGGGCCCCGCCGCGCCCGCGCCTTTTGTGCTGCGCCCTCCCGGGCTGTCGGCGCGGTGCATCGCGGGGGGGGGCCCAGGGTGCCTTCGCGTCCCTCCCGGGGGCAGCGGGCTGCCGTGGAGGGGCCGGGCCTGTCTGTGCGGGGGTCGGTGTGGCCGGGGGGCCCGGGCGGGAGGTCGCGGCTGCAGTCTGCCGGGGGAGCCCAGGCTCCCCGCCCGACCCCGGGCGTCCCGCCGGCGGGTCCGAGGGCCTGGCGTCCCGACCCGCGCAGGCCCGGCCATCCGCAGCTCCGCCCGAGCGTTGCTCTTGGTGGTATTCCCAGCCCGGGGACAACCCTTTCTCCCACCGTGGCCAAAGTCTGTACTTATTCTTTCAACCCACCCCCCGTGAAACGGGCAACGACAATAAACTTCAGATGAGGTTTTGTTCTGTTTGAAGAACCATTTTCCATCAGCACAACAGCGAGCAGCCTTTCGGAGCAGCGACGGCGAGTCTGACCGCCTGCCGCGCCAGGGGTCACTCTGGCCTTCCATCTCGTAGGTCTGGTGCGGATCCGTCGTCGGACAATTAGCTAAACATACCGGGAGCAATGGCATTGGCTTCTCCTTGCGCAGGCCTCCGCGCTCTGTCCGATGGATCTAAAATGTCAGCCGGAGTGTTTGCGTTGGAGCTGGGCTGCTGCTGGACTCTGCCCTGCTGTCACCAGTGCTGCCATTCCAAGAGGTGGCACAGCACCCCTTGCCCAGCAGAGCTCTTCCCCTTCACTTCCAGACCGATGTTTTTCTGCGGTTAGTCACAGCGGAAACGCTGGATCGATCCAAAGGCCAGCTGAAGTCGTTCAGAGCTTCCTGATGTTTTGAATCAAACCTGCATGTCCATGGTTGCCAGTATACAGGGTACCCTCTTGATGGATGTTGCGAGAAATAGGGCAGTGATTCTTACCCAAAGAGAAACAGCCCCATGGCTGGGGTCCTGGTGGAGAGTGACCCTTCTGAGAAATGCTCTGGGCACCTCAAGCCAATGTGATTTGAAAATATATATATGAAATGTACCCAGTCACCTAGACAGGCATGACATGTTAGACTGCGTCAACGTGACTGCTCAAGATCACCTGCTCGTTGCATGGCTGCTGAAATTTCTTTCTAGTTCCCGGGAGGGTTATTCTCCTCCAGCAGTTCACGCGTGTCAGGAGCGCAGAGATGTTCGTGTTCAGCAGAGATAAAATCAGGGGAAAATATATCCACTGTGCATTGTGAGCAGATTGAGGTTATGCAGGGCAAGTGTCCTGGACAGTGGCATGCAGGGTTACGTACTGGCTGGGAGTAAAACACTTTGCCAACGCTAGCTGTGTTCCCCCCGAGCACAATGCCGGTGGTGACTTACCTGTTCCCCAAGTAAAGGGGGAAAAAGTGAACCTGTTGATGAAAATATTGAATATCATACTTCTGTTCCACAGGTACTAGATGCAGTCCAATGAACGCACACCACAGCAAGCCAGCGTGAGAAACTGGAGTCCCTTGGGGTTTTTAGGAATTGGCAGGCACATGGTTTGTTCTCGAAAATGTGAGCAGAAGCCTCCTACGATGGAAAGAAAAACCTGTCACGGATAAAGAGGTGTTGCCAGCCTGTCTCTCCGGGAGCAACTGGATTTATGATGCGGAGGCAAGCGGGGAGAATTCACCAAGGCGGCCCGGATCCCCAGGGGAGGGCGGCAGGGCCCGTCCGCCCCGGGCTCAGCCGGCCCCGGCACCCCAGGGCCGTTCGCGGGATAGCGTGCCGTTCCTTCGCCGGTCTGCGGGAACGGGGAGGCTGGGGAAGCCCTCGCTGCTCACATCCCCGCGTCTGTGTTCACCTCGGCCGTCGAGTCCTTTTAAAATACAGATATGTACGGCTCGGCTCCTCTGGGCCGCTTGTGAAGGTGTTTGCCCAGAAAGACGGCGCTGCGGCAGCGCTTCATTGCAACAGAACGCACTGGGGGGAAAAAATAGAAGGGGCTCATTATTGTGGTTGATAAACATAGGAAAAGCACATGCCTGACCTTTCATTTGTACAATTAATTGTTCCAGCAGAAAGAAAATGAGCCTTAATTGTGCACAGCTTCCTCGAGGATCAGCTGCGTGTGCCCCTCCGCGCTGGGGGAAAAACGCTGCAAAGTTTTCCTGAAGGCTTTTACTTTCCACTGGGTCACGAGAAAGAAGGAAGGAAGATCCCTAGCACACACCCCCACACCCACTAATTCTCCCCCCAAAGAGAAAGAATACCTAACCGTCGCCCTGTTTAAGCACCCTGCAGCATTTGCTTCAGTTCTGTCGGCCGGACTTTCCCTCGTGCTTTTTTTTTAGTGCTGTTCAGCGCCTATAATCAGGAAATACTTCATAATGCGCAATCAACCCCCCCTTCAGAGATTAAGGCTTAGCCCAAAGCGGCTGCGTTCGGCTGTCCGACCGCGCTGGCAGCAGTGGGTGGTCGCGGTTAGGAAGGGGACCTGCCGACCCCCTCGCTGGCATCCAAACCTCCGGAGGGGCCGGTGCCCGCGTCCTCACGCCGGACTCTCGGCGTCCAAAGCCCCGCTCGGGAAGCGAGCCGCTTCGGTCCGTGCCCGGGGACATCACCGGTGGGGACCAGGCGCCGGGGGTGTGGGGTGGGGGGCTCGGGGCCGCGGGAGGGACCGAATTTCTCCCACAGCACCGGCGGTCCCGGGGGGCTGAAGCCCGCGGGAGGCTGAAGTTTTGCTGCTTTCAGAACCGCCGGAAAAGTGCTTTTGTCTGTCGCCGGTTGATGATTAACAACACACACTTCACACCCCCCCCGGCACCGACCCTGCCCTGACATCGCCCCCGGGGAGCCGCGGGGCGCAGGGAGAGGGATCGGGCCCTTCCCGGGTCGCGGGTGGGATCCCGCCCCGAGAGTTGGACTCGACACCGACAGCGATTTTTGGTCTGTAACCCGCAAAGGGACGCGCTCTGTGCCCCCGAACAGAGCACGACGCCCGCTGACTCCCGTCCCGTTGGCTGCAATGGGAGTTTCGCTCCATTAAGGACCGCAGAATTTGGCCTAAACTCACCGCGGTAATTTTGCTGCCGGTAATGGAGCTTCAAAGCCGTCTCTAATTAGGCGGCGAGCAAGAATCGTTAAACACGCTGCACAATTCGATCTGTGCTGCGCGGAGGTTGGGGAGCAGCTGAGTAGTCCCGCTCAGATCGGGAGCGGCTTACGAGCCGTGTTCAGAGCTAATTGCGACTTCTGCGGGGACAGCCTGGGGACGAGGGCGGCTGGCGAGCCGCTGGATAGCTGTCGCGTTAGTGTGCGGGCAGGGGGAAAGAAAGCTCTGAAAAGTTGTGGAGGATCTGATCACGCACTCCGCTTTTTCACCCTTCAAAGAGGCGTTAAAAAGAGTGACAGCATACGCTGCTGCTGCTATTTATCAAAGATAAACCTAATTAGTTGTGTTTACCCACAACCCGGAGCGCTCCCAAGGAGTTAGGCTAAAGCCCGGCGTGCCGCCGAGCAAGGAGCAGCCGCAGCTTGGGCTGGGATGAGTTTCGCTGCGATCTGGCCCCTCGGCGTCTCGCTCCCTGACCGGCGGTGCTCTCGGTGCGGGGGGTCGGAGGGGGAAGCGCGACGGGAACCAACTCGGTTCGCTCTAGCTGAGCTCGGCTGCAAGGGCGCTTTCACCACGCGGCGGTCCCGCCGTTTGTGGGCACAAGCTCCTTCCTCGGTTCCGCAGCTGTAGATCCAGCAGCGTGAAGAAAGATCTCGCAAAGGCTGTTTTTTAATAGCCTGGTTCCTAGGGGTTTGTACGCGTACACTTGAGTCCCCGCAGACTCTCTGTTACCTGTGAATTTTAATTTGGAAAACAACATTTTCCTTCGGTGACGAAATGTTCAGCCAGCGAGAATGGTGCAGAGGCTTTCGATACTTCAAGGTGAAATGCAGAGAGAAAAAAAAATACGTTTGTTCAATAGGGTAAACTTCTAAGGCGATTCTGTAAAATCTTCTGGAAGAACCAACCATATGAGAAGAAAACCCGCCCTAAATCTCTAGGCATGCCCAGTACCTTAGTCGTCTATTTTTTAAGAGATGGGCTCGGAAGTTTCGGTCAGTATTCTAGGCAAAATATGCTCAACAGATGATAGTGGAGATGCAGCCAGAAAACAACTCCAGCTATTTAAACTGCCAAATGAGACATAAAGCCGCATTGTAAAAATCATCTGGAAAACAGGTTTTCCTATTGAAGTCGCTATGTGTTAATTACTGTGATCTGGAAGAGCTCTGTATCTAAACGCCTGGAAGCCGACTTTCACCCCGCATATGTAAATGAAGAAAGTGCTGAATCTAAGCCAGAGGGTTCATGTTCGGATTCATTTCCGTGCATGCCTAGACATTAATATGTGTTCATGTAGGGTTCGTACAGTACGAGGTGTTATTTCCTTATAAAGAAACACCAGGTCTCGCTTTCCATTCTCCTTACAAAATTATTCGCATTATTTATGCTACATTGAGCGATCTAATTTCTTCGTGATAGTCAGCTAATTGCTCTGGCAGGTAATTAGAAGCGGTTTACAACGCAAAGGGCTTTTGCGGTGCCCCTCGGATTATTAAGTTGCTCTGTAAATTATACCATATTTGCTGAAGAGAGGGAGGGGGAAGGGGCTGACGATCTTTTGAGAAGTTCTTCTCCCGCGACCAGAGCTGAAACGCGGCCCCGTGTCCCCCCCAACACTTTAAAAAATGGGGGGAAGGGGGCTCTTCCAGCGCTCGGAGTCGAATTATTCTCAAGCACGCGATCTGAAGCCCATTTTGTTCGTGCTCACTGGTCCAGAATAACTTGGCCATAATGGCCGGGAACGGGCCAGGTCTGCAGCGAGCTTCCTGCGCCCTGGCAGTATCCAGCAGGCATGTGGGAAAAGAATGGCTTAAATGGGGACATCTGTTCAGTGCTGCTCATCTCGCTCCCGCGGCCAGGTCGGGTTAAGAGAATAACCTGTTCGCCACCTTGCCTGCCTCCCGCCGCTCGCCTGCCCCCCCCCCTCAAACCCCCCCATCACGTTAATAAGGCTGCTGGGGGGGGGGGGGGGGAGCGGGAGGGGGTGACCTAATTGCCCTGCCATGCAGGCAAATAACGACAGGGAAAGGTGGCAGCCGCGTGGTAAGGGGAACAGTAAATACATCAATATCGGGGTCTCTGGAGTCAGGTCGCAGGAGTTCCGCGCCCGAGAGCAGGCTGCGGCGAGCGCCCAGAGCCGGAGCCGACCCGGGTGAAGCCTTCCCGGCGGCCCCCCCTGCCCCGCAGCGCCGGGGCTTTTCCACTCCCCCAACAAGGATCTATTTTTATTTTATTTTTGTTTTCTTTTCTCCAGGTTGACACTTTTGTGCAGTTGGCAGAACAGATGAACAAACACATACACACGTACATGTGTGGAAAGCTTTCCTTTTCCTCCGTGTTCTCTCCAGGCGATGAATTTGGGTGCTGTAGGATTCGTGTATGCAACTGTCTAGCACACCCACACATTTATATACGCGCACATACACACAGGCGCGCTGGCATATATGTGTGTATATATATATATATGTTTACGTACAAATAGCGTGCATTTCGGGGCATGACCCAGCTTCAGGCAGCCTGTCTAATGGGAGCGTCCTGTCTCGCACACCGATTTTTCAGACGTTTACTGTATCTTGTCACCCGCTTGTAAAGCTCGTACAATGGTTTGGACACGTGCGGTTAAACCACCGGTCCCGGAGCAGCTCCCAGATTATTTGTAATTAAACACGATTCCCAAAGTAACATTTATCTTTCCGAAACTGCGATTGCAATTGTCAACCGTCTGGAGGAGACGCGGGGTAATCTGGAAGCATCACCTCCTCTCCTAACGGAGCGGAGTGAGAAGAAATCAATACCGCCGGGGAGAAGAATTTAGTAGTTTTTAACTGTGAGTGGTGCCTGGGAGAAAGTGATATATATTAGGAAAAAAACAGAAAGCGAGTCAAACGAATCTCGGGCTCTGCCCGCCCGGGAGCTCGCTCTCCGCTCCGGCGCCTCCCGGTGCTCCCACCGCCGGTGCGCCGGTATCGGGCAGGGAAAAAAGGGGAGAAGAAGGCGGAGATCGGGTCGGATCCAAGCGGTGTAAACAGGGTGGGTGTGAAGGTGCCGCTTCCTCTCCCTCCCCAGGTATGAGTTGTCTTCCCGGGCGCATCTAACCGCGGGGACCTTTCCGATGCGCAGACAGCTTGCTATGACTTTTCTTTTTTTTAATTAATTTATTTCTTTTTGACAGAGGCCCAGGCAAATAAATAAATAAACACCAGAAGACACCGGTGTGAACCCCCCCACACCCCCCCGCTGGCTGCGAGCGGGCAGGTCGGCGTCAGCCCCGGCCGAGGCGGCTCAGCGAGGGGCCCGGGCTGCGCCGCGCATCTCCCCGCTGCCTGCGCGGGGGAGCAGCCAGGCCGCTCATCGCTGCCGGGCTTGGGAAACGCTGGGCGGGCGACGGGCACCCGGAACGGGAGGGTTCGCGCTCGGCGGGAGAAACAACGCCGGTAACCTGCGCAGTGACGGGCGCGGGCAGCGTCTTGCTGCGATGCCCCGGCTGAGAGCCCCGGCCAGTGAAACCACCCGGTGAGGAGGCGAGGGGAACCTCCCCGGTAAACCACGGCAACGCAGCGGTGCCAGCGGGGGTTAAAGAGCGGCGTTAATCACTCGGCGACCGACCGCCAGGCATCGCGCGGTCCCTTCTGACTGCTGGCGGCTTGGCGTGGTTGCTGTTCCCCTTGCTCCTCTCCCCGTCCGAGCCGAGCCCCCTCGCGCCCGGAGAGCTGGCTGTCACCCCCCGGTAAATCTTCCCGGTGACAGTTCCCAGGTGAAGGTGGCGGTCGGAGGGGACACGTCCCGGCCCCCTCCTCCCCCGGTGGCGGCGGGCTCGGCGCGATGGGGCAGACCCGGGAGGAACGGAGCGGCTCCCAGGGCGGGGGGTCCGGTGGGGGGGGGGGGGGCCGAGGGCAAGGAGCCGAGTCTGGGGGCTCGCACTGCGGCGGAGCGGGGCCCTGCAGCAGGGAGGGCGTGAGGTGGGTCGGGCTCGAACGTGCGTGGCCGTGAATCGGCGCAAGGGCGGCGTGAAACGCGCTCCCTCGCTGGTACTGACACCCAGCACACGGCGTGGTCAGCGGCCGGTTTGATCTTCTCAGCTACGCCTTTTCGAATAGCACAGACCTCTGCTTCCCCAAAGAGAACCCCCCCCCCCCCGCCCAGACCCCCCGGCAGAGCCGTCTGTGGGCAGGCGGGGACCCCTGGCAGAGCGGTCCGTCCATCTCTCCCTGCTCGGCCGCCACAGCGCGCAGGGCCGGGGTTTTCTCCGAGGAAAATCCCCCCTCCCCCTCCCCCCCCCCCCCCCGCCCCTCCCCCGGCAAGGCTAGCGACAGCTATCCCTGTGGCTAAAGTTCCGAGATTGCTAATGGATATCGTAGGCACAAGATGTTGGGTAGACTTGAGCGAGTTGTTCCCAGGATGTAAATTAGGTCCCAAAAGCTGTTGTCCAAATCGAAGAAACAGAGAAATTAATCTGGGAGACTATCCATCATAGCCTGTAATAAAGGGAGCGACATGGATGAGACAGATGATATGATTAAGGAGCTGTGGTCGTTTTAATTAACTTTTTGCTGTCCTGTAATGATCAAACTGGTCAACAGACCCGGTCAATAAGCATGTTAATATCAAACAAATAAAACCAGGGATGATTAAAAACCTCCTGGTTTATTAAATTTGAAATTCAAATGAAATTTATGCTGCAGATGCATACAGAATGCTAATAGATTTTAGCTTTATTGAGAGTGGATCCCACAGGTTTTCAAGAAACAGCACGAACATTTATCTACTCCCGTACATTAAACTTCAAATGGGGAAGGGGGGGAAAGTTTTAATTAATTTCGGGAAAACCTCTCCTTGCTGGCTCCCCCACCCCTCCGCCCGCACCTGCATCTTATGTTGATGTACTGCACCCTTAAGTGCAGTGGTCAATAACGCAAATGCAAACAAAATCGTAAGCTTCCTTAAACCCTTTGCCCAGGAGGCAATGTACACAAAGGGAGAAGGTTACAGATGTTTCCGTGGCGAATTCAGAATGGGTCAGCTCACCGCTCTCAGAGTTCAGAAGCTGCTGCTTTTCCAGTTTCAGGGAAATTATCAGAGTAGCAGGAGGATGCCAGTGTCAGGAGTTTTGGGGTTTCTGCTCGGTTCTGACGTATTTGCCTTTTTTCCTCCCTCTCTGCTGAGTTTTCTTGTAAAGACTCCCACGACTGTTTTTACAACGAGCTTCCCATAATTTCCAAACGGTGCTTTAGAAGGAAAAGCGCAATGAAAATTCAGGACTTTCGGCCCCAAACCGAAAGAGTCAGGGCAAGCATCGGAACAAACGAACACGGAAAAGATCAAGCAAGGACACGTTTCCTCTGGGCAGACAAGCGCAGACGAGATACGGATGCGAGCGGAAGACCCACCCGGCGAGGCTCTCCTAAAAAGAGATATATCACTAACGCCTTCTCCTTCCCCGGCGGATGGCAAAGTCTCTCAGACTTTCTGGGGATGAAAGGAATGCGTGTCGATCTTTTTACCTGACCTGGCACACCACAAAATGCGATTTTCTGTTCCTCTAAAATGTAATGCTCACGATGCTTGTTTTGCTCTTACGCTTTCTGATCTATGTCTTAATAGTTCCTCCCCACCTCCGGCAGATAAAGGAAGTGGAGATAAAAAGTTAATAAGCATTCATGCAAGGGAGTATCTCCGGGAAGCGTTCTTCCCCTCTTCGCGGGTGATAGTATTGATTAAATTAAACCCGAAATTTAAACAAGTGTGCACCGGGTCTGTAAAATGAATATCATTACAGAAGGAGACCAAAGCAATGAAGTTAATTCTTTTTTTATTTGTTAAACGGAGTTCCCTCCTTCCCCCACCCCTTCCTCCTTCTGGGCTGGCCTGTCACGCCTTCTCAACAGGCTAAAATCATTCAGAGCAGCTCGCGAAGGGAAACGCGACATTTATGGTAACCGCCAGCCTTAAGAGAAAGAAAGCAGTTCATTAATTCGCTTCACTCTCGCTTCGAAGCACGATAACGTGCCGTTCCCCCCTCGATCAATAGATATGATGTACAGTCCATATCCCCACGGAGCGGGAAGGGGTTAAAACCGAGGCCGAGGGGAGGAAAAACAGCCTCCAGAAAAACCAAAAAACCCGCGTGGGGTGAGAGCACCTGAGCGAGCGGGGGGCCGGGCCCTTCCCCGCAGCCGTGCGGGGAGCGAAGCCCGCACCTCCCACCCCGGGAGGAGGCGGCGGGGACCTCCCGGCGACTGAGCCCCCGGTTGTGCCGGTGCCTCTCGGGTGGGCTCCGCCGGGGCTGCTCTCGGCGGAGAAGCTTCTCGGGGTACCTCCAGCCGGGGCACTGCTCCTGGGGGGGCTTGTGCCACCCCGCCCCCCCCCCCCCCCCGAACCGAGGGGGCTGGGGGGGTCCCACAGCAGCCAGCAGCCGCCTGAAGTCTCCGTCCCCCCTCCCCCGACTGCGACAAGAAACGGGAGGGGGGAGCGGGGTGGGGGGGAACCCCGCGGAGGACCGGGGCGCTCTGCCGCCGCCGAGATAATCATCGTCAGGCTGGCGCCGACGTAAAAACCCGAACAAATCCAAATCGCTCCGCGAAATAAAGCGACCTGCCGTCGGATTACGCTCAAGGGGGGGGGGGGGGGGGGGGGGGAGGGGTGATGGAAAGGGAGGGACGAAGCAGCCCGACCCGGGGCGAGGGGCCCCTGCGGACCGGGACAGCGCTGCTCGACGACGTGACTGCGTGAGGTCATCAGCGCCGTCTCTCGACGGCGCTGATGACCTCACGCAGTCACGTCGTCGAGCGAGGCGACGGGGGCCGGGGATTGGCTGGCGGCGGCTCAGCGGCACTTCAAAGCCGGCGAGGGAGCTACAACTGCGGTGGGAATGGGCGGAACTGATCATTGTATTGCACACCTCTAAAAAAAAAAAACAACCCACTGCCTCTGATTTATCAATATAAAAAAGATCCTCTGAGAGGAGGGCACTTTTGTGTGATGGCAACTTCACTTCTAGGGGTGAGTCTAAGGATTTTTTCTCTTGCTGGTTTAATTAGTTTCTTTTTATTGTCGGTTGGAGGGGGTTAAAATAACCCCTGTCTTGACCGGGGCTATCAGTCTCCTCTATTCAGCTTTTTTTTTTTTCCTTTTTTTTTTTTTTTTTTTTTTTAACTTAAGTACAAGCGAGTTTAGGAGAAAAGAAAGCGAGAGGGGGAAAAAGGGGGCAGAGTCACTTTTCAGTGAGCAGGAAAAGGCTTCTAAGGGCATTTGTAGAAACAACCTACAGCGCCTGGGCTGTGCTGTTCCTCTGCCCCCGGAGAAGTGGCCTCTCTGCTTTACATGTGACTGCTGGAAGGAAAAAAAAAACAAAAAACAAAAAAACCCCAAAAACCGAACTCGGCACTATCGTTTTTCGTGTGCGATTTCTAATTTGCAACAGATTGTGGCTTTTTATTTCCCTTTAAAATAACACAGCCCGCCGTGTCCAGCAGGTACGTTGAACTTGCGTATACATACATATATACATATGTTAAATTTATATATATATTTAATTATGTTTGGTATGTAAATGAGGCGCTTTTTTTAACGAAGGTGGTTTTTTTTTAAAAAAAAAAGCAGTAATTGGATAATCCCTCAATTCTATATTTAAGAAAACAATTTTATTGGTCTGAGGGAGGGGGACCGGCCAGGTCCCGGGGAAAGGGAACAGGCTGAAACGTAGCTGCCGCCGTGCCGGGGGCATCTTTTCAGCTGCGGTAACAGATGCAACTTTTTCCCCTTCTCTTCCCCCCTACCCCAACCGTTTTTTAACCCTTCCCGAGCCCCTCGGCGGGAGGAGTGCTGGATGGGGAAGAAAAGCCCCGGCGGGCGCTCGGAGGCAAGAGCCGCGGTGCCGGCTCCGGAGAGAGGATCCTCCCGCGGGAGCCGCGAAACTTTGCGCCCGGGGCCGGGCCGGGCGGAGCGGTGCGGGGCCGGGCGGTGCGGAGCGGTGCAGTGCGGGGCGGCGGGCGGCTGCGGGCCCGCTCCGTCCCTGACGGCGGCGGGGCGGCCCTCTCCCCTCTGTGCCCGCAGGAGGAACCGCGGGTAGGCTCCACGCCGTTGGCCATGCTCGCCGCGACCTGCAACAAGATCGGCAGCCCCAGCCCCTCGCCGTCCTCCCTCTCGGACAGCGCGTCCTCCTTCGGCAAGGGCTTCCACCCCTGGAAACGCTCCTCCTCCTCGGCCTCGGCGGGCGGCTGCGGCGCCGTGGGCTCTGGCCTCCCGGGCTTCGGCGTGGCGGGCGCGGCGCGGAACGGCTCCTCGGCGGCGGCGGCGGCGGCGGCGGCGGCGGCCGCGCTGGTCTCGGACTCGTTCAGCTGCGGCGGCTCGCCGGGCTCCAGCGCCTTCTCCCTCACCTCCAGCAGCGCGGCGGCCGCCAGCTCGCCCTTCGCCAACGACTACTCCGTCTTCCAGGCGCCGGGCAGCGCCGGCGGCGGCGGGGGAGGCGGCGGCGGCGGCGGCGGCGGCGGCGGGGCGGCGGGGCAGGAGGCGGCGGCGCACCAGCCCGTCTTCATCTCCAAGGTGCACACGTCTGTGGAGGGGCTGCAGGGCATCTACCCGCGGGTGGGCATGGCGCACCCCTACGAGTCCTGGTTCAAGCCCTCGCACCCGGGGCTGGGCGCCGGCGAAGTGGGCTCGGCGGGCGCCTCCAGCTGGTGGGACGTCGGGGCCGGCTGGATCGACGTGCAGAGCCCCAACGGGGCGGCCGCGCTGCCCGGCTCGCTGCACCCGGCGGCCGGCGGGCTCCAGACCTCGCTCCACTCGCCGCTGAGCGGCTACAACTCGGATTACTCGGGCCTGGGCCACTCGGCCTTCAGCAGCGGCGCCTCCTCGCACCTCCTCAGCCCCGCCGGGCAGCACCTCATGGACGGATTTAAGCCGGTGCTGCCCGGCTCCTACCCGGACTCGGCCCCCTCGCCGCTGGCCGGCGCCGGGGGCTCCATGCTGGGCGGCGGCCCCGCCGCGCCGCTGGCCGCCTCGCCGCGCTCCTCCGCCCGCCGCTACTCGGGCCGCGCCACCTGCGACTGCCCCAACTGCCAGGAGGCCGAGCGGCTGGGGCCGGCCGGGGCCAGCCTGCGGCGGAAGGGGCTGCACAGCTGCCACATCCCCGGCTGCGGCAAGGTCTACGGAAAGACCTCGCACCTGAAGGCGCACCTGCGCTGGCACACGGGCGAGCGGCCCTTCGTCTGCAACTGGCTCTTCTGCGGCAAGCGCTTCACCCGCTCCGACGAGCTGCAGCGGCACCTGCGGACCCACACGGGCGAGAAGCGCTTCGCCTGCCCCGTCTGCAACAAGCGCTTCATGCGCAGCGACCACCTCAGCAAACACGTCAAGACCCACAGCGGGCCCGGCGGAGCCGGCGGCCCCGGCGGCGGCGGCCCCGGCGGCGGGCCCGGCCCCGGCGGCAAGAAGGGCAGCGACACCGACAGCGAGCACAGCGCGGCCGGCAGCCCGCCCTGCCACTCGCCGGAGCTGCTGCCGCCCCCCGAGCCCGGCCACCGCAACGGCCTGGAGTGACGGGCGGAGCCGCCGACCCCCCCCACCCGCCCCGCCGCCGCCCCGGGCGCGCAGCCCCGCGGCGGGGACGCGGACACGTAAGTAGCCGGCGCGGTTCCGCTCAGCCCCCGCGGCTGCCCCGCTGCCCGCCCGGAGCCCCGCGACGGGGGGCGAGGGAGAGGCCGGGCGAGGGGCGAAGGCCGCGGCCCCCAGTGGTGCGGCCCCCGGCCGTCTCCCCTCCCCTTCGCCTTGAGACACCCCCCGCACCCCCACGTCGGGTTGCCGTTAGGGCGGAAAAAAAACACCTTCCCTCTCTCTTTCCCGCTGGAAACCGGCCGGCACCCCCCCCCCCCCCTTCCCCGCCGGTTGGGCAGCCGCGCCCCGGGAGCGGCGGGCGGGGGGACCGGGGCTGCCCCGCGGCGGGGGGCTCCGACGGCAGCGCCCGCCCGCCACCATTGTCCCCGGGAGCGCCGAGCGGGGACTCCGAGCTGCCCTCGTCTCGTTACACTGCGCAGAGCCCCGCTGCTCCCCGGGACCGCAGCGGCGGCCTGCTCCCCCGCACCCCCCCGCCCCTTGTTTTTTGTTTTTAATTTTAACAAATCGCTAGCTCCCCCGGTCCCAGTGACATTGCGTTCGCCAGCGCGTTTGTACCATTCCCGTTTGAGTAGGAATCGCGCAAGGCGCCGGAAATAATTAGGTTGAAAGTCGTATATTTTTTAGCTCCAGACAAGCGAAGAAGCACCGTGGGTTTCGAGCGCAGCTGTAGTTCCAATGCCAAAAAAGGGAGGCCGGGCGGGGGACAGGAAAATAAAAATATTTGTAAAATACGCCTGAACCTATAGGTTTGTACAACTGGGGAATCGTTCTAGATTAGCTAACAATTAAATATAACTCCACCAATGTATCGGTGTGAGGTGCAGTTGTCCAGGAGACGATTTTGTATAGTATTTTTCTTGTAAATTACTTCCAGTAAATATTTGAAAATATATTGAAGTACACTTGAGCTTTTTTTTTTTTTTCAAATTTTATTTCTTTTCCTGTCACGAGAAAGCGTTATTGTTGCAGTCCTGGTTCACTGCATTCCTTTTCTGGACTCGTTCCTGGAAGTGTACATCAAATCGCACTTCAGGATATAGGTTTTGCTTGAATATTAATTTAGGTAGGCATACAACTGTAATTAAGCAAACAATATTTGATAAATGTTGAATGACATTTAATTTAATGGAGCATGTACTTATTTGCATTTGCTGGCAGTTCAGGTATAGTTACAGTGAGAGTTCTCCTATATTTCATAAAGTGGGTTTGCCGCGACCCATGTATTAAATAAACTGTCCAAGTGAAACTGAACTAACGTTGGCCTATGTGTATTTCCTGAAAATAATATTGATAAATGTTAATAAACACTCCTGACACTACATTAGCGGTTTGCAATGCTGCAAACTAATTGTCTCATTGTAATGTTGAAATAATTTGGATATTTCACATTGAAATGGAAAGCCCTTCGCTGGAACATTTTAGATTTGCATTTTAAATGCATGAAATGTAATTGATTTTTATCTGTAATATTTTAAATGGTATTAATAAACTCCAGATAAAACATTCTACCTTAGGTCAGACAGTTGTTTTTCTTCTTCTTAGTTCCATCGTTACAGGCGACGATTTACTTTGCACTCAAGTGGCACAAGTCGTTCTCCAGCGTCTCAGAGAAAAGTGAAAAAACAACGCATTCCATCCCACTGTAAACCGCAGCACCTAGTGAGAACGCCGTCGAGGCGTTAAAACCAACGCACTGGCGTTCTGCTTCGTGCTTTTCGGAAAGCGCTAGCAGGGGAAACTAAAGCAAAGGCATTAACAACCTTGTTTTTTTAAGAAAACCCTATTACTATTTTGATTAAACGAACGACGCGGTGCCTTTCGCAAAACCGACTGCACGTGAGGGACTGCTTTGCATGTACCCCCTCCCCGGACTTTATTTTCCACATCGCCCCAGACCCACGGCAAGGGCGATTTAATATTGGAATTCTGAGGGTCATTATTGCCTGAAAAAACAAAGGAAAAAGCAGTCCGCCGCCTTGATTTTCAGGTGGGGTGTCGGTGGCTAGGAGCGATGCTAACTGCCACGGTGAGCGCCAGCTTCTGCGGGTCTCCGCGGGTGGGAAACTTCGTGGTTGCGTGTGAGAACTCCCTGCTCGTCCGGGGGCTTTTTCCCCGCAGGATCGGGAATTGGGGCGATTCCAGGGGCTGCGGGGGGCTGCCGGGCCCGCGCCGCCACCCGTGCTGTGCCCTGTACGTCTTGTCCGTAGCTGTCCCTGAACAGCAATGAGAACAATATTGCGAGGGTGGTCTAAAACCTGGCATCTTCTGCTGGAGGCAGAAAAGCAGGTTGGTGGTTTTTTGCTCAGCGTTTTGGCAGAAAAAACCCCCACCACTAACACTTTCTCTTAACAGTTTTGCTGGGGTGGGCCGGGGTGGGCCGGGGGATGTGAGGGGAGTGTTGGTCCTGTTTGGAAATCTGGGCTCCTGGATTACGTGGGGAGGCAATCCTCACTTTAGGGGTACTGAAAAATCAGGGCTAGAGCATGGAATCTGCATAGCAGAAAGACCTTCCATGCATGCTTGTAAAGCACGTTATTAGCGATAACCTGAACAGCAGGGATTGAAAAGCAGAGCGAAAGAGTGCAGATGAGTCAACACCAGATGCCTTGAAGATTTTGGTTCTGTGCATGGTGTAAGGATTAGAAGGGGCTTTTAACCTGCACCGGAAAGAAGAGCTGTTCTGGTTGAGTTTCTCTGAGCTGTATTCTGAATTTGCTTCATTACAGATGCAACCATCAGAGACCTGTGGAGTTTCCTACTGAAACAAAGCAACAGTTTGCTCTACCTTGTGTTTTTTTTTTTCCTTCTGTGTATTTTTTTTTAATGCCATGTAAATGGAGCAGCGTAGCAGCACCTCATTTCCCCAGTGGGAGCGAGAGGCAGCATGTATCTTACCTGAAGGTTTCAGTCCTGAAGGAACGGGGTGAGCACCGGGTGAAAACGAAAGGGAAACGGAGCAGCGGGTAACTTCTAGTACTGCTTCTCTGATATCCCCCTGAAAAGAAAGCGCTACCAAAACGCCACCAGCCAGGAGCTTGCTGGTTTGTTAAAGCTACTGGTCTTGGGGCAGTCTGGCAGTGGGATAGAGCCAGTGACAAAACTCATCCTTCCCCTGGGAGGGAGCGTGTGCTTCTGCTGCTCAGGAGCTGCCGGTTTGGAGCCAGGCTGTGTGAGAAGACACATATTTTTTCTTTCTTTTAACAGCAAAACCCAGCACTTGAAGGCTGAATAGCTCCTTTTTGTAGTTGATTTACTTTTACTAAACCCTTCCAGATAAGGGCATTGAGTTGTTTGATAGGAGACGGGAACTTGTCTCCGTGTTGTGCAGATCAAGGTAGAGTTAAACTAGTTTGCTGACCCACAGGTCAAACCGGTGTCCATCAACTTACCTTCCAACTGCCTGCAGATGATTGTGGCCATTCCCGTTTGCTCTCTGACCTTTTAAGCCTCTCCCCTTCAAGCTCGTAGCAAGGTCTATCGAATTTCGTGTCCTGCTTTTCCCATTATTCCAGCTTTTCATTGTCATTTTCCAGTTTAAATTTTCGATAGAGCAGTGATGGGAGATGCACGCAGCTGAAGCGATTTGAAACACCGTTTCTGCCTGCCATAGTGCCTTTCCTATCACCCTCGGCCCGTGCCTGCCAAGACTAAACAGCGATCAAAGGGTGTTGGCTTCTTGTTTGCTTCCAGTCTAGGAATGTGAAAGTAGAAAGCAAGGAATGAAATCTCAAACGCTTTATTTGTGGATGTGATGGCTAATCCAGCCGTCAACACCTTCACAGCTGTAAAGGCAGCAGAGTGAGGATATGTGATGCAGGCCAACAAATCTTTCAGTACGAGCGGTTGTAAGTACACACTTGCCAAAACCCGCCATACTTCAGTTACGTTCTGTGAAGCAACCTCTGGTTTAGCTTTGGGAAGAAAGAGCCGGGAAAAGGGGTAAACAAATTGGGTGCGAGGTTGCTCACACTTTCACCAGATTTATGATAAAAGGACAAAACTCTTCTGGTGTGTCAGAATAACCTTGTGCTTTTTAGCATAAATCAGGGTCTGCTTTCTCAGCCTGCTCCACTACACTTTGCTTTATGATACTAAAGATATTTTAAAAAAATCCTTAATGTTTCCATGGAGGAAAGCACATTCTGCAATATCTGCTTTAAAATGTAGAACACTGATTTTTCGACTGTTGTGTGTATGACATCTTTTCAAGCTAGCTGGTCGTCTTGTGCTAAAGCCTATGGGGAAATTGTTAAACCTCAGGAAAGCGTGCATGGAGAAAAACTGCGCAGTTAAGGACAATTACTGCGTTTCCAGTTCTATGGTTTTCTAACTGCTGCGTGGAATTATTCACTTTTTTAAAAAAGGGATTAGGGAAATAGGGGATAATAACAAGCAATACTGCACGGGAGCTTTAGCGGGGCACTCGAAATGCAGAGTAACTCCGTTCCACACTTGTGGATTTCGAAACAAACTGGGACCCCGCGTTACTCCTCAAGCGGTGAATAGTTCTTCAAGAGACCTATTTGTACTGCCCATAAGGCCCAGTGAGAGCCCGGTTAGTGGACCTATCTCCTGGGGAGCGACTTCGGTCTCGGCATCTGGAGGTTTCTGTTTCTCAGGCTGAGCAATATCGCCCTGCAAAGTGCGGAAAGCAGTCAGGCAGCACCGCAAGTTTTGCCGGTGAAGCGTGGGTCGCCCCGGGGCGATGCTCCCGGCCGGGGCCCCAGGGCCCCCCTTCGGCTCGGGGACGGGGAAGGGAGGGCTGTGCCCTTCTAACGCCGCAGCTGCTCACACAGCGACACGGAAACTTCGTCCCTGGTCAGGGAAAGAGCGGTGGACGGGCGGGAGGCTCCTTTTGAACAGTTTTTGCTCTTGGGGAGATGTAACGCCGTGGAAGTCTCCTTTGGGAGGACGGGGAAAATAATGATTTATTTTTTTTTTTCACGGCGACACACTATACGTTTTACCTGGCCCCATCCCTTGAGACAGGAGCGTGTGTACGCGTGTGCCTGTGGGGTGGGGGCAAGCTCCGCGTTACAAGCGCGCCTTCCGCTGGCGACGAAGCCGGCCGCTCCCTCGCCCCGGTTGCTGCCGGGCTTTCCACCTCCCCTCGGTTTCCTCCCCATCGCCGCGGGGCCGCTTCTTTCGGGAGGGTGACGCTGCTTCCCTCCCCCCCGTCCCTTGCTTGTTCCTGCCCCGGCTCGGACAGGGACACGCGGGGGGGTGCGGGGTCCTGCCGCCCGGCGCTCGCCCACCCCGGGGCTGCCTGACGGTGCGGGGGGCACCGAGCCAAGCCCGTGGTGCAGCCTGGGCGAGGGGCAGCGGGGGAGGGAACCCGCGCCGGCATCACGCGGGCCCCTGGGGGGTTTGCGGGAATATACCCCGGGCAGCCGGAGTGGGGATGCTGCGGGGCTGCGGCCCCCGCTCCCGAAAAGCGGCACCCCCGCATCCCGCGAGGCTGAGCGAGGTTTCTAAGGCGCCGGCCGCAAGTGCCCTTCAAACTCGGAGCCAGTTCCCTCCCTCCCACCGTGGAAGAGCTCTCCTCTCCTGCCCTCACTGCCCCGTCCCCCGTGCCCCGTCCCCAAGCGACGCTCCGCGATGCTCGTTCCGAGGGTGGGATTATTTATTTACGGAGCAAATGGTCCACAAGCTGCTTCTGCGGGCAGAGACGAAGCTCCCCGCCTTTAGGGGAGAATAAATCTCCCTCTAGTCGCCTGGAAATAAAAGAGAGGGGGAAGGTGCCTGCACCTTTGCAAGAACCCGTTGGCGGGGCGGTGGGCGGCCTGGGATCCCCGCCGGGGCAGGGGGATGTCGCAGGGTCCTCGTCGCAGATGAAGAGACGCTGGAGATGCGAAAGCAGCCGCTAAGGCAGGATTTGGGGTCGGTTTTAGGTGTTTCATCCCCAAATTCTGTGAAAGCTGCTGGGGGGAACAGACAAGTTGACAAGGGCTTTTGGCCGTGCTGCTGAACTCGTTCACGCTAGGTCGGGGGCGGCTTTTTTGGCGAGGTGTCTTAGGGAGACCTCAGTCCCGAAGAAGCTCTCCAAAGTACTTTCCTACATTTTGTAAACTCAGCTTCTCAGGGTAGCTCGGGTGTTCCCTACGCCAAGTTGTGCGTGCGAAAGGCAGAAAGTGTGTTCCTGCCGATTAAATTTGCGCCACAATTAATTAACGCTGCGCCCGAGCTCGCAGTCTTCTTGGAAGGCTTTTTTTTCCTTTCTTTCTTTTTTTTCTTTCTTTTTCTTTTATCAAAGGGTACAGCTTGTTATGAAATTCTTGCAGCCCCGGTGGCAACGGATTTGGGAAGGGGTAAGGGGGGAGCCGGGCGGGCTCAGCCCCCGCTGCAGCCCCGCGGAACGGGGAGGAGGCGGCTGGTCCCGGGGCTGGGGGCTGTCGGGCGGGGGGGGGGAGACTGCAGCGGAGTGGGAGCACCGAGCAAAGGTGTCCTCTCAAAGGAAAGATGGCCGGCAAGGAAAGCACCTTCAGCCTGACGTGAGGTGTCAAAGTACTAAGGCTGCCTGCTTTCCTGGCTCCGATTGCAAGGGACGGACGATCCGATTTTGAACTAATTGGAGGAAGACGTTTAAACGCTCAGAACTGCAGGGGCTTTCTCCTCTTCACTGCTGCCCCTTCTTACACAGCCCTTGCCTGTTTTTAACCCCTCAGTCGCCTCCTCTCCTCCACCCTTCAGAGATTTATTTTTTTTTAATGTTCGTACCTGAAGATCAGAGATGAATGCCTGGCAACAGGTAGGAGGATTTTCTTCTCCAGTAAGGTAATCGATCTGGTGGGAAGATATTGCCTGTCCCTGCAAACCTTGCCTATTGTGGAACAAAAAACCCCAACCGACCAAATCAAAACAAACAATAGAAAGAAACCAGCCCAGAAAGCAGTTCCCTTCCCAGAGTCGCCGGACGAGTCCTGCACTCCTCGCCTCTAGCAGGGGAAAGCAGGCAAGCCACAGCTATTCGCCTGTAGCCATTGCTGGTGTTCTCCGGATAGATAAATCACTTCTAAAGTGAAATGGCTGAACAGCAACAGGTGTGAGATGGGGTGAAGAATTTAGCTGGCCAGTGGAAACAGGCTGTCTCAAGGAGAAAATCCCTAACTGGTAAGAAATTGGTACCTGGAATGTCGGTAAGAGCCAGTATCGCTGTCTGCTGTGTGTGCTTGCTTTGCTTTGGATGGTCCAACCATTACCACACTAAGAATGGGGCTTAATTTGCTTATCCATATACATATGAAAGGACAAAGCCGAATGGGGAAAACACTTGCCAAATACAGTTTTCGATTGCTGAATGCAGCAGCACACTGCTAACTCTGTACAGCCATCTTCTGTGTTAGGACAAACACAGGTCTCACCTTTTAGAGGGATCCAGAGGACGACTTCTTCCCTCCAGAGCACTGGTGTCACTCACACATACAGTAATGCAGCCCGTGCTCAGCAGCCAGGGAGTTTATCAGTCTCATGCACCAAGCCTAAGATTTCCAGCAAACACTCTTCTGTTTTGATGCCCGTTTTGACACTGGGTCACATCTACTTTCAGTTAAACTCCACAGCCTGTGGGAACAGCTGCAGACTAAATTTACCTCTCATTTTGCCAAACACAGAATTTTTAGAAGAATGAATGAATTGAAAACACATGCAAACAGTGTATTTCTATTAGAAATTTTTTTCAAAGCTCTGTGAATTCTGAAACACATGGATCCTCAAAAATATACTCTCATCAAGGACATCCTTGAAAAAGTAGGTGCAATATATTTGTTTTGTAGTTCTGCCTAATCCTTTGCCTCTTCTCCCTTCATGACACAGAAAACCAAAAATTCAGTCTGACCTGTCTGCTCATAAATGAAAAAAATGTACTTGATCTCAAAACCACAACGTGAATCTTGCTTCTGTTCTGGATAGCTGCTGTGCACTCAGACATGAGTTCAGTTACAAAACACATGGTATGTAAAGGTTTATAATGTTTTATAGACATTAAATCACAACCTGACTAGCATTTATATTCATGTCAGGCCCTGCTAATTTTCACTTGCTGTGGCAAACATTAGTTTTCTTCTGACTGTATGAGTCAGACAAGAAAGACGAAGGGCTTCTAATTATTAGCCAAGATGAGAAGTTTCCACATCTCTGCCCTCTTGTCTCTTGGCAGGTAAATATTTCAAGGTACATTTTATGCAGCATCATGGGATATCAGAAAGTGGGTGTAAAAAAATCTATTACAGATACGTCCAAGTTGAAATACAGATAAGTAGAACAAAAGAACTTCCACCCTTTGCCTTAGTATTTTTTGTTCTTAAATATGCAGTAGGCAATGATATTTGCTGCTGTCAGTAATACTGTATAGCAACATTGCAGTCAATAGGAGAAACTGTGTTGCCTACTAGAGATAATACACATTACACAAAATAGACTACCTACTTTCAGTATCTTTCAATTAAACTTCAATAAAAGATGAAAGCCAAGAATAAAACATGGTTAATGGTCTTGGCTAAGAAGTCTTTATTTTTTTCTTGTGGTAGTATTTTTGTGTTTTGTTTTGATTTTGCAATTTGGTAGCAGAAATACAAGTTTGTTTCATAATGTAATTGTTGGCTTGCTATCAAAATGCTCGTGGGAGAATTAACAAGGGTTTAAAAAAACCTGAAACTCAAGAAAATATTCGCATCGGCACTTCTCTTCATGTAAGCAGTGGGAAAGGAGTGAGAGAGGGACCAAAGAGCTAAATATGAAAGGAAATATTTTTCAGCCTTTTGCAAAATGCTTAGTGAATTGCACATACTGATTTTGGGCTAAGCACATGTTTTACCTGCTGCAGTATGTTTAAAATAAGATATGTGGATTTTGTCATTTGGTAGCAAAGAAAAATGCACTTGTGAAATCAGGCTTAAATCAAGAAAGTTATGTCACAAATACTTTCATATAGTTTGTTGTGTTTCTACAGCCACAGAAGGGATCAGAACGGAATAGCTACATCTACTAGGTACATTTTTGGCGCATAATTTCGCCACACCTCCCCTATTAGTAGCAGTCATCATGATCTTGCTAATCCTGGTATCCTTCCCTTACTTTTTTTTGTCAGCTGCCATCTCTAGCCCAATTGTAATAATTTCTCTGAAAAAATCTATGTTTAGTCTGTCTTGGGAAAATTTACTTTCTGAATGAAACACTGATTTTATTGGGACTTTGACTTTTTGGGTGAAGATTGAGCTGAAAAGTCGGTAAGATCTCAGGCGTTCCTTCATGGTAAGGTGCTTGTGGATGGGTGGGAGAAGCAAGGAACTTGATTTTGGGCAAACCTCAAGGCTGATTTTGCTATGGTGCTTCCCCTGCCAGCATGGGTTTCTCTAGTTTGGCATTTCAGTCTTGTGAGGCATAATCTGGATTTCCAGAGAATATAGTACCAGCAGAGAGAGCAGGCAAGGCTTTTTCCCTTCCCACTGCTGCCATGAAACGCAAGACCTAGTAAAGAGAATAGGAATAGGAAACAACGTTGGCACTTGGCTGCTGCCAAACCCAGCAAGCACTTACAGGTACCTTACTTTACAGGTCCCTGTGTGCCTCGGTATGCATCTCCCTACGTGCCCCCAGGCTCTGCATGGCTGACCGCTTTGGCGTCTTGCTCTGCCAGGTCCCTTACGAGCTTGATCCTGTTGATGCGCTTTGAAGATTCCCCATGTACACCATAGGGGTTTAACTCCCCTTACAATATGCAGGATACCACTTTCAGTGAACTGTGAGGGGAAGGACACAGCAGTGTATCTCCATTTCCTTGAATTTCTTTTTAATTGAGATACAGTAATAATCTCCACTACTTATCTCTTATAATTTTTAGAGAGCTAATTGCCCCTCAAACCAACAAACAGATACAAGAGTTTCTGTGAGGAGAGATACAGAGGCAGACTGGCAGTTTGATGATACGAGATTTGCTTCCATAAGAAATGTCTTCAAATAAAGACAAATTTAACTTCATATGTGCAACACTGGCAACCAGAATCTCATGAATTTGGAATGATCACTACATTTATTGATTAGTACAAGAATATGTTCGTAACACGACTACAGACTGTCTGTTTTCTTGAGATTCCATTTACATTTGACGAGTATCATTGGCCAAAGCTCACTTTCCTGTTACATAAAACTGATCTGTGCAACTGAAGTAACAGGATGGATTATTTTAATAAGTGAGATTCAGAAGGTACTTGTAGCACACTTATCTCCGACTCATAAACTAATTTGTTAACAAAAGACTGTTCCATGCAGAACCTGGTACAGAAAGGCTTGCAAACAGAAGTCACTGAACTGCGCATTACTTGTCTTAAAATATATTGCCCTACAACCTAGTTTCTGCACGTGAAATCATTCTGGAATACTTTTTGTTTGATAAAGCGAAGTCAGCAGTTTTCCCTGAGCAGACAGAACATTGTATTTCACTTTTAACAGACAGGAAGGCATCTCACATACTGGAAATCCTGATGCCAGGACCAGTTGCTTTCCTCTCTGTGGGATGCTGGGAGGATAAAACCACTATCGTGATAATATTCTGTAGCACAGGACTACAGCAACATTGACGGATTTAGGGCTGTTTAAAAAATACTCTTTCCCACCGAGTAAAGAGCAGCCCCAACTCTCCTTCCAAGAGTCACGGAGTCAAAATGCAACAGCTGTAGTGGTTAAGTACACATTTAAGTAGAAAAGAAGTGGAAACGTGCCCAGGTTACACTGCAGTTCAAATAAACTACACGAATACCTAGGGTACTTTCAAAATTTAATGGGAGAGTTATACATCTAAAAATACAAAATTTCCTACCTATAGAACACTACTGGCACAAGGAGTTAAGACCTTCACGATAAATCTGAACTTCTTAGATAGCCTGGTAATTTCTATGAAAAGACAAGCCTTATTTTGCTTTATTTGTGAAACTATTCTGAGAAGGTTTTCACATTTGCACAGTGGTTTCCAGTCAAAAATGTCAAAACTTACTTCTTGAAAGTAAAACTAAAACACAGATGCTGAAGCAGCTAGCTGAAAATCACAAGTAAAGTCTATAATAATATACTGAATTTCTCTTTCCTATGTTTTTGATGCAAAAAAAAAAGGATCTTTTTAGCAACAATATATACACTAATTAGGTCTGTTACTAGCACAGGAAGAGTGTGTTCAGTCAACATTGAAGATCTTGTGCTGAGTGCTCAGGCAAACACTTGTCCTGTCTACTGGAAGGTAATGAGTGTATTTTTTCACGATGATAGGCTAGACTATCCCTCTGTGGCAAAGCTCAGGTGGAACTACCACTGTCACAGCAAATGTCTACTTAAGGATTTGTAAAAAACCAAACACCTTTCATATAGGCATATTCACAACTTGTTCCCTGAAGCATCTGAAACGAGTCGAAACAAGTGAGTAGGACAAGAGGGTGGAGGGCCCGGATGAGCAGCAGTATCTGCTTGCAGGATAAGTGACTGTCCCAGCTGAAGGTTCCCAACTACGTGAGCAGGCAGCCAAATGCTTCTGACAGTCTCAGCTTGCACCCCGAAGAGAACCAACGATTCCCAGAGCAAAGTAACAGATGAACTGAAGACCTAAGGTGTAAGGCATCCCGAAGAAGACAATCAAGGTAACCGAAATTTAGAAAAAGACAAATCGTACTGTCAAACAAAATACAGTAAGGTGTAATATAAGCTTAGCTGTAAGAAACACAAAGGGGAAAGATTATAAGCTTATCTTTAAGGAATACAATCTGTCTATTCAGAGGACTCCAGCCTGTCTCTCCATAGTCTTCCTTTTCCACTCTTCCATTCTCCCTCCCATTTCTCTCTCGAGAGAACAGTTTGCATTTGCGTGTATTGTCACCAGAAGTTCTTAAGGGACAGTCTCCTGCCCAGCATTACTGCATTACTGCTGGGCTGCCCTGCTCTCGGCAGTGACTGCTGTCTTGCTGATATCCTAGTGTGAATGAGTGCACAAAAAAAGAAAGAAACAGGTCTGCACTGTTAGAAAGCAGCGCACACAGAAGGGACACTGTGGAAAGTTAGGTGCAGAATTAGATGTCGGAAGGCATCAGGGAAGAGGAGGGGCAGCTGACTGGGAAGAATCTGTAAAGATGGTCCAAATAGTAGAAAATAAGTCATAATAAGAAATTTTGGTAGTGTCTGCCTCCAGTGTGTAAGGGCAGAGGACTTTTATTTGAATGTTGCAGACGTCTGGTGATAAATGAAACTATCATATTTAAAAAACCTCTGTCTTGTAAAGACACACAGATTATGTGTCCTAGCTTGCTATTTAGTGATTTAGTGCAAGCGTACTTGCACTAAAAGAGCACTCAAAACTAGGTTGAAGGAAGACGCAGAAAAAGTAAGAAGAATTTAGTGAAGATCTACAGGAATGTCTGAAGAGCTGGTTGCTGGATAAAAAAGACTGTAACAACAGTTACTTCTAACTAGTGTGTTTACACCTGAAGTATGAGTATGGAAAGCAGAAATTTAAAAGGGAAAGTTTCTTGCAATTCTTGGAGTTTCATTGTTTGCAAGCTTGGCTGAAAGGAGTCAAATTTAGACTCCAGGTTGCAAAATTTTGACTATGATGATAACCAGTCATTGGAATTAAAATAACCTATGGCTGGAATAATCACCAAAGACTACAGTAAGACCCTTGCTAATGGTAACTCTTTAATTGCTTTTATTTTCTAAAGGAAATAAAATGTAGTCTAGGCAGGAATTAGTTTAAGGAACTCCCTGAGAAGTATTATGGAGGTAATCACAGCAGTCCTCCACGATGAGTTTACTATCTCTGAATCTATGGAGAGAAGCCATCAAGTGACTAGCTACAAAACTGCAAAATTATTTGAGTGCTGGAGGCTGTAGGGCACTCTAATCCGTATTTAGCATTTCAAACTCTGCAAGAGCTGGAAAAGGCTAACCCTGAACTCCTGGTTCTGTTCTGGTGAGACCCACCGTCCGCCCATGGGTAATTATGGTGGAGTGGGTTATTCATCTGCCCTTAGATGTCTGCATAATAAAATTGAAATTTGCTTAATTAATTCCTTGATCATTTGGTGAAAATCCAAAGTTTGAGAAAAATCCATTTTTGGCCAGTTTTTCTGATTCATTCATTTAATTAATCAAAATATTAAAAAAAAATCAAATGCTGACTTCTGCAGATCTTTATTTTAGTGTTGGTGAAGGATCATGGTTAGACTTCTTTCTGAACCTGATTCATGGCCCACTGAAATTTATAGGGGCCATTCATTAACTATAACGAGCTTTGAAATGGGTCCCTTGTGAAACGGACTGCTCAGATGAGAACAGATGCAATCATCTTTGGATTTTTAAGCCGTACAGCTTGGACTTGAATTGTTTGCATTCACGTCGAAGTGTGCTGACTTAGAAGAAGAGGTAATTGTAACAGTTAAATGCATCTGCCTACTAACTTTTACTGATTGCTATTCTGTGCATCCCTTCTGCTACCAGATGCATAAATGGAATTCTGCAAGAGTTTTCCCTGCGTGTGTTATATTCAATATTTTCATTAATGACCTACAAGGGAAAAAAATATGCTTATTACATTTCCAGAAAATGTCAAGTTGAGAAGACTGGAAGCTGGAAGACAGGATTAGAATTCAAAATTATCTTGACTAACTGGCTAAATTGTCTGAAAAAATAGTGTGATATTCAATAGGGACGTGCTCTAGGAACTAAACTCAGTGGGGAATGATGAGTTGCGCAAGTACAGGCTGTGGGCTAACCATGATAACTGACTAGGTGGCATTTTTATAAAAAAGGGAGATATGAGTTTACGGTTGAATGAAATCTTGACACAAATCAACAATGTCATGCTGTTGCAAAATACCCCCCTGCAAGAATATAGATTACAAGACATTGCAAATAATCCCGCTGCTTTGCTCAGCACTGGGAACGCCTCAGCTGGAGTATGCCACCTGGCTTTGGGCAAAAGACTTCATGAAGGATATGTGCAATCTGGAAAGTGCCCAGCAGAAAACAATGATCAGCAAAGAAGGTTTAGCCTTGATATCAGGGCAAAACAGTCCTTTCATCTTTAAGAAGGCTGAAGCAGAGATTACTGATGGTTAGGCATTGTCATTACTGGAAATTTAAAGAACTATTTGAACAAGCATCTTTCATGAATGATGCTGGTGTAGCTGATCCTGCCTTGAGGATATACAGGGTGACCTTCTTGGGTCTCTTCCAGCCTTCTCGTTCAGGAAGGCTTATACTGGGTGACTGGCTCTGGCAGAAGTCAGAAGAGTCACCTTGCTCACACCTGTGAGTTAGTGAATCATTTTAGATATGTCCAAGCTCATGTAAAATAGTAAGGATTTCAAAAACTGAATCCATGGACCTGTTTTTATGTAGGAATTCTGCCTGGTCTGTTCTTTCCTTGATGTGAAGGTTGGCCTGTTCTTTCAGCCCTGCTGTGACTATCAGCCTGGGATCCCTGCAGTTGCTCAGCCATCAGGTCTTGCTTTTATTGCCACGCTTTCTGGAAGGCTTCACACTTCTCAGTGACAGTTGTTTTTTTTACAAAGAGCACTGCAGCTCCACTGGTCAAAGAGGACCAACTTTTTGGCTTATTTGCAGGTTTGACTCATTCCATGTCTTGAGCAGATGCCCTATTTTGAGCTTGAGAGTTAATTTTTTTTTGTTCTAGTTAGAGTATACGAGGGTTGAATGTAAGTTAAAATTTCATCGAGCATCCTCTTTGCACAAAATGACATTAGCTTATTTGCCTGCATTCCCATGATCTCGAGTCACACAGTTTCATGATTGTAATGGAAAAAAACAACCTCATTATATTCAGCAATTCTTTTTCACCTTATTCTTGATGATTGTGATGAATACTAGTCTTGAGGTACACTGTTAGAGACTGTCTCTTATTCTGACATATTTCAGGCCAAATTCAGGGAAATATTATTCAGTAGCTTTTTTTTGTATCTGAGATAAAACATAGAAGATTCAGATTTTATGTGTTTTACTCAGGCTGCCTGAATAATTTTTGGCTTATGGAAAATCATCTTGATAAAGGTTCTGTATTCTTTATTGATTTCAGGTGCTAATATCATGTGAATATCTTCACTCTTCTGTTTTAAAGCAATACGAATCAAGGAGCTTCATTCTACTTTATGCATTAGACTTTGATATACTCTCTGTCTATCCTTATCTGAGAAAGTTGAAGGTCTGCTTTAGGCATTCCACCTGCAAGTCTAATAAATCCTTTCAGTGAAATTGGCTAGTGTTTATTCTAGTCTTTGCACACTATAGTGTGAATTAGTTCTGGTTCAGTAGATGCTTTTAGAAGATATAGCTGCCCTAAACTTAGAAGTGGGCCGTATCTGGCATATGCTGTTCAGAAACACCTCAGGTATCATTACTTCTGTATTTCAGCCAAGCTTATTCTTCATTAAGAAAGATGCACAGATTATTTTACCGTAAAAGCTTTAAAGATCTGTAGTGCTTTGACAAATTTGAAAATGTATTTCTAATTCCTTAACCCCATGATGGAGTCAAAATTGGACTGATTAATAGTAAAGCATTCCCCCCTCACCCCCCACCCCCACCCCGTAACTTCAAGAATACCATGGGTCACACAATAAATGGGAAACAAAAACTGTACCATTTCCAAACTGCTGGTAAACTCAGGATCTTCATTGAAGTAACGGTGAATCCCTTAATGAATTGCAAGATTCAACATTACAAGAGATGGAAACTTCAGCACTCATGCAACCTGTTTTTCAGACAATTTATCCAGTTTGTCAAGAACGCACATTTTATTAACACTTCTTGAAATCGTGGTATATGCTTGGCAGCTATGGGATTAGATATGTCTTTGAGGGAGTCATGAGTCTTCTATTACGGGTTGAGATTTACTATTCTGGGCATCTAACTCTGCAGGATACTTCACCACAGCCAGTGAACTGAGATTTCTTCCAGAAAATAAGCAGAAGAATACTCTTAAGAAAACCATGAGACTTTGATGTTATACGCTGAAAAATGACTGATAAAAATGGTAAAAGACTCTTTTCCTTCCCTATTCTCGTTTAAAGAAGCCCAATGAGGCTGTGTACCTACACTCTCTCTGTATTACCACGTGTGCAAACCACATTGCCAATTAAATTATAATTTATCTACAAATGTGAAAAAGAAAATACAGACATTTCAGTAGTCACAAACCTCAAGCTTCTTTGAAAAATAAGACCCTAAAGACAAATATTTTTGATCATATTTGCTCCTTATTATCATTTTTCTATCCGTTGGTCTTAAGGCACTTTACAAGTAGAGATAACTTGCAGTAATACAGATTTACACAAAGAGGAATTGAAACAGAGGAAGAAAATATTTAGGGTACACAGGGATAGATTATTCAGGAGCAGAATACAGATCTCTAAAAGGATCTGTAGCAGTTTAAATTGGGACTGGAAACAGTTAAAGGACTAAATATGAATTTAAATTTGGGCTGAGCTAAGAGGTCTGAAACTGGAACAAACTACTTTACAAATTTTAATTTGTTTAATTTGAGCTTCCAGATCAGGTCCATCACTATAGTCTGTAGCACTGAGAGTTCAATTTAATGATTTAAACTACCTCTTACAAAAATTAACATAAAAACTAGAACAACAATTTAAGATTATACAGCTAATTAATTATATCTGTCAGTGTTAGCTGCAAGGAAGTCTGCTCAATTGCATGTTTTTATGGAGTAGGAAAAGAGGGGGTGAGCACTTGAGTGAAAAGCTGAAAAATTATCTGCAGCCCACATTCATATTCAGCTCAATATAAAAAGTGTGTGTTTATTCTCTGAAGGCAGGAATACTGATCAGATTAAAAGACTCCTAGTCCTAAAAAGGACTCATGTACTAGGGAAAAAAACAGGCCATAAAACCACCAGCTCAGGCAACACCCTTTTGATACTAAGTGCTCTTTTTTTTTTTTCCTCCTGACAGCTCATTTCTAAAGAAGACCTCAAGCTACTGATGTTTTATGGCAGTGTTTGTGCATTTGCTAAATTAAAATATGCTTCATGTCTTGCCATCACTGCTAGTGAATTCTTATTATTTTTCCATTGGTAACAACAAGAATAATTGTGTTTTGTGCTGGTGATTGTTGGTAAATGATCGTAATTCAGGTCCTTCCATTCTGGGCAGAGACCAGAGCTTGTCCCACCACCTGAAGAAAAAGAAGAAAAGTTATAATGTGTCTAAGTCAGGAAAGTCAGGAAAGAAATGAAATGGATTTGGAAGCCTCTTAAAGGCAGCTCTGGCTATGCAAATTTAGGCAAATTAAGACGGATAAGATCTATTTCTGCAAGTCTGCAAAACATCTCAGTGTAAGATCTCTGTTGTTGAATAGATAGGGAAATGATGAGCTTTTGTAGGTCTGCTTCGCTAGGATAGGTTGCATCCATTTGGGATCTTAGCATAATGGCTTTCACACGTGATAACCCTTTGCTGGCAAAATCTGGCACTTTGTCTACTATATACTTCCACCACGGGGATGGGGAGGCCACAGCCTTCTTATGTAGTAAGGTCTAGCGAACTAAACCAGTTATGAGTTTGGTTTACATGATCAGTGTCTAATCCAAACAAAATTGAGGTGTACAGAGCACTTGGCAGGCACAAAGCGACACCAAACTAAGCAATGATAGTCCTTTATGTATTAGGATATATTGTAAAGTAACAAACAGGCCCCTTTACTCTTTCCCTTAAGGTTAAGCAGCTCTGTCATCTCTGTGCTCAAACTTCATCAATTATGTCTTATGAATATCAGTTCTGAATTTTCCTGTTACAGTCAAAACCTGAAGGGTTGGTCTACCTGGAGAAATTTACTGCCAGAACTATAACTGCCTTCACAGATACACTTATTCCTTCCATCCCCATGGGGAATTACAGTCGTATAGTTAAGCTGGTAAATTTTCCTATTTAGACAGGCCCAGACATCTCAAGAAACACTGCTAAATTAAATATTTCTCCTGAGGGAGTAGTATATATCCATACTTTCAGCAGATTTTGGTCATACCTACACACACAACAAACAAGTTTCAGAGACAACAACCCGCTGTTGTGTTACAAGGAGATTTTTTCCTGCCATATTCTGTCAGGACTCCTTCATCCCATAAACCTCAGTCCAGCTTTGTGCAGCATGGCATTCTGTGACCCTGGGACCAATTTTGTGAAGCAACCACCCCTTAGAGGAGCATCTACAAATCTTTTTGCTCCCAGAAAACCTAAGTCTATACTGGGAAGAGTGCAGTAAAGCTGTTAGAAGTGCAGGATAAAGTACGGGTAGTTATCTACTGAGAGTTATTTTACTTCTTCTGTAGGAGTAGGACTGGAGTCTGGTGATAATCCCATACTGTTGCTTTTGTACCTTAGAAGGACATAGGAGAAATGGTTGTGTATTTTTTTATGCTACATACGCACTAAGAGAGTAACATTAGACCAGCAGCGGGAGATGCATTGGAATGACTTTTTATATCCCACTTACTTCTAAATATATTCCCAGGGGTGACAATCCATCTCACTGAAAGCCACAGGATTTTTTCTGTTTAGATTCTGTTGTAAAATATGAGAACTTATAGGAAGTACATGTAGGCCCATGTGTCATCAGAAACTGTGAGTAAAATGCTATTCAACGTGAATTTAGGGCATAAGTATCTTGACTAGAACAGGGCTGTCCACTCAGCAGCTGCCTTTTAAATATCACAGTTAGGCCACATACTAATGCACACCTTGCTCGGCGTCACCTGCTCATATGAAGATCAGAAATCCTTGGGTCAGATGCCTGCAGTTGTAGGCTTCTTCTGGCTCTCAGGGTGTTAACTACTGAAATAACCTTCTAAATCTTCCTGATGCTGAGGAAACTCATGACTGCATATCCCTCTGTGTTGGTTTTACTGGCTTTTGCAGGACCTCAAAGGCTTTTGGCATACACCAGTTTTACCATACATTTAAAATCATAGAATCATAGAATCATAGAAAGTTTTGGGTTGGAAGGGACCCCTAGAGGTCATCTAGTCCACCCCCCCCCCGCAGCGAGCAGGGACACCACTAGCTAGATCAGGTTGCTCAGAGCCCTGTCCAACCTGGTCTTGAATGTTTCCAGGAATGGGGCCTCCACTACCTCTCTGGGCAACCCGTTCCAGTGTTTCACAACCCTCATTGTAAAGAATTTCTTCCTTATATCCAGCCTAAACCTACCCTGTTTTAGTTTAAAACCATTACCCCTCGTCCTGTCACTGCTGTCTCTACTAAAAAGATTGTCCCCATCTTTCCTATAGGCTCCCTTTAAGTACTGAAATGCTGCAATCAGGTGTCCCCGCAGCCTTCTCTTCTCCAGGCTGAACAAGCCCAACCCTCCCAGCCTGTCCTCATAGGAGAGGTGCTCCAGCCCTCGGATCATTTTAGTAGCCCTGCTTTGGACCCGCTCCAACAGTTCCATGTCCTTCTTGTGCTGAGGGCTCCAGAGCTGAACGCAGTACTCCAGGTGAGGTCTCACCAGAGCGGAGTAGAGGGGCAGTATTAGAACCTGTCTTAGTTCAAAACAGCAAAATGAAAATACTCCGATAACTCCCCAAAACCTAACAGTCTCCCTGCTATGTATTCTGAAAAATATGTAGACTGTCCCAAGACTTATTCGAACAAATGTAATGCCACTGGGTAGTGGATGTATCCAGATAAATACTAAAACATCAAAAAATGATACTCTGAAAGAAGGTAGTGAAATAGCTAATTGTATTAAAATGGCAGGTAACAGGCTTGAACAAGGTCTATGGTGGTTTTAAAAAATTCCTGAGCACTTAGTTTCATCAGTTCATAACAACACCTTGGGCTTTGGTTTGTTTTTATGAGGATGGCTGTAATTTCTCTCCATTCAAGGAAATTAGTAGAGGGGTAAAAAGACAGTGAAGAATTACCAATCTGGGAAACATTTCATGGTTGTGTCAGACAAATTAGATACCTGGCAAAATTAAACACACAAAATACAAATAAAG